>NC_085926.1:109156000-109781500 GCF_029289425.2 Pan paniscus
CTTTATTCTGCTCTGAGGTGGAAAAAAAATTTTGTGATCAACAAAGCTTGGATACAATAATGATTTATAAACTAATTTTAGTTGGGGAGGGCCCTTCAAAGCAAAAAGAAGTATTAAAAATCTAAATATCTAAAAATATTTGTCAAGAATCATAAAATTAAAGGAGATACAGATGTAACATGTGAAGTATAAAAGATTGATGTCTTCATCATATCAAAGCTTTTGCTATCTGTCTTATAAATGAGAAAAAGATAAGCTTGTTTTATAAGGTTTTATAGGGATTAATCAACTAATATATGCTACATCCTTAGAATAGTGCCTGACACAGTAATTACTGTGCATTTGCTGTTATTGTTATTTAAAAAGCTGTATAATTCTTGATAAAAATATTAAAGATGCTAAGCAGTGAAATTATTTCAGTAGAAAAACAAAGCTGATGCTACTTTGATTTATTTAAACTTAGCATATGTTTCTTTTAGAAGTATCCATACCTTTATTATAAGCTTAGTAGTGCTTGAAATGAAACTAGAATATATGGAGTCTACACTTTTTGATTCATAGTAGTGTTTAGTTTTTTTTCTTTGTCATTCATTTATCAAATAAATATTTCTTGAATATTTAATATGTGCTAGCACTGAGAATATGTAGTTAATAAAAGATGAAAAAAAATTGTCTGTGGAGCTTACATTTTAGTGATGAATGGGCAGTACCTGTGATGACAGCTTTCTTCCTTTTTTAAGAAGAGCTTTATTAAAGTATTAATTAGCACACAGTAAACTGCACATATTAAGAATGTACATTTGATATGTTTTACATGTACTGCTCACACACACAAATATACTTGGCAAATATCACCACGATCAAAATATTGTACATATCTGTCATTTCCAAAAGTCCTAGTGTCCCTTTGTAATCTCCCCCCTCTAGTCCTTTACCAGCTTCTCTTTCATATCCTTGGGAAACTAACCACTGATCTGCTTTCTGTCATGTATTAGTTTACATATTCTCAAATTTTACACAAATTTTATACAATATGTTCTATCTTTTGGTCTTGCTTCTTTCACTCTACATAGTGATTTTGAGATTCATTCATGTTGTGTTGATCAGTAGTTCATTCCCTTTACGTAGCTATAATATACTGCATTTTGTTTACATATTTATCTGTTGATGCACATTTTTGTTTCCAGTTTGGGACTATTACAAACAAAGTTGCTATGAACATTTATGTACAAGTGTCTGTGTAAATATATGCTTTCATTTCTCTTGGGTAAACACCTAGGAGTAGAATGACTGGATCATATGGTAAGTATGTGTTTAACTTTCTAAGAAAATGCCAAGCTGTGATCCTAAATGGTTTTACCTTATATGTTCCTATGAGCCAAGTGAGTTGCTTCATACCCTTACCAACACTTATGGTCAGACATTAAAAATTTTAGATATTCTAATAGTTGTGTGGTTGTGTTTTATTTAGGTTTAAATTTGCATTTTTCCTAGTTACTAATATGTAGAACATTTTTTCATTTGCTGGTTTGTCATCAGTTTATATTCTTTGGTGAAATATCTGTTCAGATTTTTCATTTTTTATTGGATCATTTTCTTATTGATGAGTTTTGAGAGTTCTTTACATATTTTAGATACAAGTCCTTTGTCAGCTATATAATTAGATATTTTCTCCCATTCTTTTGCTTGTCATTCTCTTTAACAGTGACTTTTTTTTCAAACAAGTCTTGCTCTGTTGCCAGACTGGAGTGCAGTGGGTGCAATCTTGGCTCACTGCAACCTCCTACTCCCAGGTTCAAGCGATTCTCCTGCCTCAGCCTCCCAAGTAGCTGGGACTACAGGTGTGTGCCACCAGGCCCAGCTAATTTTTGTATTTTTAGGAGAGATGGGGTTCTAATTTTTGTATTTTTAGGAGAGATGGGGTTTCACCATGTTGGCCAGGATAGTCTTGATCTCTTGACTTCCAGATCCACCCGCCTCGGCCTCCCAAAAGTGCTGGGATTACAGGCGTGAGCCACTACGCCCAGCCAACAGTGACTTTTGAGAAAATCTTAATTTTGATGATGTTCAGATTATATGATAACAATGTAGTGCCATGCTTTTATCTCTGGAATGGGGGCGTGGAGGACCTGTTTTTCTTAGTTGTCATTTTATTTAATCAAAACTTGATTGACTCATGAGTAAACAGAAATAAGGAACCATTGAAGTTTAATGTGGTAAGCCAAGCACAATGAAATTGCCTCGCAATTTCAGAGCACCTGGTAGCTTTCTTTATAAAAGCACGATGTTTATGTGTTGGGAGCAATTCCTTTGTAAATACAAAAAAGTCTGGACAGAGAGCTGAACTATTATAAATGTTTAGAACAAAGCAACTAAATTGTTGTCAGAGAATGGACATATTATTTGTGAATTAAATTTTACATAGCCAGTATCAATCTAATTTAACTTTGAATTTGGCCATTTAGTGTTGATTTTATTCTGGATAGATGGTTTTGTTGAAGTTCTTTTGATATGTTAAAAATAGAAAATTGGTCTATATATGGACTTTTGAGAGAATAAAAATTAGGCTAAATTAAGGCTGCCCTAAATGGAGAGTTGTCCAAGGTAGGTATCTTCATATTGTGACATGAGCAATGCCAGTGAGACCTCAGTCCCTGCCTTACTTCCCAGGATTACAGATTAATAATATCCGTTACTACCTGTTTACATGAAAATACCAGTGGGGAGACTTATCTCAGGCTATTGATACCCTCCTTATATATTAGCACAGTAATCTTATATCCTAGAATGTCCAGGATTGTCCTGATTTCACATATTTATGTCCTAGTGCCAGTATGTATTTAAGCCCATGTAGCCTGACTTTGAGTTGCTGAATAATCATGGTGTTATATTAACTCCTGTGATAGTGTTTCCACTGAAAACATGACTTTCTTTTAGACTTTTATCTCAAATCACCAGCCTTCACTGGTGCTTAAAGGCTCTGTAAGATACTTCTCTAGTACTCTGGAAGTGTCTTAGAACAAATTTATTGAATACTTAGCACACTTTTGTTTTTGAATCTATTCAGATGCCTTAAATAAAATGAAATTAGAATTAAAATTTTTGTTAAATTTTCATTTAGAAACATCTTAAGTTTGAAGACATGTTAGAATGAATTAATTTAAATGTTTTTAAAGAGGTCATTGGTTAAAAAAAGACCATAACTCTTTAAAATGCTACAGTTCTCAAATAAGTTAGAAATACTAGATTAAATTCAACATACATTTTTGTTTAGAAAGATTTAAAATGCCAAAAATTAAGAAATTTTTAAAAATAATTGAATAAATGGAAAAACATTCAAAAGGATTTGTTTCGGGCAAAGTAGTCATGACCACGGTTTATTCTTGATTGAGTTGACCTTATCTGCAGCCACCAAATTATTCCATTTTCTCTTATGAGAATGGAAATCTTTAACCCAGTTTGCCTTGGCAACCTGTCAGATAACTTTCCACAGTTACCAAGCTACCATAGTTCAAATTCCTGTTCCTAGGCATGATAATAGACACAGTTACCTCTCTCTTTCCCCACAGACATGTTTTCACCACTGGCTAACTCTGGTTGTGGCATGATTCCAAATTTATTTTGCTGATTTCTTAGAACATATTTTCAAACCAAGATGTTCATCCACTTAGGTTTTTGTGTAATAACATCCCATTATTTGATTTATTGGTATTTGTTAATTGGGAATGTGTTCAGGGCAAGCAGTTAGCCAGTTGGTAACTCCATCTTTTTAAATACATATATCACTTGCTACTTGGGAATCTTATTCTGAGAAATAAGCCCCACAATGACATATATTTATTCTTGGGCATGTAAATTAAAATGTTAATCTTCAAATTAAGACTAAACAGCATTTTATTACTGAAAAATTAGTAAGACCCACTGTTTTAGGTGAGGGGACCTATCTGGAGTGGTACTTTAGTTTCAGTCATTGATACTGCTTTACAAATATTTTTCAAAATGCATTAGGCCTGTTAAAATCATTTTCGTATTTACTAATGTGTCACAACTTACTTTCCTTACCTTTGATTAATAGCAAAATACATATGTTACACATTCATATTCAGGATCATTCTTTATGATGAGTTTCCATGACAACCAAACAAAAAACTTAGAACTTAAAATACATTAAGTTCTTTTAGGCCTACTTCTGTTTTTTCAAGAGATCCAGCTTGAGTTCATTTAACATTTCTATGACTACATAGTTTGTCTGTTTTTTTCCACAGAGCCAAACTCCATGATGATTTCTTATTGTTCCATTGATTGGGGAATGTAGTTTTTCTTTGTAATTTTGAAAAACAGAATTTGAACTGCAAGATGAAGGTCACAAGAAGATAGACTAGAATACTCAGTGTAAAGATGATGTTTCCAATAATTAGGTTTGTCTCGTAGTGGGGCTGATACCTTGCAAAGTAATACTGACATTGTGTATTGGACTTAGCTGTTGTCTGTTCTTGTAGGTTATAGGAAGCATTTCTGCATTGGGAATAAAGTTAAGTTTTAAGGCCTCTTCCAGTTCTACATCTTGACTCCTTTTTTTCCCCTGGGAAAATAATATAGATAGTAAATTGAAAAGTAACATTGGTATTACTTGAGACCAGTGTTCTACATAGATATTTTCATGTGATTCTTAGTGTAACATTTAACTATACAGTTGATTAGTTAGCTAATGGGTTATTATAAAAGCACACACAGTAGAGTAACCAACACTATTCTGTAGATGTTTTTGAATTTCATTTTAAGAACTGTTGCCAATCCACATAACATTGAATTTAAAAAACAGTAAACAAAAATTACTTCAAATTTTTTTTGCTTTAAGAACAAGATTTTCTTCTTGAAAATGTGAATTAAACATTGTCTTATGGTTGCTTTACAATTATGACTGTTTGACAGCTCACATAGGTACTAGAAGCTTAAAATGCACTTTGACTGATATCTTTACAGTAGCTTTAACCACAATGAATATTAGATGAGATATAAAACTTGCTATTGGTGGAATATTTCTTGTATATAAGTAACTTTAGAAGAATGAGATTCGTTAAAGGCCTTTAAAAGGAAATGCTTAGCTTTATGACGATTCCTAGTTTAAATTCATTGGCACTTTACGGAAGGTAATAATCTCAATTTCAGATGTTTGGCGGGAAGTAATTCTTTAGACTATCAATCCTGTTTATGAAAAGAAATGGCATGTAAATGTATTTGTTTGAAACCTTTCAAATGCCTTATTATTGATGTATGTGTTCCCATGGAAACCACAAATACCTTTTTAGAAAAATGATGTAAAATAGTAGCTTTACTTTTAAGTAGAACCTGAGAAGTTGCAGACGATATTTAAGAAAAGGTAGTTACAAAGTTGAATAATTTTACTATGGTTATTTCCCATTGAGATATGAACTGCATGTATAATTGTTAAACCATGTGTGCATGTTCACACACACACACACACACACACACACAAATTAATTGTACCAGAACATAAAAGCATAAAACATAAAGTGATAAGTCAGACTTCATTAAAATTAAAAACAGTAGGTCTTTGAAAGACACCATTAAGAAAGCAAAGGCAAACCACAGACGCAAACAAAATTTGCAACAGCTGTATCAGACAAAAGACTTGCTTCCAGAATATATGAAGAAGTCTTACAACTTAATAGGAAGACAACCCAGTTTTTTAAAATGAGCAGGTTTATTTAGACTTTCTGTCAAAGAAAATGTACTAATGGCCAATAAGCACATGAAAAGATACTCAACATTACTAGTCAACAGGTAAATACAAGTTAAACCACAATGAATTGCCACTGCACATCCATTAGATTTGCTGACATTAAGACTGACTGAATTAATTGTTGATATTATAATTAATAGCTTCCAGTTTATCTTTTGTAAGTCTATTTTTATATTTGCTTAGTTTACATAACAATTTATACTTAATTTTATTATTTTCTATTTTTGCTCTAGTAGATTTATATTTTATTGTTTTCTATTCTTATGTCCCAAAATACTGCATGTAATTATAAGTCCAAACACCAATATTGTTCTGAGAGAATATTCCTTCACTTCCACTCCCATTATAGTTCTTGTATACAGAGATTTATAATGAATATGGTTTTTGGCTCACAAAAAGTGACTCAAGTTTGTATTTTTATTTTAAAGTCCTCTGCAACTGAGTAATCCTATCCTTAATGGTAATTTTCCATAATGAACTAACTGGAATTAATTAAGTAATCCACTGTATAGTTTTTTTGTTTTGTTTTGTTTTTTTAAGTGAGGAATGTGATATTATGAGTTACCTAACTTGACAAGGGAGAGAGTTGTCAGGGCAGCACATGGCAAGTGTGAGTCATTGCCCTGGAGTTGAAAACACCATTTGAGGTCTCAAAGCTCAGTCTTCTACTCAAGGCAAAATTTCCTCCAACATCATTCCTAAAATGTCATCATCTAGCTTTCAGCTTAAAACACTTCGATTAACAATTTTACTACCTCACAAGACATTATATTTCTTTTTTGGTAAGACAAATTGCTAGCAAATTAGAAATCTACCTTCCTTTCAACTTAATTAGCCCTGATTATGATCTCTGTAATTTTAAAAAATCTCTTAAGCATTTTAAGCTACATTTATTAAGAACATAAATTTTTTAACCCATTTTTTATACATACCTTAAATGCTTGCAACAATCCTTCAGGAATTGTTTGATAGCCTTACAAATATTTAAAGTTCTCTGACTGGCTCTCACTATTTTCTTTAAACCAGCTTGAGTACTCCCATTGTTTTTAACCATTCCTTATATAATGTAGTTTATCTCCCCTCACTGGTCCCTCTATTTCATTGAAATCTAATATTCCTTATGAAATATGTTGTTTGGAACAAAACAGAATACTCCATGGTGGTAAGTGCCAAATGAATTTATAACCTTCTCTTTTCTAATCCCTGTACTTCTGTTAAAATTGTCTGCTTCCATTTCTGCATGTACGTATATATATTTCACAGCTAGCTACCTTCTTAATATCTTAAAATCCCTGTCAATTCAGACATCTTCCATACAGATGTATTCATTTTGTTAACCCAATTGTGTTTCTCTCCCTTAAATTTAACCTTTCTTTTAGATTAATGTTCCTTTATTGCCAGTTTTTTTTTACAGTCAAGATTCATAAATTTTGATTTTTCTAGTGCCCTGAACTGATGTGAAAAATGGGAAACCAAAGTGATAAGACTCAAAACAATAGTAAAAGGAAATGGCCAAACCCAGTTGGATTGGATTATCAAGATCAGTTATAAGACAGTATCTTGCTATTTTTACCGATATTTCACATCAACTCTTTTTTACATGATTTTTTTAACTTTATGTATTTTTCACACTGTATAGATTTTTTTTCTTTTTGCAACCAAAGTGATGATCATATATTTTCCAATTTTAAAAATTATGTCTGATGGAAAAATTGGAACTAATGGGAGAATAAAATAGAATGGAGTTTAGGGGCTGGGCGCGGTGGCTAACACCTGTAATCCCAGCACTTTGGGAGGCTGAGGCAGGCGGATCACGAGGTCAGGAGATCGAGACCATCGTGGCTAACACGGTGAAACCCTGTATCTACTAAAAATACAAAAACTTAGCCGGGTGTGTTGGTGGGCAGCTGTAGTCCCAGCTACTTGGGAGGCTGAGGCAGGAGAATGGCGTGAACCCAGGAGGCAGAGCTTGCAGTGAGCCGAGATTGTGCCACTGCACTCCAGCCTGGACGACAGAACGAGACTCCGTCTCAAAAAAAAAAAAAAAAAAAAAAAGGATGGAGTTTAGGGAAGATGAGTTTTGGGAACAGAGTTAGAGAATGAATATATCTCTAGTAATCTTGAAAGTAAGAATAAGTGTGAGGATATGGAGTAAAAGTAGAGTAGGGAGAAATGTTAGATATATGTGAGCTTCTGAAGCTTTTCAAACACAACCTGGAGACATAAGGCATATTATACTAATGAGGTAATTACAGTTTCAAACAGAAATTGCTCTCTCAGGGTTAGTCTGGCACCACATCCACCTTGTTTCTGGTGGTTAAATGCTGCCACTTGGCCTTTGTCACCACAAAGTGCCATTTATTTAATTTAGCCCACTGCCATGCTTGGGCCTACAGAGAATAGCCACCAGTGAGTTCTCAAGGATGCCACATCTCCCCTCATGAATATATTTCACACAGAATTGGTAAAGGGAAGGTTCTCAAGACCTTCTGGAGCAGGGGTCCCCAACCCCCACGTCACAGATCAGTATTGGTCTGTGGCTTGTTAGGAACCAGGCCACACAGCAGCAGGTGAGCAGCAGGGGAGTCAGCATTACCGCCTAAGCTCCACCTCCTGTCAGATCAGCAGTGGCATTAGATTCCCATAGGAGCACAAACTCTGCTGTGAACTGCTCATGCAAGGGATCTAGGTTGCATGCTCCTTGTGGAACAGTTTCATCCCAAAACCATCCCCTGTACCCTGATCCATGGAAAAAATCGTCTTCCATGAAAGCCATCCCTCGTTCCAAAAAGATTGGTGACTACTGTTCTGGGGGACAAAGTTAACAGGTGATTAAACAGATCTTACATAAGAGAAATCCACCTTAGCATTTTATCTCCTTAAGCATTTGGATTGTTTCTTCTACAGTATATCAAGGAAGTTCTAGAATTTCACCTTCATTTAGTGTAGTCCACCTTTGGGCCTGGATTTCAGTCAGCCAGCCAACCTGTTACAGCCACTACCAGCCACTCTAATACATTGAATCGAGAATCGCAACTTAGCAGATCTGTATACACACATTTTAAGTCAACATTATGATCCTTCCATTCTGATCCCAACCCCTTAGGATCCCTTTCCTTGTAGATTCTTAAGGTTTCTGTCTCTAATTTGGCAATATCTTTGCAGGGTTTTCTTGGGGGGTGGGTCACGCTTTGTGATTTAACCTCTGGGTTACATAGACCTTGAAAATTAAACACTGCCTTTAAAAAAAAAATCTCAGTCATAGTTAAAAGGAAATAGTTGGCACTTATATCATTGATATGGTTTGGCAGTGTCCCCACCCAAATCTCATCTTGAGTTGTAGTTCCCATAATCCCCACATCATGGAAAGGACCTGGTGGGAGGTAACTGAATCATGGGGGCAGGTTTCCCCATGCTGCTGTTCTTGTGGTAGTAAGTTCTCATGAGACCTGATGGCGTTATAAGGGGCTTTTCCCCCTTTTGCTAATGTGAAGAAGGATGTGTTTGCTTCCCTTTCTGCCATGATTATAAGTTTCTCGAGACCTCACCAGCCATGTGGAACTGTGAGTCAATTAAACCTCTTTCCTTTTTAGATTACGCAGTCTCAGGCAGTCCTTTATAGCAGCGTGAGAATGGACTAATGCAATCAAACTGCCTAGAAGTCTCAGATAAATTCACCAATTCATTATATATATAATTTTGTTTACAGAACCACAGCCAACAGTGTTGTTAAACTTTCCCCTACCATATAATAAGGATTCCCTTTCTCTCAGCTTCCATTAATATTTTCCTGATCTTCCTTTAAGCTTTTACCAACAGCCTCCTTGAAAGCCATCAAGCTTCTTCTGTTAGCTGTCTCTTCAAGGCCCTTCCAACATCTGCCCGTAGCCTGGTCTTAAAGCTATTGCCACATGTTTTAGGTTTTGTTATAACAGCACTCTACTTCCAGGTGTAAAAATCTTTTGGCTTTCTATTGCTGTATAGCAACCTAAATTTAGTGGCTTAAATGAACAGCAGCCATTTTATTACTCTCTCTTATGATTCTGAAGTTGGCAGGGTGCTTTATGAGAAGCCCTGGGCAGCTTAGGGTTTCTCACAAAGTTACAGTCAGATGGTGGCTGGGGCTGTAGTCATCTGAATGCTCACTCACTTGTTTGGTTCCTGGGATAACAAAACACAAACAGATGGGGGCTGGAACAGTTTACACTCCCACTGCCCAAGGATCTCTTTCTTCATAGTGTTTCTACATGGTCTCTCCAGCATGGTAGCTTCCTAGTAGCTAGACTTCTTACATGGTAGCTCAGGACTCCTGAGGTGCATGTTCCCAGAGAGAGAGGCAAGTGAAAGCTGTGTTACCATAAGATCACTTCCACCATACTTCAATAGTTGAAGCAACTACAAAGGCCCACTCATAAGGCAAGGTTATGTAAACTCCAGTTCTTAATGGGGGAGTGGCAGTATTCTGGAAAGTCTGTGTGACTAGAAATAATGCTGTAGCAGTTTTTGGAAAATACAATCTGTGCTCTCTGTGTGTTGTCATATATCCAGAATGTTTTGAAACATGAAAATACAAAACTAAAATGCAGGGTAAATATCAATAGAGGTCAGCAAATCTTTGCAAGGTTTGTAATGTCACTTTATAATTCATTTACCTTATATTTGCATTGGGTTGTTATACGTCATTGGATGGTCATAACATCTGCTGACCAATGAAAGACTGAAAGTAAAATTTTAATGCTAATAGGAAAGAATTAAGGAAGGCTATGAGAGGGAAGATGCATTTTATAGGTGGTTAATACATTAATATTTTTATGTCACAATGATTTTTTTTCTTTATGCATTGTCATGACTGCAGTTACTTGGATAAATAATATTTGGAGAAAGAGGATTTCCTAATTTTACATATGGATAGATCAGATCTATAAAGTAAATGCAGAATTCAGAATCAAGAAAAGATTTCCCAGTGACAAGGTGAAACAAGTAGCAGCTGGGAATACTGTCAAAGTAAATCTGAAAAAAAAAAAAAAAAGTCAAATAAGAAAGAAGAATTACTATTTGTGATACCAAAAGGAAACTTAAGTACAAAAGAAAAGTACCAAATGTGCGAAGTATTTGTATTTCATAATTGATATATTGACAATCAAATGTTTGTGAAATTTTTAACTAGAATTAAGATTTGAAAGTTAGCAAAATGCCATAGTTTTAAGAGCCAGTTTTTGTAAATCTTTACCTTGTATCCATTTGTCATCTTTTAAAAGTCTGGTTACCTTTTTTTTTATTTATTTATGTTAATTATACTTTAAGTTTTAGGGTACATGTGCACATTGTGCAGGTTAGTTACATATGTATACATGTGCCATGCTGGTGCGCTGCACCCACTAACTCGTCATCTAGCATTAGGTATACCTCCCAATGCTATCCCTCCCCCCTCCCCCCTCCCCACCACAGTCCCCAGAGTATGATATTCCCCTTCCTGTGTCCATGTGATCTCATTGTTCAATTCCCACCTATGAGTGAGAGTATGCGGTGTTTGGTTTTTTGTTCTTGCGATAGTTTACTGAGAATGATGATTTCCAATTTCATCCATGTCCCTACAAAGGATATGAACTCATCATTTTTTATGGCTGCATAGTATTCCATGGTGTATATGTGCCACATTTTCTTAATCCAGTCTATCATTGTTGGACATTTGGGTTGGTTCCAAGTCTTTGCTATTGTGAATAATGCCGCAATAAACATACGTGTGCATGTGTCTTTATAGCAGCATGATTTATAGTCCTTTGGGTATATACCCAGTAATGGGATGGCTGGGTCAAATGGTATTTCTAGTTCTAGATCCCTGAGGAATCGCCACACTGACTTCCACAATGGTTGAACTAGTTTACAGTCCCACCAACAGTGTAAAAGATGAGTCTCATCTCCACACAACTGTTAGAATGACTACTATCAAAAAGACGAATGATAATAAGTATTGGCAAGAGGTAGAGAAGGGGAACTCTTGCACACTTGTGGTAAGACTATTAATTAGTATGGCCATTATGAAAAACAGTATGAAGTTTCCTCAAAAAACTAAAAATAGAATTACCATATGATCCAGCAATCCCACTACTGGGTGTGTATCCAGATAAAATAAAATCAGTATGTCAAAGAGATATCTGCACTCCCATGTCCACTGCAGCATTATTCACAATAGCCAAGGCATGGAATCCACCTAAGTGCCCTTCAGTGGAAAAATGGATAAAATAAGTGTGGAATATATACACAATGGGACACTCTTCAGCCTTTAAAAAGAAGAAAATCCTGTTATTTGCACAACATGAGTAAACCTGGTGGACATTATGTTAAGTGAAATAGGCCAGGAACAGAAAGACAAATACTACATGATTTCACTTATATGTGAAAAAAGTTGATCTCATAGAAGTAAAGAGTAGAATGGTGGTTACCAGAGGCCGGATGGGGGCAGTTGGAATTGGGGAGATGTTCGTCAAAGGATATACAATTTCAGTTAGACAAGAGGAATAAGTTCAAGAGACCTATTGTACAACTTGGTGATAATAGTTAATAATAACGTATACTTGAAAATTGCTAAGACAGTAGATGTAAATGTAGTAGTAAAATGTTCTCACCATAAAAAATAAGTTTGTGAGGTCACACATATGTTAATTAGCTTGATTTAGATATTACTCAATGTATACATATTTTAAGACATCATGCTGTACACCATAATATATACAATTTTTATTTGTCAATTAAAACATTTTTTAAAAAACAAAAAAAAAAAGAAAAGTCTGGTTACCAAGATATATCATTTATATCAAATTTAAATATTTAATTTACTCAAATATAATTATATTTGTTAAATATTTAGAGGCTTCGCGTTGAAGCTATCTCCCATGTGGAATCTTTCAACTTTATTTCTCTCAACTGCAGACTATCATGTCCTGCCCTGGTTTTGCATAGTCAGCCTTCAAAGGGGGTTTCTTTCCTCATATTACTACCATTAGCAAATACTGTGACTGAAATATATTACCATATGTTATATATTTCCACACAGCCTTAACAAAGTACCAAAAACTGGGTGACTTAAAACAACGGAAATTTATTGTCTCACAATTCTGGAGGCAGAAATCCCAAATCAAGGTGTTGGCAAGGTGTCCGAGGTCCTGGGGGGAAATCTTTTCCATGCCTCTCTTCTAGCGTCCGTTGGTTGCTGGGAATCTTTGGCATTCCCTGGCTTATAATCTTTACATGGTGTTCTTCCTCTCTATAACTACATTTTCTTTTTCTTACAAGAACACCAATCGTTGGACTAGGGTCCACCCGAATCAGCATGACCTCATTTTAACTTGATGACATTGGCAAAAATTCCCTGTCTCTAAATAAGGCCACATTCACAGGTACCCAGGATTAGAATTTAGACATAACTTTTTTGAGGACACAGTTCAACACACACCACCATGTAACTCAGGCACTAGACTTAATGCCAAAGGCAAGTTGAAATGACAAGACATTTCATGCCTGTTTCATCTTTTATTGTCAAAATTTTACTATTGAATACAGCTAAGCTTAACTTTAATCAGAATGCAGATTTTTAAATTTTTTTTATTTTTTATTTATTTATTTATTTTTTGAGACAGAGTCTCGCTCTGTCGCCCAGGCTGGAGTGCCACTCAGTCTCAGCTCACTGCAAGCTCCGCCTCCCAGGTTCACACCATTCTCCTGCCTCAGCCTCCTGAGTAGCTGGGACTACAGGTGCCCGCCACCACGCCCAGCTAATTTTTTGTATTTTTAGTAGATACAGGGTTTCACTGTGTTAGCCAGGATGGTCTCGATCTCCTGACCTCGTGATCTGCCCACCTCGGCCTCCCAAAGTGCTGGGATTATAGGCATGAGCCACCGTGCCCGGCCAGATTTTTTTTAAAGCATTCTTTTTGCTGTCCACATTATGGTACCTGAACTGATGAAATTCTTCAGCCAAAAGTTGTTCATATGACATGTTAGATCTTTACTACTTAGAGAATGAGATGGATTTCTTCAAAATGACTTTCCTGAAAGAACCAGAATATGTATGAGTAGAGAAAATCTTTTAAGGAAATGTAAGGAGAAGATTGAAACTGCCCCATACTGCCTGAGTAGGGTGTGGAATTGACAGACTAGCCATTGACAAAGCACAAAGGAAGTCTTTTTAGTTCTGATTTTCCCAGAGGGCAAACTTGGATGCTCACCCTGCCTGTAAAATTTAAAAAGCCGTCACAGATAAGTAACTTGGCTACTTTGCATGAGCATCACTATTCCATAAGCTTATATTAGTTGCACAATGGGAGGCTATAGTTATAGAATAATGAATTAGTAATTATTAAGATACTCTACTTCAAGAACAATATTTGGGAAATTGCCTGGTCTGAATTGTAGCCAAATATGAATAAAATAAGTAAAAGAGAGATAGCTGAATTCCAGCTGTAATTCAGAAACCAGTAACCTAAACTCATTCTTCAAAAAAGTTTTCCTGAGCTGCTAAATGTGGCAAAATTAGGTGCTTCTTGGATCAGTCAGGATAGGCTTGGTTATGCTGCAAGAACCAACAATCCTCAAATTTCAGGGATTTAAAACAACGAGTTGATTGCTACATGCCCGAGGTCTGCTGCAAGTTTTGGTGATGCTCCTGGGTAGCTTCTCTCCATTTGCCAATTTAGAGTTGCAGTTTCATGTCAACACATGCTTCCACAGTCACTGGAATGGGCAAAGGAAGGCTGGAGAATTGACCCCCAGCAATTAAATACTTGAAGCTTCAAGTGCTATCTCGCTTTCTCCCATTCTATTAGCTCAAGCACGTCACTTAACTTCAAGGGGGATGGGTTATATAATCCTCCCAAGTACCTAGAAAGAGGGGAGCAACATACCAGTGAACAATGTTATGTCCACCGTGCTCCTTTTCTCCCTGTCCACTTTCTTGTGACATGATACACAACCGAAGAAAACAATGAGCAGCAAGGAAATTGAATAATGCCCAAACTAAACTCATAATTATCTACCTAATTCCTTTGTAGAACCTGCAGAAGTCTCAGATAGGACCCTGAGTTAAGGGAAATAGTTAAGACTAGGAAATCAGCCCAAGATAAATGACTTTCTTATATTATCCTGTTTTCTGTGCCTACTTGATGTTTATCTAATTTGAGATCTGGGATCAATCTAGATTAAGGTCTGCTGTTAAGAGACAGAACTCCTGGGTGCAGCATGAATGTGGATTCTTAGATGTGTATAAATATTGGCTTTGATAGTCTTGAGGGAAATGATATTCGCTTGACAGTAATGATCGAAAGCTTTGGGTCCATTCTCTTTGGCTATATCACAAGCCTTAGTAATCTTTCTGTTTAGAATTTTTATCACTAAAACTATATACTATGTATATGTGAATACATGTAATGTAGGAATAATATATAAGTAGTAAATAGTGTTTATAATATTTAATAAAGATAGGTAGGTAGGTAGGTAGATAGATTTGAACCCATAAGTGACTGAACCAGATGTACATGTGGGTGATTCACCCATTTGAGCTAAGTGATTTTTGCATTTTGTAGCCACATTCACTTTGTAAAATTGAACATCAGTTAGAAGTGAATTTTTGCACATGTAGGTGATTCACCCATTTGAGCTAAGTGACTTTTGCATTTTGTAGCCACATTCACTTTGTAAAATTGAACGTCAATTAGAAGTGAATTTTTGCAATGAGTCAAAAGATATTTAAAGAGATAACTCTACATCTGGAGATACTTCTGCAGCTGGGAAATAGTTCAAGAATAAAGACTAGCAGACTAGTTGGTTAGTACTATTTTAAGAAAGGCATTAGAATCAGCATTTTCAGCTGGAAGGGACCTCAGAAAGCACATTATCTAACCCCTTTTCCTCTTTTAAGTACATAATTACTATCTGAAACAACATGCAATTTATTCTAATATTGAGAGTTGTAATAAAACACTAGGTGTTCCTGAGTAAAAAGGCCTATGCTAGCCATAAATAGAAGGATGAAGTGAGTTCCTCTAAAAAACTGACTTATTCTTTATATTTGTTGTTATAATCACAAAAAGAAACAATAAAAGCTCAATTTTTTATATTAAGTATAAAAGCTGGTGCGTTGTAGATACGACTTAGAGTAGGTTGATGAAGATAGTGAAAATAATTCTGTGAGTTATGGGAAATAATGAGAGACTATGCTGGGGATTGGTAGGTAAATGGGCATTAGAACCTTTGGAGGTGAGTGGTCTCCTTTGCTGGTGGTATTTTGTGTCTCCCTGTGTATAAACTTTATATACACATCTGCTCCAGGGTGAGCACAGAGGCCACAGACATCAGTGTACGTAACTTGTCATTGGGAAAAATCCCCCTTTTCACAACAAAAAGATTAGGACAGCATTATAATCTTAGGCAACTCACTTTTTTTTTTTTTTTTTTTGGACATTATGTACCAGCTTCTGTGTTAGGCACTCCATACAGGTAACACTTGGGACTAGAAGTGTTTTGGATTTCAGATTTTTTTATTTCAGACTTCAGAATATTTGTGTTGTGCTTAACCAGTTGAGCATCCCTAATCTGAAAATCTGAAACGCTCCAAAAAGCATTTTCTTTGAGTGTCACATCAGTGCTCGAAAAGTTTAGAATTTTGGAGCATTTCAGATATTCAGATTAGTGATACTCAACTTGTAGTAACCTTGGATGAACAGCCAGATAAGGGGAAAAAATAACATGCTAGAAATACAAAGAGCTGTGGTAATACAGAGGAGAAGATAGAGTCATTAATTCTAGTTAGGAATCTGCGAAGGCTTTGCAAAGAGAGAGAGTAATTTGAAGTAGGTTTTTAAAATAGGAAGAATTTTAGTAGGCAGAGAAGAAGCAGAAGACATTCCCATGAAGAGCAAATGGGTGAGCAGAGACAGGAAGACAAGAATAAGCTAGATATGTTCATACACACATACATACACAGACTTTCTACCCCCCTTTCCCTTTTATATCTTATTACTAACATATATGTGTGTGCATATATATATCTATATACACACATATATATATAAATGTTTTTCTATCCTATTAGAATACAGTAGGACAGGGATTTTTTTGTCAGCACTACCCTGTCTTAAGCATCTACAAAAGTGTCTGGCAAATGGTTGGTGCTCAAATATTTATTGAGTGGATTAATCAATCAAAGGTGTTTGAGAAGGGCAGTGACATCATCTTATACTTTGGGAGGACAATTCACAAGCTGCTATGAGGATAATTTGCAGAAGCAGATTCTGGGCAAAGGAAAGTTCAGAGACTACCGAAAGAATATAGGTTTTCAAAGCTAATCACAATCGAGGATAGGAGCATGCCTTAATTATTTGAATCCTCTACTGCTGCCTTTTAGCATATGTCTGGCACACATTAGGCATTCAGTACATTGATGGATAGATCGTTAGATCTGCATTTATTAAAAATCTATATCATTTAGCTCTAAATTCTATAGTCCTCCCTATATTACCTTGTACTGGGGTTTCGGATTACTAGAATAATGATTAGGGAAAAGAAAACATATACTTTTCTTTATTCACAAAGAAAGGAAATCCTAGGACAAATGTAGCTTATACTAGTATATCAGGACTATTCAAACTTTTTTTTTTTTTTTTTTTTTTTTTTTTTTTGAGACGGAGTCTCGCTCTGTCGCCCAGGCTGGAGTGCAGTGGCGCAATCTCGGCTCACTGCAAGCTCCGCCTGGCGGGTTCATGCCATTCTCCTGCCTCAGCCTCCCGAGTAGCTGGGACTACAGGCCCCTGCCACCACACCTGGCTAATTTTTTGTAATTTTTATTAGAGACGGGGTTTCACCATGTTAGCCAGGATGGTCTCGATCTCCTGACCTCGTGATCTGCCCGTCTCGGCCTCCCAAAGTGCTGGGATTACAAGCGCAAACTTTTTTTTTTTTTTTTTAAAGCACAGTTGGATATTCAAGATGCTTGATGTTTTAAATCAAAATTTGACATCAAGCATAGTACAACATGATATTGGGATAGTGTCAATAAATATTTTTGCCTGTTAAATTATGCTCAAGGATAAGTAAAATGCACTGTCATAGAAAATTAATAGATTATAAGCACAGTTACTAGAGCACATTTTAAAGTTGTTGATGATTATTCCATTCGCTTCCATGGTCTAATGTGAAGATGTCCTTTCTCCATTAAAACACTCAGCGACAAGTACATTCTATTTATCTCCTAACTAACTCCTGGAAAGATGCCTAAAATCTCAAACTAAGAATTAGGGCAACAGTGTTATATTCAGCTGCAGTAATGAAATTGCAAATATAAATATTAATGCATATGGAAGCATACCAATCAGATGAATCCCTTAGAAGTGAAAACTCATGGATACATAGATTTTAATTTTGATGGTTATTGCTAATAAATTTATACTTTGTACCAATGTACACTGCCACTGATAGCATATGAGAGGAAAGTATGTTCTTTAGTTATTAGCTAGCTTGGCATTTAACAAAACCATTGCTATGCTACTAAGTGATATACTGGCCAGTTGAAAATGTTCTTGTGTGCCCCCCTTTGTCTCTATCCAAAGTGTGAGCTCTTATCCACTGATGGATACATTTGGCTGTTTATATATTAAGTGAAATCCTCTTTAAACTTTTATTCTTCCTTCCCATATTTAATGTTGAAGCATAAATCTCCGGCTGTGTTCTTCTTTATTAGGCATGAAGATGAAGAAAAGTGAAAGGTAGAGGGGGACAGTAAGTGGGGGTAGGATGGAATTAGGTTGGTGATAAAAAGTTAAAGCTTTTATTGAATTACTATATTGTGAATAATAGCTATTATTTATTGAGTGCTACTTATATGATAGGCATTGTTACAAGCACTTTACATGAACTGTGTCATTTAATCCTTACAGTCAACCCCTCAGGTAGAAATTACTGTTTTCTCCCTTCTGTCAGTGAGGAAACTGAGGCTTTGAGGGGTATTAAGGAAAAAAAACATTCAGTGATACTTTTATTAAAGCATAGTAAGGCAGACTTTATTCAGGACCATAGAAATAGGTATAGGGAGTCTTGCAATAGGGGAGAAAGATTGGGCTTAATTCTGAATACAGCATATGCAAGTGGGCATTTATAGCAAAGGAGCAGAGTAGGGGTCAGTGGATGAAAAATTACTAAGAGGAAGCATCAGAGGTAAGGGGAACTTCTGGCTAAACCAACATAACAGGATTCCTGTTGAAGACAGGGCAGTGTGATCAGACATTACCTGGGAGGTAGTGGAGGATGAAGCACCTGATGAGCTATCTGGGATGATCATATATTGAGGGCGGGAGATTCTTGCTAAACTAACTTAGCAGGGATTGCTAAAACACAGATTTTATGAGGAAGTGGACAGATGGGCCTTGAAGAAGGTTCAGAAGACTCAAGTTTGGCCAAGCAAGGAATCTTTGTCAAGGATTAAGTAATTTTACCAGGATCATCTTTAATATACAGCTTCTGAATTTGGGTTCTTCTATTCCTTGCTGCCTACCAACCAAGAGAACATATGTCAATACTAATTAGAGCTTATATTTATTTAGCATTTTCTAAATGTGTGGCATTGTTGTAAGTTCTTTATACATATTACCTCATGAAATTCTCATAACAACGTTGTGAAGCACATGCCGTTATTATCTTCACCTTTAAGATGAGCATACTGAAGCTCAGAAAGTTAATCACTTTATTAGTGCCACCATCTATTTGAGGTAGAATTAGAACCTGTGCAGTCTAGCTCAAGAGCCTACAATGGGTTTCAAGTACTGAAAAGATCACTGGCCTACCAGTCAAGGAGCATGGATTTGGATTTGTGTCCCAGCTCCATCATGAGTGAACCCTTGGGGGAAATCCTTTCACCTCAACTCTGTTTCCTCATGTAAAAGGAGGGCATTTGTTTCTCCATAGTCCTGAGGGACTACTTGCACTAACATTTTAGGTTCATCAATGAAAGGGGCTGAGCAAGTGTGCTACTTCTCATTCATCAGTTGTTGAGGATAACCTTAGACTTTAGTAGTTATGTTATTCCACAGCCTCTGGGATTGTACCCAGAAGATGCTCACCTTCTGCAATTTAATATACCATCATTTCCCAACACATCAGGTGCTTTTACATCTTTGTGGGACAAAGCTCCATACACCAGTGCATATTGACATTTGAAACCTATTTATAGAGATATTATATGACCTTACTGCACATGTGGGTGGGACCTCATAAAAAAAAAAAAAACCTCTTCAAAACAGTTCAAAGATACACATGTCATCTCCTGGTAAGTTAAAAAAAAAATTAAGTTACAATGTAAAGTTCACATATTTTCTTAGAACAATTCACTTCATTATCCAACTTGCCTTGCTAAAGGTCTGTTACACAGATTTGTAGCCATGTACTTGAAGTAGATTATTTTCAACATTTTATGAAATAAAGAAACATTGAGGCATTTTTACTGACAAGAGTTACCTAAATATTCTGCATCTTCTTGTTTTGAACGATATGCAGATTCAACTAAAATGATATTTTAAAATAAAGAAATTGGATACTTTGTACTGTCACAACTCCTTTTTCTTATGGACACTTGCCATATTTTAAGACTTTTCTCCATGAGTTCTACAAGTAGATTTTTTAAGCCCTGTAATCTTAGTGCTTGTCGTTTTCCCTTGTATTTGTAGCAGCTGCTTCCCTTCATGATCCTCTTTCTTCCTTCTAACTTCCTCATTTTAGTGCCCCTTATCACCATCACTCCCCTACTTCCAGCTCCACATACACTCATGCATGTGCACACAAGCATACCCACACATCATATATTGTTCTGGGCACTTGTCACTTTGATGCATAAGGCTTAATGATACTATGTTAAGATATATATGAGGTGTCATAAACATGTTTAGATCTTGGATGAGGAAGGATAGAAATAAAAATAATATCATTTCCGTCTACTTTTACACATTTAAAGTGTCTAGAGTTGTCTTGGATTTTGTTTTACAGAACTTTGGATTAACTCAGATTCTTTATGTGCTCATTTTTTACAAGCTTATATTTCTTCAAACCTTACTTAAATGTAAGATGGTATTGTGTTCAAAAATGATATTATTAATAGAAGGGAAGAAAAGGAAAGTGGGTCCTAAAGTTGAATTATTGAACATGCTAACAAATTAAACTTTCGTTCTTAATGGTGACATAATACTCATTATAGAATTCTCCACCCACAAATTGTTATCAGGTGAATATTTTTCCTATTGGCCTGTTTCCTTGATCTGCCATTTACCATGCATATTGGAGGCCTCAGTTTTCTATACACTTTATAGCACCTAGACTTATTTGTGAAATCCTGCACACGTTGTTCTAAGAACCTTTGTGTTCTACCCTATATTATCCAGTTTCCTCAGGTTTGAGCTAAACATGAGATTGCAGCAAATCATTCCAAGCTGCTTTGGGAAAAAAAGTGATAGAAGATTTTTTACAGCTTTTGAAGTCACTTATATCCGGTATGATCTTTCCATTTTTTCCTCCAAGCAACTTTCATACAAATGCCACATTCATTTAGAAACAGGGCTACAATCAAAAGTAAACAATTGTGCCTTTTTCTTTAATACACAGATGGTGCATATTCTCTTTGATGTGTTACCCTTTCTGGGTCTGTTAGGAAAACATGACTCCTATTCCAAGATCATGTCACTCCCCTTTAATACAAGATGCTTAATCTCTGTGAACAAGGAAGATCTATTTCTGAACCTGCATCTGCTCCACATCTTTACAAGACCAGTGATCTTTTCCTCCAGGTGATAACATTTAGCCCCTCCCATTTTCTTACATCTCATTATCAAGACATGAACAGCTTCCACCTCTTCTGGATCTTTTACCTGTAATCATACATGATTTTTTCAGTCAAGATCCTCTGCAGGGGCTTATAAACTCTTACACATCTGTTTCAGTTCATGGCGGTCCTATACCTTCTGCTCCACCTCCCTGAACCTCACAATTGGTTCAATGTCTGTAATATGAGCTGCTCACTCACCACCCAGGGAATTTACAGTCTTTGTCCTCTCTTGAAGAACAGTCACTTCTCCCTGTAGTCAGCCCCTGTAATACATTCCTTTCTTCAGTTGAGCTGGTATTCCTTTCTCCTTCTATTGTTGTTTTGAAAAATCTGTGTTCTGATTTCCTGGGTAGAATATGATCCTCCTCACTCTTAGACTCAGTGTATACTAATAATCTCTTTTATTATCCACACGGCTATCCATTCATAGACAAACAATATCCTTTTGTCTCACAAGCCTTTAGTAAAGTGTACAGCCTACATTTATTCTTATTTCTTCTCTTTTTTTTGTACACCTGCAGCTTCTGCATACTTGATTACAGTCCATTGGTGTTTTTTGCATGGTTTTGTTTCCCCTTCTTCACTCCCTATTGTTGATAGTAAAATCCTGGATTCTCCTGGGCTTTGAGAACCTAGCTGTCATCATCATCATTATCATTATCGTCATCATCCAGATTAATGTTTCTCAAGTCCTGCTCTCACTGTATTGCTTTCACCTAGGATCTGGGTGGCTCTGTAGGCTTGGGACTCTCAGTCTAGCCCTATGTGATCTGACTCCACCATACCTAACCCAGTACTCCCAGTATGTTCAAGTGAGTTCTCCCATCCAACCAATAAAGTGTGAGTCCTCACTAATACTGGTTAACCTTACCTCTTCACAGCTTATGTTGATTGCTCTAGCCTCTGAACCCCTGTCATTTCTGTAGTCTGTATTTTAAGTCTTCAGTGTGTTATCTACAGTTTCAAAAATCTCTAAGCAAATCAAGTTTTTCCTAACCCATTTTGCACTCAAATCTGAGCTGAACTACTGATTCTCACAGTGTTATTTATAATCATTTTTCTCACTTAATATGAACATTCAATTTTCCACTGCGGATATATTGATGTGCTTGATCGTGGGGTTCTGTACCATATCCTGCGGGAGGTGCTTTATAAATATATGGAATATGTACCTATCACTTTTCTAAAATCAGAAAAATTTTGAATTCCAAAACACATCTGGTCCTAAGAGTTTCAAATGAGAGATTGTGGACTTGTAGTGATTTAGCCATTTAATAATATTAGGTCAGCAGGTAGTTACATGTCTACAGTGTGCTGGGTACTAAAACGGGAGGGTTCCTTGATCCCCCTTGCAGGACATACAGCAGGGTTGTGGCTTGCCTGTTCCATCGCCACTGCTGCTCAAACCACTGAGGTTTGGGGGCTGGGGGGTGGGGCGAGCATGCAGACAGACAGGTGCAAGAGCCCAGGTGTGCATGTGTTACAGTGTGCCCTTTTAGCCCTGCTGTCTGTAGACAGCTTGAGTGTTAACCAGCTCAGTGGACCCTCTGCCTTTCTGCAAGGGCAGAAGGCCAGTGTGACAACTTTCTGTATCCTGAGCTCTTGTCCAGTGTCCCGGTAGAATTGGGTCACACACGGACTCAATGGATGAGTGCGGACTTGAAGGATGAATGCAGGATTTCAGTGAGTGGTGGAGGTGGCTCTCAGTGGAATGGATGGGGAGCTGGCAGCGGGGATGGAGTGGGAAGATGATCTTCCCCTGGAGCCTGGCCATCCAGCAGCCAAACTCCTCTTCCACCACCCCCAGCCAAACTCCTCTCAGTGTTCAAATGTTGCTCCTCTTCTCTATTTCTCTGTCACATTGTTCCGCCATCCATCTGCTTGTCCCCTCCTCTCCTTGCCTGCTGGTCAGCTTTTGGAGCCTGGGGTTTGGGTTTATATGGGTACAGGATAGTGGGCACGGTGGGCCAAAAGGCAACTTCTTGGGCATGAAAACAGGAATGTTGTCCCCATTTAGGGCCGCTGGTCTCCAGGCTTGAGGGTGGGACCTTTGCCAGGCAACTACCCTCTTCTCCCCAGTGTCTTCTGTTTGTATCAGTACCATGGGAGATAAAGACAAGTAAAAGCATAGAAAGGCCTCCCACTTGTGTTCAAATTGCCTCGCTTTGTTGTTTAACCGTTTGAATGACAAGCCACATGAAACAAGATTATAGATTCCTGGAGGACAGGGCCCATACATTCTTTCACAAGTAGATATTACTTAGGATGAGATTATTTCAGAACATCAAATTATTAATTTTCAGTCCATTCACCTCTGTAGAGCTCAGTTCTCATAGACACAGAACCACAATTCTCATCAGATTTCAAACTAGATATTGCAAACATGATGACATTTCTCATTGTGTTTTAACTAACTTCCTGGGACCGAGGGAAGAGCTGCTTCTGCTTCAGTAACACCCTCTGATGGCTCCCAAGGAGGTCTCCATAAGTATTACCAATTCCAGCCAGGGTCACCCAGAGGGTGGGGCCATCCAATTTTGTTCAGGGAGTAGGTAAAATAATGTTTTTAACTGTTAAATGTTTTTTTGCATTGGTATTTTAAAACATTTATTTCCTCTACTATTTTTCCAAAAGTCTACATTTAGTTATTTGTTACAGTGAAAATGTTCCTATCTTAATAGAGTGACTCCTTTCACTATCAGGTCAAGAAATGTCATCCTGCAATGACATTTACCAACTCCACACTAAGTAGATGGCCTGTTATTTGTAGTTATTAGCCTGTTTTAGGGGCCAGAAGAAAATACCCAAACTCTATTTGGCCATATGAATTACGTGTACATGAAGAGAAAATAGTTTTCACTGTTCTTGCCTCATGGAGTAGCATCTAAGTCAGTATCACTATGTAAAAATTAAATAGTGACACGGTAGGGTGCATTGAAAACAAGAAAAATCCTTGACTCATTTTATTAATCATTGCAGCCTACCTTCACTGGAAGGATTCTCCAGCTTTTGTATTATCTGCTTCACTTTCCTTTTAAAGTCACTGGTGCTGTGAATTTTCATTCAAATCACTGATGCTCCTGGCTCTCCTTAACTCATAAACTGAGTTCTAGCTCAAGCTGCCTCTGTGCAGGTCACTTAAAACTTTAGTGTCTTTGTGGGGGGAAATGCCAAATTGAGACTACAGTTACTTCTCAATTCAAATAAAACTGCATTCTTTGGGTTTTATATTTAAAAAATTGGCGTTCCTGAAAGTTAATATTAACTTTCCATAGCAGACAGTGTCTCTTTGTATTTTACCTTCTTAACCATTATTAGGTTATTTTCCTTCAGAAGGAGAAACTATATATGTTACCTTTATTTTCTTTTTTTTTTCTTCTGGGAAAATGTTGAAAAATATCATTAAATTTAAGATCCCCCCAAAAATACATGTAAGTATTAACTAAATATGTTCAAGAGACAACTTAGAAGGCTTCTAGAAAGTAACCATTAGGTAAATGGATAGAGGCCCTTTTGTATTTCATTTGCTACATTTCTATTACACCCTCAATAGGAAAACTAGATTGTTGGTAAGGGAAATTATTTCTGTATTGTCTCATCTTTCAATAGGAAGGAATATAAGGGAACTGGCATTCTTCACTTAGTATATAGCCTGTTGTTTTAGGAACTAAAATACATTCCGTATTGAAGATTTTAGGCGGCCTTTTCTGTTTTAATTTTTACTCTTATTTTTGCAAAGAATGGCATAAATTATTAACCACTTAGAAAATCTTAACAGAGTGTCTTTTTCTAGTTCTTTGAGTTAAGGGTCAGCAGTTAGCTTTGAAATTACTTATGGTTATTTCAAAAAGACATAAAAATTAAGTTTTTAAAAAGAAGAACTGAGTTAATGTATGAAATAAGGTGGCATTTTTAAGGAGGCCCACATTTATCTATACCCTTACCTTTTTATTCATTTATTATTTAAAAATATTTATCTAATTTTTATCTAATCGATATTTATTATACATGTAGATAAGGAAGACAGAAAGCAAGAAGGAACTTAGATGCTAGATTAAATATGAGATTTGGGAAGGCCCATATTAATGATCTCTAGAGAGGAATTCAATTTTGGTTCTTATTTTAGCATGTAAAATTTTGATCATTACAACATCTAGGCAGTAATGGAATGATTTTTGGCATAGCTTCTCTGAGAACACATCTTTTAAGATGTGTATTTTTTAAGATACTGTGTAGTATGATGACAGGTGATATTTCTCTACTTGATGGCTTTGTGACAATACTGTGCTTGATACAGAAAAGACAGCTACCATCTTGAGGGTGTTTGGGTGTGTTGATGAAACTAAGGTTTACCTTATGGGAAAATTTGGAGATAAAATGGTATGAGTGGGTAAATAGGTACAGCATTAGGGCATCGCATTGAAAAGCAGAGATGCCCCTTGTGAAAATGACAACATGGTTTTCTGGTGTTAAAATGTGTAGGCATTTATTAGTTATGGAAAACAGTGCATATGTGCATTTGTACCCCAGAAATGGTTAGGATTTATGATTAAGAACATCTTGGAATTATATTTGGATATCATTTGCCTGCAAATAATTCATCACCTTTACCATCTGTCTGCTTTAATTAGGTACTTTGCTTTGCATATGTATTACAATTTAGGTAAAGTATCACTTTCTTGTGTATTTTAATATGAGAATTAAGCAAGACCATAAACCAAGATAAGAAATTTCATTAAAATGTGTCGTATCAAATTTCACTTTGAAAAATTAAAACCTAGAATGTATACTCAGTAGAAGTAATGAAATTTATTTACCAGTGATAACAAGAAACACTGCCTTCCTTTTGGTTAAGACAGCATTTTCAACAACTAAGCTGTTACAACTCTGTGGTTGACTTCAGAAAAATTCAGTGCTACCTTGTGGGATAAAATATCCAATATTCTATCTTGCAAATAAACCTCATGATAGCAGCCTGTATTTGAAAAGTTAGCCATGAGGACTTTCTTTCTATAGTCATTTCTTCTTTAACTGACTCATTACAATCTATAATATTACAAATTAGGGGACTAGACATTGCATTTTGAGGTACTGCACTATATCACTGTGAGTATAAACAAACACTCAAAAAGAGAGGGGAAATACCCTCCTAATAAATTTTTAAGGCATTATCCTACAACAAATGACCACTGTATGTTCAGCCCTGGGCTGGGGCAGAATGGGAAACTCTCAGAGTCTCATTACTGCTTGAGAAAAGCCTTGCCTTTGTTTTCCTCTAATTGAGGCTGGAGCTCAAGCAGGAGGTGAAGTACCTTAGACTCGTATGGATGACGATAAACCAGAGCATGTGGCAAAGCTCGCCAGTCTTGAGCATCACTAGTCTTTCTCCTCACTTATATGCCATCTGCCTTCTCAAATGTTCATTGTCTTCCCACTTTTTAGCCCCTTTCTGCAAGCAGATTAAGAGACTGGATATACTCAAGATGGGAAGTTTTATGTGATGGTTTAAGGCACAGACTTTGGAGTTACATAAAGATGTATTTGAATCTTAGCTCTAAATACTTGGAACCGTTGCTCAATCATTCTAGGCCTCAGTTTCTTCATCTGTGATATGGGGACAGTGATATTGCCTCAAGGGCATAGTGTAAGACTATGAGTATAACCAAAGCATCTTAAACAGTGCTTGTCTTACTATAAATCTTGGCTGTAATAAAACTTGGCTATATTATACTTTCAGGAAAATGTAATTATATTGAGATGTTAAATCTCTGAGACATTTGCATTGAAGCTTTTAGCCTGAGATTGTATAGTAAAAAATTAAAAAGGAGTATTAGCTAATGGATAAGGCAGGTAGTAAGGGAAGAATCTTTTGTCAGTCCTTATAAGTTGTAATTGTAGTTTTACCTAAGCTGAGCCTAATGCTGTCTGTTTTAATCATGTTGCCATTATTGAGCCAACTTTCATGTTCTCTTGCCTTCTTTCTTAAATGCTAGAACCTCTCCTCCAGTCTATCTAAGTCCCAAGGATCTAGAATGTCTTTTCACAGCATTCACTCCCTTCCCATGAACCATCTCAGACCTATCTCTGCCCTGTTCTTTCCAAGTAGTAATTCAGACCTCAAGATTTCTAGTCCAGCTGGCACAGGTTTCTCAACAAAGCTAGCACCCAAGATATCTGTGGGGACCTCTGACTAAAAGTGGGAGTCAGTTTCTATGCAATGATAGCTTTTCAGTAAGTGTTTACTGAGCACCTACTCTGATAGCAGCATGTGTGGTTTGGGAGAAATCTGTCATTCTCTTAGTGGGTTAACAGGAAAGGATTTATGGGATGTAATACACAGACAGAAGACGTTGGGACAGAGGAACTATAAGCAAATAAATCTCAAGTCTTGGGGAATAAGATCCAGGCAGACTGGCTGGGCGCGGTGGCTCACGCCTGTAATCCCAGCACTTTGGGAGGCCGAGATGGGCAGATCACGAGGTCAGGAGATCGAGACCATCCTGGCTAACATGGTGAAACCCCGTCTCTACTAAAAATACAAAAAATTAGCTGAGTGTGGCGGCGGGCACCTGTAGTCCAAGCTACTCGGGAGGCTGAGGCAGAAGAATGGTGTGAACCCGGGAGACAGCTTGCAGTGAACCGAGGTCACACCACTGCACTCCAGCCTGGGCGACAGAGCAAGACTCTGTCTCAAAAAAAAAAAAAGATCCAGGCAGACTTTACACATTTAACTTGTATAATATGTGATGGCAGTCTGCACTGATCACAACTGATTGTAGATATTAGAGAACTAATAATTAACTTAAAAAATAACAAAGACAAAATTTCAAATTTAAAAGAAAAAAGTTGATTAATAATACAGCAACCCCATTGACATTCACAGAGAATACTTCATAGAATTTTGAGAAACCCTGCATTACTGAATACCCCTATCTTTTATAAAACTCATATATAAGAGTTGAGAATAAAAGATACCTTGAGAAATGGATATAGCTAAATGATTAGCCTCATATTGAAAACCTTCCAGGTCTTGATTCCAATTTATGTCTCAACAAAATTATAAATTACTACCTGTCATAAACCTTTTAAGCTTACTCATGAATGCTTGGAACCAGCAATGTTAAATCCGTGAATACTAAGGGTCTGCTAAAATAATAAGAGACATTTATATGACTAGCATACCCATATGTGTAATTATCTTGGAGAATAGTAACAATTATGTATCTCATTAAACAACTGCCTAATTAACATTGTTGTAAATTTTCCCTGATTAGTGTACAATCTTTATAGTTGCTGATCCTGAAACAAAGTCGACCTCTCTCATAACTATTTAAAAAAGTGAAAAAGAAATCAATCTTTGGTTCACAGTTTTAATAATATATTAATTCTTTTAGAGAGGTACTTAATAGATATGAGTGTAATATCCTATATGCCTTGAAGAATCCATATTTTGTGAATTATATATGATGGCCAGTTCTTTATGTGTTGCTCCTTTAGTGTGGAGAAATCATCTCTCTAGATTAGGAACTCAGTCATCCAAATAAGCAACTGGATACTTTGTAATGGAGAAACTTCTGCATCAGGGACAGTCTGTTGTAAAGTATTTATTAAGAATTTAATATGTACTTTTTTCATAGCAGATTCCAGACTATGTCAATGACTTCTCAGTTTACTTAATCTCCCTACCCATGTTTCTCCAAAACGGAGTAATTATAATAAAATGACAAGTTAGAGTTTTTTTTAAAAAAAACTTTATTGAGTTGGAGTTTACATAATACCATGCCATATTTTAAGTGTACATTTTCATAGCCTTGCCAAATGTGTACGTGGATGTAACCATTGCCCCAAGCAAGAACTTTTCCATCACCTGAAAAATTTCTCATGTATACCCTCCACCATCAGTATCACCACTACCACCACCATCATCCCACACACCTCCTTTCTCTGGCAACCATTGTTGTGATTTCTGTCACAATATATTAGTTATGCCATTTTAAAAGAACCTCACATGAATGGAATCCCAGTGTGCTCTTTTGCGTCCAATTTCTTTTGCTCAGTATAATGTTTTTAAGATTCACCCATGTTATTGCATGAATAAACTTTGTTTTATTGCTGAGAAGTGTCCTATTTTATGAGTATACTATAATTTTTTATATTCATTCATCTGTTGAGGACCATTTTGGTTTAAAGTTTTGGGATGTTGTGAAGAAAAAAACCTTTTTCCTTTTTTTGTAATATATTTTTCTGGTTTTAGTATCCAGATGATGTTAATCTCATAAAAGGAGTTTCAGAGTATTCTCTTTTTCTCCATTTGCTGAAATAATTTTTAAGAGCAGTGTTATTCCTTCTTTAAAATGTTTGGTAGAATTTACTAGTGAAATCATCTGGGCCTGGAGTTTCTTTGTGGAAGGATTTTAATTGTGCCTTTCAGTATATTTATTAGTTTCATCTAGGTTGTCAAAGTTAATTGGCATCAAATTTTTCATAATACACTTTTTTATCCTTTTAATTTATATGGGATCAGCAGTAATGTCACCTTTTTCATTTTGATATTGATTTGTGTTTTCTCTTTTTCTTGCTAGGGGTTTTCCCATTTTATTAATATTTTCAAAGAAACAGATTTTGATTTTATTAATTCTCTCCATTGTTTGTGTGTTTGTTTTGCTTGTTTATTGATTTTTCACTCTTTTTTTCTACTTCCTTTGGATTTAATTTGTTCTTTTTTCAGTTTCTTAAGCTTAGATCATTAATTTGAGACCTTTCTTCTTTTCTAATACAAGCATTTAAAAATACAAAGTTTCCTTTGAGCACTTCTTTGTTTGAAATTATGCAAACTTTGGCTTTTTAAGATATCATTATTCAGTTAAATATTTTCTAGTTTATCTTTTATTTCTTTGCTTAATTAGTTATTTAGAAGTATATTTTACAAACATTTTGAAATTTTCAAATGTTTTAATTATTTATTTTTCATTAATTTTTTTATGGTTAGAAAATATATCTGTTTCACTTCAATCTTTTAAGTATATTGAGACTTCTTTTAAAACCCAGCGTATAGTCTGTCTTAGTGAATGTTTTTATGTGTACTGAAACTAATGTATGTTACGCTGTTGTTGGATGTGGTAGTTTATAAATGTCACTTAGGTCAAGTTGGTTGATAGTGTTGTTCAAGTCTTATAAATATGTACTGATTTTCCTTTTTCATTTCTATAGTAACTAAGATGGGAATGTTATTTTCTACTACATTTGTGAATATATCCATTTCTCCAATTCTGTCGGTTATTCATATATTTTTGTAGTTCTCTTATTGGATATGTACAGATGTAGGATTGTTATGTCTTCTTGATAAACTGATCCTTTTATCATTTATGAAAGATCCTTTTTGATTTCTGATAATTTTATTTGTCCTGAAGTTACTTTGTCTGATATTACTATAGGTACTCTGGTTTTCAGACTTTTTTTTTTATGATTTGTGTATAGTGTGTGTTTTTCCATCCCTTTGCTTTTAACCAACCTATGTCTTAACATATTTACAATAATTTTCATATTGGTCACATGTAGTTGGGTATTGCCTTGTTACCAATCTGAAAATCCTTACCTTAAATTGCTATGTTTATGTTTATTGCCACTTTTACTTAACTTATTTATTGCTGTGGTTGGGCTTAAGTCCATCATCTTGTTATTTGTCTTCTGTTTGTCCCATTGGATCTTTGTCCTTTTTTTCACTTTTCCTGCCTTCTTTTAAATTAGCTGAGTGATTAAGTATTTTTTAATTTAAATACATTTATTTAGTATTTAGCATACACATTTTTAACTTATCACTATCTACCTTAATATTACATAATACTACTTCATATATATTAGATGAATTTTAATATGCATTTCAATTTTTCCTTCTTTTCTTATCATCTTATGCATTTTATTTCTCCCTGCGTTATAAACCTGACAATACATTATTACTATTTTTGTTTTAAACCATAATGTATCTTTTCTTAAAACTACAAACTGATAAAGTTATGTTTGAAGTCCGTTTTCTTCAACCTGAATACCTTTTCCATAACATTTCTTATGTTACAGATCTACTGATAAAACAATTTTTTTTCTCTATTTCACTATTTTTTTTTTTTTTTTGAAACAAAGTTTCATTCTTGTTGCCCAGGCTGGAGTGCAATGGCTCGGTCTCAGTTCACTGCAACCTCTGCCTCCCAGGTTCAAGTGATTCTCCTGCCTTAGCCTCTCAAGTAGCTGGGGTTAGAGGCGCCCGCCACCACACCTGGCTAATTTTTTTGTATTTTTATTAGAGACAGGGTTTTACCATGTTGGCCAGGCTGGTCTCAAACTCCTGACCTGAAGTGATCTGCCCGCCTCAGCCTCCCAAAGTGCTGGGATTACAGGCGTGAGCCACAATGCCCAGCCTATTTTTGAATATTTTATGGGATATAGAATTCTAGTTTTTTTTTCATTTAGCACTTTAAAATTATAGTTTTATTGTCTTCTATACTCCTTTTTTTTCTAGTGAGAAGCCAGTGATAATGCTTTATTTCTCTGATTAAACTATGTCTTGTTTTTCCCTTTAGCTACATCTTTGATTTTCTCTTTATTGTTAGTTTTTAGCAATTAGATTTTGAAAGGTGTTAGAGTGGCTTTCTTTATGTTTACCATTTTGGGGGTTCACTGAGCTTCATAGTACTGTAGGTTTATATATTTCATAAAATTTGGAAAATTTTGGCAGTTCTTCAAATATTATAGTTTTCCCTTCTGTGATTCCAGTTATACAAATGGTAGATTTTTTTATATTATCTCACAGATTACTAAGACTATATTCAATTTTTTCAGCCTTTTTTCCCTCTGTTCTTTTGTATTGATAGATTCTGCCTTTAAGTACAGTGATTTTTTCTTCTGCAGTGTCTACTCTGCTACTAAGGCCATCCAGTGACTTTTTCCATTTCAGATATTGTATTTTTTTCTAGCTCTAAAGTTATTTTTGGTCTTTTTTATAGTTGTCAACTCTCATGTTGTGTTCATGTTTTCCTTTATAGCCTTAAACATATTTATAATAGCCATTTTAAAGTTTTTCTCTGCTAATTTCATCGTATGTCATGTTATGCTTTGAAAAGTCATATTGAAATTTAATTGCCATTGTAATACTATTGATCTAATCACCTTCTACCTTCATTAATAGATTAATACCATTATCTTTGGAGTGGGTTAGTTATCTCGAGACTCCAGCCCCACTTTTCTCTCTGCGTTGTATGCTTGCCTGGCCTTCTGCTTTCCACGGTAGAATGATGTAACATGAAGGCCTTTGCCAGATGCTAGCACCTTGATATTGAACTTCCCAGCCTTCATGAGCCAAATAACCTTCTATTGTTTACATATTACCCAGTCCGTGGTATTCTGTTATAGCAACACAAAACAGACTAAGACATGTTATTTCTGGTTTAGTTTCTATATACTTATTTTATCCCACTTTTTTGTTTTATCATGGTCAGTACATTTTAATTGGATGCTGGACACTGTGAATGTTATGTTTTCAATTGTTTGAATTTTGCTCTTATTTCTTAATAAGAATTCAGTTATTTTCTGGAAATCAGTTAATTTACTTCAAGATCAACCTGATCTTCTGGAACCTGATCTTCTGGAATTTGTTTTTAAGTTTTGTTAGGATGGTTATAGAGTAGCCTATCTTCTAGAGCTACTTTAGCCTTCTAAGGTGTGAACCTGGGTCTCTGCTGGATGTCTCACATGTTCAGTGAGGATTTTCTACTTCAGCTGGTTGGATCAATAAGTGTCACTCAACTCTAATCAAGTTCTGGTAATTGTTAAGATAACAGCTCCCTAGCAAATTTTCTTTCTCCAACAGTTATTCTTTGCTCTGTGCATGCCCAGCCTAGTATGCTGCCCAGGGAACTCTCATGCAGATTTCTGGAGCTTTTTTTATGTGTGTCTTTGTCTTCTTCAGGACCCTGTTCCACAGATTTCACTCACCTCAACTTTCCTAAATGCCGAACTCTGTCTCCCCAGTTCAGCAAGATCCTGTGCTCTTCTTGAATTTTTCTCTTCTTACGTCACCAGAAAAAAACAGAGTTATCAAAAGATAACACATGTGCGTGTGTGTGTGGGAGTGTGTGTGGATATTTTGTGTATATGTATTTTTCCATGATCTGGGATCCCAGTCCTATACAACACAGTTGTTCAGTGTCTGAAAACTGTTGTTTTATATATTTTGTCCAATTTTTTATTAGTTTATGATAGGAAGGTTAGTCTGGTATTAGTTCTCCATCATGACTGGAAGCAGAAGTAAAAATGTATCACTTGTCAGTATAGGGAAGAAGCATTAGGGCAAGATATATCAATCAAATGAAACTTTTACAGTGCCTTGTGGAGTTATAAGCAGAAGAGAGGGAAAATGCCAACAGATAGATGCAGAGCACCTTGTAGAGAATAAACAAAAGGAAGAAGTAAGAAGGTCATGGAACAGGGACTCTGCAGAGAAAATGACTGGGTTTTCTATGATCCAGTAATTCCAGAAATCTCTTTGTTTAGGGTTGAATAAAAAATAATTTCAACAAGAATCCTAGGTATTAATCTCAAGTTCTGGTGGGTGGGTAAAGAAAAGAGACACAATTCCCTGGTCAACAGTGGAATTGGGAGAATAGCAGAAGCACAAATAGAAGTGAACTAAAAAGGAAAGAGTAATTATAAAATGTTGTATTATAACTTGGATTCAGAGTTTCTTGACAGGCATAGGAGAGCAGTATATAGTAATTTGTTCCTTTTTTCTAAGGCAGGAGACCAGAATCAAAGTAATTAAATAACATATTCATTATTTATACGTTCTTCATATACTCTATACTCCATAAAAAAACAGTGAGTGCACATTAAAATATTTAATTATGTCTAGTATGCGGTGAGTGGCAGTGGGAAATTACCCAAGGATGTGACAGGGAAGCTGGGAAACTGCTTGAATTGGGAAGGAATTAGAATTAGGAAAAACTATTTTAAAATTCATATGGAACCAAAAAAGAGTTTGAATAGCCAAGGCAATCATAAACAAAAAGAACAAAGCTAGAGGCATCAAGTTAACCCAACTTCAAACTGTTATTACAAGGCTACAGTAACCAAAACAGCATAGTACTGGTACAAAAACAGATAATAGACCAATACGACAGAATGGAGAGCCCAAAAATAAAGCTGTACAGCTAACATCATCTGATCTTTGACAAAGTCAACAAAAAACAAGCAATGAGGAAAGGACTCTGTATTCAATAAATGATGCTAGGGTAAATGGCTAGCCATATACAGAAAATCGAAACTGGACCTCTTCCTTACACGTTATACAAAAAATCAACTCCTACCTATTGGATACTATGCCTATTACCTGGGTGATGAAATAATCTGTACATTAGATCCCCATGATACACAATTAACCTATGTAACAAACCTGCATATGTACCCCTGAACTTAAAATAAAAGTTAAAAACAAGCCTGAAAAAACTAGTATTAGCACTTTAGAAACTAGGGATGAAAGCCTCTGTGACGTTAGCAAATCAAGAGAGTGAATATGGATTATAACTCAATAGAAATTGCTATAATATAGTACATGTAAGTAGAGAAGTTGAAATACGTATTACAGATTTAGAGTAGCCCAAGGCTTTCTAGGAAAAGATACAAGAATAATATAATATATGCTGTGTATCCATCAGAGTATTGTAGTTTTATTCAGTATATATATATTAGTCACCAAACATATGTACAGTATTATTTAAAACACTTTTCAAATACAGATATTTTGTTAATTACTTTTTTAAAAAAATCCTGTTGAGGACATGGAGCAGCTGAGACTCTCATTCATTACTGGTGGGAATACAAAATGGTATAGATGCTTTGGGAGACAGTTTGGCAGTTTCTTAAAAAACTAAGCATATACCTCACACCTGTAATCCCAACACTGTGGGAGGATCATTTGACACCAGGAATTTGAGACGAGCCTGGGAAATATAGCAATACCCTGTCTCTACAAAAAATAAATTGAAAAAATTAGCCAGGCATGGTGGTGTGTGCCTGTAGTCCCAGCTACTTGGGAGGCTGAGGGAGGAGGATCGCTTGAACTCAGGCGTTTGAGACTGCAGTGAACCATGACTGTACCACTACTCTCCAGCCTGGGTGACAGAGCAAGACTCCATCTTTACATAAAAACAACAATTAAGCATACTCTTACCATATAACCTAGCAAATCACACTCCTTAATATTTACCCATATGATGTGAAAACTTATGTTCATACAAAACTTGCACATGAATGTTTATAGCAGCTCAATTCATAATTTCCAAAACTTGGAAGTAACCATTATGCAAATGAATAAATGAACTAATATATTCAGACAATGGAATATTATTTAGTGCTAAAAAGGAATAAACCATCAAGTCATGAAAAGACATGGGTAATGTTAAATGCATATTACAGAGTGAAAGATCTGAAAAAGCTACATACTGAATGATTTCCACTATATGATACTGTGGAAAAGGTAAAACAATAGAGACTGGAAAAAGATAAATTATTGCTATAGGTTGGGTGGCTAGGGAGGATGGTGGAACACAGGAGATTTTCAGGCCAGTTAAATTATTCTGCATGATACTACAAGAGTAGATCGTGTCATGATCCATTTGTTAAAATCTGTTTGTTACAACACCAAGAGTGAACTCTAATGTAAACTATAAACTTTAGGTGATGATGTGTGAGAAGGTGCATCAATGGTAACAAATGTGCCACTGTGGTGCAAGTATGTTCATAGTTGTGGAGGTTGTGGCATGGGGGCAGGGAATATGTGGGAATTATTTGTACTTTCCACTGAACTTTTCTGTGAACTTAAAACCACTAAAAAATAAAATTGATTAAATAAAAAGAGATGCTAGTTTATGCAACATTTCAGGTGGTCTGTGGATTGACAGAAAGAGCATGTACTCATCTGCCATTAGATTTAAGTTCCTTATGTATTGAGCCAATGTCACAAAATCTTGTCAGAGTTTATATAGCCACACAGTGCAGAAACAGATACATAATGCTTTCCATAGCCCAGTTCCCTAATGCAGGGCCTTTTCTAGGATGTGTTGGGTCCTTGTCTGCATACACAATTTTACTAAATATTATATTACAAAAGTTACAGTGATTTAATGATGAAGATTCAGAATATGGGATAGAGAAAAGAAATTTACCCATTCACTTATTGTCCGATCAGTGCACATGAAGATTGTTTGTAGTGTCCAGGCACCATTTTTTCCTGTTCAGGTCTGAGAACTTTCTCTTCTTGTCCTTTACTGTCAAATTCACCACTTCTGGCTATTTAAAAAAAGTCTTCTACCATGAGAAAAAGACAGCAATGTTGTTATTACTCATAAAGCTATGGCTCTTTAAAATCTGTTTGTATTGAAGCAGAGTAGACAGATTATTTATCTCTGTAGTTCCCAAATACTATTAACTTAATACTTGTTATATTGTTACTTATGACACTGCATTACTGACTTCCAGAGACTTGAAAGTTGTTACCACATTTAATAGGTGATGACCAAATACAGTTCTTAACCCAGGGTGTTCAGCAAAGTGTGAATGATCATTTATTTTCCGGTCATGTTAAATTTACCATTGGGAATTTTAAATATAAGCATAGAACAGCATATCTTCCAACCAAATCTTCCCTTGAACTCTTGAGGCCATAAACACTGTGTTCCTAGAATATGCTCCCTTTCAGTGTTGACTGTACCCCTGCTTTCCCCCACACTGCCACAAGGAATAGTCAAGGACTATGTTGTTACCAGAGGCTATGTTCAAGATTTCTTTTCCTTTTTTTTAACTTTTCAACATGATCGTACTACTGTTAAGGAATGGAAACAACCACCAGAAATCTTTGATTGCCCTCCATTTGGTAGCTACTGTTTACTTCTTGGAAGCCAAGGTTGCTTAGAACATCACTTAAATTGCCTTTTCCTTCCAGAAGTGTCAGACTTAGAAATTAAGTCACACTATTAGACATGAGGGACTGCTGAAGAAAATGGTATGAGCAGACTGTGGCATGTCTGTCAGAGGTTCCTTGATGCTGGTAAAAGAGGTAGTGGGTTATGATGGCTTCTACTGACTTGTCCTAAGAATCAACACAAATGTATTTAGGTTTTATTATTATAATAAAGGGAAACTTGAAGTGGGAGAAAATGAGATTGTAAATTGATTTTTTAAAGATATCCAGATACCACTTTTAAAAAAATGGATTAACTCTTCTCATGGCTTAGGAAATTCACACCCACCCCCTTTACAGAGAAGCTTCTGATTACACCACCTCTTGTCAAGTTAGATGCAGCAGTGAGTGATGTGAAATCATTTCTTAATTATCTGTTTTAATGGATGGAGAATAATAAATGGCAAAGAAACAAATGAAAATGCTGATTTTAATATAAGGTATTTTTTCCCAAGTCTATTTTCCTTTGACCAGGACCAGCTACATAATTCCTGAGGCACAGTGCAAAATGAAAATGCTGGGCCCCATGTTCAAAAATTAAGGCTGTCAAGATGGCATTATTAGGTACCTAGATAGGGGGTGAATGAGAGTCTCATCTTCACTGGGACATGACCTCCAGGCACCTGCCATATGCACCATGACTGTGGGCATGTGCTCCTAAACCAATGCCCAGGCATCTGCCTGGGCCGAGGACAGCAGCAGTCACTGGAGAGGGGGCAGGGAGGGGGAGGCCAGGTAGGACCTGGGGCAGCAAGATGGGGTAGCAGTGGCCAAGAACCACACAGATAGCAGGAGGCAGGGATGCCTGTGAGCCTAGCCTACAAGTCCCTGAAGCATGCTTTTTTGTCTCATTAGACCACTTACAACAGAAATTAACAGTGAAATTATTAAGAAATCTTAGATGGCAACTGCAAAGTATTAAAAGCATTAAACCCCAGGGGCCATGTGTGATTGGCCATACATCCATGACTGCCCCTGCCTTGGACTTTTACCAGTGTGTACTGTTAATATCACCTGATCATGTGGGAAGCACTGTAGAATTATGCTGACTTTGACAGGAGGAGTGAACATGTCACATAATTTATAATATAGATAACCTTGACATATGACATCAAGAATTGATGATAGTTTAGATTCCAATAAATTCATTAGTGAACTATTCTTATTGCACAAACCCACATTAAGGTAGAGGGATGGAGGAAAATGACTATGTTAGTCTGTTCAGGCTTCTGTAACAAAACACCATAAACTAGGTAGCTAACAAACAACAGAAATGTATTTCTTATACTTCTAGAGGCTGGGAAGTCCAAGATGAAGGTATCAGCAGATTTAGTGTCTGGCGAGGGCCTTATTCCTAATAGATGGCTGTCTTCTCACTATAACTTCATAAGAAGGAAGGGAAGAGCTCTGATCTCTTCAATCCCTTATAAGGGCACTAATCCCATTTATGACAGCTCCACTCTTATACCCTATTCACTTCCCAAAGGCCCCACCTTTTAGTACTAACACATTGCAATTAGGTTTCAACATATGAATTTTGGGAGTACACAAACATTCAGACCATTAGCAATGGCTAAGTAAGGCTCACTACTTACTGGAGTTGAAAGTTACATTAGGGACTATAAAACAAGACAGTCATGATGTGTGCTATAATAGAGATAAAAACAAGAACAATAGGAAAACTAGGAGTAAAGAGATTAACTTTGACAGGCAATGTGGACAAGCCTTGTGAAAAAAAGAATGACTTTAGTCAGGCCATGTTGGATAAGTAGAATTTCTACTCCCAGAGATTCGTCCTTCCAAAACAAAAGGGACAGTATGAGCAAAGATAGTGAAATGCAGAGCTTGTTGATAGGTAATGCCTGCATGTGGAGACATTCAGGCATTATTTTATTATATTGACTGAACATCTATTTTCCAGACACTAAAATGAAAGCAAGGATGTGAAAATACAGAATTTGGAATTAGGCAAAGCCACATTTGAATCACTATTTACCACTTACCAGTTGTGTGACTGGAGACAACTTGCATAACTAAGCCTCAGTTTTAGTCATCTGTAAAATAAAGATACTAGTTTTGTTGAAGTATTATACATATAAAGATTAGGTGAGATAATGTTTGTGAAACACTTCAACCAGCACTCTCAATCTGGATAAGGAGAAAAGCAAGTAGACTTATAAATGTGATAATAAATGCTATGAAGGCACAGAAAAGAGTGGCCATCTCTGCTCGAGGGTGTTGTGCAAGGCTTCATGAAAGAGGTGATATTTGAACTGAAGTCTGAAGGGTAAGTCATGTGTTTGTAAGCCGAGGAAAACTGAAAAAAATTCTTCTTAGGGTGAAGTTTGAAAATGAACTCGCTTTATAATCTGTGTGGGGGGAAGGTGGGGATAAGGATGGGAGATTAGCAAGCAAGAAAAGGATGATCATATGGCCTTTAAATCTGTGTATAAAGACAAAAAATAATGTCTCATTACCACCCCAAACCACTTTTACCTGATTCAAAATATCAGACTCTTCTGAGAAGACAGGAGACCTTCTGTGGTGAGCTCACCCTCATGTAAGATGTAAACAAGTTTGCATGAGAACTTCTGCAGCAGATGTTGTCTATATTTTCTTTTCTTTTTGAAACCGAATCTTGGTTGCTCTGTAGCCCAGGCTGGAGTACAGTGGTACAATCATGGCTCACTGTGACCTCTGCTTCCCCAATTCAAACAATTCTCCTGTCTCAGCCTCCCAAATAGCTGGGATTACAGGTGTGCACCACCACACCTGGCTAATTTTTGTATTTTTAGTAGAGACGGAGTTTCACCATGTTGATCAGGCTGGTCTCAAACTTCTGGCCTCAAGTTATCCACCTGCCTTGGCCTCCCAAAGTGCTAGGATTACAAGCAAGAGCCACTGTGCCCAGCCCTATATTTTCTTCTTTCCAGAAGTCAAGAGCCAGGAGAGAGTGAGTGAAACTCTTTAAAAAAATATGGTTGCTTTTCTTACTCTCATGTGGAACATTTTGCTTAGTTGGTAGACATTTATAACAAGACATGATTGGCTCTTTTAAAAATAGGAATCTTAGTGGTTGATATGTTTTGCCATGTGTTTTACAGTGCACATCTTTTTGTGTTTTCTTCCAGCCTGAACACTTGCCTTTGCAGACTCAGTTCAAAGAAAGAGAAGTTGGCAATCTTCAGCACTCTGTAAGTAACTGTGTTGTCGGTATCAGCCCAGGTGGAGCTGGTAGCTAACGTGCTTATTAAAATATCATTTAATTGTATACAAGTTCATTTTATTCATCTTTCCCCTATTTGAATGTCTCTGCTAAGATCTGGTAGTCCTTGAATTTTACTCTTAGAAGTAATCAAGTTTTATGAAACCAATAACGGGCAGAAGAGTCTGTCCCAGAGACACCACAGAACATCATGGGGGGTTCATTTTATAGGTGCTAGCTGTGGCAAGGTCAAGCCAGAAGGAAAGGTCAAGACAAGAGGATATTTTTGGCAGAGTTTCTTTTCAGTTTTATCAGGCATATGTTCAAATGCCAGTTCATTTTGCTGTGTCCGTTCCCCAGTTCCCCAGAGCTGAGTCGAGGTTTCTTTTGTTTGGTTGGCTTAATTCTCTGTATGTCTCATATGTTCATTTCAAGCTTGAGCCTTGCTTAAGAGACTCCTGAGGTTTATAACCCTGTTCTTCTCCAGTTTCCCTTAACTGATAGCAACTCCAAATTTTAAAATGTGAAACTGATCCCTGTCCCCATTAGTCACAATTTTGTATTTAGGAGCTACTACTATTCTTATTCAGGGTATTGTAAGCAACAAATGACTGGAAAATATAAGTTGTTGAACTTTACCTTGCCATTCAATAGTTTTTGGCATAATGAATCAGGGACACTAAACTGTAGTAAATTCTATTCTTGCCTGTTTTTACCAGTGCTAGAAAAATGCAAACAGCTGCTCTGCTAACGTAAGCAATGTTTGAATTTTTAGAATGGACTGAATAGCAGGAGTTTTGACTATGAAGATGAGAATCCAGTTGGGGAAGATGGCATTCAGCAGATGTACCCCCTTTACAATCAGATGTGCTACCAAGACCGGAGCCCTGGCAAACATCATCAAAATAACGACCCTAAGAGAGTCTACGTCGACCCACGAGAACATTATGTGTGATTTTTCTCTTTTTCCAATGGGCGTTCTAACAAATGTTTCTTCTTAGATTGGGGAGAGAAGCTAAGGCCAATAGTTATTTTACTGTCTCTCATATAAGAACTGGAAGTCTTAATGAATGACGTAAAGCCAATAGCAAATTTCTTTTCTTCATTAAGCATTTCTTAACCACCAGCTGTGTTTGTGAACTTGACTATAGCTTTGTGTGTTTCTGTGACGATGGTGTTTAACTGCTAACATTTGGCCTACAATGGCATTTTCATTTAACAGTACAGCATCTGCCTGTGATAACTGCAGTGATTCTCCGGGAAGAAAGGCCCCAGCTGATACTATTAACCTCGTTGGGTCTCAGGCATGCTAGCCTGTTCATCTGTAATTCACACGGGCATAAAAATGAGTTCAGAATCTATTTCACTAATTATTTAGCTGGGATTTGGATTTCCCTGACATGCTTAATACAATTACAATACCTGTGTACAAACAGAGGCCTGAGGAAAGAGGCAAAATTTGCTCTTCATCCAAACAGCAACAAAAGGCAGCTGAAACCTTCAAGCCTGTTGGTTGCTTTTAAACCTTTGTGTTATTATGATATATATTCCTTGTTGAACACTGAGGTCCTGAGGGATACATATCTCTTGCTGTTTTCTGCCTACTTTTGACTAGCTGTATGTAACAAAGGTTCTTCTTTTGCTCTGTCACTGTTCCTACAGTCCTGTTCTTTACTAGCTAGATTAGCCTATTTTGCACCTATTAAATTCTAAAAACCTTGTTTAAATGGTGTACAGCCTTTAACCTTGTTCCTCTTTTCTCTAGTATTGTACATGACAGGCTCAGCTTTCACTTCTGAAATTTCTTTCAAACTAATCCCAGCCACACAGTCTTCACCTCCCCTTCTGCATTCTTCAGACTACTTATCATCCATGTTTTATCTACCTCAGAAAAGCCTGCTGGAAAGTCACCATGAAATAACTTCTGCTCTTAAAAGCCAGGTGAAAATTTAGAAAACTTAAAAGAAAAGGCACTTCAATATGGCACGTATGTTAAACTGACATGTTTTTTATCCCTTCTCCTCTACTTTACCTGGTCACCAAGAGTCAAGAGATTCTAAAAAGTAAATAATATAATGACTTATCTACTAGGGTATCCCGCAACACTTTAGTGTCTGTAAATGTATCTTGAGTTTTCTCATCTCCCTTTGCCAGCTTTCCATCCCTGAGATTGGCAATAGTAATTACAGTGAGATAATTACAGAGCAGAGGTGGAGGGAATGTAGTTTCACATGCATGTCCATCGCTTCCCTCACATCTTAAGGAAAGCATCTTACTTTGTATTCTGGAAGGTTAGAGGTGTGTCAGAGGTATAGAAAATACTACAGAGTGTTTAGGAAAGAGTGACATAAGCAATAAAATACATTAAGTATATTTCCAACCTAACTTCAAGGGTAGAGGAGAATGTTAGCATAGATTTCTAATGAGATGCCAAAGATACGTTATGATTTATGTCATGCTGGCTCTAGTTCTTCTTTGTGTGTTTGTTTCTTCTTTCTAGTTGCCATGCTTTATCAAATTATCTAGGTAGTTCTACAGCAGAAATATATTCTCCCCCATTTACACGAGTGACCAGCAACTCTGGGAGACAGGATGCTTAGATTTCAACTCAATGCTTTAGCTAGGTAATTAGCAGTTTTAAAGTCTGTAGCTGTAAGGATCAAAGGGTGAATTTCAAGGACGCCCATTGCTACTGTGCTACCTCAGAGTAGGAGTGTACTGCCCTTTGTAGCAAAGAAAATATTCAACTTTATTATTTGGAAGGCCAACGCTGAGTTAGTATAACTGAAGGTGTAGGAATCCTGGCATTTGTCTTCCAATAGGAGGATGGCTGTGATCAGAGCTCTGCTTGACAGGGAAGTGTTTCATAAACACTGGATGTTATGGAGGCAATAAGGGGGTATGTCAGCTCCTTTAGAAAGCTTTAAAAATGTCAATGTCTTACATGTTGGGGATGGTTTCCAGGGTCCTGCTGGGAAGTAAATTGTTGAATTAGTTCACAAAAGCATACTATAGACCCAGGGGAGTAGCTGTCTTCATTTGCACCAGAGAAAGGGATCTGGAAACACTGGTTCTCAGGAGCCCTGTGGCCTGTCTTCAGCACCCTCCATACCTTGAGGAACCCACTGTCTACCTTTTAAAATTCTCAGTGTAGTTATGGAAAAGAAATTTCAGGATGTAGTCTCACCTCTCCTGCAGCCAGTGAGTTCAGTATCTTCTTTGCCTTTGTGTCAGCTAGGATACTTCTTTAACAAACTGGTAGATGTTATAGCTCCTGGCCCTTTACACAGGTCATAGAAGCTCTATAATAGCTTATCCTGGTGCCTTCCATCTGTTCTCTCTAAAAACTGGGCTAAATAGAAAGCAGCTTTAAAAGGGTTTGATCAACCAGGCCTCTCTACCAAAAATTGCCATCCAAAAGTAGCCTGTTGATCTCTAAATTTGGAGCCTAGACTACTTGACAATGCCATTTAAATTTGGAAGTTAGGTTCTTAAAGGTCAGCGATTGAGGTTTAGGGAATAATCCATAGCTGATATTAGATACTCTTTCCATAACTTCTTTAGTAAAACAGTCTGAAACAGAAATAAATCCTCAGAGCGCTTATCTACTTATGGTTGCAGCTCTGCATTTCTGGGTGGGGTGTGCATGCTTACCTTAAACGCACAGCCTTTATTGCCTATTTTGTAGGCAGCCCAAGAGTATGCCTTGGAGTATGCATTGTTGCTACAGTAGCAGATCACCGTGTTCTTTGCACACCATATGCAATGGTATAAGAAGTCCATGCTCTTTGGGGTATGTAATATAAAATTCTTACCTGGGCTATGCTTCTGTGTAACATGTACATAATAGATACTTAAGAAATGTGCTGAAAACTACAATGAACTGGTTTCCCCATTACTTTCCTATGGGCTTGTTTACTTAAAGGGACAAGATAGTTTCTTCATCCTGCTATTGCAAATGATTTCCTAAGACCTCTTTCACAGTAGTCTAAAATTCACTATTTGGTTTTCCATTTTTCACTCTTTTCCTGCACTGTGCTGGTTTTCCGGTGCTATTCTTTATATACAGTAGAGCCTTCCTTTAAGCCTCATTCCCTGGAGTTTGGAAGATAGACCATTTACCAAGAATCAAAACAGGTACTCCCAACTTCACCTCTTTCTAGCCATTCAAACAGGCAAGTCACTTAACCTGTCTGGGGTATCATTTGCAACCTCTCAGAATTGTGTTGAGAGTTAAAGAAGATGATAATGGATGGGAAATTGGAGAATTGTAATTTTCCTTCAAACTGACAAATGCCTATGACTCTGTTATTGTTGCATATTGAACCTAAATGTCCAGGGCCCTTGCCAGCATTTAGAATACTGTAGTTTCCCTAGGGATTACGAAGTGGCAAAATGAAAAATTCAGTTTGATCGAATTCACGTATAGCCAAGTGCAAGTTAGAGAAGTTCCTTTTACTATAACAAATAATTGTCATGTGAAAAGCTTTTTGTCTGAATCTTAGCTGCTTAGGCTTTAGCTAGAATTGAAAATGCATGTTACTATTACCAGTATTTGCTCTTATTTTAAAAATTACTACTAATAACAAATAACATCATTGAGTATGTAGTATGGATTGGGTTCTAGGGCAAATACCTTACATGAATCATCTCAAGGAATAGAACCAGACTCCTGTTTTGCCCTCTTCCCAGGAGCTCCTGTGGGACAGACAGGCTCATACTCCCCTGCTGTACAATCATAGGGCATGCTGAGCATCAGTTGGCTGTTACTTCTTTCAAATCTGCTTTTGGGGAGTGGGGAACATAGTTTTTAAATTATTTTTAAAGCAAAGATATAAGAGAGTATATGGAATAAAACCATAAGAAATGTTTATTAAGACAAAAGCAAGTACATATGCTCTTTTTTTTACTTTACTATGGGTAATTCAAATGCTCAGACTCTCATATTCATTAGATTACCCATAGCTATAAAAACAACCAACCAAATAATTATAACCACTCCATCTCAGTTGGCTCAATTTTAGTGGGCACAAACTTCTCTCTAACATCTCTCCCTCAACTTAGTTGTTCGATATGCTCATTGCTGTGTTTGTTTCACCTTTACTGAACTCCCAGGAGTGGCGACACTCCTATACTGGACAACTGGAAAGAAGCCAAAAAGACAGAAGAATAGAAAAGCATCAAATAGAAATGTCACAGTCCCCACCCGTGGCTCAGCTCTGTGGTTCTCTTCTTCCTGTGTTTGGCTGACAAGGACCTTCCTTCATTCTGAAGTCATTTGCAGACCTTATAGCAGGACCAGGGACTTTCATCCCCATTAAACTAGAGGCTGCTATTTGCAGGCTTATTTCAACTGTAGACTATGACTGGATTAATGTTGTTATATCTATAAAAATATTGGGCTTCCTCCGCTAGAGAAAATTATAACCTGGCCTTTGCCAGTTTGGGCACTCACAATTATTAGGTTGTTTTGGTAGCCTTCAGTAGATAGAAATGTGTGAGAGCTATAGGGCTCCCAACCTCACCAGGTGGTACTTTACACTGAAATCAGGTCTTAGACCAAGTGCTGCATCATGTGTGTTTATGAGCAAGCAGGCACCAGAACAGTCATGCAACCTGTCCTGTAAGCTTGAAAAAGTCCCAATTCTGTCCTTCTGTGCAACCCAACATTATCCTACCTAGAAGAGTTATTAGAAGTGAATCCAGCAATATTCTAGCAGATTCAGTCAGCCGAGTCAATTCTTAGTTTCACTTCTAAAAGAATAAGTTAGAAATCCCAAACTGCTGGGCTTGTCAGATTCTTATACACTGCTTGTGGAAGGTCTAGGGTGCCCTACAATATTTGGGCCGATCCACATATCTTTAACGCCATTAATATGAATCATTGGAAATATTTACTTATTAACAAAGTCTCTTGTGTTAAGCTACAGATAAAGCTTTTGTGGTAGTGTCTGAAGTGACTAGAGTTTTTTTTCAAATGCTAGCAGCCCTGAAGTTGTATTCCCAATTAGGATATGTCAGACGTTAAGCAGGCACCCCCAGAGTAACTATTATGACTGATTAACATATGCCAAAATAATTTTTAAAAATTATATCAAGTATAACAGAACTTATTAAAGATTTCACAGGTTATTATACCCTCACACTAGGGTGGGGTGAAGCTCTTTACTGCTCTAAACTCAACAACCTGCTGTGTAGAGGTGAACTGGCACTTATCCTTAGTGACAGCCTGTTCATCCTTAGGGGTGTGTGTGTGTGTGTGTGTGTGTGTGTGTGTGTGTAAGAGAGAAAGAAATGTCTACTTAAAATTTGCAGCTCAAAAAAACATTTTGCGTTCACATGTGCAAGAGAATCCCACCCCTGCAAACTTCTCTCAATACTTGAAACATTAGGTTACTTCTATGTTTTTTTCTATTATTGAGTTTGTTACTTTTCTCAAGTTTTAATTTGACTGTAGAAGTTTGAAGCAGAGTAGACTAAAGATAAAAGGGAACATAAACAATTCAGAAGAACATAAAAAATTTTGTCATATGTTTTCAATTGGGGCAATGACATATAAGTTCCCTCTGGGTCTCAAGGAGAGAGGATCTACCATTGACAAATAAAAACATTCTCCATTCCGTTAGTTATGAATAAATCCATCCCATTAATCCTTCCCCCGGAATATTCTAGTCAGTGTGTGGGGGCTGAGGTTATGATATATATCAAACAACATGCCTCCCTACATCAAAAAGTACTAGTTACATTCTGTATCTTAAAGCTGTGAGGTTTAGGATTAACTTCCATAATTTCAGAGGAATAGATGTTTTGAATATTATTGCCATATATATTTACTGAAAACAACATTTTCATGAGTTGAAAATGGGCAGGGTACTGTCCTCTAAATGCTCCCATTCTGTATCTGTGTTTACAGCTGCCACTAGCACATGATTTATAGAAGAGGCATATCAGCTGGACCCAAGGAGATATACTCATGGACTTAAGATGATTAGATTATAAATGCCATCCCACACAATCTTTAATAAAACCCAGGTGAGCTATATCATTCTTTTGCTGCATCAAAAGATGGGAAACCAAACAGTTGTCCTCTTGTGGTTTTTCCCAGCAATACAATTTATAAAGTTCCTATAATCAGGTGCCCTGTGACCCAGCAGGATCCTTGGTACCATGACCTAAATTGGTTGTATTTATTATTATGGTATGGAATTTGACTGTGAAAGTTGATTAGAGACCTTGAGGGAAAGCCTCCCTGGAGATCCAGAACATCAGATTTGCTATGCTGGCTTAGAACTGTGTCCTATCCTACTACAGATGTGTCTGTCAGCCATGAAGAGATGTTTTATGTGTCTCTTCCAGAAGTTAATTTCTGCTAATAACTCACAGTGGATCTATGAATACCAGAGTTGTACGTGATTTTCCAAGTGAATAGGCGCCATTGTTTTGGTTTTAAATACCCTTTCCAGTAATGACTGGTATTTTTTAAAAACCTACCCTAGCATGTTGATCAGGCTAAATTAAGTTACTCTCTCAAGCCATATTGATGGCTCAGTGCCCATTATATTTTAACTAGAGGTAACAGCAGTTTGTCCTAAATGCGTTAGTTTGCACTTGTCCAGGTTGTAGCTCTTTTATGCCTCTGCTTTTTCCCACATGGTCTTATGAGAACATATTGCATATATTCCCTTCAGCTGAGCATTTCAATACCCAGACAAGTGTTTGTCATTTTAGGCCTCATCACATACTTGAAATTCCAAGTCCTTTTTAAAAGAAATGTTAAGTAGCTGGTGTTGCTACTAGATCCCTGGATTATTCCACTTGTCCATCCATAAAAGTTCCTGTTTATTCTCTACCTTCTGTTTCTATTTCTAAGCCAATGCTTTAAGACATAACATCTGCTCCAGCCTGTTCACTATCCATGTGGTTTTAAACTCTTAACTTCTTTACTTCTTAGCTTCATCCCTGTAAGTAAGTGCTCCCTACCTCACAGGGGTTTTATGAGGGGGAAAAAATAAGATGTTTAAGGGTTGTTTTAAGAGAGAGATCCTTCTTTTAAAGTGATTTTATCAAAGCCCCTTGGGTTAGAAATGAAAAACTCTATAGCTATTTTTTTCCTATTCTCGTTTTGCTATTTTTATTTCTGAAAAGTGATCTGTCTGAAAAGAGCCTTATATCTGGTTTTAACTTCTTCTCATTGACCCTTTTCACAGTGAAATCTCTACCTTATCCATGCGCTGAACTTTTTATTTATGGAGCCCAAACTAATTTTCCCACAACAAATCCCACATACTTTTACTCCTATCATTAAACAAATTAATGTCCTCCACAAAGAAACATCTGGCTCTTCCTACAAGAAGTCAGAAGCTAATGAGGTCTCACTCTGGCCCCGGCAAGATCTCACAGTGTGCCTTGGTTCTCCCTGTGTAAACTGAGGTAGTCCGGCTATTCCCCAGCACCCAGGTGTTGTGAGTCCTAATAAATGGTGAAAAGCATTTTGCAAATGTTCTGTACTATATAAATGCATAGTGCCTAATATGGAGAGTCTTCAAGCAAAAATGTGCTCTAGCTCAATTCAGAATACTAATTCACCCATTGTTTTCAAAAGAAATGTTTTACTAACCTGTTTTTTTTTTTCTTTTGTAAAATTAGTTTCTAGTCATTTGAACTGTTTTTATTTTGGTGTATAGAAGTGATCAATAGTATATATTCTTGCTTGTCAGAGAATACCCAAGTTGTATTGTTAAATGTTAAAACAATGGGGTTACATAACAGTATAGTTGGATAGGGAGGAAGATTCTAGCTCAAAAGTTGCAAAATACAGAAATACAAAGATTAGCTTTGAATTGGAGATTGTACTATAAATAGTAGATGTTAATGTGGTGGTTTCTAGATATATACTTTATTTTTAAGTTACAAGAAATTGTCTTTTATTTTTGCAGTTTTGAACTATATGATTCTTTACATGTTTTAAATAAAGTTTTTATCAACTAAGATTTTTCATTTACATTATTAGTAAATTAAAATACATGTAAAAATTAAGCTAATTACATGACTGTAAAATTTAAATTTAAGATTTAAAGAACATCTTTTATGGCAACTAAGTTTCTATACTTTAGTCCTTTTTAAAAAGATTTTAAAAATAATAGTAGAAATGCTTTTATGCTTCAAGGAGCATTGGAAAATTTTTTTAATATGATGTTACTTATTGTAATTACTTACAATTACTTAATACCTTTTTAGTGAAGCTACATTTATTCCACTTAAATAATTATTGCTTATTCCTGATTAATCCTTAGGAGTTAAAATGTCTTTTCTTTTATAAAATTATATTGGTGCTTAATGATCACTAAATGTTCTCATTTACTGGTCCCCCTACCCCACTCCAACCCCCAAAAAAGAAAAGTTGGCATCTATAATAGATTCCTGAACTTTGATTTGGGGATGCTTTACTGGTCTTAGAAATCCCAGAGTCTAGGGACTGCTTTTTTAAAAATAACTTCTTAGATACTATAGAATTCATCTTTTTAAAGTGTTAAATTCAGTGGTTTTGGTATATTCACAGAGTTGTACAACCATTACCACAATCAATTTTAAAATATTTTCATCATTCCAGAAGGAAACCCATGCACATTAGCAGTCATCCACCTCTCCTTCAAGTCCCTGGCAACCACCAATCTCCTTTCCATCTCTGTGGATTTGCCTATTCTTGACATGTTATATAAATGGGATCAGATACTACATAATTCTTTGTGACTGGCATCTTTTACTTAATATTTCTGAAGTTCATCCATGTTGTAGTATGTATCATTTCTTTATATTGCTGAAGAATATTCCGTTGTATGGATATATATCACATTTTATCTACTCATCACTTGGTGGACTTTTGGGTCATTCACTTTTTGGAAATAATTATGAATTATGAATAATGCTGCTATGAACATTTGTGTACCAGTGTTGGGGTGAACACATGTTTTATTTCTCTTGCATCTATACCTAGGTATCTAATTGCTGGATCATATGGCAACTCTGTGGTTTAACTTTTTGAGGAACTGCCAAACTGTTTTCCAAAGCTGCTGCACCATTTTATATTTCCACCAACAGTGAATGGGGGCTCTACTTTCTTCACATTCTCACCATGTGTTATTATCTCTTTTATTATTATTATTATAGGCATTCTAATAAGTGGAAAGTGGGATTGCATTGTGTTTTTTATTTGAATTTTCCTGATGGCTAGTGATGTTTGTTTTCTACAACCCGTTAAGAAGATAAAGCCATTCTTAGCTTATAAATATAAACTGTATGAAAATAGGCTGTAGGCTGGATTTGGCTCATGGCTAGCCAACCTCTGACCTAGAGGATAGAATTAGTAGACAAACACACTAAAATAGGTATCATAAATACACTCTATATGTTAAAAAATGCAGAAGAAAGCATGAACCTATTAAAGATAGATATGGAAGATTAAAAAGAATATACAAGGTAGAGTGCTGATAAATCGACTTGCTGGGTTTAAAAACAAAAACAAACAAACAAAAACCTTGAGTTGCGTCATTTGCTGATTTCCATGGTGTACCTGATATCACCAGGGCCAGTTTTAAGCTACCAGCATGACACCACTGAACCTGAAGCTGAGAAGGGATGTGCACTATCAGCACTTGCAAGCTGGTCCCAGCTGACTCTAGCACATTATTGGTGTAACCACTTCTGACTGCATGACATATAGTAATCACTAAATATAGCTAACATCTTCAAAGCTGTCGTTGGTCTTCTCCATTCCTACAAGCATCCAGTGGGAGGGAGAATATTTACCTCTTCTCATTGTATTATGAAACTCCCAGATAGCCTTTTGCTTTTTCTCAGCCTTCATTACTCTGAAATCATAACTACATTTCCACAAGGTAAAATAAGTATATAAACGTGCATCCTCCCAAAAATGTTTTAAAAACAAAAAAACACACTGGAATAAAGGCAAAGCAACAGAAGATAACGTGTTCTGATCCATCCAGAAAACTTCCTGGAACATGTATCTTGGTGTTGTGCCAAACCCCTGTTGACTGTAATGGAGATGGCACCACATTCGAGAGGCTGAAGAAGAGACTTGGAGCCAGCAAACAAGACAGGGGGTTTCACTGGGGCTTACATACTGGGGAGAGAGTGGCAGCCTGGGCAGAAGAACTGCAACCGCTTGCAAAAGGTGTTTATATAACATTCTCACTCAGTACCCTTTACCTAACGACCTTCATCTGTCAACTTCATTCAACCCAAACTTAGGGCCTCAATCCCCCGTATGGCTGGTGTTCCACAGGATGGGTTAGGGGCTCAGATGTTCCTCATAGACAAGGAACAAATCTCCAGGTTGGCCACTCTTGGATTCTCTAGCTTGGAAAACACATTCAGGTACATATGCCATACAGGGTCATTCTCAGGGTACACTAAGTTATTGCTTTCATGTGCACTTACCCTGCAGTTGGGTGTTGAATAGATGGGAAATAGCCATGCAAGCAACAGAACAGACATTCCATACATATGGATGGTTTGTGCAAGAGTTCAACAGTGAGAGTCAAAAGTTGGAGAAGATTTGTCTAAGCAGTTAGATATGCAATACGCAGTCAGACATTTTGCCTGTGAGTTTCCTTTTTCCAGAGGTTCCAGGAAAAGCCTCAACTTTAGACTTCTGTTTCTACCAAAACAGCAGTATGCATGGAAAAAAATTGTTCTACACCTTCTGAAATTGCTGCAAGAAAGCTCTTGAGATTAGAGGGTGAATTATCCAAAAAATAAACAGTTTTTATCTCATATTTTAAATAACCCCTTGAAGTCAGGCAAGGTGGCTCACACCTGTAATCCCAGCACTTTAGGCGGCCAAGGCAGGAGGATCACTTGAGCCCAGAAGTTCAAGGTGTGCCTGGGCAATATAGTGAGACCCTATCTCTGGAAAAAAAAAAGGAAGGAAGGATTGGCCAGGTATAGAGGTATGTTCCTGTAGTCTCAGCTACTCGGGAGGATCGCTTGAGCCCAGGAGGTCAAGGTGTGCCTGGGCACTGGGCAATATAGTAAGACCCCATCTTTAAAAAAAAAAAAAAAAAGAAAAATTAGCCAGGTAAGGGGGCATGTACCTGTAGTCCCAGCTACTCAGGAGGATCACTTGAGCCCAGGAGGTCAAGGCTGCAGTGAGCTGTGATTTCTCCACTGCCTCCCAGCCTGGGTGACAGAGTGAGACTCTGTCTCTAAAAAATAAAAATTAAATAGCCCTTTGAAATTCTGGTCTAATATGTTTCTAAATGGAGATTCATGTTCTATATTTAAGAATAACCAATCCTTTTTATCCACAATCTCTTGGGGCTCCCACAACCTTTTCTAAATACTTCCCTTCCTACTGGTGTTAAAGCCAAAAGTTCAGTGAAGGATTGATGCTTTCACCTATATTTATCTTACCTTGCTCAGTGTAGAAGAGGTAGAACTATTTATTGTCAAGAGACATCCTGATCATTTAATCAGAACTCAATTACTGATTTCCCAAATTTGTAAATTCCCAAGTAGGAATATGCAGGGCAAAAGGACTTGAACAATTTGTGACTTTATCTGCAAACTATCCCGTTCTTCTCTTGTCTAAAGAAAAAGCAGTCTTTTCTAAAATGCAAAGGACATTCTAGCACAGATGTGCCCTGCTGTGAATCAGCCAGATGTCCTGGATTTCCTGGCATAGTCCTGCTTTCCAAAGTCAGCCTTGTTATCCCTGTAAATACTGGAGCATGTCAGAGTGATTGTCACCGTGCTGAGTTCAACACCCAAGGTCTGTGCCCTACACCCTAATCCAAAGAATCACTACTTTTGATTTAGTGTAATATGAAGGCATGGCCTGTGGCATTGGTGTGTTTTCAGGCAATCTTATTTTCTCCTGCAGATGGTTTACAGAAACATCCACCGCTCTCCCATTCTTTGTTCTGGCCACAGAGGATTCCACTCCCTATAGCTGCCGGAAGCAGTATTCCCAGGTGTGAAATATGCGCCTTCAGGACCTGAAGAGGCCTCCCACACCTCGAACTTGCTTTTTTATGCTGGAAGGTGCAAGAGGCAATGATTTATTTTTCACTCTAGAGGAAATATTCTAGCTACCTCTGGTCACTGGATTTCTGAATATTTTGCTGACATTTCAGGCCCTGGAATATTTGTCTCCCACCCCCTGGAGTACATGTGTCATGCCAATTCTAAGCCCATCCTACTACCGATATGGTGGATCAGTGAGGTGTTCCCTGGGATGTTCAATGATTCCAGGTTTCTCTTGACTACATTATGAAACAGGCAGTGGAGTTAATATAGTCCTGAGTCAAAATTGTGAAGGTATATTGTCACCCATTCCACATGGATATGAACTCTTTTTGATCCTCTTTTTTGATCAGAATAGAAAATAACACTTGGTATATCCATGGCCACATATGCCATATTAATCTGCTCTAGTAAAGATACCACATTTAACACAATGGATATAATTGAGGATATTACTTTGAGTTCGTGGGAAACTACTATCATCCTCCAGGGTCCATCTAGTTTCTTCAAGAACTGGACGGGTGAATTTGATGGAAATATGATAGGGACCATCACCTTTTAAAGGCTTAGGTGTAGCACAATTTCTGCCATCTCTCCTGGGAGGCAATAATATTATATATCTACTATTTGACTCAGCAGGGAGGCAGTTTTAGGGACTTCCATTTTGACTTCCTCATTATGTTAACTCTTAATCACAGGCCAAGGACCTATGTGGATATTGTGCCAACTATCAGGTGTGTCTATACCTTTGACTGGGGAAGTGACCGTCAAGTGGGTCTTCAGGGCTGCATTGATTACCAGCTTCCTGTATGTGCTCATTCTGATGAAGGGAGGGTGTAATGACACTTAGGGACTCCAACTATCAATGTCAACTTGGGCCCAAGAGTCCTTGAAATGTTTGGTGTCCCCAGTGTACAGCTGCCTAAATAAATAGCCGTATGTTTCTTTGGACAAGAACGGGAAATTCTTGTCATGAATACTTGCTGTGGTTCTGCAAGGTCCTTCATCGTGGAGACCTGTGGTCATTCAGTAAATTATAGGTCTGAAAACTGTCTCAAGTTCAGAAATGACAAAACCTTTTGACTTTTTATTTATCAGCTTCCAGCTTCCTTATTACATATCCCTCAATTTCTTCTGATGGTACAAAATGACAAATTCTGTTACCTGTCTACCTTTGTAATCCTTGAGAGGCCGTGTTCTATTAATTCAGTGGTTCTCAAACTAGCTTGCATTGGAATAACCTGAAGAGCTTGTTAAACCACAGATTGCTGGATCCTAGCCCCAGAGTTTCTGATTCCATAGGCCTGGGGAGGATCCTGAGAATTTGCATTTCTAAGTAGTTCCCAGGAGGTGGTGATGCTGCTGGTCCAGGAACCACTGTAATCATCTCCATAACTGCACATTAGGCCCCTTTTGCTGCCACTCCAACCTTACCACTCATTAGGATAATTGTATCCACCTGCCTTGCTTCAGGCAGTTACACATCATTACCTGGCCTCTTATATTGGGGTCCTATCATCACTGCTGTTATCCATTTGAGGTCCTTTCCTCATTGCTTAACATTTTAGTGAGGCTGAATCCCCTCACCTGTGTATTCCTCATGGCCTTAGTAAATGGTGTGTCCTCTGTGCCTTTCTGTGAAACATAGTCCTTTTCAGGGTATTGGGGCCTCACATAAATATATAATACTTCCAGTCTAATATATCCACTTCCCTGAGCCTTTTAAGCCATTCTTCCATCTGCCAGGGAAATTCTGGCACTCCATCTTTGCTTAGCATGGGCCATTGCCTTTTCCATGCTGCTAGGAGCCATCCTAGTAGCAAGGTGACACCATTTCCTGGGGGCCTTGCCAAGGTGTAAATCCTGTGTCTCTGGAGAGTGTTCCCAAATCAATAAACTTTCCCTTCTCCAATCTTATGTTCCAACTCCTCTTGGTCAAGCAGCCTCAAAATCTAGTCCCGCTGGTACTGCCCTGACATCTGCCAGTATATATTGGCTAGGACTTGCAGCTTCTTTGGAATAGAGTGCCTTTTTTCCCTTATCAGGCTCAACGTGTCCTGGGCTGATTATGAATTAATCCTACTTATACACCTAGTAGGCAGGAGGAGAGGTCGGGGGTGGGGGGCAGATATTGAGAGTGGGGTATGTGCTGTCTTGGAGGAAAGAGACAGCATTGTTTTTAAGCAAGAAGGAAATGCTAGTAGGGAGGATAGGCCACTTCTCTAGGCTCACAGAATTCAGAGGCATTGTAGAGTGAACAACAGCCCCAGTTTGCCCAGTACTGCCTCAGTTTTAGCACTGAAAACCCCACATCACAGGAAACTCCCCTGTCACTGGAAAACCAAGAGAGTTCATCACCTTAAGATTCAGCATTTTCAGGGAATCGTCCTAGATGTTCCTATCCCAAGTGTCAGGGTCCTGTTTTTCCCCAACCATGGCTGGAGTAACAGTTCTGCCATAGTTGGGCATTTAACTGTATCTAGAAATCAGTACTATCTTTAGCTCTGAGCTCGACCCTCAGCTCTTCTACCTTCCTGCTGTAGGAAATGAACACCTCTCTGAAAACTACCAGGGAAATCTCATGGCTTACATATTTAGCTCTCAGCTGCCTATTGCCTGCATCTTTTTATTATCCCTCGATAATAAATCAATGGCCCTCAGCAATACTCATGTAATCCCATTGTCCTTAGAGTTACTATTTCCCTCTCACTTCTCGTACACCTGATAAATCTCACCTGCTAGTGCATTCTCTTCTGTGGACATACTATTCCATTTGACCACCCACTGGACTGTCAATTAGTGCCAAGGGATAGCTGTATTTTATCTATCACCGATTAGGTCCTCATTGCCTGTTAGGTGGGTAGGGATTTGGCTCCAAAATCCCATCATTTTAGTTATTTTCTAGGGCCACTCTTAAATGTTTTTAGGTTGAGTTCTCAGGTAGCAGATGTGGAAATGGAGTGTGGCACAAAGGATATTTTTCTACGGATAAACAATTGTGGAAGGGAGGGTCAGGAGGCAAGATTAGGCAGAGAGACAGAAGAACTGGTACAGGTCCATGAGGCCCTGATCCACCCCAGCAATGAGTTCTGGAGCAGGTATGGCCCATCTGAGTTGTTCCGTATTGGGCTGAAATAGCCAGACTTTGATACCCCTGCCTCCCTCAGTCTGGATGTGAGCTACCACAGGAAGGGCTGAGAGCTGGAGCAGCAAGTCTTTCCTTGAAGGGGGATGTGGCCAGCGCATTTCCATGTCTACCACACCAGGAGAGGAATTCAAGGAGGTTGGAGCTACTTTCATTCTGTTGGGCTACTATTAATTTATTTACAGGATAGGGAGGTTCTATAAATGGCAAAATGACATTTAATTTATTAACTTATGTTTTCTCCCTACCTGTTCCCCCTTTTATGTTTCCTCTTAGGAGATATTTGTCCCATTCCTTTCTTAATTTCCCCCCGATCTTAAAGCCATTGTCCTGAAAATAGAGTTTGAAGAGAAAACAATTTCTCTGGAACTAAATAAAAGGTCTCACAAGAAATATAGACAAGCATGTTGTCTCATATTTCCCTATTTCCCTGTGTATGTAGCAGAGCCTCAGAGGGAGAGGTTACTGAGTAAATATAGAAGGCTGGGCTGTCCTATGTTCTAGTCCCCGGCCAGGAAACTACACAGTGGTCGATCTAAAGAGACACATGGGCTGACACCCAGGTGTCTGAGCAGTAATTTCCAATTGACACCCCACCACCATGCTATGTGGGATCCCAGGACTCTGGCACAATGCTGAAATAGAAAAGGTAAGCATAAGAACATTGCTGCAAGAATAGCTTTGGATTTCCAGCTCACTTTGTTGTATGGGGGCATGGATTTAGAAGAAGTTTAGTAGGAGAAAATAAAGAGATGTGATATTTCCTGCACACCTAAGTGTATGGACTGATTAAAACCCTGCTTCACATACGTAAAGGACACCGTCGTGCTGGTGCCTCCATCCCTACCCCTTCTCTTAATTTGTCAGGCCCTCTAAGCTTCCCAGTCTGTCTTTAGGCCATATGGACCATATATTGACAGAAGATGCCGATAGGATGTTAAGCATTTGATGCAGAGCCTCCCCCTAGGTCCTCTCCTTCCATCTCAGAGCACACTTTCCCCCGCCCCCGTCCCATTTGCTTTTTCTTGCATCGATCTAACCTCAATTCCAGTCCCACAAATGTTTGTTTATAACAGCACTTTAGGAAAAATAATTGGCCCCATCCATTCTTAGTTTTATTCTCAATATTTTTCACTCTCACATTCATTTTCCTTTCCTTCATATTACTCATCTCATATATGTATTTTTTTATTTTCAAGTTCCACATATGTGAGGTTCCTTGACATTTCTAATTGTAAAACAATGAATTATAATACTTGTAATAAAAAGCCTCAAAATGCTACCTTAAAAATGAGCTCTCAAAGTGAAAACATACTAGTATTGATTTTAGAATTCTAACTAGTATTAAAATGAGTGCTTTTGCAGTGATATCAAGCAGAATTAAAGATAGAATGGGGGAAAGTATGTGTTTCAAAACCTCATTAGGAATATCCTGAAAAGAAAAAGTTGAGATTTATTCATATAGCAAGTCACTTAATGGGTCTCATTCAGATGTTTATCATGCTTCAGAGATGATTCCCCTTCATAAAACTCTGGCCTTATCAGCCCATCAGACATGTTGAGCAATGGTAGTGCTTCTGCTGAAGAGACATGCATTTTCTTAATTCTTCCTGCAGTCATTCAAAGGCTCTGGCATCTTTATGCAGTCTCTCTGTAGTTACCTCCCTTGCCTCCATTCTTCAGCTCTCATCCACTTTATATCTGCAACCATTCTCACCTTACTGTGATTTTCCTGCATTCATTCATCCATCAATTCAATAAATGTGATTGAATGCCTGCAAAGTTCCTGTCTAGGTACTGAGAATATGGCAATGAACAAAACAAACAACAATCTCTGCCTCAGGGGGGCAGTGGAGGGAAGAGACAGTAAACAGTTTAATGAAATATATATATATATATATATATATATATATATGAGTAACCACATGCATATGTCATTCCATGGATTATGGAGTTTTTAAACTCATGGGAGGGTGCTAGAGAGTAATAAGTGCAAAAAACAAGGGAAGGGGAAACAATTTTAGATCGGGAATGGGGGTGGGAGGTCAGGGCAGGCCTCACTGATGAGTTGATCTTTAAATGAAGACCTGATAGAGGGGTAGGAGTCCTGCATTCGAGGGAAGAATTATGAATTATCTAAGCAGAGCAGCAAGTGCAAAAGTCCTGCAGCAGGGCTACGCCCACCATATTTGAAGAATGGCAAGGACTGAGGGGACAAATAGCAGATGAGGTCTGGGAAGGAATGGGAGGTGGGAGCTGGATTAGGTACTCCTTTGAGGGGCATTGTATGGACTTGGGCTTCTCCTTGAGTGCGAGAGGAGCTATTGGAGGGTTCTTAACAGAGGAATGATGTAATCTACTTATACTTTAACAGGATCACTCTGGCTGCCCTGTTGAAATTGACCAAGGGTGGAAGTGACAGCGGCAGGGAGTCCAGTTAAGAGACCAGTTCAAGCATTTAGCTGAGACTGTGGTAATTTAGATCACAATGGCAGCAGGAAAAGGGAAGAGTTTACTTTGAAGGCATACCCTCCTAACAATCCATGCTCTAATCCTTTCTGCCTCCCAAGGGCTGATTCAGTCTTCCTAAAAATCCACTTTTCTCATGTTGCTTTCCTACTTCAGAACACCAAATAACTCCTTGCTGACCAAATCATGTTCTGTTGTTTTTTCTAGTACTCCTTTTGCAGCTTGGCAGTCTTCCTTTCTACTTGGTCCCCTTCCACTTCCCAGCATGAGCTCTCTATTCCAGTCCATTTATTTTATTCCTCCCTCCCCCACACATACTACCTGCTAATCTAACCTCTGCAAGAAAAGCGCACCCTCTCTTTTTTGCCTAGATCTTTCCATCCTGAAAGCCTATTTCAAGTGCCACCTGCTCTGTGTCTTCTCTAATGTTGAAAGCCAGTGTGAGCACCTTCGTTCTTTGGCTTGGCCCTGTTAACCTGCACCTCACATGCTCACAGTTTGGCTTGGCTTACATCATTTTGCACTATTTGCTGATTTATTATTTAGTGCTTCCATAAGTTCATAAGCTCACAAAGGCTGGGACTGGATATGTACTTTTGCATTCTTTATCCTCTCCACAAGGATGAGACATGTAGTATGTGTTTGGCAAGTGTTTGCTAGAAAGCACAAAATCTAACATACAGTGTTCAAAACTAAGCTTTGTCATAGTGACCTGGCAACCTATTGAATATATTAAAGACACATGGAAAAACATGGTGATGCTAACTGCCACCTACAATTCCTTACCTGTGTTCTGAACTACTTCTCCAAATGAGTATTTCCTGGGATTGTAACACACTTTAATGCCTGCCTTCTAGGACTGTAGTGAAGATATCTTATAGATTTCACATACATAATACCTATCTCCTCCAGCACCCTGTGTGGCACTCCTCTAGGTGCCAAATAGCTGGCTGCCTTTCGCATTCCTTCCCCATTCTTCCTGCTCTCTCCCACTCTGGCTACCCCTTTTCTGCTTTGTGTGGGTTATTTGCAGGCATCATTTTCAAGGATGAATCTCATCAACATCTGCTGAGCTGCATATTTATACAGGCTCCAGGTTTCCTTACCAGCTGTGGACATTTTTGCAAACTCTACATTACCACCTAATTGAAATGGCTGTTTGGTTCCATTTCCTTATTAAAGACAGACTAAGGAAATCAGTTCAATACCTTAGCCATTTTAAAGTCATCATGAATCTCATGCTCTTGATTTACTAGCAGGCTTTAAAAAAAAAATGTGTCCCTACAAATCCATCTCCTGCTTTTAATCCCCCCTTGCTGGTATTAATGCACACTTCATTTTGGCTGGTCATTTCATTCCCCTTCGTCTAGTAAACATTTGCAGTTTTTGTTCAATCCCTCCTGGACCTCTTCTAATATACCTGTTTTTTTTCCTCACCCATAAATTTATTTTATCATTTGAAGTTTGCAGTTCTTCAGGAGCTCGAATGGTGACAATGAAGTGCAATATTTTGAGTTTCTTCTGGGGTGTCCTTGATAGCAGCATCCTTGTTTTCTCTGAAGACATTCCTGGCTCCCTGCCAATTCAGTCTTCTCAGTCCTAAGTCTTGCCATCTCAGTCTTCTCAGATACCATAGCTGAGACCTCTCATCCCTCACCCATTTGCAGGCTCTGGGCCTAATCTCAGGCCTTGGCAGTAGAACGTGTTGAATCAATGTCATACATATTGAGGATATCCTCTGCCAGCCTGTAGCTTGACATGAACACTAGTAACTGGCCTACTGTTTGGATGTCCTGGACCCAAGGGCCTGACCTGATAACTTGTCTAGATCTTCAGGTTATCCAGTGTCCCCCTTACCCTTGCTGGTCCTTCTCGTGAGCCACAGACAAGGGCTCAGGGTCTGCTTTTGCATGTTGAAACACCCTGACCTAGACTCACATTTGGGCAGACAGTGTATTTAGCTCTCCATGCCCTATTAGGGTCATATACACCCATCAGGGATCACTCAAGATACTCCTCCCTGCTAAGTGCTCTCTGCTTGGGTAAGAGCTGCCACCTTATCCTCCAGATGGCATGCTGTGCCTTCCTCAATGGACATCTTTCTACCATCTGCTGCTTGACAGGAGGCTGGCTCACCAGATGAGTAGGTCTGACCTGTTTCATTACCAGCAAGCATCTCACTCTGATACCCACTGCTATATGAGTGTTTGATGATTTCTGCCTACTTCAGCAAACTTCGTAAGCTTTCTTCTCAATAGGAACATCTTCAGCAAAAGGAGCTACTAAACAGTGTTTGTTTCAATTCCTTCCACATCTTCTAAGACTATTTTCTATCTTCCAGCATCTTCTTTCTCAGTGTCCAAAGTCCTCCTGCTAGAGCAGGAGTTCTGACTACAGTCTGGCCTTTCCATGTGATGCCCTGGGCTTGAGAACTGCCCCATCTTCTTTTTTTTGCAGCTGACGTTCTGATGTGTTGATTCTGCAAAGCACACTCTCAGAGTCTGGTAAGTTTCTCTTGAAACTCTGAGGGTGTGCTTTGCACTGAGAGTATCATAGTTACTACCAAATGGTTCCATTTATGATATTTAAGGGAAGCCCTATGGGTAGGCCTACTATACATGGTTTGAAGAAAATATGCTATACACTCAATTATACTCTTTCCTCTATGAAAAGGAAACCTCTTTAAAACTAAAAAGCTTTAAACAATAATGAATTGTCCATTTTTCACTCCTTGTAGTAATAAAGAATTTTTAAATTATAATATTCAGTATTGAAAATGGGATAATATAAACTCTCATACACTGCTTCTAGGAATATAAACTAACACATTTTTCTGAAAAGCTCATACTCTCTGACCCAATAATTTCCCACTTAGCAGCCTACCTTAAGGATATAGCAAAACAGTCAAAGATTCATGTATCAAGATGTTTATTAAATTATTATTTAAAATAGCAAATATCGAGAAACAATACAAAAACTAATAGGGAAAAGTTAATATATAATGATACATTTATACTGTGGAACATTATGCAGCCATTGAAATGTTTTCCAATAATATTTTAAAGCATGGGAAATGTTAATAATATTAAGTGAAAACAGTAAAATTCAAAATGCTATATTCTGTGATGTTGGTTATGTCACAGTGGTACAGTGTGTTCATGTGTCTGTGTATGTGTATATTCTATAAATAAGGCTGAAGTCACTACATTAAAACGTTAACAGCACTCCTTTATGGGGTTAGAATAGATTTTTATTTTAATGTTTCTATGTTTTCTCAGATTTTCTGTAATAAACATGTATTACATTTATAACCTCAAAAATAGAATAAAAAACACATAGATAGTTAGACTTTGAATTCAATGTAAGCATTTTTAGCTGCTGGAGCTGTTGAGTCATGGATCCTCCAGTGGTTGATAGGAGAAATAGTCAAGTAAAATAGTAATGTCCATCTCCCGGTGAGTTTTCTTATTACACTGCTTGAGGTTATTACAACCTTTCAACTTCTTAGCTTATGTATGTAACTCTTATTTTTTCATGTTAAAGGGAAACTATCAAGGGATTCAGTATGACAATCATAGTGGTATAAAATTGCCTTTGTTGAGATGAACCCATTGATATGGTTTGGCTGTGTCCCCACACAAATCTCATCTTGAATTATAGATCCCATAATCCCCACATGTCATAAGAGGGATCCAGTGGGAGTAATTGAATCATAGGGGTGGTAACCCCCATGCTGCTGTTCTTGTGATAGTGAGTTCTCATGAGATCTGATGGTTTTATAAGGGGCTTTTCCCCCTTTTGCTCAGCACTTCTCCTTCGTGCCATCATGTGAAGAAGGATGTGTTCGCTTCCCCTTCTGCCATGATTGTAAGTTTCCTGAGGCCTCCTTAGCCATGCAGAAATGTGAGTCAATTAAACCTCTTTCCTTTGTAAATTACCCAGTCTCAGGTATGTCTTTATAGTAGTGTGAGAACAGACTAACACACCCATGCAATAAAAGTGCTAGAATTTAAACTGAACAGCTAACTTTGACCATCATGTCCTCATGATTCTTGCTAGAGTTCCAGAGAAAAGTGTACAGAGTAGGCTCACTATATCAGGTCCTCCCTCTCTGGATATGAAAATGTTGGCATAAACTGTGGAGCTTCTCACTAAAGGAAGTGCAAATGGACTCAAGACATACACAGGAAGACGGAAAGTAATTTTGAACTTCAAGAACAAAAGGTGTCTTCTGACTGTTTTAAAGTTATTTCGTTTTCCCTGAAACAAACTTTTTTAAGTAAAATCCTAGAAAAACTGCCCTGGAGTCTTTTGTGTGAAGAGTAAGAGAATGGATAGTTGGATGGAGGGGTCAGGTCCTCAAGTAAGAAAGGAGGCAAACCTCAGATGCCTTCAGGGTTGGGCTCACATGTGGTCTGGTGTGTTGAGACACAGTGCAACTATAGTGTAAAACACTGCTCCAGGATCCTCCCTTCCTCCCTGTTGCAGCTGACTTGCTCCAGTTGGAAGGCCTTGCAGGCAAGCTTTGAGCTCCTTGCCTCTCTCCCACATTCTAGTTGGGTGAGGCATCCTCTACCCCTAGGACTCCCACACTCACCTCAGCTTGTAGCCCAACATCAGTCCTTTTCCCTTGGCACTGAGTTGCTCAGCTCTGAATTATACATTCTTTACTATAAAGGCTATATTTTCCTAACCTCAAACCAGGACATGTGGAATAAGGATACTTGTCCTCAATTTGTCTTGGAAAAGTCTTTAAAATATACAAATTAGATCATATTTAGTTATATTTAGTAAAATGCTTCTTTTGAGTTAAAAAAAAATGCATGAAATCAAGCTGTCCCAGCACATCTGTTTCTTGTAGCACTGTACTTATGGCTGACTGTCCTGAGAAAGCCCTGGAGAATCCATGAAGTCTTGCCCGGGATTCCCTCTCAACTCAGGCTGAATTACTCCAACCTAAATTTGGCAGCAGTCTTCCCTCTGATGCCCTTGCTCCTGGATAACTTTGTGCATAATTACTTTACCACCTATGGACTAGCAGGCTGGCGGCTTTCAGCCATCTCTAACCTTACTCCTAAAGGAGCTTTCGTGTTTTCACTTCTAAGCTTTTATAACACTCTATATATTTGATGACCATTTTTAAAAATTAGATCTGTCCTCTCCTATTTATCAGTGGTAGTTTCATTTTTTTCAAAGGTCAACTAAAGACAGTTTATCTCAAATTACAAATTACTTGCAGCAAATATCTAAATAATCAATTCTAACTATGGAGTAGGCAGAGAGGGAGAAACTTCAGGGGGCTTCCCAGAGGCTTTTGAACCACACTGGGTGGGTAAGTACCCCCTCTTCTTTATAAGGTCTCCTTTATCTCTAAGATCTTGATCTTCGAAGTATGAACTGTTCTTTCTTGAATTCCAGGAAGATTCAAATATCTCATGGATGTGATGTGACACAGGATCTGAAAGACAATGAGAACTCAGGAATTTTTCTTAGGGAAGAAAGAGAAACGTCTCAGGATGTTCTTTTAAAGATAGTTTCTTATCTTGGTCCCCTTACTTTAGAAGATGAAGATGCTCTCAGCCAAATGTACTGAGATGAGCTGTCGCCCCACTCCCTTTGGCTTATACTGTTTTTGAGCTGGTCGATAAAGCACAGAACTGTTGCAACCAACTGAGGGGCTTGATGATGGTGTAGGCTGGCAGCTGTGCCTTGTGCCCTGGCTATGGAGAAAGCCCATGCTCCTAGCCTGAGGCATCCAAAAAGAGACAGAATATAGAGAGACAGAACATAGAGAGACAGAACGTAAGAGTGTTCAGGAAAAGTGCAAATCCATCCCCCAAGGTAAACTTCACTCAAAATACTTGTCCTGCTGCTGGAGAATAGCAGTGGCACCTTTTTCACTGCAAAGGAGAACGTTGCTGTGATGCTAGGTTCTAGAAGTTCTTATTTAAAGCCATTGAATATTCTGTTTTATAAAATGGAAAGCCAAATAAAAGGTTTTCTTTTTTAAATCCATTGTGACAGAATGGCCTTGAAGTATATTAATAGAGTCACCATTAAAGAAGAGGGGGGAGAAACAATGTCTTAGTTCCATTTTAATCATTGATTTCCCATGGAGATTTAGATAAACTTGTTTCCTTCTCCCTAATCATCTCCAAGAGTGGAAAGGAATTTCCCCACAGAATTTTAATGTGGGAAGGAACCCTAGAGAATGTCAAGCCTTAAGGCTTACCAGGAAAAAAAAAAAATCAGACATTCAGTAGAATCTTAGAGCCTGCTCTACTTCCTGAGAGATTCATAAAGGTCATTGATTCTCTCGTTTGAAATGTAATCACCCAGGAAGACTTGATGAAGCAGGAAAGGAAAGGAGAGAGCTAGAATTACCAAGCATTTAAAAATATAAATCAGTAGAAAAAAAAGTAGTTTTATTAAATGATCAATAGGAAATGAAACAAAATAAGGTCTTTGAAAATAGTTGACTAGTGATAGATATAAGCTATGAAATATACATTTTAAACAATATACAGTAATAATAATACTGAGAATCAATACTTACCCAGTGTTTGCTACAAACCTAGTTTGTCCTGAGCGCTTTACATTTGTGTTTATATTAAGTCACTTAATTCTTATGAGGTAAGTAAGATATTATTATCCAGACTTTACAGATGAGGGCACTGATGAATAGAGAGATGAAATAACTTGTCCAAGCCTATAAATAAGAGGTTGCAGAGCTGGTATTTACAGCTTAGCAGTCTTGCTTCAGGATCTGCACTCTTAACCAGTATACATACACACCATGGATTGAAGGTAGTTCCTGTTCAATGGTTCCACTCTGTTACCCAAAAAAATCTCGATCATCTCAGGCATTTATTGAGCACCTATGGTGTGCCAGTTAATTGGGCCAATTCTTACAACAATCCAAAAACTTTTGTTACTCAAGTAAATCTCAATGAAAATACTTCAGTGAGCATTCATTGAACACTCATTTGAGTCACTTCTCATGAAACTTTGAGGGGTAGTTTTCCTTACTGCTGTTTTACAAGTGAGGAAACAGATTCAGAGAGGTGATGTTCAGAGAGGTAAAGTAACTTGCCCAAGGCTATGCGGCTATTTAAGAAAGAGAGTGGATATTTGAATATGTGTCTATCTGAGCTCAAAAGTGTATTCCTTTCACTATTCTACACTAAGAAATGCAAATGAATAATATCTGAATTTATTTTGCTTTCCATATTTTTAGTTTTTAGATATATTTATTAAATTTACCTGTGAGATCTTCATTAAACAACAAAATAATAGTCAGTTAACCCTAACTACTTTCTTTTAACCTAAGACCGTACACATATTTGCTTTGAAAACAGTCACATAAAAAACAACTGAAGGGACAAACAATATAATTAATATTCTCAACATAATACCTGGTTGGGTCACACATATGACACACATATGACTATTATGTCAACTTGAACTTGAAGGATCTTCTATAGAGATTTCAGAAATAGAATGAGAAATAGTGCCTGCTGTTTCAAATCAGCCACTTGCCACTGATTCTGGTTACAACTTCTTACTTGGCCAATGATGAGCCAAAGCTGAATTACAGACTTTGGGCTTCTCTATAGTCTCCTGGTAGTCCAAAAAGCAGCTGATTTATCTGTCAGATCTGTGTACTAAATGAAATTGCCCAGATAAACAGATGGCCTGGCCAGGGTGGTATTTCACAGCAACATGTGTTTGTTTGAATAACATAGTCATAAACCTTTCACTCTGGGTCTAAAATTAAATTGTGACTTTTGGATGTTACCTGGGGCTACACAGGAGAAAGCATTCAAATGTCAAATTTATGGCTTGGTTTTTATCAGTAAGTTTTATATAATTTTCTATATTCATTTATAAGAAGAACATAAAACATGCATGTTTTGAATGCGTGGCTGGGAGAGAATGGAGGGGAGTATTGCATATAAAAATCCAATCCCCATGATTCTGATTTACAACTAAACAGACAGATTAATGCATAGGTTTGTGCGTTATCTGACAAAAAATATGGTTCACTGCCATTATGAGCCTGAAATTTTACATTCCAACACAACAGCAGGCCAAGACTTTGGGATTCACTCACTATAGGGGTATTGATTGTCACTGAATCTTTAAAAATTAAGAGGAGGCAGGGAAGGAAGCTAACAGTTTGTATAGCATTCTGCTCTAAATGGTAATTAGATGTTCTAGCTATGAATCTTGAAATTGTATCCCTCAGGAGAGCCAAGGATGATGCAGGTAGTATGGCATACTGATCAAAGGTAGGATAGGACAAATAAGAAATAAAGCAGATTCAGTAATGCAGTTCTGTACTATTTTCTCCTCATAGTCTATATTTGTAAATAATAAGACTGAAATTTTTTTCTTATTAGAATCACACATTATTATTTGGATATTCTAATAATTCCCCTCCCATTCTTTGTGTTTATCTGACTACTATCCATATGAATAAAAGGAATGGCCATATTCTTTATAATACTGTGATGGAATAGCATTATGGAAACCATTTTCTCTTTTCTATTTACTATTATGTTACGGCGTTCTAATAAACATTTTATTTTGAAATAACTATAGATTCACAAGCAGTTGGAGGAAACAATACAGAAGATATACACTTTATCCCCTTTCCCCCAGTGGTAACATCTTGAAAAACTGTAGTACAATATCACAAACAAAAAATTGACATTGATACAATTCATGGACCTAATTCAGATTTCACTAGTTTTACCTGTATTCACTTGTGTGTTTATGTATTTAGTTTGATACAGTTTTATCACATGTATAGATTTCTGTGATCACTACCACAGTCAAATACAATTCCTCAGAAGGATTCCTCAGGCTACCCTTCTAGAGCTGCAGCCACTTCCCTCCTTCTCCCCAGTCTCTAACCCCTGACAACCACTAATCTGTTCTCCATCTCTATAGTTTTGCCATTTTTTGAATGCTGTATAAATGGAATCATATAATATGTAATCTTTTGAGATTGGCTTTTAAACTCAGCATAATTCCCTTGAGATCTAACCAACTTGTATTCCTTGGTATAGATCTATTACAGTTTGTTTAATCATTCACTCCATTGAAGAGTAAATGATTAAACAAACTATGGCTCATTTCTAGCTTTGGACTATTATGGATAAAGCTGCTATAAACAATTGTGTACAGATATTTGGGTAAACATCAATTTTCATTTCTCAGTAACAAATGCCCAAAGATACAATTGCTAGGTTTTATGGTAAGCACATATTTAGTTTTGTAAGAAGCTTCCATACTCTTTTCCAGAATAGCTACACCATTTTACATTTCTACCAGCAATATGTTATATTGTTTTTATAATAATAAAATGAAATTCCACACATCTTTGATAACCCAGCTTAATTTAAGTTCTCAGGGAGGTTATCCTTCCCTCATTACTTTTATCTGTCTTCAGTTCTATCTTATATTTCATAATATTTGAGCCATTCATTCACATTTGTGGCCTTTTAATATTTAAATATTATTTTTTATTTTAAAGTCTCATTCCAACTAAATTGAAAACTGCATCCTAGGATTATTTTTCTTTGGTATTTTCCTCACAGAACCTGGCACAATAATTAGTAATTAGAAAATGGTTTTTGAATGATTAGAGTTGAATAGATAAAAGGCAACGTGAATCAATAAAACACACTGTCATTTTCAAAAAATTACCAACTTTCTCTTTAGAAGTGATATTATCAGACTTGGTATACTCTAGAATCATTTTTATTAATCAGTTTACAATAGATAAGCAAATTGAATGTCTGATTATTCTATTTTCTTCCCAAAATAACCTTGATGCTTTCTCTATAAAGATGTTAAACCACTATGGAAATATAAAAATATTGTAACAACTTATTAATTAGAATTATTTAATTTAATTACTGCTTTTTATTGCCTTTCTCCAGATATTCTCACTTGGCCATCCTGGAATAAATGTTTTACAACTAGCTTTCTGGAGGGGGGAGAAAAAGCCCTGATTTATAGCATTTGCCAATTTTACAATTATTTCCATAATGTAAATACTCCTGCTATGGCCAATTTCATGTTACCATTTTGATGCCACTGAATGCAGGTTTTGGAAAAAACACTTAGAATAGGTTCTCATGAGTCTGTACGAGCTGGCTCCAGCACACCAGTGCTAGGGACATATTAAACTGAACTATTGGAAAATGCTCTACAATATATAATTCAAATGAATCATCTGTAATATGGACACACTGTGAGTTTCTGAGTGACTTTGGTCTCAAAAATCTATTTTTTTCAGCAGTAACTTCTAATGTTTATTGCTTTCCCAGAAGTGGCCCAGTCTTCTCCCATTAACATCTATTCATCCATGTCTGTGCTCAGATATCTCTTTCTTAGAAAAGTTTCCACTGACCACTCTCCATCCCCAATGAAAGTCAGAACCACATGTTATAATTCCTTATCACCGTCTTTTCTTTTGGAGAACTGTATATAATTTATGAATATATATTATTCCTATATAATTCATAAATTTACATAATTCATATAATTTATGAATATATATTATATATACCTATAACTATATAATTCTCTGAATATACATTATATATAAGAACAAGTATATATACATACACGTGCATATATATATACACACTTGTTCTTATTTAATGTATATAATCTTTCTAGACTAGAAACTACGTGAGAACAGGGACTATGTCTATTTTATTTATCTCTAGCCCTAGTAGCACAATGACTAGATGGATAAATAAATTCCCATTCATATCCAACTTGGTGATTCCATCTCTTTTTTGTATTGGGTGGCACTGCCTCTGCTCACTTAGCCCGTGAGCTTTTTAATTGGGTAGGACATCAAAGGACAATAAAAGCAAGCTATTGCTCTTCCAGCTGTTCTCATCCCCAGTCATGCCCACATGAGCAAAACATTCTGCACTATTACCATTTGTTGGGAATGGGATGCTGGGGGGGGGTGGGGGGGCTTATTTCTTTAATTAACATTTATCAACTTTTTTCTCTTGTTCTATTGTTTTTCCTGTTCTTACCATAAAGTAGTGATTTGTTTAACTGGTTCATTCAATCCTCCAAATTTGCCTGTCTCTGGGTATTGCCTTAAATTTTACCATTGTTATCCTTGTTTTGTCATTATAGAAGAGGCATTAAGTGGTCTTGTTTGTGTCTTTGTTGTTGTATCACCCACACAAATTGAAAAGCAAGAAAAAGAAAGATTATCTTTTCTAATTTTTCCCCCTCTTCCCCCACTAAAATATAAAAGCATGTGTATTAGTCAGGGTTCTTTAGAAAGACAGAACCAGTAAGATATATAGACATAGATATAGATATAGTTATAGATATAGACATAGATATAGATATAGATATAGATAGATATAAAAGAAGGCATTTATTAGGGGAATTGGCTCATGCAATTATGGAGACTGAGAAGTCCCACCACAGGCCTTCTGCAAACTGCAAACTGGAGACCTTGGGATGCTGGTAAAGTGGCTCAGTCCAGGTCCAAAAGCTTCAGAACCAGGGAAACCAATGGTGTAACTCTCAGTCTGAGGCTGAAGGCCTGAAAACCTTCTTAGGTGGAGTTGGGACTGCTGATGTTAAGTCCTGGAGTCCCAAGGCTGAAGAGCTGTGGGTCCTGATGTCCAAGGGCAGGAGCAGAAGAGTGTGTCTCAGCTCAAGGAACGAGAGGAAATCCTTTCCTCTGCCTTTGTTTCATCCTGGTCCCCAGCCAGTTGGATGTTGCCTGCCCACACTGAAGGCAGATCTTCTTCACTCAGTCTACTGACTCACATGCCAGTCTACCCTGGAAATACCCTCCAGGAAACACCTAGAATTAATGCTTTACCACTTCTCTAGGTATTTCTTAATCCATTCAAATTGGCACCTAAAATTAACCATCACTGCATTTTTAAAATATTGAATGCTCTATCATCTGGGATCTAAAACAGTACCTGCCACAAAATAGGCATTCAGTAGACATATGTTGAATGAGTGAATGAATGAATTTATATCTGAATCATTTTAACAAATAAGAAATGTATGTGGTGCATTCTAGACAGAAATTCCTGAGAACAGATGTTCTGCATGAAAACACTAAATATTTTTAAAACAATCTGTTAATAAAAATAACACAAATTAGCAACCAAATACATCTGAAATTGAAATAATTGCTAATTTAGCAGAGAAGAGGTCAATATATAATGTAATTGATCTTTGTCCTTCCCTACTATACACCTTTCAGACAATGGGTGTTGAAAGTACCAATTTTCTGAATTAACAGCTAATAGATTTTTATCTTCAGTAATAATACTCTACACTTATGTGACACTTTATAGATTACAAAATATATTTCATTGTCACATTTGATTATTATACTAACAAAATATTTTCTGTGCTTATAGTTGGGTTACATGCTATTGAATACAAAAGAAATAAAGATGGAGTGTCAGAGTATGCTAGTGAACTTCCAGAATCTGTTTCTTCTTTCATAGAAACAAAATTACCAATTTTGAGCTGGACATAGACCAACAGCTAAAATATGTGATAATATTCACACTGTCCTGCAACAAAGCTAAGAAAATTCCATTTTGGTCAATGGAATTTAAGTGAAAGTGTAGACAATTCGTCCCTTAAAGGGAAGAGACATGTACTTTTTTTATCCCTCCCTACACCTTGGAATGTATATATAATGGCTGGATCGCTAGCGTTTATTTTAACCATGAAAACAAGGGCCACAACTGTGTTCATCTTATCCTCCATTGTATTTCCAATACTCAGCACAAGCCATGGAACATAGTAGGTATACAATAAATATTGTCTGAAAAAATGAATACACATGATTTCCTTTATCAGTTTCTCTTCTACTTCTACTTTCTTCTTGGAGAGGCCTGGACAATTATATTCTTAGGAAGTAGGTATGATAATAGAGATAATAAATGTCCACATTTGCAGTCCCATGCCATGCCACAAATCATCTCTAGCCACTTACACAGTTCATTAGCTCCATAAAACTACAGAACTCTTAGGAATTCCCCATTTGTAATTCTTGGGAGAGTCACTGAGTGTAAGCCTTCACCATAGCATAAGGAACTTGTGCAAGATAATTTTTTTTTTTTTTTTGAGACAGGGTCTCACTCTGTTGCCAGGCTGGAGTGCAGTGGTGCAATATCCGTTCACTGCAATCTCTGCCTCCCGGGTTCAAGTGATTCTCCTGCCTCAGCCTCCCAAGTAGCTGGGATTACAAGTGAACGCCACCACGCCCAGCCAGTTTTTGTAATTTTAGTAGAGACGGGGTTTCACCATAATGGCCAGGATGGTCTCCATCTCCTGAGCTTATGATCCACCCGCCTCGGCCTCCTAAAGTGCTGTGGGATTACAGGCATGAGCTGCCGTGCCCAGCCAAGAGAATTTACGTCACTAGGTGGACACCAGATAAGATACATTTTAGTAAGTTAATTTTAGTAAATTAATTTAGTAAGTTAATTTGAGAAAAGGAAGCAGAAGACCTGATGAGACACAAAGTATGATCAGAGACAGAGAGCAGAGAAGAATTAATGTCAGGAGGGAACAGAGGTCTGCCATTGGGGTATAATTCATGTCTCAGAGGCCGGCAGAGTAGGTGTTGGGGCTGGGGCTGCTGCATAGGCAGTAACTTTTGCCCCCAGAGTTCTCACAGGTATCATTCAGTCACTGACAATTTCTGTGATTTTATGACCAACTTTATTTAAAAGTTCATTTTGCAGTATCTGTCTCTTGTCATTGCATATTGTTTCAAGGTGTAATTATTCTAAAGCTTTTGAGAAAAGATATAGATATATTTTATGGCTATACAGCATATTTCCAAGATCATTTAGAATATCCTAAACTCACAAACTTCCAAAGTTTCTTAGTAAATTGCTCAGGTAAAATAACATTAGTATAGTATCAGAAAGGCTTCAAGGAACTTTATACAAAGTAATAGCGTGTTTCTACTACCTTACTGATTTGAAAGATAATGCTTAGCAACATCCAATAAAATATCTTGAAATATTAAGGATTCTCAGTCTTATTGGATCCCAGATGGACCCACTGCCTATTTTTTATAAAAGATGGATTTTGTGTATGTGTTTAATGGTGGTATTTTTTGCAGTAGCTAATGCCAAGATTTCAGTAGAGAAATTTGGTGCTGGAAATATTTACTATAGTGCTGGCACATAAACCAAGAGCTATTAGACTTTAATGCTTTTTTCCCTAAACTTTTTATAGGCTTTCATTTTTAATTGTTGCCAATCTGCTGATTTTATTTTAAATAGATACTTCAAGGCTGTGCTTTGTCAAAACAGACAGATGTATCATTAAATTCCCTCCCAAATTACACATTAGGCAATGTCTTTGTTTCATGTGCTACAGAGGTATTTGAATTTGTTATAATCTGGAGTTAAACAGGAGGCCAGAGAGCTGATTTTCAGAGCAAAATATAATTTAGAATTGATTGCTGTGATTGCATATAGTTTGGTGAAATGCACATTGGCCAAAGTGAAGGTGGGCATGGTTCTTTGTGCTCATTCTTGTGGGTCATAGGGGCATGATTTTGTTGGAAGAGTCTAGTGGAAGAGTCCATATCAGAAATCTCTGGGATTGCTTTTCCCATCTTTTAATCATCTCTTTAAAGAAAAGAGTGAGGAATATTGAAAAGTGATTCTCAAATATTTCTTTTCAATTGGATTATGTAGTAGTTTCCAATGGCTGCTGTAACAAATTACCACAAATGTAGTGACTTAAAACAACACAAATTTAGAATCTTACAGCTCTGCAGAGTCTGAAATGGGTCTTACTGGGCCAAAATTAAGGCATCAGCCGAGCTGCATTTGTTCCGGGGGCTTGAAGAGAAAATTTATTTCCTTGTTCTTCCAGCTTCTAAAAACTGCACACCTTGGCTCATGGCCCTTCCTTCATCTTCAAAGCTAGCAGGGTACCATCTTCAAACCTTCTCTTACTCTGACCTTCTTGAATCCATTTTTCGCTTATAAGAACCCTTGAAATTACATTGAATTCCTCCACAAAATACAGGATAATATCCCTCCTGCAATATCCTAAACTATCTCATTTTCTAAGTCCCTTTTGCCATGTAAGGTTACATTTTCACAGGTTCTAGGGATTAGGATCTGGACACCTTTGTCAGGTAGTTATTCTGCCTTCTATGGGTTATGTATCTAATGGATGTGTATTAAGCAATTTCTGTGTGTAAGGCTTTTTTAAAAAAGGTAAAAGCTCGTGATAGATTTTCTTCCAGCCTGGACAACTAAGTCTGGAAAACATCTTTTAAACAAACAAATCTAGTTAATGGTTTTAACAAATGTAAAGAAGTGGAGGCCATTTTGAGGAAAGGAGCCTATTTTTCAATAACAGAGGCATCTAAGTAAATTGAAGCTTTATGAGAACTAGATGCATATTGTTGCCCATTGTACCCACCTGATAATACGCAAGACAGTGATGCTACAATATTCTTTAGTGACCTCTTGTTTTCTCATCCCATAAAGAAAATCCAAGAATGAAATCTCAGAATTGGGAGAGTAAAAGTTCAAAAGAAAGGAAAAGAAAAGAAAAGAAAAGCGAAAGAAAGAGAGAGAAAGAAAGCAAGCCTGATTATCTTGTTCACATTCTGGTTCACCTGGTTCAAAGGTTGAGGTTAAAATATTATCCTAAAAAGGTAATTTGTGGGAGGGGCTTCAAGATGGCTGACTAGAAGTATTTCATGCCCACTTCCTCCATTTGGAAGAACCAAAATAGTATATGGACAATCACACTTTGAATACATGATCCAAGAGAATACTGGAATTTAACACAAAAGTGACAAGAAACATCAAAAGTGGGAAAGGGGAAGGAAGAGAGGTAGCCTGCTTGGCCAGTATTGGCTGGGAGCTGGGAGTGGCTTTCCAACATGCAGAAAGGGTGAATGAGAAACTTCCAGCAGCTCACATCCCCATTATGATGTTATGTGATCTGGGCCACAAGAGAATCACTTGACTCTCCCTACCCCTGTTACTAACATAGGGAGCTTCTGGGAAACAGAACAGATTTGCAGTCCCAGTTCTGGGATACTCTGGGATGCGATGGAACTGCTCCAAGGAAGGAGCTTGTGCTGTGGCCCACACCCTTTCTGAGATCTAAATGTCTTCAGCATCACACTGTTTTCCTTTATAGTGATGCAAATGGACCAAAACCACAAAGAACTCAAATGACTCAACAGGAAAAAAAAAATCCCAGTAAAATGTGGGCAAAGGACATGAGCAGACATTTCTCAAAAGAGGACATACAAGTGGCCAACAAGTATTAGAAAAAATGCTCAACATCACTAATCATCAGAAAAGTGCAAATCAAAACCACAATGAGATATCACCTTACCCCAGTCTCCAGTCAGAATGGCTATTATTGAAAAGACAAAAAATAATACTTGTTGGTGACAATGTAGAGAAAAAGGAACTCTTATACACTGTTGATGAGAATGTAAACTAGTACAAGCACTATAGAAAACAGTATGAAGAGTTCTCAAAAAAAAACAAAAATAGAACTACTATACTATCCAGCAATCCCACTACTGGGTATCCACCCAAAGTAAAAGAACTCAATATATCAAATGCATACCTGCACTCACTGGTTTACGGCAGTACTATTCACAATAGCAAAAATATGGAATCAACTTTAGTGTTCATCAATGGGTGAATGTATAAAGAAAATGTGATGCACACACACACACACACACACACACATATACACACAATGGAATACTATGTACCCATAAAAAAGAAATCATCTCATTTGCAGCAACATGTATGGAACTAGGGGTTATTATCTTAACTGAAATAATCCAGGCACAGAAAAAGACAAATGTTATTTTTTCTCATTTATATGTGGGAGCTAAAATATTTGATTACATGTAGATAGAGAGTAGAATGATAGATAACAGAGACTGGGAAGAGTGAGTGGGAAGAAAGTGTGAATGAAAAGAAGTGGCTTAAAGTGTACAAACATACAGTAAGATAGAATAAATAAATTCAATGATTTATAGAAGAGCAGAGTGACTATACTTAACAAAAATGTATTGTACTCAGGAGACGGACACCCTAAATAACCTGACTTGATCACTATGCATTGTGTATATGTAACAAAACTTCTCATGTGTGTCATTAATATGGTTTGAATATTTGTCACCTCCAAATCTTATGTTGAAATGTGATTTTCAATGTTGGAGATGGAGCCTGGTGGAAGGTGTTTGGGTTATGGGGCAGATCCTTCACGAATGGCTTGCTGCTCTCCCCACAGTAATGAGTGAGTTCTTGCTCTGTGAGGTCATGTGAGATCTTGTTTGAAAAGGAGCCTGACACATCCCTCTCTCTCTCTTATTGTCTCACCATGTGATATGCCTGCTCCTCCTTCACCTTCTGTTATGATTGTAAGCTTCTGAGGCCTCACCAGAAGATGAACAAATGTTGGTGCCATGATTGTACAGCCTGAAGAACCATGAGCCAAAATAAACGTCTTTTCTTTATAAATAATCAAGTCTTATGTTTTCCTTTATAGTAACACAAATAGACTGACACAGAGAATTGGTACCAAGAAGTTGGGCATTGCTATAAAGATACCTGAAAATGTGAAAGCAACTTTGGAACTGGGCAAGGTGCAGAGGTTGAAAGAGTTTGGAGGGTTCAGAGGAAGACAGGAAGATGAGGGAGAGTTTGGAACTTCTTAGAGAGTTTTTAAGTATTTTGACCAAAAGGTTGATAGAAATATGAACAGTGAGGTCTATTGAAGTGAAGACCTTTAAGATGAGGTCTTATATAGAAATGAGGAAGTTACTGGGAACTGGAGCACAGGTCACCCATGTTATGCCCTAGGAAAGGGCTTGGCTGCATTGTTTCCATGTCCTGGAGCTTTGTGGAAGGTTGAACTTAATGTGCCACAGCTACCTTTAAAGCTTAGATCAGATACAGGAGCAAAGAAATGACTTTAAGTTCAAAGTTATATTTAAAAGGAAAGCAGAGCATAAAAGTTTGGAAAATTTGCAGCCCAGTCCTGTGGTGGAGAAGGAAGGAGCATTTTCAGGGGAGGAATTCAAGTGGGCTGTGGAGAACCACTTGCTAGAGAGATCAGCATGACTGCAAGGGAGCCAAACGCTAATAGCCAAGACAATGGGAAAAAGACCTTGAAGGCATTTCAAGTCTTTGTGGCAGCCACTCCCGTAACAGGCCCAGAGACTTAGGAGAAAAGAATGGCTTCATGGGCCAGGTCCAGGGCCCTGCTGCTCTGTGTAGCCTCGGGATACTGCTCTCCACATCCAGGCCGCTCCAGCTCCAGCCTCAGCTAAAATGGCCCCAGGTACAGATCCACCTGCTGCTTTGGAGGGCACAAGCTATAAGCCTTGGCAGCTTCCACATAGTATTATGTCTGTGGACACATGGAATGCAAGAGTGAAGGAGACTTGGCAGCTTTCACTTAGATTTCAGAGGATGTATTCAAAAGCCTGGGTTCCTATGCGGAAGCCTGCCACAGTGGCAGGGCCCCCACAGAGAGCCTCTCCTATGGCAATGCTTGGAGGAAATGTGGAGTTGGAGCGCCCACACAGAGCTGCCACTGGTGCACTGCCTACTGGAGCTGTGGAAATGGCATTGCTGTCCTCCAGGCCCCAGGACAGTAGAACTACCAGTGGCTTGCACCCTGAGCTTGGAAAAGCTGCAGGCACTCAACTCCAACCCATGAGAGCAGCCTTGGGCCTATATCCTGGAAAGCCACAGGGGTCGAGCTGTCCAAGGCCTCAGGGGTTCACCTCATACCTCAGTGTGCCCTGGGTGCAGGACATCAAGTCAAGGATTACTTTGGAGCTTTAAGGTTTAATGTCTGCCCTGCTGAGTTTCACACTTGCATGGGGTGTGTTGCTCCTTTCTTTTGACTGATGTTTCCCTTTTGGAATGTGAATGTTTACCCAATGGCTGTGCCACCATTGTATCTCAGAAGTAAATAACTTGTTTTTGATCTTACAGGCTCATAGGTGGGAGGAACATGTCTTGAGTCTCAGATGAGACTTTGGACTTGACGTTGAAATGAGTTAAGACTTTAGGGACTATTGAGAAGGCACAATTTGTATTTTGCAAAGTAAGGACATGAGATTTTGGGGGCCAGGGGCAAATAATATGGTTTGAATATTTGTCTCCTCCAAATGTCGTGTTGAAACTGATTCCCAATATTGGAGGTGAGGCCTGGTGGGAAGTATTTGGGTCATGGGGGCAGATCCTTCATGAATGGCTTTGTGCCCTCCCTGTGGTAGTAAGTGATTCCTCACTCTGTGAGTTCACATGAGATCTGATTACTTCCCCCTTCTCTCTTGCTTTCTTGCCATGTGATATACCTACTGTCCCTTCTCCTTCTGCCATAATTGTAAGTTTCCTGAGGCCTCACCAGAATCTGAGCAGATGTTGATGCCATATTGTACAGCCTTCAAAACTGAACCAAAATAAACCTCTTTTCTTTATAAATTACCCAGTCTCAGGTATTTCTTTCAAGTAACACAAATGGACTGACACAACCATAATTTGTAGAAATGAAAAAAGGGCCTGTGATCCCAGTGCCCTGGGAGACTGAGGCAGGAGGATCACTCTAGGCCAAGAATTTGAGACTAGCCTAGGCAACAGAGCAAGACCCCCTTCTCTACAAAAAAATTTAAAAATATAGCCAGGCATCATGATACACACCTGTAGGCCTAGCTACTCCAGATGCGAAGGCAGGAGGATCACTTAAGCCCAGGAGTCTGAGGCTGCAGAAAGCTGTAATCATGTAACTATATTCCAGCCTGGGCAATAGAGCAAGACCTTTCCTCTAAAAAAGAAAAAAAGACAATTTAAAATCTTCAGAAAATGTATCTCTGGATGGACAAATATGAAGCATGGTATTGGAGCATCTTGAAATGAGGATGGTAGGGAATTTTCTGTCAACTCTGACAGCTGCCATGTTTTGTGAATGATGTGGCTTACCAAGTTGTATGAAAAGTTGTATGAAATGAGTATGCCTTACAGAGTAAGCTAAGCAACTGAGGAAAATTTAATTGGTTTGAATATGATAGAAGAAAAGCAAGCCCTGCATTTTATGTAGAGCCATTATTTGAGAAGCCTGTGCATTGTTATTAGTAAGTCTTACTAAATTCTGAAAATGTTGTCTTTGGTTCTAAAACCATCCCTGCTTTTAAGACTAAATGTTTTCTGTTCCTTTTAAGGCCTCCAGGGTGCATTTAAACCTCCCTTTCCTACCTGAAGTTTGTCATGTGTTAGCCACTTTGGTTTCCAATGAGTGAAGCAACATCCCATTGGGTTTTAGAGGTGCTTCAATCAATTTCTTACAGGAACTCCCTTGTGACTACCAAATCAAGTTTTCTCTTTACCTGCCAGGAAAATATAGACACTTTCATATTTCCTCCAAGTTCTTTGGGCCACTTAAACTCAGGGAAGGATATATGTGGGTCTTTCCATGCATTTCTGTCATTAGAGGTATTTGGGCTGCCTCTCTGAGGGTAATCCTGGGCATCCACTACCAACATGTGCCACAGACAGTGGCAGACTTTCTGCTTTTAAGGTAGCTCTTTTTCTGTGTTTTCTTTTTTCTTATTAAGATAAGAAAAAGGAATTGATGTTTATTTCCAGAGCCTCTTTTTCACTATATAAAGTAGTGATTATTGATGTTCAACTGTTTTTTAGTTAATTTACCTATTCATTCATTATTCACTTACTGAGTATTCTATATACAAGGCACTGTGCTTGGAATTCTTTTCATATTCTATTTTTGAATGCAAAGAATAGGCAGAATAAACACATAGAAAAGAGAGACACATGTTCTTGCCAGGGTTCTAGACCTGGCTTTGTTATAATATCCATAACACTGTGTGACCATGAACAAATCCCGTTCTCTCTCAGGAACTCTGTTTCTTCCACTGTGAAAGAAGATGGTGCTGGTTGATCTCGAAGTATGCTCTAGCCCTAGATTCAAAAGAATGTAAGCCTGGGGTGCAAAGCTTCATGATTGCACTTTCTCAACCTGTGATGGAGAATCACAGGAAAAGGTGGGGTGGAAAGATTTCTTCTAAAAGGTGATACACTTTAAGGGAAATACTCCTTTATTTCCCCTAAATTAAACCTTTTCTCCTCTTATTAGTATGACACAAGAAAAGAAGATGAAACTTATTTAAAATAAACCCAAGGCAGACAAACAAAATGCTTTGTTATTGTAAATAGAGGGTGGTAACAATTTTTAGAAAATTAACCAACTTTATTTTTAAATTACAAAGGTAGCATATACTCACTGCTCAAAATTTAGACAATAATAAAAAGCAAAGGAGAGTGGGATAAAATTTAGCAATAATCCCACTATTCAGAGATACTCACTGTTAGCATTTTAGTGTGCTTCTGCATAGTCTTATAGTTTTTTATAGCTCCAAATAAAATTGAGAATATTCTTCATATAATACACTTTGTTTTACAAAACACCATGTTGTCAATAATTATAAAATAATGCATACCTATTGTTATAATTTTGCAAACTATTTAAAAATAAAGAAGAAAAAGATAATCACCTTAATCATCATTTTAATTCTTAGATAATGATAAGACTTACTCTCTCATTTTGTGCTTCATGCTTTATTTTTCACAAAGATCTTGTTTGAGACTTGGCGCTATTTTTCAGTCAACATTGTTTCTTCAGAGATGTGTGACATTTTCCTCTTTAAGCACAGGTAAAACAGCATGTGGTTCCTACCCCATGGACACTTCTCTTGGCAGCACAGGGATTAACTTGGCATCAATTACACTAAGTGCTATTTAAGGAGGGAGGAGGTGTAACCTGGAAATTAAACCATTAACACTAAATTAAGGCCATCATGAAACAGTCAAGAAGTCTTTTAGACACAAATACTCTTTCTTCTCTATCTTTCTGCTTTATACAGAAATCAGGACTACCTTTCTTTTCAAGACAAGTTTCTCCTGCTTTCTGCTAAGGCAATTGGCACCATGCTGCATTTCAGGGCTCATGAAGAATTCACTTTCCAACAAAAGAAGCATTTATAGTGCATATTTTTTGTAGTCTGTATTAAGCTTTCTGTGTATGTATGTGCATTTGTGCCCAGGTACACATGTGAAAATTTATAGACACCTACCTAGGCATTTTTAAGCATTCAAACTCAAGTCATAAATACTACAGAAAAAAATTATAAAGGGAATAGAAGTCAGAATACATTTTATTTTTGTGGTTAATATGTTTCTCAATCTGGCTAACTTTGATTATCTTGTTATATAGAAGGTTTTAATATATCAAAAAATTTACCATATTTATCTATTTATTAATATTTATTGAGGGCCTACTATGTGTCAGAACCTCTAGTAGGTATTGGGGCTAGAACAGTGAACAAATAGACAAAATGCCTGACCTCCCAGAATTTTTTCTCCAGAAGAGAAAGGCAAACAAAAAGAAAATAAATAAATAAAATATTTTAGATGTTAATAAGTGCTTGGGAGAGACAATAAAGCAGGGAAGAGGAACAGAGAGTTTGTATGGATGTGAGTAGGTGTTGGTGGGTAACTTCGTTGTTTGTGCTTTTATAATAAAATATCTTAGACTAGGTCATTTGTAAGTAACATAAATTTATTTCTCACAGTTATGAGAGATAGCTATGAAATTATTTTGACTGAAAACCCAAAGATCCTAAGGTGCTGGCAGATTTGGTGTCTGTTAAGGACTTGCTGCCTGCTTCCAAGAGGGTTGTAAACCAAAAAGTATCTGAGACAGTTATCAGTCAATTTAGAGGTTTATTTTGGCAATGTTAAGAACCATGACTTGTGACACAACCTCAGGAGGTCTTGAGAAGATGTGCCCAAGGCGCTTGGTTGGTTTCATACATTTAGGGGCACAGAAGATACAGGCCAAGATATAAATCAATATATGTGTGGTATACATTTGTTCAGCCAGGAAAGATGGGACATCTCAAAGTGAGGCCTTCCAGGTCATAGGTGGATTCAAAGATTTCCCAATTTGCTGCCAGTTGAAAGTGTCAAACTTTGCCTAAAGTGTTTGAAGTCAGCATAAAGAAATGCTTGAGTTAAGATAAGAGGAAGTTGTAGAAACCAAGGTTGTTGTCATGTATATGAAACCTTGAGTAGCAGGCTTCAGAGAGAATCGACAGTAAATGTCACTTATTGGACTTTAAAAGGTGCCAGACTCTCTGGAAAAGATCTAGTAAGAGGAGGCGATTCTCTACAGGATGCAAATTTCTCCCACAAGAGACAGCTTTGCAGGGCCATTTCAAAATATGTCAAAGAAATACATTTTAGGGTAAAATACTTTGATTTACTTCAGGGCCTACTATCTGTCATGTGATGCTATACCAAAGTCAAGTTGGAATTTCGTATATTTATGGTACGAAGAGCCTGCTTTGTTAGTCTTAAGATCTCTGTTTTTTTTTTTTTTTTTTTTGAGACGGAGTCTCGCTCAGTCGCCCAAGCTGGAGTGCAGTGTGCCATCTTGGCTCACTGCAAGCTCCGCCTCCCAGGTTCACACTATTCTCCTGCCTCAGTCTCCTGAGTAGCTGGGACTACAGGTGCCCACCACCATGCCTGGCTAATTTTTTGTATTTTTAGTAGAGACGGGGTTTCGCCAGGATGGTCTGGATCTCCTGACCTCTTGATCCGCCCACCTTGGCCTCCCAAAGTGCTGGTATTACAGGCATGAGCCACCGCACCCGGCCAAGATCTCTGTTTTAAAGTTAATGCTAGTCAGTTGTGCCTAAACTCCAAAAGGAGAAGGAAATAATGAGGCATGTCCAATCCCCACTTCCAGTCATGGATTGAACTAGCTTTTCAGGTTTCTTGGGGATCCCCTTGGCCAAGAGAGAGATGCATTCAATAGGTTGGGGAGATTAGAATTTTATTTTTGGTTTTCAGGGTGCCTTGCTGCTATGTCCTCCATAGGAGATGAATGCTGTGTCTTCAAATGGTGGAAGGGTGGAAGGAAAAAAGTCCTAGCTAGTTCCCTCCAACCCAGTTATAAAGCACTAATTCCATTTATGAGGACAAAGCCCTCAAGGCCTAATCATCTCCTAAAGGTCCCACTTCTTAATACTGCGGCATTGGGGATTAAGTGATTAAGTTTCCAAATAGATTTTGAAGGGGACACAACATTTAAACCATAACATTCCATTCTTGGCCTCCCATAGTTCACGTCCTTCCCTCTTACAAAATACGTTCACTCCATCTCAATAGCCCCAAAAGTGTTAACTTATTCCAGCATCAACTTTAAAGTTCAAGTCCAAAGTCTCAATTTCATTTTATCCGAATCAGATATGTGTGAAACTCAAGGTATAATTCATCCTGTGGCAAATTTCTCTTCAACTGTGAGTCTGTGAAATCAAACAAGTTATATGCTTCTAAAATACAATAGTTGGACAGGCTTAGGAGAGACATTTCCATTTCAGGAAGGGGAAATAGGAAAGAAGAAAGGATTGATGGATCCTGACCAAATTCAAAACCCAAAAGGGCAAACTCAAGGCTTGAGAATAATCTTCTTTGACTCCATATCTTGTCTTCTAGACACCCTGGTGTGAGAGTTGGGCCCCCAAGACCCTAGACAGCCAGCTTTTCTGGACACAGCTTATGCCACAGTTCTCAGGTTTTGGAGTCTGGTGCCTGTGGCTCTCTCAGGCTGGAGTTACACACTGCTGTGCCTACAGGTCTGGGATCTTGAGAGCAGCCCTGCCCCCATGGCTCCATTAAGAATTTCTCTACTGGGGGCTCTATGTGGCAGCCCTGCTCCTGTGGCAGTTCTCTGCCTATGCCCTTAGGCTCCCTGAGATATCAATTTGAAATCTAGGTGGAGGTGGCCATGCCTGCCCAGCTCTTGCAGTCTACACAGCTGCAGAACTGGCAGTGTGTAGATGTCACTAAGGTTTAGTGCTTGAGCCTTCTAAAGGATCAGCCTGAGCTAAACCTGGCCTACATGAGCCATAGTTGGGGTGGCCAAGGAACTCCTCCCGAACGTGTGGAGAAGAAACTTCAGGTGACCCTGGGCAGTGAGCCTCAAGGCCCCAGGAGCAATGTGGGCTCCTCCTTGAAACCATTCTGTCCTCAAGACCCTGGATCAGTGGGCCTGTGATAGGTGTGACAGCCACAAAGTTCTCAGAAATGCCTTCTGGGTCTTTTTTTCCATCGTCCTGATGAATTACAGCATCTGCCTTTCTTCTATCTATACTAATCTTAGCAAATGTTTGCTTGGCCAAACTCTTGGCTTTCTGATATAGTCTGAATCTGTGTCCCTACCCAAATCTCATCAAATTATAATCCCCAATGTTGGAAGTGAGCCCTGGTGAGAAGTGATTGGATCCTCATGGGCAGGAGGATGGAGCAAATAAGGAAAGTGAGAATAATATCTGGGAAGAGCTGCAGCTAGGATGCCAATCCAGGTTTTTCCAAAGCCTCATGTAGGTCCACTAAACCAGCACTGTCCAAAGCGTGGCTCACTTTGGGAGCTTGTTAGACATGAATAATCTTAGGGCTCACCTCAGACCTTCGGCATCAGAATCTGCATTTTATCAAGGTCATCGGGTGATTCTTATGCACATTAAAGTTTGGAAAGCGCTTCTCTACCCTACTGCCCCTGAGGATGGGCTTCTTAATATTCTGATGAGAGTCCTGCATCCCAAGCAACCCCCTGAGTGCCAGGCAAACTGGGATGGTAGATCGATCAACCTTCTATCACTGAAGGCACAGTTGGTCATAATGAAGAACATCTGCTACACGTCATTGCTCTGGCCCGGTGCCATTCCCTCCAGTGCTCCCACTGTCTGCCTCTGGAACAATATCATTCCTAGAAGAGGCCCCTCACAATAGGTGAGCTATGGAAAGTCATTTGAGAACTGATGGGATTAAAGCACTTCATACAACTATCCACCCAGAATCATGATCATTGCTAAAATAACCTCACACAGTGTATAGCAGATGTGAGAACATGTGAGGCAGGGCTCAATCTGCCCAAGCTTATCAAAGAGAAAGTTTCTCCCTGAGAAGCCAAATGCTGTGAGAGAGACCCCATAGAATGCGCCAGACTGGAAGGAGCCATCAGTCTTGTGAGCTGCTTCTCTAGCTCTTCAGAAATAATGAGTGTCCAGCGTCCAGCAGGATGTGACTAAATGGCTAGAAGTTATAAAGCTGAGTGCCAACTGAGACTGTCCCCACTAAACAAATCTGCCAACAACCTCTGCACACACAAAAAAACCAAATTAGGTAAATGGCCAGGCCACTCTGGAACCAAAAGCTTTCTCACTCTCCCAACATGATGTGTCAGGCATCTGGTATGCCAAGATGATGATAGAAACAGTTACAGATTAAAGAGGGTGCACTATGGGCCAAGTACAATGCTAGGTGTTTACTAGATTTTCTCCTGTAAGCCTCATAACAATGCCAGGCAGTAGCTTTATTCACAGATGGGGAACTGGGGTTCAAAAAGGAAAATAACTCGGAGAGCAAGTAACAGGACAAACATCCACAACTGGTTATTTTTGTCTCAATCCCATGTTCTTAACATCATTCTAACCTGAATTTGCTTGGGTCACTGTCCCCATACTCCCTGCAAAAGCAATGCATTCTTCATCAAAGAGGACATTTGTGGGTATCACATCTGAGAGCACAGCCCAGCACACCAAACCTTGAAAGCGGTTCTGGGTTAGAGAAGATAATGAATAGGAAACATATTTAAAATTTTGAGGAATCACCACACTGCTTTCCAAAATGGTTGAACTAATTTACACTCCCACCAGCAGTGTATGAGCATTCCCTTTTCTCCACAACCTTGCCAGCATCTGTTAGTTTTTGGCTTTTTGAATAATAGCCACTGTGACTGGTGTGAGATGGTATCTCATTTGTGGTTTTAATGTGCATTTCTCTAATGATTAGCGATATGGAGCATTTTTTATATGCTTGTTGGCCACATGTATGTCTTCTTTTGAAAAGTGTATGTTCATGGCCTTTGCCCACTTTTTAATGAGGCTGTTTGTTTTTTGTGGTATATTTCTAAAGGAATATAAATCATTCTGCCACAAAGACACGTACACATGTATGTTTATTGCAGCACTATTCACAGTAATAAAGACATGGAATCAACCTAAATGCCCATCAATGGTAGACTGGATAAAGAAAATGTGGTATATATACACCATGGAATATTATGCAGCCACAAAAAAGAATGAGATCATGTCTTTTTCAGGAACATGGATGGAACTAGAGGCCATTATCCTTAGCAAACTAACACAGGAACAGAAAACAAAATACCCATGTTCTTATTTATAAGTGGGAGCTAAACAATGAGAACACATAGACAGAAAGAGGGGAACAATGACACTAGAGCCAACTTGAGGGTGGAGGAGGGAGAGGTTCAGGGAAAAAAAACTATTAGGTACTATACTTAGTGACAAAATAATCTGTATACTAAACCCCTGAGTCATGAATTTGCATATATAAAAAACATGCACATGTACCCCTGAACCTAAAATAAAAGTTAAAATATTTTTTAAAATTTAAAAAATAAAATTTTGAGGTTTCTATAATTATCTATGTTCTTGGTACTTAAGCAATAATTATGTGAGGGTATCCTAGGTTTAATGAATACAAGAATGACAATACCCAGCATTTTATAATATGTAATCATTTGCTTGCTCGATATTATATTCATTTATCTCCACAGCAGTTTTGTGGTATACATAGAAGAGGTATTGTTTTCCTTTTTACAGATAAGGAAACAGGCTGAAAAGTGAAACAAGACTTGCCCAAAGTTGTATAGTGAGGATGTGGTCAAGAACTCACCTCTGTGCATACTAATTCTGCATCCTGTGCTCTTTCCATGAGACCAAAAATGTAGTATCAACTACAAATGCATTGGCATTGTGTGTGTCCTGTTCTTGGCTCACCATCATAAAGAAAGTAGAATGGGGAAATAGGGCCCATGATCATTGATATAGCACCTGTCAGAATGAAATGATCATTGAATTTGTGAGTACCATACATACAGCAGCATTTCAGAGCTTATAGGATGTGTTCACTTAAGTTATCATATTATACACAACAATCTTGTGAGACAGAGCAAGACCGAAGCCACCTGTGACTAGGTGAATAGCCATTCAGCACTTGAAATGTGGCTAGCTAAAATTGAGATGTGTTGTTTTGGGCAGGGAGGCTTTCTTTTTTTTATTATTATACTTTTAAGTTTTAGGGTACATGTGCACAACGTGCAGGTTTGTTACATATGTATACATGTGCCATGTTGGTGTGCTGCACCCATTAACTTGTCATTTAGCATTAGGTATATCTCCTAATGCAATGCTATCCCTCCCCCGTCCCCCAACCCCACAACAGGCCCCGGTGTGTGATGTTCCTCTTCCTGTGTCCATGTGTTCTCATTGTTCAATTCCCACCTATGAGTGAGAACATGCGGTGTTTGGTTTTTTGTCCTTGTGATAGTTTGCTGAGAATGATGGTTTCCAGCTTCATCCATGTCCCTACAAAGGACATGAACTCATCATTTCTTATGGCTGCATAGTATTTCATGGTGTATATGTGCCACATTTTCTTAATCCGGTCTATCGTTGTTGGATATTTAGGTTGGTTCCAAGTCTTTGCTGTTGTGAATAGTGCCTCAATAAATATACGTGTGCATGTGTCTTTATAGCAGCATGATTTATAATCCCTTGGGTATATACCCAGTAATGGGATGGCTGAGTCAAATGGGATTTCTAGTTCTAGATCCCTGAGGAATCGCCACACTGACTTCCACAATGGCTGAACTAGTTTACAGTCCCACCAACAGTGTAAAAGTGTTCCTCTTTCTCCACATCCTCTCCAGCACCTGTTGTTCCCTGACTTTTTAATGATCTCCATTCTAACTGGTGTGAGATGGTATCTCATTGTGGTTTTGATTTGCATTTCTCTGATGGCCAGTGATGATGAGCATTTTTTCATGTGTCTTTTGGCTGCATAAATGTCTTCTTCTTTTTTTTTCTTTTTAAATTTAATTTTATTATTATTATACTTTAAGTTTAGGGTACATGTGCACAATGTGCAGGTTAGTTACATATGTATACATGCGCCATGCTGGTGTGCTGCACCCATTAACTCATCATTTAGCATTAGGTATATTTCCTAATGCTATCCCTCCCCCCTCCCCCCCACCCCATAAATGTCTTCTTTTGAGAAGTGTCTGTTCATGTCCTTCGCCAACTTGTCGATGGGGTTGTTTGTTTTTTTCTTGTAAATTTGTTTGAGTTCATTGTAGATTCTGGATATTAGTCCTTTGTCAGATGAGTAGATTGCAAAAATTTTCTCCCATTCTGTAGGTTGCCTGTTCACTCTGATGGTAGTTTCTTTTGCTGTGCAGAAGCTCTTTAGTTTAATTAGATCCCATTTGTCAATTTTGTCTTTTGTTGTCATTGCTTTTGGTGTTTTAGACATGAAGTCCTTGCCCATGCCTATGTCCTGAATGGTATTGCCTAGGTTTTCTTCTAGGGTTTTTATGGTTTTAGGTCTAACATTGAAATCTTTAATCCATCTTGAATTAATTTTTGTATAAAGTGTAAGGAAGGGATCCAGTTTCAGCTTTCTACATATGGCTAGCCAGTTTTCCCAGCACCATTTATTAAATAGGGAATCCTTTCCCCATTGCTTGTTTTTGTCAGGTTTGTCAAAGATCAGATGGTTGTAGACATGTGGCGTTATTTCTGAGGGCTCTGTTCTGTTCCATTGGTCTATATCTCTATTTTGGTATCAGTACCATGCTGTTTTGATTACTGTAGCCTTGTAGTATAGTTTGAAGTCACGTAGTGTGATGCCTCCAGCTTTGCTCTTTTGGCTTAGGATTGACTTGGCAATGCAGGCTCTTTTTTGGTTCCATATGAACTTTAAAGTAGTTTTTTCCAATTGTGTGAAGAAACTCATTGGTAGCTTGATGGGGATGGCATTGAATCTATAAATTACCTTGGGCAGTATGGCCATTTTCATATTGATTCTTCCTACCCATGAGCATGGAATGTTCTTCCATTTGTTTGTATCCTCTTTTATTTCCTTGAGCAGTGGTTTGTAGTTCTCCTTGAAGAGGTCCTTCACATCCCTTGTAAGTTGGATTCCTAGGTATTTTATTCTCTTTGAAGCAATTGTGAATGGGAGTTCATTCATGATTTGGCTCTCTGTTTGTCTGTTATTGGTGTATAAGAATGCTTGTGATTTTTGCACACTGGTTTTGTATCCTGAGACTTTGCTGAAGTTGCTTATCAGCTTAATGAGATTTTGGGCTGAGATGATGGGGTTTTCTAGATATACAACCATGTCATCTGCAACAGGGACAATTTGACTTCCTCTTTTCCTAATTGAATACCCTTTATTTCCTTCTCCTGGGGAGGGAGGCTTTCAATGCTTCTCAAGTCATGCTGCGTTGGTGAATTTTAGGTGTCAATTTCACTGGGTTAAGGTATACCTACATAACTGGGTGTATTTGTGGGGGTGTTTCCAAAGGAGGTTGGCATATGAGTTGGTGGACTGAGTGGGGAACATTCTTCTTCATTGTGTGTGAGCATCATGCAATTGGCTAGGTACAAGACAGAATAAAACAGCAGAGGAAAGGTGAATTCACATTCTCTGTCTCCTAAAACTAGCACATCATTCCCCCGCCCATGTGTTACAGTATCTTTGGTGTGACAGTTTTCTGGCCTGAAATCTCTGGCCAGTGGCACCTTTGCCTGAGTTTTGCTCAGGTCCCTTGGGCTTGTTTCACCCACTCGGTCTGACAAATACACTTGGCTCATGCTACCAGCCTGGATCCCATGCCTGCCAAGGGCAAGTCAGGCATGGAGCCACAAGGGGTGGCTGAGTGAACATGGAGTCTGGTCACTGCACAGTCAGACATGCTGGCTGCTGCAGCTGAATGGGCAGCTCCAGGTGCCAGTATGGGTGCCAGCTCTCTGCAAGGCTGCAGCTGGACCAGGTGAACTGCAAGCAGCTTCCTTGGCTGGCACTGGGGAATGCAGTGGAGCCTGGAATCTCAGAGATGCCAGGCACTGCAGGATCCCAAAGAGGGAGTCACAGTCCTGGCTCTGGGAGCTCCCAAATCTGGGCTCCCTGAGGGGCCATAGCTCTTTTCTCTTCACCTGCAATGTGGGGAGCAAGGGGCATGTTTCAGCCTTGTTTGTATTATAGCTTTTTTAGCTCCACCATTCAGCGGGTCCAGAGCTCTTGTTCTGTGACTAGGTATGCAGATAAGTGGAGGGTGAGCAAGATGAAGAAGAGCTTTATTGAGCAATAGAACAGCTCACAGGAGACCTGCAGGAGGCAGCTCCTTTTTGCAGCCAGGGTGTCCCTATGAGTGTTCAGCTCCTAGCAGAGAGGAGACCCTGGAGTGGGAAGTTCCTCTCTGCAGGCAGGTTGTCCTGTGGTCTCTGAAGCTCTCAGCAGAGAGGAGGTCCTGGGATGGTTTTTTCCTCTCTGCAGGCAAGCCATCCCATCCATCTCATCATCTCCCCAGCTCCTAGCAGAGAGGAGGCCCTGGAGTGGTAGCTCCTCTCTGCTGCTGGTCATCCTAATGTCTCCTGCTATCAGCAGAGAGGGTAGCTCCTCTCTGCAGCAGGTCTGCCCATCATCTGCTCCTCTCTGGCTGAGCCTGGGCCTTTTATGGGCCTCAGAGGGGAGGAGGAACATGCTGATTGGTCCATTGGTGGCCATGGGTGGGCCTGGAAAATGCACCACCAGTTCCCACTCTGGTCCCTGGGACAGGCAGCCTGGCCCTTGGCCTTCAGGCCCTCCTAGGCCTGAAGGTGGGGTCTCACCAGGGACCCATCCCCTTCCACCCAGGAATCTGTCTACCTCCTGCTACTGTTCATGGTGCCCCTCACCTGGAGATGGGAGCAGGCACTGACAGCAGGGGGAAGCCAGGCAGTGGGGGCAGGTGCTTCAAAGCCTTTGAGGGCAGGGGGGCCTTCCAAGGCCCCCCAAGAGTGCAGGGATGCCATGGTTTGAGTGGCTGCAGCTGTGGGTGGTGGGGGCAGCCCCTGCCTGCTCCTGCCCGCCCAAGAGCACAGGGAGGCTCATTTCTGCAGCCACAACTTGGGCAGTTGCAGCCTCTTTTTCCTGGGCTCTGAGGAGTGGGAGACCCAGGTCTGTAGCCATGATTTGGGCGGTTGCAGTGGCACCTGGGGAGCTCCCACCCCAACTTGGAAGGGGCAGGGCTACCACTTGTCCCTGGCTCCTGCCAACTCCAGGGCACATGCAGCCTCACTGCATCTCTCTGCTGCAGTTGGCCTGATGGCAGCAACAGGCCATGTGAAGCAGCTACTGCCATCACTTGGACATTGAAAATACAGGTTCTCATGTGTTTGGACTCTGGGACTTGTACCCCTGAGTTCTCAGGCCTTTAACTTTCCCAGTTTTGAGGTTTTGGACTTCTCAGCCACATTACTGGCATCCCAAGGTCTCCAGCTTGCAGACAGCCTATCAAGGGACTTCTCAGCCTCTATATAATCTCGTGAGTCAATTCTCATGATAAATGCCCTCTTTCTATCTATTATCTATCTATCTATCCACCATCATTATCTATCTTCTATGTATCTATCTATCTATCTATCTATCTATCTATCTATCTATCTATTATCTATCTATCTATCATCTATCTTCATCACCACCATCATCATTATTATTATCTATTATCTATCTATCTATCTATCTATCTATCTATCTATCTATCTATCTATCTATCATCTATCCATTCATCTGTATAGCTGTCCATCCTGTTGGTTCTGTCTCTCTGGAGAACTTGACCAATATACATGCCAGGAACAGAATAACTGAAGCAGAATAATGGCCCTGAGGTTGAACATCCCCATTTGACATGTATCCAGTACTGAAGTAGATGAGAGAGAGACAACCTTGTGTATATGGATGTGTAAATATGTGACACCCAAAATGGATAGTGGAGTGAAAAAGTGTGGTGTGCATTGTGTGTGTGTGTAGGGTGGGAGGAGAAAGGCTGGGGATTGGGAGGAGGGTCTTGATGTGGTGAGCTATTAGAGACAGGAGTGCCTTTATTAAAAATATGGTTATTTGTATGTTAACAACCCTCTGAATTCTGGCTGTACAATTGATATTTTAAAATATTCTCATGTCTACATAGAGCTGGATGGTTTTTATTTTTTATTGGATATATGTTATTTTCCCAAATGAGGCTTTAGATGAGGAGTTTATGAAGGAAAGGGCTTGATTGAACCAAACAGCAAATAGGAGCTCTAATAACCTCTTCCATTCTTTGAGTTAAAAATGTTTCTAAAGCCAAACTAGAATTCCTCTTTGTGTTACTAGCTAAGCTCAGTTAATTAAACTGAGCTATTTTTCTCTCTTTGTCTCCCAGTATTTTGCTGAGGGATTCCCTTCACCCCCTCACAATAGATGCTGAGTATTGCCTTGGACAGGAAACATTCTGTTTCTTTTTCTTCTCTTCTTCTCCTCCCCTCCCCTCTTCTTCCTCCCCAGATGCCTCCATCATTTTCTTTCAATACGCATTTGGCTTTCAGCTGCTTGTTTCAGGAGGTTTGCTTGGAGTCCCTGAGCTTGGACAAGTCTTAGTGCAGTATTTGTGATTAGCCCTTAAGAACTGAAATGAACTCTTCCAAGGGAGGAGTGCCTCTTGATGTCTTCTTCAGCACAGCAGAATGTGGAGTGCAGCTATGAAAAACTTTCATGGTGCTACTTGTGCCGCAGCTCCCTCCAGTTAGACACTGTAATATCAAGTGGGCACTCTTCCCAGGGAAGTCATCTCAGCCAAATTACATGTGTTTCTCTCTTAGCTTTAAGTTATTATTATTTTTCAGCCTCCTGTCTCTCCTTAAATCCAACATTATCTTGTATCCCTCCAAGAAACTCAGCCTTTATTTTGCAGTTTGCAGAAAATTATGGAAAAGGTTAGATGGGGAATTCCTTTATAATCACTTTAAAAGCCAGATTGTTAGGATGGAAAAAACTGGGATTTTCAAATAAAAACCAAGAAGCTGATAGGATTATGTTTGAGGAGTTGTTGACCAGTGGGTACCATGATGCAGTGTAGTTTTGAGGATAGAATGGTGTATCTATGTTTCCTCAACCTCTATTTTTCTAAAATAAAGGTGTCTTTTAGTTTGTTGTCTTCTTCATATAAAAGCAATACATACTTGAAACTATGCAGTGAAGCAGTTTCCCATCTCACTTAGAGTAAAAGCCAGAATCCTTCTCATGGTCTATAAGATGTTGTCACCTTTCTGACCCAATCTTTTTCTCTTCTCCCTATTGCTCACTCTGCTCTAGGAATATTGTTTCCTCACTTAGGCTATGCATGTTCATGCCTCAAAGACTTTACACTGAGAGAAAACTCCTCTTCCAGACAGTTCCATGACTATCTCATTTCTTGCAGATCTCTGCTCAAATGTCACCTTATCAATGAGGCCTTTCTCAACTGCCACATATTAAAGAACCCCCTCCCCACAGCACCATGCCCTCTTTACTTCCCCTTTTAAACCATAGCACCCATCACCATCTGATGCATCGTATTTTTACTTGTTTATGATCTTTCTTCTCTCACTGGAATGTAAACTCCTTCTATTGCTAAAACAGCACTGGCACTAGGAGGCATTCAATAAATATTATTTGCATGAATGAAGGCATAGTACTCATGAATTAATGAGCATGAACTGTGCTTTTTCAACCCAGATGAGTATGTGGCTTGCTTGTACTTAGTTTGGGTCAAGAACCAGGATATTCTATCATTTATAAACATTTTAAAATCAGAAGCATATAGATTATCAGTCAGAGCTTGGTCAGTAAAACAGAAGTTACTCTAGGTATTTAAAGTAAGAAGAAGTTTAATCAAGGAAATCAAAGTCCAGCACAATTGGAGATTTACGTTGAGAGGCTGGGGAAGCAAAGGTAAGAAAGGTTGCTTCCAGGAAACCTGAAAGAACAGGCTTTAGGAGGCTGTCATCAGTGGTCTCAGCTGACTCCTGTGTGGAGAATTGGGTGGCTCTCAGGAGAATGCCTGAAGGCCTCAGGTAAAATCCCTGCCACACCTGCTATCTGCTGATATCTACACACTGATCTACAGCTTAGGGAAAAAAGTTCTTATTTTCTATCCCCAAAATCTCAAACAAGTGCTTCTTATTGGCCAAATCTCACTGGGCTCTACAGTTAGATTCCCAAAGGAGTATGGGAACTGCAGTTTTTGAGCTTCTCAACTCTGCACTATAGAGCAGAGCTTAGAAGGATGGAGTGGTTCTGATTTTTAACAGACAATATCCAGCACAGATTATTTATTCATTGATTAGGAAACTACTCTCATTTTATGATTTATATAGTTTATTCATGCCAGTCTTCAGCTATCTGACATTTGCAAAGGAAAAATTTTAAATCTCATCCTGGGGGACCTAGGGTTATTCTACCTAACATCATAAGATCTATCCTGCACTCCTCTCTCCTGCCCCAAGTAATACTTCCAAATGTGCCTCTAGAAATGACTGTCTAGGATTATGCGAGATTGCTGAATTCTCATCTCTTTCAATTGCAGAATGTATTTGTGTTTTCTTTACTGGAACTCCTAAGAGATGATTCTTTCACCCTCCCACACTCTCTCCCATTCCCTAACAAGTATGCTCTTTCCACCTGACCATGCTCTGGGGCTACATAAACCCAGGTTTCAGTTGCTTACAGGTGTGACTGAAGCCAGTGGGCCAGTGGCACCATACATCTGAGTCTCCAATTTTCACCGATGATCTAGATCAGCCTGAGGTATGTAGGCAGGAAGGGGTGCTACACCATGGGGCAGGTTTCATAACACCCCACTGGGAACAGAGCAGACAAAGTAAATATTATCCTGACTTGCTATTAGAGAGGAAATGAGGCAGAAGAACTTGCCAATGATGGCATGGTTGATGTGGGGCTCACTCTCTCTCCTGGTGAGTCAGCAGCAGCCCTGCTGAGAATACATCTTAGGAAGGCAGCTCCCATTCCATTTTGCACAGACGACTGTAATACATTTGAGGCACATCATTGGAAAGCAGTGCTCAAAAATAGAACCAGCCTCATCTATAAATTGCTTATAGGCATTTTCCATAGTCCTACGATGTCATGTTAAAGGGCTTCCAGACAGATACTGCCCATATATTTGACTGGAGATTGTGAGTCAGTTCAACAAAAGAAAATATCTTGAACTTCCAGGTAATAGAAACATTAAGTTTGCAGCACTCTAGTTAGCCTGGAGTGGCCCGGCAACAGGAAACAACATCTGTGCGCCATACTTCCTCCCAACATACCAGCACAATACGTGTCTTTCTTCACATAGTGACCAACTTGATCTTTCACTTTCCCGTTTGAAATTACGATTACTTACTTAGAAATATCCTAAAATCAAAGCAACGGACTTGAATTTTATAGAGCATGTCAATTTTCTTCTCTCATCACAAAAACTGTATTATGACTTTTTGAATGCATGTCTTGATTACCAATTTGATTCTTCAGGGTCCTATTCAATGTAAGGACAACAGAAATTTCAGAGACAAGCATATGGTACTCTTTTACACTTTGTAATTGGCAATCAACAGAGTTGGATACTTTTCCTGAAAAAGATACCTCCTTCATGAAATGAGACCTATTGACACTGTCTGACTTCAGTTCCTTTATTATATCACCTTGGTGATTGCAGAAGTCACTGATTTTATTCTCTGTATTGTACTCTATTCCTATTTGATTTCTGAGAACCCTTCTCCGCTAAACTGTCATTAGCCTCCCTAAGCCATTCACCCCCGCACAAAGACTCCTTCCCTCTACATTAGGACACTTCCAATAGTATGTGACACTAACATATAAATGTTCTTGTTTATTTTAACCTCAAGATTCCTCAACTATGTGATCTCTTTGTATGACTTTATTTCTTGGACTCTTCCGCTGTGCTTAATTCCTTGAAATCTAGTTTTTGCACTTGCTACTTTCCTAAAACATCATCATTCATTCTCTAAGCTCTATAGTGACTATCCTGTTTACAAACTTAATAGTCTTTTCTGTATATCATTTCTGACATATTTGCCAAAGTTGACTATCCTGAGGCTTAGTATAACTGTATAGCACACCAACCTTAAACTCAGTGACATGAAACAGCAACCACGTATTACTGCTCACTCTTTTTGTAGGTTGCTTGGGAATTGGTTGATATAGGACAAATTTCTGTGGTGGCTCTTGCTTCAGCTCATGGCTGCTGGGGTAGCTTTGCTTTATGTTAATGCCATCCAGAGAGGCTCTTCTGCACATCCTCTTTTTATGACCAACAAGCAAGCTGGGGCATGTTCTTCTCATGGAAATGGTAGAGATACAAAAACTGAGTGGAAACATGTAAAGCCTCACAAGGCTAGGCATGGAGCTAGCACAATCACTTCTTTACACACAACATTGGCCAAAACAAGTCACATGGATAAACCCAAAGTTTAAGGCTGGAGCACTACAACCATTGCCAAGGTAAAAGTGTAGATGTAGGTAGTGGTGGAGAGTTGAAGCCATTCCTTCAGTCTGTCATGTCTGACACACTCTCCTACTTTGGCTTTTGTGTCTCCACATCATTCTGAGTCTCTTCCTAGGTTTCTGATGACCTTCCACTAGATCCTCTAATTATGAAACTGGATTTTCAGCAATACTCTGTCTCTTGTCCTATGCTCCTATCTTTATCAATAAGATGCTTAAATTCAATTAGTATCTCAATGTTGAAGTACCTCTCAGGTCTCTACCCCAAGCCCTATTTTCTCATCAATTTTATTTTGTTTATTTTACTAATACTTTAGTTTGTACAATTCACTGTTACCCTAGTTTCAACAATTTAAAAAAGCAATTTATTGTCTTTCACCTAAAAGCATCTTTCTCTCTTATTTCCTTTGACCCTTTCCAGTGGTTACACCATTACACTTCTTTATCCTTTACATTCCTTATCATGCTTCATATTAGGTCTTAACACATTTTCTTAAGAAATTACTATTCTTTTCTTCCTAAAATGGCCCATACTTTCTTAGCCCCTGACCCCCAGTCAAATTCCATCCCCATCCTTCAAGGCTTAACAAAACATGGTCAATTTTTCTGCAAAGGTACCTTCTCTGACATCTCTAGACTTCTTTGGTTTTCTTTGCTTTCGAACTCCACAACTATTTTCAATCTATATTATGAGATTATCAATATTATCAATCATCAATTTGTCAATTCAATTTTCTCTGGTATAATTTGTTTTGTTCAATTTACATATATATCTATTCTCCGCAAACAGACTACAAACCAAAGAGACAATGTGTTGCATTAAGGCAGTGTAGGATTTGGAGACAAACAAACTTGGTGTGAGTCATATTCAGCTTCTTATTACCTGTGTGCCTTGAGAAAATTATTTAAAGTCACTGAGCATCAGTTTTTGCCTCTATAAAAAATGGGTTATTTACACTGAAAAATCTTGCAGAAGAATAAAAGAGATCATGCATTGAAAGTACTCAGTACACAATACACTCTCAATAATATTTTGGTTTTCTTTCCATTTTTCTGTCTTTTTGTCTCCCATAGCTTCTTCTTGTGTTTAATATTCCTATGTTCTACTTACATGTATTCATTCCCTCTCTTTAATTCTAAAGCAAATTCCTCAAGGAAAAAATCTATGCATTTTATATCAACATAGTTATTTGCATATACAGAAGACCTAAATTATGTGACCTGAAGTCTATATGTATTATGAAATTTTTTAAAAAGCCTGGCCAGGCATGGATGGTGGTCCACGCCTGTAATCCCAGCACTTTGGGAGGCTGAGGCGGGCAGATCATGAAGTCAGGAGATTGAGACCATCCTGGCTAACATGGTGAAACCCTATCTCTAATAAAAATACAAAAAAATTAGCCGGGTGTGGTGGCAAGCGCCTGTAGTCCCAGCTACTGAGGAGGCTGAGGCAGGAGAATGGCGTGAACCCTGGAGGCAGAGCTTGCAGTGAGCTGAGATCACGCCACTGCACTCCAGCCTGGGCAATAGAGCGAGGCTCCATCTCAAAAAATAAAAATAAAAAATAAAACAATAATAATAATAATAATAAGCTTCCAAGGTTTCTAGAAAAGTCTTGCTTGTATTAGTAGAGCCCAGTGAATTGTGAAATAACTATAGTTTCTATTGAATATTTCCAGTTATCTTGTTTTGTATGATTATTCCCCCCTGCCCTGTTAAGGAATCAAGTCAACTTCTTCCCATAAAACATTTCTTAAAGAGTATCTGATGTTGGTCATTCCTAGCTCTGTGTAAATTTTAGCCTGAGTATTTCTTCCTCCAAGTGCCTTCCTAACAATTTATTCATTCATTCATTCATTTTGCTATTGATCAATGGCTTTTCTTGGCCGATAGAGATTATGCCAGTATGGGCCACATCATACATGGATAGTTGGGTTCAAAAATGCCCAACACCCTCATTCTCTTCAATCCACTGAGACAGAGCAATTCCTGCCTCCCCCTCATTCCCGGCCACTATCAGCAATTTAAGAAAATGTTATTTTCCCCATGACCTTAGTGAAAGCTTCTTGTCTGGTTTGTAGCTTTGTGGCTGACACAAAATTGGGAAAAATAGAATTCAAAGTGCTGTTAGTAAGACAGAATGGACAGAAGGCTGAAATCAAACCAATAAGGTAAAACTCAAGAGACAAACACCAATATTCAGTACAAAATAAGCTTAATCTTATAACATTATATATAAACAAACAAGACAACAACAAAAAAATGAACACATTGAGATGCTGTTACTAAAGTACAAGTTATTCCTTGTTAGTGGAAACCCTAGTCCCATTTTACCCTGTCACATCTGGGGCACTGCATTAATTCTGCATGCAACACACCAGAAAGATCACTGACAAACTGGGAGCAATTAGAGGACAGCAGCCAGAGAATGGAGGATCTAGAAACCCTTCACCGTAAGAGGCACAAGACAGATAGGACCTAGTTGCCCCTGATTATCAGGAGGTCTGCCTTGCTGGATAAAGAGTAGCCTTGCTTTATTTTGACCCATAGGGCAGAACTGGCACTGTCCAAAAATGAAAGGTCTGTCTTTTAGGGTTTTGAATTCCCTGTCTCTAAAATTTCAACCTAGAGCTCTAGTGGACACTTAAAAGTGACTCCTTACATTTAGTCGTTGTCAGGCATTGGTATAAGCATTTCACATATCTGTCTATCATCTGTCTGTCTATCTATCTATCTATCTATCTATCTATCTATATCTATCTAATTCACACAACAACTCTTAAAGTCAGGTATGAGCATTATTCCCATTTTAGAGGTAAAGGGACTGAGGCTCAGAGAGTTTGTTGCCTAAGGTCATATAGCTAATTAGGGGCAGAGCTGGGATTTGAATGTAGGCATTTCTTTACCATCTGTCTCTAAAAGGTGGTCAAGATTTTGAGTTGCCTTTCACCTCTAAGTCTTGTTAACAGAGATTATTCTTATTACAAAAGTAACAGTTAAAAATCCATCCATGCTTCATCTGTGATTTACATACCTTGTAAAGACTTATTTGAATCATGCATATTTTAAGTACTATCTGGTGGTAGAGCACAAGTAACATACAAGTTGGGGCATAAAATTGATTTCCTCTTTCTTTGCAAGTTACTGCACATCCAAATGGGTCGTAACATACCCTTACTCCCTCTTGAATCACACAGTAAACCTTGAAGTTCTTTTTTTTTTTCTTTGAGATGGAGTTTTGCTCTTGTTGCCCAGGCTAGAGTACAATGGCACGATCTTGGCTCACTGCAACCTCTGCCTCCCGGGTTCAAGTGATTCTCCTGCCTCAACCTCCCGAGTAGCTGGGATTACAGGCATGCGCCACCACACCTGGCTAATTTTGTATTTTAAGTAGAGACGGGGTTTCTCCATGTTGGTCAGGCTGGTCTCAAACTCCTGACCTCAGGTGATCCGCCCACCTCGGCCTCCCAAAGTGCTGGGATTACAGGTGTGAGCCACCGCACCCAGCCAACCTTGATCTAAATCTCTGTGAATTATTAGCATTGCTTTGAAATATTCACATGGGAGAAGAGAAGGAAAGTATACTGGTATTTGGTGAGCTTTTTCTGGAAGCCAGAAATGGTCTTTGGAGACATATGTATATTATATCACTTAATGAACTTAACAAGCTAATGAGCTACATATTATTCCCATTTTATAGATGAGTAAACTAAATCTCAGAGGAACCCACCTAACACTGCTATTAAGTTGCAGAGGCTACATTTGGACTCAGGCATGTGGTGCCAAAACATGCTTTTCAAACTGTAGCAAATTGTTTCTCAAACACAAACACTAGGGCATCTACTGTGGGCTTGACCAAGTCCAAGAGCACCACCGGGTTTATTTGTTATCTTGTTGGCCCTTTAAGAATACTTTCAGAGAAAGAAAAGAGACGCACGCCTTAACAGAGATTATATGAGACAGGCCATCTTAAACAGATTGACAGCAACACTTGGTCTATCTATAGCCTGAGAGTGGCTGAGGCTTGAGGAAGAAAGAGAGAAAGGGTGGAAAAGAGGAGGCTTCAAAGTCAAACCTGACAAGGGAAAATCCCTGGACCCCTGAACATTCAACCTCCCTCTCCCTTCTCCAGTCCTAGCTGAGTCTGCCCAGCAACACTTTCCTGTTGGTCCCCACACACCACGTGGTACATTTCCTTAAATGCCTGCTTTCCTTCTCTTTTCTTACTAGAATCATCCAGAAAAGGGGGCACAGCTTGCTCTACTGCATCAGGTCACCTCAGTGTGCTGCTAAATGGCTCCATCATGTGGGAAAGACCCACACTTTTATATTAGTTATCTATTGCTGTATAACAAGTTACCTCAAAATTTAGTGGCTTAAAACAACAAAATGTTTATTTCACAGTTTCTGTAGGTTAGGAATCTGGGAGGGAGTTAGCTGGGTAGTTCTGGATTAGGATCTCTCATGAAGCTGCAGCCAAGGAATTGATCAAGTCTGCAGTCTCTGAATGCTTAATGAGCTGAAGGAACTACTTCCAAGATCATGCACTTGAATTTTAGTTCCTTGCTATGGAGGCTTCTCCGTAGACCTACCAGGAGTATGGTTTTCCCTAGAGCAAGTATCAAGTAACAAGGGGGTGTCGGGGGTAGGGGAAGGGGGATAAAATGGAATTTAAAATAATAACCTAATCTTGGAAGTGATACACCATTATTTCTGTCATGTTATCCGTCACCCAGATAAACCCTCAAAAAATGCAGGAAGGGATTTTACAAAGGTGTGAATATCAGAAAGCAGAAGTCAATGGGGTCATCTTTGAGGCTGGCTACCACATGTGCCATTGGTGGACTTTACAATCCTATGGGACCTTCAGTTAAAATGCAGGTGTTTCCAGAGAGGGTTAGCATATCACAGGCCATTCGGTAATTAACCAAGTAGCTGCAACCATGAAAAGCAGAGTTTATATGGGTAAGCTGTGTGTGGAGGGTTGATAGGAGGTATAAGAAAAAATTTTCTTTGGAGTTTTGGAGGAGGGACAGCGGGGAAGAATCTATTTATGGGAGAGAGTATTAGGATGGTGCAATGATAAAGTCACCAAAAAGCAGGGTCCTGTTTAAGGGGAGGAAATAGACTAAGGGGAGTCTTTGCAAACATCAGCCACAGAGACTTTGGTGGTTGCACCCACAGTGTTTGTACAGAAATGGAGAAAAAAACAGGTGCTGCGGCTCACTGCTGGTTAATTAAATGTTGATTCCAAGGCAGCTTGTGGAATATGTGCACTATATATTATTCTCAGTTTGGTTTTTCTTCTTTTTAAAAAAATCACACATTTCAATTAACCTTCAAGCCCTTGCTGGGGCTTTGAAAGAACTTAATTGGCCTGCAGGGATTGGAACACACAACAGCCAAAGAAAAGCTACATCTCAGTTGTTTTCACTCCAAGGACTTATAAAATTGAAATTATTGTTTTATTTCATTCTTTGAAGCCCAGAGCTACATGTAAATTCATATTTGGAACTGGCAGAAGCATCCTTGAATACTTAAGTGAGGATCACAAAAAGGTATTTAAGCAGCAAGTTATATGTGAGTATTTAATACTTGAATTTTATATTCATCTGGTATCTTTGAGTTTGCAATAAGAATAGTACTCTCCCACTTTTTGCTTTACTCAGTGAAGATGCAAAATACTTTGAGTGGAATTTAATATGCAAAATTTCAGTCAGGTAGGAAATCTCTTGATATTAAGACCCCTTAAGAGATTTCCAAATGTTTTCAGTTTTGTCAAACATAACGCTGAGAATCATAGTCAATTTGCATATTTCATTTTCCATATGATAAAACATCTTTACATGATAGCAAAAGTGTTCCAAGAAAGTCAAAGCAGAAGCTGGAAAGTATCTTCAAGCTTGGCCCTGGAAGTCACAAACAATAATTTCACCACTCTCTATTGATCAAAGCAAGTCACAAGGCCAGCTCAGTTTCAAATAATGGGGAAACAGACTAACTCTTGATGGGAGAAATGGCAAGTCACATTGCAAAGACGTGGGGACATAGAGAGGTGTCATTCATTGAAAGTCATCATTGTAACAAATCGACCATATACACCGTGATGAACAAACAACCAGAAACTTATAAATGGATTAGAGTTTTCTGACTCTGTACTGTGTCATGCACATTATTAGTGTTTGGTCATATATCAGAATACATCCTAAAATGATATTTTGCTTCTATCCAATCATAAAAAAAAATACAAAAGTGAGGGCAAAATGGATAAGGAATCAGCAGAGCCTCCAACCTTGGCTTAAACCCAGATTCTTGCTTCTTGATCTGTAGCTACTACTTCCCTTCTCTCTTTCAAGGAGACAATCACTTTACTGCTTCCTTTATTCTGAATTTTTTGGTGGCTGAAACTAGGTTAAAAGTAGACTTTTGAGCTTCGCTTCATTAGTCAGGGAATTTTGCTTAAGGTTATAGGGGAGATAATTTACTTTACAAGATTATGAGAATGAACCCACAGATCTATGAAGTACCTGTTGTTAGTGGTTATAAGCACTTTTCCAACCTCCATTTTCTTTACCTATCCCTCTCCATTTATTAATATTCCAAAGAATGAATATTATGTGAGTTTTGGTATGTGTGAGTTGCATTTAATTCAGAAGGATTTATTTGTCAACAATAACCTGGAGATGGAGTATCTATGCTTGATAGGCATCACATGTTCCTTAAGTATTACTATGAAATGTCAGGGTTCAGTCTTTGAGAAGAAATTTCATTATCAAAAGCTGGGGATAACTTGAGCACAATAATGAGCCACAACACAAGAGAATCAAAAGATACAAGGGTGAAGAAGGAAAGGACTTAACACTATCCTTAGCTCCTGCTATAAGCTAGGCACTGAGGTAGTCACATAATCCACATGATCTCACTTGATTCACAGCTACCAGCAAGATAGTTACTTTAACCCTAATTTCACAAATGAAAAAAAAAGAAGGCAAGTTAGAGAGGTTGGTAATACCTTAAGTCACACAGCTAGTAAATAGTAGAGCTTGAGTTTTGACTACATTTTGTCAATTTTAATGTCCATGTTCTTTTCATTGCACTAGGGTAATAACTTCATCTACAGTAATAGCAGAATCTCATTAAAAATAATATTCTCCATGTTATGCAGTGTTCTTTTATTCTGTAATTCATAGTTTAATTTGGGTTTCATAAATTCTTGGATTCATTATGCTTCAAAGTACAAATGTTATCAAGATAATCTGGATACTATAGACAGTTTAAAATTTACCCTTACTAGGAGTGTTTCTTCTTTTTATCAATAGGTGATATATTGATTAAATAAATCACGGCAGAATAAACATGCAAACTGCTGAGCAGTCTATTTGGTTGATAGCTGTTTGGTAGGAAAGAAGATAAAAATAATTGCTAGAACAAATTTACATTTTTTAAAGAATCTTCAGTTGCCTGCCTTATCTCTTTCCACTACTATTCTGGAAAAGATGGTCTACATGCCATTACGTCCTCTCTTAATCTTGAAAAGATTTCTCCCAAAATGAAAGCAACACGCAAACCTGGAAAATTCAATTCTCACAGAAGTGTGAATATCTCAAAAAATTTTTTCCAAGCAAGAGAAAATGTCATCTTAAAAATACTTTAATTAATTTTGCTTAGTATCATTAACAATTGAGAAAACTAGTAAGGACATGCTTCTTCTGAGAAAGACTAGAGCTGACAAACATGAACTGCTGCATGTCACTTTTATGTTTCTGTTTAATGCTCATTCAAGCTTTCACTCAGGCTGTTTGACTGGAACTTTGTTTCATATAAAAAAAAAAGATACATAAACCAGGGCAGTGGTTTTGTTTCTGGTTCATAAAGTTGTTTAGTTTAATTATAAATGCATTTGTGTCTCATTATAATTTATGCATCTGAGATATTCTACACTAAATCTTTACACAGCTTCAATGTAAAGCTCAGTCTTCCAATTTTTGTATCTTGTTATTTTTCCTGTGAACCTAAAATGATGTTGGCTGACTATGAACCATGTTGAGAGAGAGGAGCTGTGCAATAGTAATTAGGGCTGGTGTTCTATGGAGTACTTACCATGTGACCAGCTCTTGGATAAGGCTTCCTATGCCTTAATTCATTGAGTGCTTGCCATACACTTATGGGATAGATGCTGTTATTAACCCCATTTGATAGAAAAGGGATTAAACTTTCAGGGAAGTTAAGACATTGCGCAAAGTGAAACAGCTATTAATGATGCAATTGAGACTGCAAATGTGTCTAGTCTGACAACAAACTCTCTACTCTTGTCTTAGTTCATTCAGGCTGCTATAAACAAAACACTGGTGATATATAAAAAACAAAAGTTTATTTCAAATAGTTCTAGAGACTGGGAATTCCAAGATCAAGACACTGGCAGATTCCATATCTCATAAGGACCCACTTCCTGATTCATAGATGGCAATCTTCTGACTGTGTCTTTGTGTGGTGAAAAAATCAGGGCATTCTTTGGGATCTTTTTTATAACGGCCCTAATTCTATTTATGAGGGCTCTGCATTCATGACCATATCACCTTTCAAAGACTCTATCTCTGAATACAATTACATTAGGAATTAGGTTTCAATAAATGAATTTGGGGATGACATAAGCATTCAGTGTATAGAAACCCTCAATTACTATACTTGCTTCCCTTGTGATTTTTTAAAATTAAACTTTTTATTTTGAAATAATGGTAGAGTCACATATAGTGTAAGAAATAATACAGAAAGATCCTCTGTAAATTTTACACATTTATCCAATAATAATATCTTGCAAATTTGAGTACAAAATCACAACCAGAATATTAACATTGATACAGTTATTAGTACAAAACAGTTCCATTGTAAGAATCTTCTCTTCTGTCCTCTTATAACGACACTCGCTCCTAACCTCCTAACCCCTGGAAACCACTAATATGTAATACATTTATTATTTTGTCATTTCAAAAGTGTTTTATAAATGTAATCATATAGTATGTAACCTTTGGAGACTGGATTTCTAAACTCAGTATAATTCTCTCCAGATTCACCCAGACCATTGTGTATATCAATAGTTTGTTTTTTGTTGCTGCATGGTGTTCCAAGGTAACAATGTAACACTGTTTAACCATATATTCATTGAAAGACATTTAGGTGTTTCTAGTTTTTATCTGTTAAAAATAAGCTGCCATAAACATTTGTGTATAGGTTTTTGTGTGAACAAGTTTTCATATCTCTGGAATAAATGACCAAGCATGCAATTGCTGGGTTGTATGGTAATTGCATGTTAATTTTATAAGAAACTTCCAAATTACTTTGCAGAGTAGCTATACCATTTTCTACTCCCATCAGAAATATATGAGTGGTCTAGTTTCTCTGCATCCTTACCATTATTTGTTGTTTTCACTACTTTTTGTTTTAGCCATTCTAATAGTTATATAGTGATACCTCATTGAGGTTTTAATTTGCATTTCTCTAATGGTTAATGATGTTGAACATCTTTTCATGTGCCTTTTGACCATCTTTATATTCTCTTCAGTTAAATGTATCTTTATGTCTTTTGTTTTTAACTGTTGAGTATTGAGAGTTATTTACGTATTCTATATATTAGTTATGTAGGATATGTAGTTTGCAAATACTTCCAACCTGTGGCTTCTTTTTTTCCCTTTCATGGGATCTTTTGCAGAGCAAAATTTTGAGGAGGTCTAATTTATCAATTATTTGTGCTTTTGATATCAAGTCTAAGAGCTCTTTGCCTAGGCCCAGATCCTGAAGATTTTGTTTTTTTTTTCTTTTTCTAAAAGTTTTGTGGATTTTTACATTTAGATCCATGATTCATTCTTGTTAATTTTTAAATCAAGTGTAAAGTTTAAGGCAAGGCTTCTTTTTCCCCTAAAGATGTTTAATTGTAGGAATATTTGTTGAAAACTCCATTAAGTTGCTCTTTAAGCTTTGTCAAAAGTCATTTGGGTGGAAGGTTAGAGACAACAATCAGTGTGATAAAGCCTAAGCCTAAGTGAGCTAAAATTTTGACAAAGTTGACCAGAGTGATGGTAGAAAGCTCTAGTCTCTCTTTCCTACCTTGAGACACTTGGTTCACAATAATATGTGAACCCAATTGCTTTTTTGAGAACTCCAGAAACCATTCAATAGATTGCAGACCCCAGGTGAATACAAAGCCAATAAAAACTACATCCAAGCAGGTAAGAAAGTTTGTTGCATTTACTTGCTATATTCCCTCTCCCTGGCTGGCACATCGTGGTCTGATTGGAAGAAAACTCTCAACTTATGGCTTCTCCCTTAGAAAGGAAAAAGAAGAAAAAATTGTGCATTCAATGTTCTGACTTTTGGGGGGCTATCTGAGGGGCTGCTTTCTGTCTCAGCTGATAAAAAGTCCTGATGAGAGCTGGCAGAGTTTGGATGACTTGGAGCTGCTAAGTTCACAAAGGTTAATGAATCAGCTTTTTGAAGCATTGGAGAGACAACGTTACCATGCAAAGACATCACAGGGAGCAACAGATGTTGAACTCCTGGAAAAAAATGGAGAAAAACCTTTTTAACTGGGAAGTTACATTCATAAGCCCAGATAGGACATATCTCCAGAAAAGGTTTGAGAAGTCCCCAGAATCTCAATCTGCCCTGACTGGTGAAAGCCTTCCCTGAATGAAGTGAGTCAGTAATGACTGGGAAAGGTGGTCTTTTTTTAAAAAAAAAATTCATAATTTAAAAAAAGGTCACAAAGCATACAAAGAAGCAAGAAATGAGACCCCAATTAAAGGAGCAAATTAGATCTTCAGAAACTGGCCATGTAGAAATGGACATCTATTATTACTTGGCAAAGAATTCAAAATAACTGTCTTAAGGATGTTTAATGAAGTAAAAGATAACACACAGAGACAATTACCCAAATCAGAAAAAAATGATGCATGAACAAAATGGGAATATTAGCAAAGAGATAGAAAGTGTAAAAAAGAACCAAGCTGAAATTCTGGAGTGAAGAATAGGATAAATGAATTGATAAATTCACGAAAGATGTTCAATAGAAGATTTGATAAATCAGAAGAAAAAATCAGTGAACTTGAAGATGGATTATTTAAAATTATTGAGGCAGATAACAAAAAAGAAAAAAAGAATGAAGAAAGCTGAAAAGAGCCTGAGGAACTTATGAGACACCATCAAGTGAACCAATATATACATTATGGCAATCTCAGAAGAAGAGAGAGAAAAATCAGCAGACAACCTATTTGAAAAAGTAATAGCCCAAAAGTTTCAAATTTGAGGAAGAAAATGGGCATAAAATTTAAGTATCTCAACAAATTTCAAATAAAATAAACTCAAATATGCCAACAGCAAGACATAACAAAATTGTCAAAAGTCAGACAGGAAGAATCTTACTTGTTTATGTAACTGACAAGTGAAAATTGTATATATTTATGAGGTACAACATGATGTTTTCATATATGTATGCCTTGTGGAATGGCTAATCAAGTTAGTTGACATATGCATTACATCACATACTTATTTTTTGTGTGTGTGGTGAGAACACTTAAAATCTGGTCTCAGCAATTTTTCAGTGTACGATATATTGTTATGGGCTATAAGTCCTGTGATGTACAGTAGATCTCTTGAACATATTCTTTCTGTCTAACTGAAACTTTATGTGATTTGACCAACATCTCTCCAATTCCCAGTTTCTGGTAACCATCACTTTACTCTCTGTTTCTATGATTCCCCATATAAGTGAGATCATAAAGTATTTGTTTTTCTGCACCTAGCTTATTTCACTTAACATAATGTTGCCTAGGTTTACTCAGTTGCAAATGACAGAATTTCTTTATTTTGAAAACTTAACAGCATTCCGTAGTGAATATATACCACATTTTCTTTGTTTGCTCATCCATTGAAAGAGACAGGTTGATTCCATATCTTGGCTATTGTAAATAATGCTGCAATGAACATGGGAGTACAGATATCTCTTCAACATAGTGATTCCATATCTTTTAAATACATATACCCTATAGTGGGATTTCTGGATTATATGATAGTTCTAATTTTAATTTTTTGAGGAATTTTCTATACTGTTTTCTATAATTGCTGTATTAATTTACATTCCTTCCAACAGTGTACAAGGGTTCCCTTTTCCCCACATCTTCACTTCACCAAGATGTTTTATCTTTTGTCTTTTCAATAATAGTCTTCCTAACATGAGTGAGATAATATCTCATTGTGGTTTTGATTTGCATTTCCTTGATGATTAGAAGAGAGAATCTTGAAAGCAGTCAGAGAAAAGTGACTCATCATGTACAAGGGAGTTTCCATAATAGTATCACAAATTTATCAGTAGAAATCTTGTGGGCCACAAGGAATAGGATAATGGATCCAAAGTTCTGAAAGAAAACAACCTGCCAATTAAGAATGCTGCATCTAACAAAACTGTACTTTAAAAATTATGGAGAAATGAAAACTTTCCTAGATAAACAAAAGCTAAGAGAACTCATTACCACCTGACTTGCCGTATAAAAAATACGAAAAAAAGTTCTTCAAGTTGAAATGGAAGAATTCTAGACAAAAACATGAAAGCACATAAACATAAAAATACAAAGCTCTCTGGTAAAGGTAAATTTTTCGACAAATCTAGAATCCTGTATTATTGTAATGCTGATCATAAATCAGTTTAAATTCTGACATAGAATTTAAAAGACAGAATTTAAAAGATGAAAAATAACTGTAGATCTATGTTAATAAATATACAATATAAATAAATGCAACTTGCAACAATAATATAAAGTATAAGGGGTACAAAGCAAAAGAGCAGAGTTTGTTGATTCAATTAAAATTGAGTTATTCTCAGTTTAAAATAAATAGTCATAACTTTAAGATGTTTTATATCACCCTCATGATAAACCCAGAAAAAATACCTATAGAAGATACACAAAGGAAATTGAGAAAGGAATAGAGTCATGTAACAAAAAAAAAAAAAAATGCAACACAAAGACAGGCCACAAGACAGGAAAAGAAAGAAAAATAGCTGTAAAAAATGCAACTAAAAATGCTCTGTCAATAGTAAATCCTTCCTGATTAGCAATTACTTTAAGTGTAAATGAATTATATTCTCCAATCAAAAGACATAGGTAGGGTGAATGGATTAAAAACCAGCAACAGTAAGATCCATCTATATTGTGTCTTTAAGAAGCCCACTTTAGATTTAAGGACAAACATAGGCTGAAAGTGAAAAAATGGATAAAAGTATTGCATGCAAATGTTAATCAAAAGAGAACAGGGGTGGCTATACTTACATGAGACAAAATAGAGTTTAAGTAAAAAACTATCACAAGAGACAAAGAAGGACCTTATATAATGATAAAAGGTCAATTTATCAGGAAGATATAACAATTATAAATAAATATGCACCTAACATTAGAGCTCCTAAATACATGAAGTGAACATTAACAGAATAGATGGTAACACAATAGTAGGAGGCTTCAATACCTCACTCTCTAGAATTGATAGATATACACAGATCACTCTACTCAACAAAGCAAAATACAGATTCTTTTCATGTGCACACGAAATATTCTATAAGATAGAACACACATTAGGCCACAAAAAAGTCTTCACAAATTTAAGAAGATTGAAATAACACCAAGTATATTTTCTAACAACAATGAATCTAAAAATCAATAGCAGAAGGGAAATTGAAAATTTACAAATATATAAAAATTAACAAAACTTATTCCTAAGGAATCTATCAGTAAAGAAGAAATTACAAGGAATATTAGAAAATATCTTGAGACAAATGAAAATGAAGTCACAACATACAAAACAAAACTTATGGGATGCAATGAAAGCCATACCAAAAGTTAAGTTTATAGTGGCAAATGCTTATATTAAGAAAAGAGAAAGATTTAAAATCAACTGCCTAACTTTACATCTCAATGAACTGGAAAAAGAACTAACTAAACCAAAAGTTAGCAGAAGGAAGAGAATATCAAAAATTAGATCGGAAGTGAACAAAATAAAATATAGAAAAACAACAGAAAAAAATCAACAACAGTGTTTTCTTTTTTTCTGAAATATAAACAAAATTGACAAATTTTTAGCTACAATAAGAAAGAAAGAGCACTTAAATACCTAAAATAAGAAGTGAAAAACGAGACATTAAAACTGATGACACAAATATTAAAAGGATCCTAAGAGAGTGCTATGAACAATGATATGTGAACAAATTTGATAGCTTTGAAGAAATGAATAAATTCCTAGAAATGTATAACTTACCAAGACTGACTCATGAAGAAATAAAAATATAAACAGACCTAGCAAGGTAATTGAACCGTAATCAAAAACCTCTGAACAACAAAAAGCCCAGAATCAGACAGCTTCACTAGAGAATTCTACCAAACATTTAAAGAAGGATTGACACTAATTCTCCTCAAACTCTTCCAAAAATTTGAAAAGGAGGGAACACTTCCAATTTCATTTTATGAGACCAGTACTACCCTGATCCTAGTACCAAAGCCTGACAAAGATACTACAAGAAAATAAAACTACAGACCAATATCTCTGATGAATAATGATGCAAAAACCCTACCAAAATTCAATAGCACATTAAAAGAATTATGTACAATGACCAAATAGGAATCACTCTTAGAATGCAAGGGTGGTTCAACATATAAAAATCAATCAGCATAAGAGACAACATTAACAGAATGCAGGACCAAAAACCATATGATCATCTCAACTGATGCAGAAAAAGCATTTGACAAAATTCAACATCATTGTATGATAAAAAACATGCAGCAAACTAGGAATATAAGAAAACCACCTCAACATTGCAAAAGCCATGTATGAAACCCTGTAGCTAGCATCATATTCAATGACAAAAAAATGAAAGCTTTTTCTCTAACATAAGGATCTAGGTAAGGATGCCCACTCTTACCACTTCTAATCAATGTAGTATTCAAAGTTCTAGCCAAAGCAATTTGGTGATAAAAAGAAATAAAGAATATCTAAACTGAAAATTATTAAAATGATCTCTGCCTGTAGAAGACATGACTTTATATACAGAAAATCCTAAAGATTCTGGGAAAAATCATATTAGAATTAATAAATTCAGCAAAGGACACAAAATTAACATACAAAAATCAGTTGCATTTTGATACACTAACAATGAACAATCTGAAAAGAAAATTAAAATAACAATCCTATTTACAATAATGTCCAAAAATACTTAGAAACAAACTTAAGTTGAAAAACTTGTACACTGAAAACTACAAAACATTGCTGAACAAAATTAAAGGTGACACAAATAAATGGAAAGGCATTCTGTGCTTAAAGATTAGAAGACTCAATACAACTAAAATGTCCATAGTACCCAAAGTGAATACTGCAGATTCAATGTATTTCCTATAAAAATCCCAATGGCATTTTTTGCAGAAATAGAAAAAATTATGCTACAACTCAAATGGAATTTCAAGGAATACCAAATAGCCAAAATAATCTTGAAAAAGAAAAAGAAAGTTGTAAGCGTCATACTTCCCGATTTTAAAATCTATTATAAAGCTACAGTAATTAAAGTAGTGTAATAGTGGCATAAAGATATACATATAGATCATGGAGCAGAACAGAAAGGTTAGAAGTAAACCCTCATACATATAGTTAGATAACCTTGGGCAAATATTTCAAGATTACACATTAGGGAATGAACAGCCTCTTCAACAAATGGTGTTGAGAAAACTGGATATTCACATGGAAAAGAATGAAGTAGGACCATTGCGTGCCATCATATACGAAAACTAATTCAAAATGGATTAAAGACCTAAACATAAGTTCTAAAACTGTAAAACACCTAGAAGAAAACATAGGGGAAAAGCTTCATGGCATTGGATTTAGCAATGGTTTTTTGGATGTGACACCAAATGAACAAGCAACAAAAGCAACAATAGGCAAGTGGTACTACATTGAACTTAAAATCATCTGCACATCAAAGGAAACAACAACAGAGTGAAAAGGCAACCTACAGGGTAGAAGAAAATATTTGAAAATTATATATCTGATAACAGGTTGATATCCAGAATATAACAACAACAAAAACAATTAACAAATGGATGAAGGATTAAACACACACATCTCCAAAGAAGTTATACAAATGGGCAAGGAACATATGAAAAGATGCTCGATATCACTTAATCATTAGAGAAATGCAAATGAAAACTACAATGGGATATTACACCACACTTATTAGTTTGACTACTCTCAAAAAAAACAGAAAATAACAAGTGGGGATGAGATTATGGGGAAACAAGGACCCCTGTGTACTGTTGGTAGGAATGTAAAATGGTGCGGCTTCTGTGAAAATCAGTATAGAGTTTCTTTAAAAAAATTAGAAATACAATTACCATATAATTCATTAATCCCTTTTCTGGGTATATATCCAAAATAATTGAAAGTAGGATATCTTGAGCTATTTACACACCCATGTTTACTGTAGAATTATTCACAATAGCCAAGAAATAGAAGCAACCCAAGTGTACACTGATGGCTATATGGACAAAGAAAATGAGGTATATACAAACAAAGGAGTATTGTTCAGCCTTATGAAAGAAGGAAATCCTGTCACTTGCTACCATATGGATGAATCTTGAAGGCATTTTGCTAAGTAAAATAAGTCAGTCACAAAAAGGACACTGTATAATTCTGCTTATATTAGGTATCTAAAGTAATCAAACTCACAGAAACAAAGTAGGATTATCGTTGCCATGGGCTGTTGGGATGGGGAAATGGGGAATTATTCAATATGTATAATTTTAGTTTTGTATGATAAAAATTTTCTAGAGATCTGTTTTGTGACAATGTGAATATAGTCAACATTACTGGATCATACACTTAAAAATGGTTACAATGTTAAAAAAAATCAGCTGGACATATTTGTGTGACCTTATTTACAGTTTCTCTATTCTGTTCCATAGCTTAATGTGTGTCTCTCTCTACCAATCTCACATTGTCTTAAGTTCTCTAGCTATAGAGTAAGCCTTCCTCTTATAGGGTAGAGAGACTCTTTTCACTTATTTTTTATTATTATTGGTTTAGCTATTTTGGGCCAGTGCCTTTTCATATAAATTTTAGAGTAAGCTTATATATGTTGACAAAAATTCTTGCTGAGATTTTAATGGTAATTTTATTAAACTTATAGATCAATTAAGAAAGAATGGCATCTTTATTATGTTGAGCCTTTGAATCCATAGGCATGGCATGTCTCTCCATTTATTTAGTTTTTTTAGTTCTCTTATTATGTTGTAATTTTTGCATAAAAGTTCTGTACATGTTTTATCTATTCTGTTTTCCTTGGAGCAATTTGAATAATAGTGTAGTTTTAATTTCAGTTTCCACAAATTCATTGTGTGCATATAGAAATACAATTCATTGTTTATGTATTGGCCTTGTATCCTCTGATCTTACTGAACTCACTTATTAGTTCTAGGGTTTGATGGTTTGTTAATTAATTAATTAATTAATTAATTTTTATTTATTTATATACAGATAAGAAGGAAGTACTTAGGTGGGGATAGTTTTAATTCTTACTTTCCAACCTGTGTGCATTTTTATTGTCTTATTGCAGTGGCTACAATTTCCAGTAATGTTTAATACTATTTGTGAGATTAGGTATCCTTGCCTTGTTCTGATTTGGGGAAGGAATGTAGTTTTTCATTATTATGTAAAATTACAGCTTTAGAAATTTTTATATGGTTCTGTGCAAAATGAGGACACTTAGAAGTCTATATAGAAATGAAAATTTTATTTTGACAGCTTTCTTCTATTGGCAATTTTTAAACCCATTTACCCAAGCTCACCTTTTCCCAACTCAAATCATATCGTCCCAAGTTTCCCTGTCTGTTAGCTTAATTACCTCCCATTATCTCCCCAATAGCCCCTTGGCACTGCTGCAAATCAGGCTGGTAGACAAATCCCTGTGATTGGGGGAGAAAATGAGTGGTTTTAACAATGGCTGATAGAGGTCACATGTCCACCATCAATATCTTCCTAGTAGCAGCTCAGCAATGAGAGTCCATCCAGGTTTTGGGCTTGCCATGCTTTCTCTCAGAAAAAACAATCTCCCTTTCTCTAGTTCTAAGGCAGTTTCCGTTTTGTCATGATGAACTGGATGCAATTCTGTATGAAGAGAGAAGGTTGGCTAAACAATTTCTGAGCATATAAATCCATGATATTATTATTAATCAGATAGAAACATACTACAGCTTAAAATATGTTTTCCTATAATGATACTTAGTATGTCTTAGCAGCTTAGTAGTTGCAACAACCTCCTAATTACCAAGCAGTAATTATTAATTTCCCCTTCATAAATAGAGGAACTATACTTCTTGCCTCTTTTCTTTTTCCTTTTTTCTACTTCAACTAACACTGATCAAGCACTAGATACTGGAGTGGTAGAGAGAAACCCCTGGGCAATAAAATGGGGTAAAACACTTATTTCTATCATCTTTAAAGATTCACATTTTATGATGGACAATAATTCACAAAATAAAAGGATAAAAAGCAAACCTCAAGGTCATAAATGTAAGGGCTCTGTCTCATAGTACTAGGTAGACCCACACACTGTCAAATGCTACTTGATGCTTTGCCGTGTTATCTCTCCTAATCTTCCCCCCAACAACCCTAAAAGATAGGTATTATTTCACCTATTTTATAGCTAAGGAAGTTGAAGTAGTGTGGCCATCATTATAAGGCTAATCATAGGAAGGGTTCAGTTTTGAAACTAATTCTATCTCATTCCAAAGCCTGGGTTCTTTCTACTACACTGTGCCAGCTTCATACTAAGTTCAGAGAATGGAAAAATGCCCATTTACTGGACAATAATAGAAGAGTTCATAGAAGAGTTAACTTAGGACTCAGGCCCTGAAGGATGATCAGAGTTCTGGGTAAGTGGAAGGAGCTAGTCATAAGAGTGCAATTCAGGAACAAGACCCCACCCCCCCCAAAAAATAAAAAAGGACAGAACTTTGGTCATAGCATGCAAATATATCTTCAAGTTGAATCATGTGGCTGTTTTTGCTATTGTAACATTTCTGTGGGACTCAGTGGGACATCAAAAGGAAAGGGGACTTGGAAGCAGAATATAGAGTTATGAATGACAGGCTTAAACATCTGTATTTTATGGTCAACCTTAAGTGAAAGTTTCAGTAGATTGTTACATTAATAACTTGAATGAATCATGACTTCTGGTATACCATATAGTTGTGTGGTTTCTTTCCACATTGACTCTGGGTTTGGCCATGTGACATGTTGTGTGACTTTGGCCAATGGAACATCAGTGATATAGTTTGGATGGTGTCCCTGCCCAAATCTCACGCTGAGATGTAATTCCCGATGTTGGAAGTGTGGTCTGGTAGAACATGATTTGATCATGGAGGCAGATTTCTCATGAGTGTTTTAGTACCATCCGCTTGGTATTGCCCTCATGATAGTGAGTGAGTTCTCATGAGATCTGGTTGTTTAAAAGTGTGTGGCACTTCCCCTGTCTCGCTTGCTCCCGCTGCCACCATGTGAAACTCCTGCATCCCCCTTCACCTTATGCCATGATTGTAAGCTTTCTGAGGCCACACCAGGAGCAGATGCCACCATTATACTTCCTGTACTGCTTGTAGAACCTTGAACCGATTAAACCTCTTTTCTTATAAATTACCCAGTCTCAGATATTTCTTTATAGCAATGCAAGAATGGCCCAATAAAATCAGCAAATATGATGTAAGCAGAGACTTAATAAGCACTTATGTATTGAAGTGTGTCCTCTTCAAAGGCAGCTGCCTCAATGTAAGAAATGTGGAAAAGTCATGTGGAAGAGAACCAATGTGCCCCAGTTGGCAGATCTAGTTATGTAAGCCATCTTGGACCATCCACCTAGTCATGCTGCCATGAGTGATCTTAGGTAAGATGGGCTGAAGAACTGATCAGTCCAGCCAAAACTGGAGAATTATGAGCCAACAAATTTTTGTTTTAAGTCACTAAGTTTCAGAATAGTTTGTTAAGCACCAACAAATAACTGACTCACAGGTATGAAAACTCACTGAGAACAGGGCTTATGTCCCATATGTTTAGATTAATAACCTCCTGGCTATTTCAGTTACTCTGCAGAAATGAAGGCAGAGCTACAGTTACCTGGCAAAGATGGGACCACTTAACACAAAGTCAGGGATTGTCTATGAGGGAGGGATATAGAGGGGCCTCCTAACAAGCCCTTGAATTATAATGATGGGTCACTGAGAGACAAACTTACATTGAACCCAACAATAAATTGTTGGCCAGTTCAAAATCTCTCCCAGCTCTATGATCATTCAAATGTTGTTGAGATTTCATCTTGCATATTATATATTAATTTAAAAATACATTTTCATTGAGAGAATGTAATATTAAAATGAACAACTTTATGATCCATTTCATTTTGCTTCTTGCAGTCTGGTTAACAATCCATTTTAATAAGCAAGGGGCTGCAGAACTACTGTCCGTTTATGTAAATGAGAAGGTACACTCATCTTTATTCTTCACTGTAATTACCTTTTATTTATTTTTGAAAGCTTCCTGAATTTCAGCTCATTGTTCAATTGGGAATCATATCTTGTCTATTCAGAACAGTTATTTTAATTTCCAGATTCTGAACAGACATTATTTCTGTGATTCATTTCACTCTGCCTTTTTTGCTTTGGTTTTACTGAATGTAATTTATGTCTTTTTCCCCTCCATGCCTACTAAAAATTACTTTAACTGTGAGGTCCTTGTCTTTCCTCTCTCCTTTTTTACTTCCCACTTTAATTCTCAATAGAAAACCTCCCTTTAGCATAAAGAAAATGGAAATTTTGTGGGGTAAATTTTTGCTCTCTACTGTTTTTATTTCATGCATGATTACCTTGAGGCTTTAGTTTACAAGCCCTCCAAAAAGAAATATTACAAACCAAATGAAATTACCAATAGCTCCAGGAATATGAAGTGATGAGAGAGCATTTTATTCCATACAATCTTCAAAATAACTGGTATCCAGAACAATACAACATGTGTCAAGATGACTCATGAAAGTCTCTAATAGAATGGAGAAGAAGCTTGAAAATGAATGCAGCAGCATGGTGTAAAATTGTGCACTATGAGGTACTAACTCCCTTCTGGAAAATACTATGAATCATGTTTCAAACTAGTCATTCTCAAATGTTATCCATATCTTCCCCTTAGAGCCATCATGACCTCCTCTGTCCCTCATTTGCCCTCACTGTCCCTCGACCAGATGCAATCTATCTTCCTAGAATTACAGCACATTCAAAGATATAAGGTGTGTAAAGAAGAGTCCCCAGATACATTTCAAAAAGAAATCTGTGATCTTCTCTGAAGTGGGGCCTTCTCAGGTCAGTGTGAGCCCCTGGTTTTCAGGAGTATGAAACTGGGAGAAGTTAGCATGTTGGACCAGCATTGTACCATGAAACAGAGCCAAATTCCAGATGATTATCTATGGCAGTAGGTGCACTTAATTCTTTATATGCATATACCTACACTATGAGCCATAAAAGCTGACTGGAGTCATGGTTAATTTTTTTTAATCAGATAGCTGCCATTATTTTTTGTATGTAAAGGTATACAAAACAAATGTGTGTCATTGAATTTAGCACATATGATACCGAACTTAGCTGGGAGGATTTTAGTTGCTAATGTGCTAACAGCGTTTTTGTTTGTGTTTTTTTTGTTTGTTTGTTTGGTTGGTTTTTTTTGTTGTTGTTGTTTTTTAGATGGAGTTTCACTCTTCTTGCCCAGGCTGGAGTGCAATGGCATGATCTCGGCTCACCCCAACCTCCGCCTCCAGGGTTCAAGCGATTCTCCTGCCTCAGCCTCCCAAGTAGCTGGGATTACAGGCATGCACCACCATGCCCGGCTAATTTTGTATTTTTAGTAGAGACAGGGTTTCTCCGTGTTGGTCAGGCTGGTCTCGAACTCCCGACCTCAGGTGATCCACCCCCCCCACCCCCACCCCTCGGCCTCCCAAAATGCTGAGATTACAGGTGTGAGCTACCACACCTGGCCAACAGTGTTCTTAAGTTACTTCAAACATAATTCTTTAGCTTAGATTCTCTATCTGTGAACTTAGGAAATATGTACTTCATTCCTCTTCAGGCAGGGCTGTCCAATTTTTAAGAAACAGAGACCCAATCAAATCAGAAGATCAAATAAAGGTGGGAGGATATTGTAAGATACAGAGCACATGGGATATACAAAGATTGGAATGACGGTAACTAGATCTTATTGAAACGGTAAGTCGCCAGAAATCAAAGCTGCTTTCTCCATTCTTTGGGGCCTGATGATCTACCAGCTCAGATCTCCTGTGCATGTACTCTCTATTCTCCTTTCTTTAAATATTCATTTATTTTACTCATCAGCTTCCAAGTGCCCCCCACTAAATTGCTAAGATATTCCCTAATCTAACCACTTAGAAACTGTGGGTGTTGGGGGCAGCCCGTAAAATATATGAACTAACTTTCCACCTCAGGGGGAAGTGAAGATGGGTTAAGTCGATAGAGGAAAACACTGTAATCGTACTATTGACATCATAAAAAGCAATACAATCATCCCTTGGTGTCCACGTGGATTGGTTCCAGGACCCTCAGTGGATTCCGTCGTCTGCAGATCCTCAAGTCCTTTATATAAAATGGAATAGTATTTGCATCTAACCTATGCACTTCCTTCTCTATATTTTAAGTCATTTCTAGATTACTTTTAATAACAAATACAATGTAAATGCTATATAAATAGTTGTTATAATGCATATTAAAATTGTATTATTTAAAAATTTTAAGATAGTCTCAATTTGTGTTTGGTTGAATCCAGACATGTAGAACCCATGAATACGAAGGGCCCACTCTAGTGTTATGAGTTTTCTGTGTTGAAATGACACAGTGGTGCTATACATCACTGGAAGCAAAACCAAACTTTTGGCCCATGGCATAATTAAAATTTCAGTGTAGTAGCAGTTTGAAATTGATGTTTTCTATTTATTATCATATTCTGTATGTGACAGAGGGCAAAAAGAGGGATTTTTAGCTAGAAGTTAGGCAGGAGTAATTGTTAGAAAACATTAAATAGAATATTCTTCCATTTAGAGTGCTTTAAAAGTTTGAGAGGCTATCTCATTTAGTAGTAAGTTGTCAGTCACTGGAGATGTTTAATCATTTCAGTATTAAAAGAGTATCTCCCAATTTTAATATTCCAATTCTCTGACTATACATTGGAGCTAACTGGCGTACCAAAACAAATGAACTATTGACAAATACTTAATGCATAACACATACACAGCTAAAGCTAAAATTGTGCATTTTTTTTCTTGATAGGTTCCAGTGTAGCAAGTAAGCTACATCACTCTCTTGAACAGGACAGCTTATTCTGATTGTGATACCAGATGGGCAGGTAATGTCAAGGTTAGCATCCTGTAATAAACATTAGAGAATCTCACCTACATTTTGCTTAATAAAAACCTATTTCATGTCCACATCAAAATTCAGGACCATCATCAATCCAAACATAGAAAATCAGCATCTTAGACAGGTTTGAAAGAGTTCAGTCTTAAAGTGGTCCCTATAAAGTATCTATCCAAAGTATAGCTGACAAATGATGATTAAAAAAAAAAAAGACAGGCTAAGAGGTATTTATTCATTTATCCAGGTTCTTTAAACCTTATTCTTGTATAAAATAAGATGATCAGTATGGTATGGACAAGGACTGCTATCTTAACTTCCCAGAAACCTGCCTTCGTGTCAAACTTTAACTTCATGCTGTGGATTTTTCTTAAATTTTGATATAAAAAAGCACTATTTGAAAAAAATTTCAGTGGCATCTACAAAAGCTGTTATTTTTCATTGTGCCTACTCTACTGCTCACTGTTTCCTAATAATGGAAAATGGAAAACTATTGTTCAGGAATTTGGTACCAAGAAAATATCTCCCCAGGCAAAATTGGGTGTCTTTTTAACATCATTATATAATGCTGTGTTTAACTTTTGCCTTGGTCACTTGGAAGTTGTGAACTAAAATAAGTATTTAATTGTAGTAATGGTCTCCTTCTGGATGTGGATATCTGGATGTGGATTCTTTATTCTCTTTTTTTTTTTTTTTTTTTTTTTTTTTTTGAGACGGAGTCTCGCTCTGTCTCCCAGGCTGGAGTGCAGTGGCGCAATCTTGGCTCACTGCAAGCTCCGCCTCCCGCCTCCCGTGTTCACGCCATTCTCCTGCTTCAGCCTCCCGAGTAGCTGGGACTACAGGCTCCCGCCACACGCCTGGCTATTTTTTGTATTTTTAGTAGAGGATCTTCTCTAATTTTATTTAGAAAGACTTTCGATATATGAATTTAAATCATACAATATTTATTTTAGAAGCAGATACAATATAAATTAAAAAATTAGAGGAATGAGGAAGACAGCTTCCGAACCAAATAGGCTATCAAATCCGTTAATATTATAAAACATTTCAGAGAGACCTTGATATTTGAAACATGGGTGTTTCTGTGAGTCTGACCTAACCCTACCTTCCCTAACAGACTAGCATATTAATCATTGATAAAAAATATCTATTGACAAGAGTGAAAACTAACTTTAAAATGTAATCTGTGGTGCATTGCGAAGAAGGCTAAAGTTGCCAACCAGAGTAAATACCTACTTTATTATAATTTGAGATTTGTATTCCACATACTGTATTATGTATTTATGATTAGAATTATCGCAGGTTTAGTCTTGCCAGGTTTTATACTTTAAGCATTGACCCCTTTATCTGGAGGATGAGGGGTGGGGAAGTTGGACAGAGTCACCATATCCTCTTATATTGACCCCTGGAGGATAACCATTCTCAGATGGATAAAAGAAAACAAAAACCAGCCTCCAAAAAACTATACAATGTTCGATAATAATAGTGACTTTATAAAGAATATGTACGTTTTCCTTCATACTTATTAGAAAATGATTACTATTGATGCCTTGATCACTTTTTTTTTTTTGAGACAGAGTCTCGCTCTGTCACCCTGAGTGCAGTGGCACCTCTGAGTGCAGTGGCACGATCTCAGCTCACTGCAACCTCCGCCTCCAGGGTTCAAGCGATTCTCCTGCCTCAGCCTCCCGAGTAGCTGGGATTACAGGTGCCTGCCACCATGCCTGGTTAATTTTTGTATTTTTAGTAGAGATGGGGTTTCACCATATTGGCCAAGCTGGTCTCGAACTCCTGACCTCAGGTGATCCACCCACCTCAGCCTCCTAAAGTGCTGGGATTACAGGCATGAGCCACCATGCCTGGCTGATGCCTTGAGCACTATTGTACCCTTGTTGCCTGACATACATCTTGGGACATGATATACTCACAATTAATATTGTGATAAGTGTGTTGACTGAAGTACTGATGAAAAGGCAGATTTTGGTTTGCAACAGAAGCAAAATAAGATGAAGCAGTGATTTTGAATGGATAGGGAGAAAGAAAAGTAATGGTGAAGAGGTTTGCTTAGATGAGCAGGACAAAGTTCCAGCTAGGAGTAGGCTCTTGCAGAAAGCTATTAATTATCTAATTTTAATATACCATAGGAATGCAACATAAAATGTTACAACTGCTTTCTTCCCCATATATCAGGCATAACTGCACAATCAGGTTTTAATTACGGTAGGCACAACTTAGAAAACACGAGCATGTTTTCCACAGCTTTAAGGAAATTTCAGCCACTAAAATATGCACTAATTAACTTCATTTGTGAGACTAAGTCATTTGTCATAACTTCTGTTATTTCCTCTATCAATTTAAAAACACGGGTACCAAGTCTTTTTGAATAAACAGAGAAATATTCTGCTGGTAATAATCCACAATCTCATCATTCTTTGTTTGGGTTTATTACCCACGGCCAGGAGACAGACTCACAACTACATTTCCTATCTGTTTTTTCTAGATGAACGTTTATTAATATTACATATTGTCCAGCTCAAAATGCTGTATTCAGAGCAGCTTGGTGGGTCTAGTTCGACCAGCGGTATAATGTGAAGAAACCTGGATTCCTGGTTCAGACCACCTCCTTACTAGACATAAAATTTTGAGCAAGCCACTAATTATCTCTGTGACTTTCTTCACCTAGAGAGAGCAAAATGGATAGAAGACCAAATGGGCTGACGTAAGTGAATGTGCTTTGGGAATGAAAAAGTGGGTATTAAAGGTGTGTGAAGCATGTAGGAGATTCAAAGGAGAATGCAGAGGGGACATCTTATCCACTCAAGTTTTGAAAGGTTGTGAAGGTGCAGTGTTGCTCTCTTCTTGGGTAAAAAGGCAGAATGTGAGGGAGTTTGGTGTGCCACTGTCTGAGTTGTTCACCTGCCAGTGAGAAAGGCAATTGCATTATTATTTCTTCCCCATTCCTGTGTCTGTGAGAAAATTCTCCATTACTACCAACTATCCAGTATTGATCACCTGATTTTTACTGTCATCCATTGCAGACTTACTATAATCCTGGGACAAAAACACATTAAGAGGAAGATGGATCAATAGTTCTCAAAGGAAAAAGATGGCAGCAACCTATAAGGAGATCTGAGCTTCTAGGAATGATGGGCTATTTTTTCTGTTTTTCAGAGACTTTTATAGCTTGTAAATACTTCTCAGAAGAAATTAGTTCCACAGAATGACAGTGAAGTTGTGATCACATCCCACCACATTGTAATTTTATATCCCCTTCCTTCACCAAGGTTAAATTGCACCTTCCCACGCTACAATGTTTTCCATGCACTTTGCAACTTAAATAATAAATGATGCATGATTTAAGATGACAATTATTCTTTGAATACAAATCTCAAGAATAATGGTGATCATTATTCTCAAGAACAAGCATAGCAGAGCATACCAAGAGAGCAGTGTTCTTTTCTTGCTATTTTTCTTCTTGCTGATTTTTTTGTATTTTGTATATTTTTTTCTGAATCACAACTTCATTCTTTAATTTGTAACCCTCAAGAACTACCTAAAGTCATGAAACCTTTAAAGAGCCATGATAATCCAGGAGAGGTTGTTCTATGTGGACACAAGAGAAAAATAAATGAAGGGATTCAGCTTTAAGATGAATTTCTGGGGATTAAAAACAGTCCCAAACTATTGAATAAAAGTTAATTCAAGATTATGCCTTATTTTAATACTTTCAAATTTAAATTATGTATTCTTGCTGCACAGGGCATACATTTTGTCTAAACTCAGTGTATTCAACAGATATTTGTTAAACACTTCCATATGCCCAGCTCTGCTCCATGCGGGAATCTTTTTCTTTCATTCACGGATATCTGAAGAGCCTATTTCAGGCAGGTGACTGGACTCCCCTGCAAACTTTTTCCTCTAATCCCCTGGATATCCACCAGGGTCCACACCAGAACCAGTATTCCATGGTTTCTCAAGGAGATTTCCTTGCACTGAGTGAGAGACTCCTTCCAATTTGGGGGTTGTCGAGCAGAAGTTTTGGTGGAAAACATAGGGAAGTGAAACTTTGGTTCGAAGAAAACCTGCTTTTCCTTCTTAGCACCTCCCCTTACTGCTTTTCCCCAAACAAATACAGGTGTGCTAGTCTTTAAGGTGATTTCACCTTCTTGCTCAATCTTTCTCCCAGTTTTCATTCTGTTTTTCTCCCTATCTCTTCCTCTCCCCTACTCTCTGTCTCCTGCCTTCACTCCCTCCCTCTCTCTCCCTCTCACAGTCTGCTTCCTCTCTCCTTTATAGACCATAATATATTTCCTTTAATCAATATGGAGTATCTTGGAAACTAAGGTGAAACCAAAATCTGGCTTGGAGCCCAGTCATCACTTTCTGAAGTGACAAGCTCTGGTAATAGGGGAGGGTTTGCAATTATACAGATCATTGCTTCGACCTGGTGCAAAGTCAACCAGGCCACAATACAAGAACAAAAAGGCTTAATTTCTGCAGCTTCCAAAGTGCTCTGAGCATTGCCTCAGTAGACATTGACCTGTCTGCTGTGCTAGCTAGCTCATTTTGCTCTTCTTCAATTGAAACCCCAAGATAATCAGCTCAGCTCATTTGCTGTTCCCCTTGTGATCTTCTGCCTTGTAAAGTGAAAATTAATGTCCCTATTACATACATTCCTTTTCCTCACTATCTACCAAAAAATGATTTGCACAAAAAAGTACCCTTTTAATGGTGCAAGGCTCTATATCCTAAGTATCTGGTTAGTTGTACCTTTTGCATCTTGGTATCGGCTTTGATAGCTTTAAAAAAGGCACTTTCTAATCTTCCTTTGAAATAAAATTTCTCCTTTCAGGCTAGCTTAGCATGCAATTTATGTAGAATACAGTAGAGAAGTTGCTTTCTTTCAAAATATATTAAGGCTTTCTAATCACTTTCAAAGTAAAACAAGAGTGGGAACTCAAATTATATGAGTGTGTTTGTCACCCAGATAAGGAGAATGCACGGGCTGTAATTGAACTCCTTATCACGATTCACTTTGACTTTCCCAGTTCAGCTTGTCTTGAGGCATTTCTCTTTCTTTAAGCTTTGAGGAATTAGAAATTTAAACGAGATGTGAAAGACGAAAGACAGGAGGGGGAGCTCTCCTGTGAGAATGCTTCACATTTCTGGACTCAGCAGTCATGGGGACCAGGAGAAAGCTGCCTGAGTTAAGAGAAAGAAACAAAAGCATTCTTCAAGAAGAAGCAGACAGTCTTTGGTAGTTTGCAAAGTCTTAAGAAGTCAAAATGTGAACTACTGAATCATTTGCAGTTTTAGGACTTGCTTGTAGATTATTTATGAGCTGATTACACTTATTTCTTTTTATTTTTTCTTTCTCCATCTTCTAAGGCAATTTAAAAAAAGTGTTTAAATTTATTTGGCTTCATCTTCCTGCTTAGTCTACCTTTTCTGTTTTCTATGTCTTGAGAATACCAATAATTGCACTTTGATGTAGCAGTTGTCATGCTGAGTTTCTCCTCTCAAGGGGTAGGTGTTTGTAGTAAACAGCCTCCCTTCATCCATCCTTTAGAGCCTGATTTAGAGCACATCTGTGGTTCTTCCACACACCAGGACTTCATTAGCCTCACTTTTTGCTAATACTCAAGGTAAATAACGACAACCACCACCACCACCACCACCACAACAAAGCATTTAAAAAGTTATGTGGGTGCACTAAGGTTTGGATTATGAGCATATTCCCCCAGTGTCTCTCTTCTTTTATTTTAATTTCTAGTTGCTGTGCTCATAAAGTAACTCATTGCTGTGAAGCAGGTGAGGAGTGAGCTTTTTCACTTTGGTGACTATATTTAGGCTTATTCTGAATGTAGGGTGATCTAATCTTGGGCTTCTTAACTAACTACATCTACAAAGATCCTGTTTCCAAATAAGATTACATTCTTAGGTTCTGAGTTGAAATCAATTTTGGGGTAACACTATTCAACATTCTATAATAGTAGAATCATAGGATATAAAGGCTGGAATTAAGGAAGAGAAATCACCAAGTTTAGGCCCTTTATTTTGTAGATAAAGTAACACAGGATGAGATACTCAAACTTACTTAGGTAGTAAATTATAGAGGTTTGGTTTCATTTTTTAACCTGAACACTAGATACACTAGGCTACATTGGAAGAGGAGTGAATTTTAGAGGAAAAGAGAATGTAGAAGTTTTAAAAATTGGCTACGAACTCTTTGACACTACTCCCGTTGAGAGCTGAGGTAAGATCTATGAACGCTCCCATGAGTGTAGAAGGACTTTTGACCCTTTGACCATTAGAATGTGGTGGTGATGATGCTGTGAGACTACTGAGGTGGAATTAAAAAAGTGAGGAATCTCTGCCTTGTTCACTGAAACACTTAAATTTGGAGGCTTGTACCACCATGTGAGAAGTGAGGCCCCCATAGTGTAAGGAAGATCACATGGACAGACCCAGACTAGGCAGGCCAGACATGTGTGAAGGAGCCTCCAGAAGGCTCTACTACCAGCCATCATCACCACCATCTTTACGTCTTCTTAGATGATGTGCCAGACATCAGGAAACAGAGACAAGCCATCCTTGCTGTGCCAGCTGCTATTGTACTTATTAATCCATGCATGTGATAAACTGGTTGTGTTTGAAATCATTCCTTTTTGAATAGATTGTTACACAGCAATAATTACTGGAATAAACTCACCTGTGTGATAATCAGATAACAATTATATCCTATCTCTATTCTGCCAGCCAGAGAAATAAGTACTAAGAGTTAGGACAGTTTAACTCCAATAAGGATAGAATCTCTGGGGATGCATGCTGGTGAATGCTGACCTCACTGAGAGAAGGAGCTCACCACATGGCCGTGGGAGAGGCTGTGTTGCTTGTTCATCACCATTTGTAAATTTAGTTGCAGCTGCTTCATGGTCCTGGGAATGGCCACATATTTGTTGTTTTTCTGAACACCCAACTGGAGAGTACATATTGAAAGGATTGAGTTTGCTCTTAAAGAGCAATTGAACCTGAAAATTTATAAAACTCTTTCTACTGGGTTTTCTGTGGTGAAAATAAATGAAAGGTAATGTGAACTCCTTGAAGACAATTAAATAAGGTACTGTGAAGGGCACTATATATATTTAAAGAGTTCTCAGGAAAGTCTCCCTTAAGAGATGGCATTTGAGTTGAGTCCTGAATGAAACATGGAGTTCTAGCAAAGAGTACGAGCTGCAGCATTGGCTAGCATAGCTTGGTGTCTGAAGGTGGCAGACCTATTTAAGGGCCAAGTACGTATAAGATTTCTACTTACACTACATTCTAAATTTAATGAGTACTTATTGAGCACAAGTTTAAACTTGTTCTGGTTAGGGATCACTGCTGATTCTAATGTTTCTTAGTGCTAAGTACCCTAGTAGACCAGAATCTTCCAATTCTATTATGGGTAGTTGAATTCTGAGCAGATGAAATGTGTGTTTTGAGACTATGCCTAGGGGCTAAAGTGCCCCCAGAGTTTATTTTAAACAAAGTTTAAAATTAAGCCTTAAAATTATGCTCTATTAAAGAGTGGCATTTATGATGCCTGTTGGGGAAAAACCCACCACCAGTTACCCTCTATGAAGAAAGCACAGAGCAAATAAAAATAAATGGATGAGTGAACAAACAAATACATACATACTATGCCTGGATAGAGACCCCCAAAAGCACTTAGGTAAATGTAATAAAACATACTTATTTTATATCCTATGTCTGATAATGTGAGCATCAGCGTTCTTTTAGATCTGATTCTCAACTTAGTTATTTCTGTTGTTACCCATGCTCTCTTATTTTTTGAGTGTTTAGTGCACTGCTTTTAAATTTTCAAAGTTTTAAAATTTTAAATTTTAAATTTATTGTTAAATGAGATTCCTTAAAACTTTGTGAAGTTTTGTTCAATTTGTGTATAAAGTTTGCTTACCAGAGAGCTTTTGTGTTTACTTCTGCTAATCAGAACCACGTTACCATGGGTGGGAAAACTTTCTCTATAAAGGACCAGAAAGTGAACATTTTAGGTTTTGTGAGCCATACTGTACCTGATAAAACTGCTCAACCCTGTCATTATAGTGCAAAAGGATCCATAGACAATATGTAAAGAAATGAGCATGGGTATGTTCCAACGAAACTTTTTTTGACACTGAAATTTGAATTTCACATCATTTTCATATGTCACAAAATATTTTCTTCTTTTTATTTTATTTCAACCATTTAAACATGTGAAAACCATTTTAGCTCATGGACTGTACAAAAGCAGATGGCAAACTGGATTTGGCCTGTTGGCCATAGTTTGCCAACTCCTGTTTTAAACAAAATTTTTAGTGTGTGATATTTTGGAGGTATTATAATCAGAGAGAATTCTAGCCCAAATATGTGTCAGAATAAAATTGTGTTTAAGATTTCAGGAGAATTATTTTTTTTCTTATGCCAGAGATAAGACAGATAAATATCCCTACTACCTCACTCTGTGAGGCAGGATTTTTCCTACTTTACCCACGGGTACTTCCAGGGGTCTGGCTTGAGGCAGATGTTCCTGATCTGAACTCCTACGATACCTATGATTCAGGTGGTCTCCTCTTGGTCTGCTAAAGCAAGTTCTAGGCCATTAGGATTGGTAGAGAACAAATGCTAATTTGGTACTTCTGGATGACAAATTCTAATATCCCATTTATGGATTTGAGGGTTCTCTTTTATTCTAACCTCTAAGGGTATCTCTTACTTTCCAGCCAACTTAGCCATGCATTAAAAAAAATGGTTTTTACGTATTACCCTGAACTTTGATGTTCTAGATACCTAAAAATATTGCTAAAAACAAAAAGCTCTTTGGACTGTTTGTTGTGTGCTTTTCCCAGTATTCCACCCAGGTTTATGTTCATGCTATTTTAGCAGGTTGGTTGTGCTTAGGAACAAAGCACTGGGGAAAGAAAGAAAATGTCTAGAGATCTCATATGCATCCTAGAGGGGAAGCAGGGATGGAGTTACCAAGGGTTAGAATGAAAAAAAATGTGAGAAACTTTTAGAGAAGAAAAAATTCCACAGAAGTAGCTGAGGGCAAAGATAAAGTGATGAATACTGAAGTGGCTGAAGTTACTTTCCCACTGAAGCAGCCTCCAAAAGTAAAGAACCTGTCATGTTTGTGTAAAAAGAAGAGGAGAGGTAATTTTGTGTCAGAAATTTTATAAATGCCTGAAAGAAAGAAGGAGGCAAATGCAAGCCATGGCAAGGTGCACGTGCAATGGAAGTGCAGCTATGTGCATCCAAAGATGGAAGGACATGAATACTGACATGACATAGGAACAATTGTGAGTTTGCAAACAGGCAGGTGATATAATGAAAATTACCACTTAGGGAAGATTAATCCCACAGAACAATGCAAGGTGGTTTGAGTCATAAAGTAATTGGTTGCGAAGACCAACTAAGAGACTATTAGAATAATTGATGTGTGAATGTTGACGAATTTTGCCTACGACAGCAGAGGTGGATGTGAGAGAACAGGTTTCACAGATCTGAGAAATTTGGAAGAGGAAGGTCAGCAAAATGTGATAAACAATTAAAAGACGGAGCAGAAGTGAGAGAAGTTCAAGTTGAAAGAGAACACATAGATTATTACGTGGCTTCTAAAGTTTCTTTTAGTTCTGATTCAACCCCTAAAGGTATAATTTTAAAGCTCATTCAGTGGGGAATCAGGGAGATTCCAAGATACAAGGGTCTCAAAGGTTCAGTTTGAGTTTTATGTTATGTCTTTTTCCTTCCAAATTGACAGAGTTGGGAATGGGGTTTTCTCAGGACATGCCTGTCTTTTTATCTGATCATTGACAGTGGTGTGAGCAGGCTCCCTCGACGTTTTCCATAGTAACGCAACCACGGAGTTTCCCCGAAAATGTGACAGCTGAGCCCGCTGATGTTCTTTGAACTGCCTTCCCACCATCACACTGATCAGTCAGAAGTGGCAGCACAGCCCCTGTTACTCACAGTAATGCAGATCAGATGAGGAAAACTCAATTTGTATGAACCAGGGTCGAAAATTGAAAATGTCCCACCTTAACTGCTTTTCATGCTTGACACACTTCAGGAGCTGTTCTTTCTGACAACGTAATCAAGGTTAGTGGTAGGCTTAGTGTTTTGTTTTGCTTTCTTTATTATAAAGATGTTGTCAGATTTTCCAAATGAATGATCCCCAAAGTAAACTTTTGGAATAGCAATGTCATTTTTCAGAGGCAGAATGGCCTTCCCACTTTATGTTGTAGTTCCTTTCTGCACCCTAGGTGCCAGTTGCCTTTTCAGAGAGCATAATTAATGTATGTCCCCTAACTGGCACCTAGGGAGCCGAGGTACAAACTGTGGCTAACTCTATAGTTAAGAAGAAAATAGGTAAGAAATTAGAGAGGGAACGTTATACCAACGTGGCACCACACTTCACTCTTTGCCTTTGCTGGGACATTCTGGAAGAACCACCTTAAAGATACAATCATGTCTTAACTCACTTCTTCAAGGGAGTTTGGCATCCATCTTCAAATACAGAAGGAAGAAACATATTTCTTTCTAGAGCAAGAAAGCCTAGAGTTTTTGTTATTGTTGTTGTTGTTTAATTTTTAATTTTCATAGGTTTTTGGGGAACAGGTGGTATTCGATTACATGAGTAAGTACATTAGTTGTGATTTGTGAGATTTTGGTGCACCCATCACCCCAGCAGTATACACTGATTTTTGATGGTAGAGCTCTAACAACTGAAAAAGATGATTAATACGACAAAAAGGAACAAACCTTGGGCTGAAAGCCAGTCTTTTGTTCTAGTCTGGATTCTGTCCCTAACTGTAACACTCACTGTTCATCAAGTTCTCATTGTGTCAGACATTTGACAAAGTGCTTTTCATGCATTATTTCGTTGATCCTTATCACTTTTCCAAGAGAAGGGTACTATTCTTATTACTCTTCTAACAAACACAGAAACAGAGGCTCAGAGAGGTAAAGGAGCTTGCCCAAGATCCCACAACTTACAGGTGTTGGTGCTGGTGTCTAAGCCAGGGGGTGGGACTCTGGAGGTGGAGCTCTTAATCACTGCTTGCCCAGAGTACTGGGCCTTCAGAGAGTCAATCAACCGCTTTGAGCCACAGTGTACGAAATGAAGAAAATGGCCTTGATTCATAAGGTGGCTTCCAACTTCAAGATCCTGTCCAACATTGTCTTCTGATGGTTGGAGTGTAAAGAGGTGACACAATCTAAAAGACTAAGGATATACGGTCCCTGTCCTTGGGAAAGGCAGCCTTAGAAAGCAGGCAAATTTCTTTGGGAAGAGGAGGGAAATCCAGCAACAACAACTGAGTATTCAAGTCTTAGAAGAATCCTGGAAAGATTTATAAAATATTGGCTGTTGGTACATCTAGAAAACAGAAGGGTAAGTCTTAATTTGGGGGAAATGACTTTGGGGATTGAAACACATTATGTGGTTTCTTTCCCTCCTTAGTAACTGGATGCTAGCCAGGCACAGCGGCTCATGCCTGTAATCCTACCTACTCGGGAGGCTGTGGAGAAAGGATCACTTGAGGCCAGGAGTTCAAGGCCAGCCAGGGCAACATAGTTAGACCCTGTTACTTAAAAAAGAATAAAAATAAAGATAAAAATGGATGCTCAGAAAACAAAGCCCAAAACTGTGCAAAAATACAATAAATTCCATTTTGAGAGATTTCCAGTTAATCTGCCTTAGTTCTAGAATCTTCCACTTCCTGGAGTCCTTTCACCTCATTTTGAAGTGGGTTATTAAACATTCCCTTCTTCATACTGAACCTGAGTTGAAAACAAACCAAAAAACTATTAAGGGCTGTAGGTAGGAAAAACTTGGAATTAAATGAAAATCTAGCTGTACTCCCTAAAAATATGGGCAGAGGTAGAGACATATGCTTGATCTTCATAGCATTTAAAGTTGTTTCAGTCCTGATGATGTGCTGTGAACAGGTATCTCATTTAATTTTTCATTCTCCTCCCTTTCCCTTTTCTCTTCTACATTTCTTTTGATCACAGGCAATGTTATTATCCTTTAAGCACAAAAATAGGTAAGGTAATATTAATAGCCAATCGGATAACAGGTGTCCTCCACTTCTCTTTCATTTTTGATAGTAATATAAAGGCTGGCTTCTCCACTCTAAAACATATCCCATGCAAATGTTATTATTTGCATGATTTTTTAAAGAAACATTCTAGGCCATAAAGCTGTTCTAGTGAGTCGAGGGCTAATTATATACAGGGTAATTACAATTTAGCCAATACAAAAGATTGTTCAGAAGGAGATGACCTCTGTGCTCTTGGTAACTGCAGCTTAGGACCCAGCAAGCTGCTGTGATGCGTGAAAAACATCTTTCTTCATTAAGATCAAAGGAGCTAGTCACGTGTTCACAGTGCTGAGTTCTGCAGCTGAAAAAGTATTTACAGCAATTAACTTCTTAAGGCCCTCTGCTTGAATTGTTAACCTTCAAATAATCTATCTCTGGGGAAATCATTGATGATACAACCACTTGTCCCAAAATTCATCTCCTTGATCTCATTGAACTTGATGTGCAAACATATAAATGATAATTGAAACACTAATTAAATGCTGTGTCTGGGCACCAGAGTCAGGAATTCAGAGAGAAAGGCTGACTTACTGTCAACCGTATTAGGAGCCAAAAGCCCAAGGTGCTGCCAGTTTTCAGCAGGAGCAATTTACATCATCTTTGGGTTGCCTTGATGTCTATTGATGTATGCAAAGAACTTCTGGTTGTGCCATCAAACACAACACAGGGGATACAGCTGGCAATCCCAACAGATCAGCAAAAAGATTTAGCATTCATTCCAGAGACATTGTATCAATGAGTTAATCTGGTCATGAATGTCGATTCAGACTAGGGTTCAGAGGCTAAGGTGAAATCATATCAGCCATTGTTTAGATTTTTGTTTCTTTGTGTTCAGCATGTACATTTTGTTAGTCTGAATTTCAGAACACTGGATGTGTGCACCTGTTTACTATCTGTTCATCAGTGGCTTAAAGCAGTTGTTCTCAGCCCTGACCACATATAAAAATCAGTTAGAAAATACAAATGCTAAGGCTGTCTTTCATGGCAATTCCATCAGAAGCTCCAGCATTTAAAAGTAGTTCTTTAGGTGATTTTAGTGCACAGTCAGGGTTAAGGGTCACGACACTAGATGTAAGCTTATTTAGGCCATGGACTATGTCTATTTCATTTACTCTTGTGTTTCTAAAGTGTAGCACAGGGACTGACACTGAATAGATATTCAATAAATGTTTTTGAGTGACCTGTGTTTTGTAAAGATCCTGGGTAGATCCTAACGAGTTGGGGTCTGTATGAGGGTTTATGGAGTGTATGTGCCTAGATAATTTAGAGAAGCAGGCAGTGCATTCTCCTGCTTATTCTACTGTTGCTTCCTAATACCAGAAACCAACAATCCTGGGGCAAGCCCTGGGAACTGAATACCTTCCAAGCTGCAGTCTTTCTCCCAATCCCCAACAGATGTGCTCCCTGCCTATGATTCCTATGACTGGCTCCTCTCTTCGTTTGCTAATTGCACTCCAATTTCCCTCTGGCACTGGCACCCTGCCCTGAATCTAACCCTGTGTAGAGCATGTTGCCCCAGCTGCTGGAGCGCTTCTGACAGACAGTCCTTAGTTATCAAACTCCTTCAGGGATTGATTGCCTCAGCTGAAGAGAACTGTCTCATTCAAGGTCACTTTCTCTTTAGGGTTAGCCTATAGCCAACGACCAATGTGAGGGTATAAAGGCTCACCCTTTGCCCAACTCAAGGAAACTCTGATGGGCTGTGCCAGCTCCAGAGGCCCTGTGAAATAAGTTGACCTCTTGGTTAGGACTTTGTCACAGCTCAGCTTCTTCCTCTACCAGCATGTCTTCCTTCCCCTTCCTCCACTGGTGTTGATAATAAGATCACTTCCTAATTAACTCCTTCACTCGAATCTCCAAGTCAGTGTCTGCTTACTGAGCACATGCTGACACAGCACGGATTATTTGACCTCAACTCTCCATGCCCACTCAGACGAGCCTGTGCTCCTTGCACTCCTGTCTACCGTGTGTCAGACACCACGACAGTAATGATCCGGACAGACAAAATGCTTGCCCTCATTGAGTTTATATTCTAGTAAGAGAGACAAGCAATAAACATACAAATACATGTTGAGTGGTGATAAAAGCCCATTAGAAAAATAAACCAGGGTAAGAGATTAGAGAATGATAGGGGTAGGGTAGGGCGGTGGTGTGCTGGAGCTGTCTCAGGCTGGCTCATAAAGATCAATTATTAAATCCACAGGAATTTTGCAACCCAGTTGCTAAACAGAGCAAATATTGAAAAATTAAATTGTAAATATTTAAAAACAAATAAATCACATTAGGAAAAAAAGTAACGCTTACTCAAAACAACACTTTCTCATTTTACTACATGTTGCTGTTATATATGCTATTGTGGTTATTTACATCTATTATATCTGAATAGTATTATAGAAATACTGTACATCTCTTTCCAAGTCTGCATTCAGTGACGTGGATGGGTCTATACTTGTTCAATTGCAACCATAAGTGGGCTATGGATACAAAAGTATGGCAAAAATTAACCAAAGCATTCTGTGAGAATTTGCTGACTATGTAAAATTTACTAAAATAAATGATGCATGTTATTATTTGTAAATTGTGTGATATACATCTTTTATATCAGTAAAATTTATAATAGACCTAAGTACATATACACATGCATATATTTTTCCTCCAGATACCCAGTTGTGAACATTTACCAGCACAATGCTGGGAAGGGGGCTCTGTTTTAGGTAGATTAAGGAAGAAGTATTTGAGCTAATGCCTGATTGAATCCAGGAAGCCTCTGTTTATTGCTCTTTGTGAGAAAAAAGGATTTGCTGTCCCCAATCCTTTGTGTTCTCATTTCTTATTCTCAGATGGTGGTCTCTGGACAATTTTGTTAGTGCATCACCATATGGATGATTTATCTCTCTCAAACTCTATTGATTTTGTTTAGAATTTTAAGAACTTCTATTAGGTCACAGTTCAAGGTCTTACCTTTCCCAGTGAGAATAAACTCAGTTTGCTTGGTTCATTATTATTTATATTCTGATAACACTTTTTGTTTGTAATTGCCTAGCTATAAATGTATTTAGTCATTCTTAATTGTTTATATGATAATTATAGGGCTTTTAAAATAAAGAATCAATCTCTTAATTATCTATTTTCTCTCTTCTGGGAATTTATATACTCAAATACTGAAATAATTGTTTTGTTAGCCACAGCTAAAAGATCCTAGACATGTCAAAGTGCAGGTATTATAAAAGAAAAGGCATAGAAGTTGGTTGTCTTGAGCCACTCATTGACTTTATGACCATGAACAAATCCTAAAGCCTCAGTTTCTTAACCTGTACAATGGGAATTTAACTTGGCAAACCTGTTGATAGTTAAGACAAAGCAAGTTCCCTACTCTCAAGGAGTTAACAATCTAGCCTTAAAACTATCCCTAATAAAACTGTTCTTAATTCATTATGATTAACACTAATAATAGCTGTAATGTTAATATAGAATTTTGTAGAAATCAAATGAAGTAACATAAGTCAGCATATTTTGTGAACATGGAAAGTGCCATAAATATGTCAGATACAGTTGCTCATTCAGCCGCATATGGAGTGCTGGTTAATTTCTGGTACTTGATAAATGACTACTGAAGGAATTAATAACCAGTACGCCAACTGGTTATTTGGTTAAAGACCACCATGTCTTTAGGTAACGTATAGCTCTGTTTCTGTGTGCTTATGATTAAGTTTTCCTTTTTCAATCCCATGTTCTGTCTCTTTTTTTGGCACTGAATACATATTTTATTTTCATTTCAGTAGGTTTTGGGGGAACAGGTGGTGTTTGGGTACATGAATAAGTTCTTTAGTGATCATTTCTAGATTTTGGTGCACCCATCACCTGAGCAGTGTACACCATACCCAGTGTATAGTATTTTATGCCTCACCCACCTTCCACCCTTTCCCGAGTCCCCAAATTCCATTGTATCATTGTCATGCCTTTGCATCCTCAAAACTCAGCTCCCACTTATGAGTGAGAACATATGATGTTTGGTTTTCTATTCCTGAGTTACGTTATTCTACTTTACCTAGAATAATGCTCTCCAATTCCATCCAGGTTGCTATGAATGCCATTATTTCATTCCTTTTTATGTCTGAGTAGTATTCCATGGTGTGTGTGTGTGTGTATGTATATGTATATATATGTGTGTGTGTGTGTGTGTGTATACTTTTTTCATCTACTCATTGATTGATGGGCATTTGGGTTGGTTCTAAATTTTTGCAATTGCAAACTGTGCTGCTATAAACACCTGTGTGCAAGTATCTTTTTCATATAATGTCTTATTTTCCTCTGGGTGGATACCTGGAAGTGGGATTGCTGGATCAAATGGTAGATCTAATTTTAGCTCTTTAAGGAATCACCACACTGTTTTTCATGGTGGTTGTATTAGCTTACATTCCCACCAGCAGTGTAAAAGTGTTCCCTTTTCACCACATCTATGCCAACATCTATTGTTTTTTAATTTTTTTTTATTATGGCCATTCTTGCAGAAGTAAGGTGGTATGGCATTGTGGTTTTGATTTGCATTTCCCTGACCATTAGTGATGTTGAGCATTTTTTCATGTTTGTTGCCCATTTGTGTATTTTCTTTTGAGAATTGTCTATTCATGTCCTTAGCCCACTTTTTGATGGGATTATTTGTTTTTTTCTTGCTGATTTGTTTGTATTCCTTGTAGATTCTGGATATTGGCCCTCGTCAGATGTATAGATTGAGAAGATTTTCTCTCACTCTGTGGGTTGTCTGTTTACTCTGCTGTTTCTTTTGCTGTGCAGAAGTTTCCTAGTTTAGTTAAGTCCCATCTATTTATCTCTGTTTTTGTTGCATTTGCTTTTGGGTCTTAGTCGTGAAGTTTTTGGCTAAGCCAATGTCTAGAAGAGTTTTTCTGATGTTATCTTCTAGAATTTTTATGGCTTCAGGTCTTAGATTTAAATCCTTGATCCATCTTGAGTTGATTTTTGTATAAGGTGAGCTGTGGGGATCCAGTTTTATTCTTCCACATGTGACTTGCCAGTTATCCCAGCACCATTTGTTGAATAGGGTGTCCTTTCCCCACTTTATGTTTTTGTTTGCTTTGTTGAAGATCAGTTGGCCACAACATGTGGGTTTATTTCTGGGTTTTCTATTCTGTTCCATTGGTCTATGTGCCTATTTTTATACCAGTACCATGTTGTTTTGGTGACTATGGCCTTATAATATAGTTTGAAGTTGGGTAGTGTGATGCCTCCAGATTTGGTCTTTTTGCTTAGTCTTGCTTTGGCTATGCAAGCCCTTTTTTGGTTCTGTATTCCATATGAATTTTAGGATTCTGCAGTTGTTGGGTAGAATGTTCTGTAAATATCTGTTAGGTTTATTTGTTCTAGGGTATAGTTTAAATCCATTGTTTCTTTGTTGACTTTCTGTCTTGATGACCCGCCTAGTGCTGTCAGTGGAGTATTGAAGTCCCACACTATTACTGTGTTGCTGTCTCTCTCATTTCTTAATTCTAGTAGTAATTGTTTTATAAGTTTTGGAGCTCCAGTGTTAGGTGCATATATATTTAGGACTGTGATATTTTCCTGTTGGACTAGTCCTTTTATTATTATATAATGTCCCTCTGTCTTTTTAAACTGCTGTTGCTTTAAAGTTTTTCTGTCTGATATAAGAATAGCTACTCCTGCTTGCTTTTGGGGTCAATTTGCATGGAATATCTTTTTCCACACCTTTATCATAAGTTTATGTGAATTCATATGCGTCAGCTGAGTCTCTTGTAGACAGCAAATACTTGGTTGGTGAATTCTTATCCATTCTGCCATTGTGTATCTTTTAAGGGGAGCATTTAGGCCATTTACATTAAACATTAGTATTGTGATGTGAGGTAGTATTCTATTCATTGTGCTATTTGTTGCCTGAATACCTTGTTTTTTTCATTCTGTTGTTGTTTTACAGATCATGTGATATTTCTGCTTTAAGGAGATTCTATTTTGGTGCATTTCCAGGATTTGTTTCAAGATTTAGAGTTCATTTTAGCAGTTCTTATAGTTCTGGCTTGGTAGTGGCAAATTCTCTCAGCATTTGTTTGTCTGAAAAAGGCTGTATCTTTTCTTCATTTATGAAGCTTAGTTTTACTGGATACAAACTTCTTGGGTGATAATAGTTTTGTTTAAGGAGACTAAAGATAGGAACCCAATCCCTTCTAGCTTGCAGGGTTCCTGAGAAATCTACTTTGAATATGATAGGTTTTCCTTTATAGGTTACCTGATGCTTTGGCCTCACAGCTCTTAAGATTCTTTCCTTCATCTTGACTTTGGATAAACTAATGACTATGTACCTAGGTGATAATCTTTTTGCAACGAATTCCTCAGGTGTTCTTTGAGCTTCTTGTATTTGGATATCTAGATCTCTAGTAAGGCCAGGGTAGTTTTACTTGATTATTTCCTTAAATATGTTTTCAAAACTTAGAGATTTCTCTTCTCCCTTGGGAACACAAACTATTCTTAGATTGGTCATTTAACATAATCCCAAACTTCTTGGAGGCTTTGTTCAATTTTTTTTTTTTGAAATGGAGTCTCACTCTGTCACCCAGGCTGCAGTGCAGTGGTGTGATATCAGCTCACTGCAACCTCTGCCTCCCGGGTTCAAGTGATTCTCCTGCCTCAGCCTCCCGAGTAGCTGGGATTACAAGTGCCTGCCACCATGCCTGGCTAATTTTTGTATTTTTAGTAGAGATGAGGTTTCACCATGTTGGCCAGGCTGGTTGCAAACTCCTGACCTCAGGTGATCCACCCGCCTTGGCCTCCCAAAGTGCTTGAATAAGAGGCATGAGCCACTGTGCCCTGCCTGTTCATTTTAAATTCTTTTTTCTTTGTCTTTGTTGGATTGGGTTAATTTAAAAGCTTTGTCTTTGAGCTCTGAAGCTTTCTTCTACTTTTTCAATTCTATTGTTTAGACTTTCCAGTGTATTTTGCATTTCTCTAAGTACGTCCTTCATTCCAGAAAACGTGATTGTTTTTTATTTATGTTATCTATTTATCCGAAGATTTTTCCATCCATATCCTGTAACATTTAAAAAATGCATTTGAGTTGGTATTCACCTTTTTCCGGTGCCTCCTTGAGTATCTTAACAATAGACCTTCTGAACTCTTTTTCTGGCAGTTCAGAGGTTTATTCTTGGTTTGGATCCATTGCTGTTGAGGTAGTGTGATCTACATGTGTTAAAGAACTTCGTTTTGTCATATTACCAGAATTGTTTTTCTGGTTCCTTCTCATTTGAGTAGGCTATATCAGATGGAAAGTCTGGGGCTCAAAGGCTGATGTTCAGATTTTTTAGTCCCACAGGGTTCTTCCTATATGTGGGTACTGAGGGACGTGGCTTCCTGAGAGATGAACTGCAACGATTGTTATTTCTCTTCTGGATCTAGCCAGTCAGTGGAGCTCCTGGGCTCTGGGGTGGTGCTGGGGAGTATCTGCAAAGAGTCCTGTGACATGATCCATCTTAGGTATCTCAGCCCTGGATACCAGCACCTGCTCCAGTGGAGACAGCAGAGGAGTCAAGTGGACTCTGCGAGGGTCCTTGGTTGTGTTTTTGTTTATCACACTAGTTTTGTATTGGTTGGCCTCCAGCCAGGAGGTGGTGCTTTCAAGAGATTATCAGCTGCAGTGGTATAGGGAGGATACAAGCTTGCCCTAGGGTCTCCTTTTATAAGTTTCTCAGGTAGTGGGTGGAGCCATAGGGCTCCCAAGAGATTATGTCCTTTGTCTTCAGCAACCAGGGCAGATAGAGAAAGACCATCATGTGGAGGCAGGGTTAGGTATGTCTGAGTTCAGACTCTCCTCGGGCAGAGCTTGCTGCAGCTGCTGTGTGGGATGGAGGTGTGGTTTTTAGTCCAATGGAGTTATGCTCCCAGGAGGATTATGGCTGCCTCTTCTGCCTCATGGAGGTAACCAGGGAAGTAGGGGAAAGCCGGCAGTTACAGACCTCAGCCAGCTCCCATGCAACCCAAAAGGCCAGTCTCACTTTCACCATGCCCCCCAACAGCACCAAATTGATTTCCAGGCAACAGGTGAACAGGGTTGAGTACTTGTCCCAGGCTCCAGGCATGCCTGCTGGGAAAGCAAGCAGGGCTTTCAGGTTTTGTGACTCCCCATCTGCTGCAACTTCTGTGCTGTGTCTACACCCCTGGTTCACCCTCTCCCCTAGATTCCATTCAGGAAACTTCGCATAAAGTTGAAATTGTTACAGAGTTCAGCTGGAGTTTTCCTTCTCCCTGTGGTCTTTCCCCAGCTCCACTGGCAGCCCTCCCTAAGGACCCCTGAGAGACAAAGACAGAAATGGCTTCCCTGAGGACTGAGAGTGGTTACAGGGCTCTTCCTGCTGCTTCCTCTACTCCTGTATTTCACTTGGCTCTCTAAATTTGTTTCAGCTCCAGGTAAGGTCAAGTTCTTCTTCCATGATCTGGACCCTCAGGTTCTCCAGTGAGGATATATGTTCAGGGGCAGATGATCCCCCTTTCACACCTTCACGCTTTGCACACTCACATTTTTTTGGCTGCCTCCTGGAGCCAGCAGCGGAAATCTGCTTCCTTCAAAGGGTCTGTGGATTCTCTCAGCTTCCCTGGTATGTTCCTTGGTTGTTCTTGGAGCAAAAGTTCACGATGTGAGTCTCCATACGCTGCTCTGTCTGTCTGAGTGGGAGCTGCAAGTTAGTCCTGCCTGCTATCCACCCTTTTTCCTCCCCCCTGTGATTAAGCTTCTTAATATATATATGGCTACATTGTTCTAAAATGAATATATGGTTAAAAATTTAGTCTAATTTTGGTGTAAGTTATTCAAGTTAACAAAATACTACTTTAATAGAAGCAAATCATACCATTTTATTGTGCTGTGACTTTTCTAGGTTTTTAATCTTAGGATCTTTGGTTGCTGCATGTTGGTGTTTTTCAAAGCCTTTAGAGTGATGATAATTACCCAACCACTTTATGTTATAGATGAAGTATGGTGCAGGGAAGTGATCATGGTTTGAAGCCAATATAAGCAATTCTTTTACTGGTTATGAGGAAATGCACATATATAATAATTTTTTAAAAGAAACAAATGATTTTCTCATTTTATAGATTATATATGTTCATTAGAAAAAATTTAGAAAACACCAAAAAGTAGAAATGTAATGACCTGCTGTTTCACTATCCAAATACTATCACTTTCAGCATTTCAGCCTCTATTCCCCCAATATTATTTATGTCTATTTTTATGTAATTGTGATAGCCTTTCATGTACAATTTTCTATATTGCTTTTTAAAAAATTTTATGGGTACATATTAGTTGTATATATTTATGATGTACATGAGATATGTCAATGTAACCATACAATGCATAATAACCATGTCAGAGTAAATGGGGTATCCATCACACAAACGTTTATCTTTTCTTTGTGTTACAAACAATCCAATTATACTCTTTTAATTGTTTTGAGGTATACAGTAAATTATTATTATCATCTGCAGTAACCCTATTGTGTTAAGAAACACTAGATCTTATTCATTCTATCTAACTATATTTTTGTGTCCATTCACCATCCCCACATCACCCTCCCACCACCACCCTTCTCAGCCTTGGGTAACCATCATGCTATTTTCTATTTCCATGAGTTCAATTGTTTTAAATTTTAGCTCCCACAAATAAGTGAAAAAATGAGAAGTTTGTTTTTGTGTGCCTAGCTTATTTACTTGACAGAATGTCCTTCAGGTCCATCTGTGTTGTTGCAAATAACAGGATTTCATTCTTTTCTATTGCTGAATTGTTCTCCATTGTGCATACGTATCACATTTTCTTTATCCATTCATCTGCTGATGGACACTTAGGTTGCTTCCAAGTCTTGGCTATTGTGCCTTGTGCTGCAACAAACATCAAAAGGCAGATATCTCTTCAATATGCTGATTTGCTTTCACTTGGTATACCCTAGTGATGTATTTGCCTAGTAGTAAGGTAGTTGGATCATATGGTAGTTTCGTTTTTGGTTCTTTGAGGAACCTCCAAACTGTACTCCATAGTAGTTGTACTAATTTACATTCCCACCAACACTGTAGGAAGGTTTCCTTTTCTGCACATCCTCGCTTGCATTAGTTATTGCGTGTCTTTTGGATAAAAGCCAGTTTAACTGGGGTGAGATGATATCTCTGTAGTTTTGATTTGCATTTATCTGATGATCAGTGATGTTGAGCACCTTTTCATACACCTGTTTGCCATTTGTATGTCCTCTTTTGAGAAATGTCTATTCAGATCTTTTGCCCATTTTTAATCAAATTATGAGATTTTATTGAGTTGTATGAGCTCTTTATATATTCTGATTATTAATTCTTTGTAGTTTGAAGTCTTATACTGAAGTCTTTAATCCATTTTACTTGATTTTTGTATATGGTGAGAGATAGGGGTCTAGTTTTATTTCTCTACATACAGATATACAGTTTCCCCAGCATCATTTATTGAAGTGACTGTCCTTTCCCAAATGTACGTTCTTGGCTCCTTTAGTGAAAATGAATTTACTGTAAATGTATGAATTTATTTCTGGGTTATCTATTCTATTCCATTGGTTAATGTGTCTGTTTTCATGCCAGTACAATGCTGTTTTAGTTGCTATAGCTTTTTAGTATAATTTGAAATCAGGTAATGTGATTCCTCCAGTTTTATTCTTCTTGCTCAAAGGATAGCTTTGGCTATTCTGAGTCTTTTGTACTTCCATATAAGTTTTAGGATTTTTTATGTTTCTGTGAAAAATGCCATTGGTATTTTGCATTGAATCTCCAATTGCTTTGGGCAGTATGGACAATTTAAGAATATTAATTCTTTCAATCCATGAACATGGAATATCTTTCCATTTTTTGTGTATGTCCTCTTCAATTTCTTGCATCAGTGTTTTATAGTTTCATTGTAGAGTTCTTTCACTTTTTTGGTTAAGTTTATTCCTAGGTATCTTATTATTATTATTATTATTAATTATTATTATTTTGTAGCTATTGTAAATGAGATTATTTTCTTGATATCATTTTCAGATTGTTAGCTGTGGCATACAGAAATGCTACTGATTTTTGTATGTTGGTTTGATATTTTGCAACTTTACTAAATTTGTCTAATAGTGTTTTTGTGGAGTCTTTGGGTTTTTCAAAATATAAGATGATATCATCTGCAAACAAGGATAATTTGACTTCTTCCTTTCCAATTTGGATGCCCTTTATTTCTTTCTCATTTATGATTGCTCTAGCTAGGACTTCAGGCATTGTTGAATAACAATGGAGTAAGTGGGCATCCTTGTCGTGTTCCAGATCCTAGAGAAAATGCTTTCAGTTTCCCTCATTTAATATGATGCTAGCTGTAGGTCTATCATATGTGGCTTTTATTATGTTGAGTAATGTTCCTTCTATACCCAGTTTTCTGAGGGTTTGTATCAGGAAGGGATATTGAATTTTATCAAATGCTTTTACAGCATCAGTGGAAATGATCATATGATTTTTATCCTTAGTTCTATTGATTTGATGTATTACAATGATTGATCTGCATCCCAGGGATAAAAACCACTGATCATGATGAGTGATCTTTTTAATGTGTTGCTGAATTTAATTTGCTACTATTTTGTTGAGGACTTTTGCATCAGTGTTCGTCAGGAATATTGGTCTATAGCTTTTCTTCTTTGATGTGTCTTATCTGGTTTTGGCGTCACAGTAATACTGGCCTCATAGAATGGGTTTGGAAGTAATCCCTCCTCCTCTATTTTTTGGAATAGTTTGAGTAGGATTGGTATTCGTTCTTCCTTAGATGTTTGGTCAAATTCAGCAGTGAAGCCATAGCTTTCCTTTGCTGGGAAATTTTTTATTATAACTTCAAATTCACTACTTATTGGTGTGTTAAGGTTTTGGATTTCTTCACAGCTTAATCTTGGTAGGTTGTATGTGTCTAGAAATTTATCCATTTCTTCTAAGTTTTCCAATTTATTGTCATATAGTTGCTCATAGTAGTCTCTAATGATCATTTCAATTTCTGCAATATTGGTTGTAATGTCCCCTTATTCAATGCTGGTTTTATTTAATCTTCTCTCCTTTTTCTTATTTAGTCTGGCTAAAGGTTTGCAGATTTTGCTAATCTTATAAAAAATTTTTTTTCATCCTGTTCATCTTTTGTCTTTTTTAGTTTCAATTTCATTTATTTTTGCTCTATCTTTATTACTTTCTTCTACTAATTTCGAGTTCAGTTTTTTCTAATACTTTAGGTATTAGAACAATTGTTAGGTTTTTTTTTGAAGTATTTCTACTTTTTTGATGTAGGTACTCATTGCTATAAACTCTCCTCTTAGTATTGCTTTTACTGTATCCCATAGATTTTGGTATTTTGTGTTTCCATTGTTGTTTGTTTCAAGACATTTTAAAATTTTCCTTTTTAAGTTCTTTATTGGCCCAATGATCATTCAGGACCATATTGTTTAATTTTCATGTATTTCTAAAGTTTCCAAAATTCCTCTTGTTATTGACTTCTAGTTTTGTTCCATTATAATCAAAGAAGATACTTGACATAATTTCTTTTTTTCTGAATTTTTAAAGACTTGTTTTTTGGCCTAACATATGGTTTATCTTTGACAATAATCCATGTGCTGAGGAGAAAGCTGTGTATTCTGTAGCCATTGGATGGAATACTCTGTAACATCTATTAGGTCCATTTGATGTACAGTGCAGACTAAAATCTGATGTTTCTCTGTTGATTTTCTGTCTGGAAGATATGTCCAATGATGAAAGTGAGGTATTGAAGTCACCAGGTATTATTGTATTGGGGTCTATCTCTCTCTTTAGCTCCAATAATGTGTGTGATATACATCAGAGTGCTCCAGTGTGCATATATATTTACAGTTATTATAACTTCTTGTGGTATTGGCCTCTTCATCATTATATAATAAACTTATTGTCTCTTTTTATAGTTTTCATCTTGAAATCTATTTTGTCTGATGTAAGTATAGCTGCTCCTGCTATTTTTTGGTTTCCATTCATATGGGATATCTTTTTCTATCTATTTATTTTCAGTCTATGTGTGTTTTTACAGGTGAAATGTGTTTCTTGTAGTCAATAGATCATTGGGTCTTGTTTTTTAATCCATTCAGACACTCTGTTTCTTTTGATTGGAGAATTTAGTCTATTAACATTCAATGTTATTGCTGATAAATAGGGACTTACTCCGGCCATTTTGTTATTTGTTTTCTGGCTGTTTTGCGGTCTTCTCTTTCTTCTTTCCTTCCTCTCTGTCTTCTTTTCAGTAAAGGTGATTTTCTCTGATAGCACGTTTTCATTTCTTGCTTTTGACTTTCTGTGTATGATTTTGGTTTGAGGTGACCATAAGAATGCAAATAATATCTTATACCCCATTAATTTAAATGCATGACAAATTAGTAGTGATTGCATAAAGAAACAATCTAACAAACAAGCAAAGAGGAAACTAATCAAAACTGTATAGTTTAACTTTATTCCATTATTTTTAACTTTTTCTTGCTTCTCTTTACATCTTATTATATTATGTCGTGAAAAGTTGTAGTTATTTTTGATAGGCTCATCTTTTTGTCTTTCCAGTCAAGATATGAATAGTTGACATACCACAATTACAGTGTTACAATATTATATGTTTTTCTGTATACTCACTATTACCAGCGAGTTTTGCACTTTCAGATGACTTCTTATTACTCATGAATATCTTTTTTTATTTTCAGATTGAAGAACTCCTTTTAACATTCCTTATAGGACAGATCTGGTGTTGATGAAATTTCTCTGCTTTCATTTGTCTGGGAAAGTCTTTATTTATCCTCCATATTTGAAGGATATTTACACTGGATATATTATTCTAGGATGAAAGATTTTTTTCTTCAGCACTTTAAATACATTATGCCACTCTCTTCTGGCCTATAAGGTTTCTACTGAGAAGTCTGCTGCCAGACAAAATGGAGCACCTCTTTGTATGTTGTCTGTTTCTTTTCTCTTGCTGCTTTTAGGACTATTTCTTTGTCCTTGACCTTTGGCCGTCCAATTTGGGTTAACTCCGCTTGGTGTCTATAATCTTTTAGTACTTTAATATTGCTATCTTTCTCTGGGTTTGGGAAGTTCTCTGTTGTTATACTTTGGATAAACTTTCTAGCCCGATCTCTCTTTCTCTACCTCCTCTTTAAGGTCAATAACTCTTAAATTTGCCCTTCTGAGGCTAATTTCTAGATCTTGTAGGTGTGCTTCATTCTTTTTTATTTTTTTTCTTTTGTCTCCTGTGACTGTGTATTTTCAAGGAGCCTTTCTTCAAGCTCACTAGCACTTTCTTCTGCTTTATTAATTTCACTGTTAAGAGACTCTGATGTATTCTTGCATATGACCATTGCATTTTTTTAGCTCTAGAATTTCTGCTGGATTCTTCTTATTTATTTCAATCTGTTTGTTAAATTTATTTGATAGGATTTTGAATTCCTTGTCTGTGTTATCTTGAATTTCACAGAGCTTCCTCAAAAGAACTATTTTGAATTCTGTCTCTGAAAGTTCACATTTCTCTGTCTTTCCAGGATTGGTCTCTGGTGCCTTGTTTAGTTTGTTTTGTGAGATCATGTTTTCCTGGATGGCCTTGATGCTGTGGATGTTCATCAGTGTCTAGGCATTGAAGAGTTAGGTATTTACTGTAGTCTTTGCAGTCTGGGCTTATTTGTACCAGTCCTTCTTGGGAAGGCTTTCCAAGTATTTGAAAGAATGTGGGTTTTGTGATCTAAGTCTTTGTCACTGCAGCTGTACATCCATTAGGAGGCAGGCTAAGCCCAGTAACACTGTAGCTCTTGTAGACTCAGAGAAGTACCACCTAGGTGGTCTTGGATATGATCCAGGAGAATTTTCTGGATTACCGGGCAAAGACTCTTTTTCTCTTCCCTTAATTTCCCCCAAACAAATGGAATCTCTTTCTCTCTGTTCTGAGCTGTCTGGAGCTGAGGGAGGGATGATGCAAGCACATCTGTGGTCACCACAGGATTTGCACTGGTTCAGACCTGAAGCTAGCATAGCACTGGGCATCACTCAAGTCCCATGTTGTCTACCACGTGGTTGCTGCCTATGGTTACTTAAGGCCCACAGAATCTATAATCAGTAGGTGCTGAATCCAGCCAGGCTTTTGTCCTTCCCTTCAGAGTGGTGAGTCCCTCCTAGCCCCAGCTGGGTCCAGAGATGCCATTCAGAAAGCAGGGCTTAGAAACTCAGTAACCTTAGTAATCTACTTGGTTCTCTATTCTACTGAGGCTGAACTGGTACCCAAGCTGCAAGACAAAAAGTCCTTCCCATGCTTTCCTCCTTTTCTCTCAAGCAGAGGAGTCCCTCTATGTGGCTACCACTGACCCAGGCCCACAGTGGGTACTGCCTGGTTATCACCCATGTTCACTCAAGACCCAAGGTTTCTTCATTCAGTTTGTGATGAGTCCTGCCAGGCCTGGCTCTCTTCTGGCCAAGGGTGGGTCCAGAATTGCCATCTGGGAGCCAAGGCCTGAAACTGGGGACCCCAGGAGCCTGCTTGGTGCTCTAGCCCACTGTGGCCAAGCTGGTATCCAAGCTGCAAGACAAAGTCTTCTTTATTCTTCCCTCTCTTTTCCTCAAGCAGAAGGATTATCTCCCCAGGAATTGCAGTCCTTGTGGCTTAGACTGCCATTAACGTTTATATAGGACCCCAGAATACTTTAGCCCACTGTGGTGAGGCTTGAGGGGCTCAGGTTCCAGCCTCTAGGGTGGATGATTTTTCTCTGGCTAGGGCTGTACTAAATGCTCCCTCTGTGGGCACTGGTACATTTCAACCCTATATTGCTTTCTGCTGTGGCAGGGCATCACCGAGTTTCAGTGCAAAGTCCCACAATCACTGTGCTCTCCTTCCCCTAAGTGCACAAATTCTATCTAAGCATCACATGGCTGCTACCAAGGGATGGGGGAAGGGTGGTGAAGGTGATTCAAGTCTGTATTTCCTACCCTGTTTAGTGCTTCTCTCTTTAATATGATGTTAAAGCCAGGTGCTGTGATCACTCACTTAATTTTTGGTTTGTATAAAGGTGATTTTTGTATGAATAGTTGTTCAGTTTGATGTTTCTCTGGTGGAGCCAGTTGCTTCAGGCTTCTATTTGGTCATTTTGCTCCACCTCTTCCTCCTCATATCTTGCTTTTTAAAATTTAACATTATAAATCAATATTTTCTAAGCAATTAAACATCTTTTCAAACATTTGTGTAAATGGCAGCATGTATTTCATTGTGGAAATGTGTCATACTTATGGCTGGTCTTTGAATCACAATACCAAAACTTACTTGAATAAATGGAAGTTGACTCTGATTTAATCACCTGCAGCGATTGTATTCTTATTCCAATGATACTGTCATTCCTTAGATTATTTTTGAAATAATGTTTTTGTAAATGTCTTCAAAATAACTCAGAAAATTGGTGTCATTTTCTGTGTACAACTTTTTAAACCAAAATAAAATTTTGCTTACCTTGTCCTTTCCAATTAGCTGAGTGACTTTTGCCTATTTCTAATAACCAAATCAATCTTTAAGCAAAATCTATGAAATCTTTTGATGGCATTCAAAAGAATGTTTCATAGGCTTTTTATAGCAATTTCCAAAAAAGATGTTTGAAAATATTTTATGAGATGGCTGTGTATTAGGATGTACTATATATATTTTTACTGAATGAGTACTTAGGGGTGAAAAAAAAATTTGTATAAGCTAGTTTCATTGTGTTTGCTAAACATGTTATTTTATGTTATAGTTATCCCCTCATCTTGAAATATCCTCAAGAACTGGTCATGCCCTATGAGTTTCCTAGTATCTCTAGCTGCTTTGTCCCTCTAGTGTGCCCTTGAGTTTCAAGGTATCAGACTTGAACACTGTTGTTACAATACCACCCAAAAAGATATCTCTGCCCTGATGTTAGTAGGATGCTTCTTTAAGATCTTGAGGCAGAAGAGAATCTGGTCTTGGTCAGGAAAAGGCAAACCAAAACCAAAAAAAAAAAAAAAAAAAACTGTTTAAGGCCTTTCTTGTAAAACTTGTGCCATTTGATGTGTCATTTATTTATTAAAAGTCATATGCTGGGCATCCAATTTCTGCTGTCATAGGATGTGGGGAAGTACTGTGAGGTGATCTTTAGTAAGTTAAGTAAGAGTTTTCATGGAATGACAAAAAGAGCAGAGGGTTGTAGTCAGGAGACCTAAATGCTAATAAACATTACTTTCATTTCTGACATAGACAAATTTTTTTTTTTTGCTTCCATTTCTTTTTTTGTAAATGGTGAGAATGGGTGTGATTTTTATTAGATGATCTTCAGATCACCATTAAGATGTATGGATCCTTGGCTCCAAAAATATAATTAGGGACACAGTGGAATATCAGGGTCATTTTAGTTATGATGATATTTGATCTACTGCGCAGCAAAGAATCGGCAGTGCTTTAAAAGGCAGAGGATTAAAAAAATGAGTTCTAGTTGTATGAATGTGATAGACTTTCAAGAAACTACCATATTCTTGACTCGGGCCTTTGAAGTGTCAGATGGAATTTTAAGTATTTTTGAAATGTTCTCCTTCCTATGAATAGAGAGTTTGAAAATGTAGGGATTGCCTCTACCTAGTTCTCTCTCTCTCTTAACTAAGGCAATGTGCAAAATTTTAGTCTGAATTGGTGAGGGTGGTGATAGGACAGACTTGTAATCTCTCCATGGGGCTCTCCAAAAGGTTTGTTACATGTTAAATACTTAGAGAGGGTGGGGTTAGAATGCACTGGGAGGAGAGAGTGGACGAGGGAAATTGTAGTAGTTGCACAGAATAAACAAGAGGGCAAAAGTCTCAGAAGGTGTTTAAGAAGCACTTAACAAGAATAAAGGAATTTTGACAACTTTGTTCTAATCTCCAGTTGCCTGGAGATACAAGGATGTGGAGATACAAGCATATATTGGTCAGGATTCTCTAAAGGGACGGAACTAATAGGATATATGTATATATGAAGGGGAGTATATTAGGAAAATTGATTCACACAATCACCAGGTGAGGCACCACAATAGGCCACCTGCAAACCGAGGAGCAAGGAAGCCAGTCCAAATCCCCAAATCTCAAAAGTAAGGAAGCCAGCAGTATAGCCTACAGTCTGTGGCTGAAGAAATCACTGGTGTAAGTCCAAGAGTCCAAAAGCTGAAGAACTTGGAGTCTGATGTTTGAGGGCAAGAAGCCTCCAGCATGGGAGAAAGATGAAGACTGGAAGACTCAGCAAGTCTCCTCATTCCACTTTCTTCTGCCTGCTTTATTCTAGCCACATTGAGCAGCTGATTAGATGGTGCCCACACAGACTGAGAGTGGGTCTGTTTCTCCCAGTCCACTGGCTCAATTGTTAATCTCCTTTGGCAACACCCTCACAGACACACCCGGGAACAATACTTTGCATCCTTCAATCCAACCAAGTTGACACTGAATGTTAACCATCACAGAGCAGAATGGGGCATGGCTTCCAAAGGGAGCAGTAAAGACCATCACGTGGTTTAAGAATATTTTGAGATAGGACATAAAAAGCAGGAAACAGGGTTCTAGAATGTGGGGCCAACAAGAATAATGATAGAAAACAGTCTTACATCTAACTTGTGAGTACTGGGCAGAATTTCCTCAGCTAGCAGAGACTCTCCGTTCACTAGATTTGAAAAGAAAGAGGACTGATTGGCCTCTGTATCGGGGGTTTCTCATGCATTGTCCAAATACCAGAGGGTCAAGTTGGCTGCCTACTTCTCCCCCGGAGCAGTGACAGACTATCATCATGTATTTCCATGAGCAATGGGGCAGGCCTCACTGCTCAGCAGCCTGGAGTGGTTCCAGGCAGGGGTATGGCAGCCAGCAGAGTTTGGGATAAGTACTGAAACCACATTTTTTCAACTTGACTTTTGGGAAGTTGGTTATGGAAGGGGGTCAATGAGGGAACATGGAAGGAGTAGAAGCTGCAAGCTACTTTCACCCTCTTCTATTAAACATTTCAAATAGGGCAGATTTCCCTTCCTGTCTGTCTATGCCTTAGAGATTCAGTTGCTGTGTGTGCAGGATGAAAGCCGCAGGGTTTTTGCATTAATAAGCCCTTTTAAAAATGTCAGCCAAGAAGTGCTAAAGACCTTTTCACCAGCCACTTTTCAATCTTGTTATTTTAATACTTGCCTCTACCCTAGGCTTCATAAAAATGTAAAAGGTAATGAAGTGTTTCACATGCTGTTTTCTGTCTTTTTATTCTAATTTAAATCTATCATTTAGTGCATGCTTTAAAAATGATGTTTACTGGAGTTGGAGTCCTATTCCATGCAGCCCAGATCAGCTTTCTGGGCTCGTGTTTTAGAAATATCATGTATTTTATTGTACACAATCAGCACAGTGGGATGACAAATATATTTTAAAATCTTTAGACTACAATTTTAATGTGGCAATCTGTGGTTTTCTGTAATGTACACTATTTGAGTCAACTTGGGTCTGCTGTCATCTAGTAAATCAGACACAGAATGGCATTTTCAGCCTCCTGAGTCAGTCTTGCTTCAGACTTGAAACTATGACTTCCTTCTCCCTTGGCTTTATGTTTTTAGGTATAAAATGATGGGAAGAGGTCAGACATGGTGGCTCATGCCTGTAATCCCAGTGCTTTGGGAGGCTGAGGCAGGAGGATTGCTTGAAGCTAGGAATTCAAGACCAGCCTGGACAACATAGTGAGACCCCACTCTATAAAAAAGTTTAAAAATTAGCTGGGCATGGTGATGCATGCCCAGAGTCCCAGCTACACAGGAGGCTGAGGAGGGAAGATCGCTTGAGCCCAGCAGTTCGAAGTTACAGGGAGCTATGATCACATGACTGTACTCCAGCCTGTGACAAAATGAAACCCTACCTCTCTGAAAAAAGAAGAAGAAGAGGAAGAGGAGGAAGAAGAAGGAGAAGGAGAAGAAGAGAAGGAGGAGGAGGAGAATGAGAAGGAGGAGGAGGAAGTGTAGGAGGAGAAAGGAAGACATTTCTATGTTATGTTTGGGGCAGGTACAGAAGTATTTTATTAATGTTAAAAAGATCTCTAAATGATAATACTAATTTATTGAGCATATTCTACATTTCTAATAGCTACATGTGGAAAGGAGATAAAATTCCTGCCCTTGAGCATTTCTCAATCTAATGAGACAGATAGATGGGTACATAAACTGATAAAAGCAATACAAAGTGATACAGGCAAGTATGAGACTAAGAAATCTGAACTGCAAGTTGCAGTAAGAAGAGGCAATGGATTCTACCTAGCCACTTTGGGAGAAGAGAGAGGAGATAGTAGTTGTGAGTTTGGAAGATGAATAAAGGGCGAGGCTAGGACACTCCAGACAAAAGGAAAGAGCATCTGCATGGAAACCGTTAGGAAAAGCACAGTGCATCTAGGTAATAGGAGAAATTGAGTATGGATACAGAATCAGTGCAGGGTAGGGGCAATGGGAGAGCCAGGGAGGTAAAACTGGAAATGAGGAAATACACAGGGATGGACTTGAGCTGCTGTAAATTACCCTTTGGTCATTTAGACTTACCCTTTAGTCATCTGAAGCCAGCACAGAACTTAAATCAGGGAAGAAATGCAAGAATATTTATGTTTTAAGGGGACCCATTCTGGTGTCAGTGTGGATGAATGATAAGGGAGGGCATCAAAGTGATTATAGCAATTTAGGTGAAAAATGGTGAAGGCATGAATTAAAGTAATGTTAGTGAAGATGGAGAGGAGGGGCTGAATCCTGGAAATATTTCTAAAACAGAATTAATAGTATTTGGTGACTTTCATAGGTAGATGATAAGAATAAGAGCTGACTTTAGAAAAAAAATTGTGAAAATGGGTAAAATTTGTGTTCAATACTCTGGAATTCACTTTCTGGGCTTTGCCCTCTCTCCACAGCATATTAAATCAAAGTCTGTTCTAGACCTTTAACCCAGGCTTATGTGAATTTTAATCATTACAGATTATAGCCTACACTATTACTCCTGAATGGTAGGATTTATTTTTTACTTTTACTTTGATTACATATCTAATTTTATTATTTATTCTATGTTTATATTATTTATATTTTATATTTGCATAAACTATTACATAAATATATCTTTTTTGTTGATTGATTTTATATTTTACTATAAATGAAAAAATGCATCCACAATGATGTTCAGAAGAGTGATTTCTATGTGGTGAAATTATTTTTAAAAAGTCTAAGTATCCTAATAATAAATAATTTGTTAAATCAACAGTTATATGTCCAAAGATGGTATCTAAAACAGCCATTAAAAATATTTGGTAACACATTTGTCGACTTAGAAAGTTGTTCAAAAATATATTAAAAAAACAGTTTGCAAATGGTATGATAGCATAACCCCATTTTATAAAAGTATATGTTTTTAAATGTATTCCTAGGCAAAAGAAAAAGACAATGAATATTCCCCCATGTGCGGACAGTGGTTGTGTTTGTATGGGAAGTGAGAGTATGAGTGAGTTTTATTTTTTGTTGTTGTATGATCTTGTGAGTTCCAAATTTTCAGTAACGAATATATTAGGGTGTGAAATTGGAAGTTTGTGTGGAAGAGCTAAGGTATAAGGGGTATGACATTTCACAGTCAGGCTCTGGGACTAAGTTGCAAAATGTCAAAGGTAACTTCAGTAACACAAGTTTCACAACGTCTGAACCCCTCCTTCACATTGAGCGTGTAAAGTTTCAGGTTGTTGAAGGTAGGTAGAGTAGGACTGTGGATAGAATTTCTTTCAAAAGTGTTATTATATGAGTCTTGGCTCTACCAAGGAGGAGAGGAGGGAAAGATGTGTCTCTTTCTCCTTTATCTTGAAAGGGGGGCAGCGTTCAAGAGGATGACTAGAAGATTTTGATACATATTCCCTGAAGTTGAAGGACATGTGGACTTGTGTTTGACTGTCATGTGAAAAATCAAGAGACAGGCAAACAGTATAGATGCTGATGGATGAGCTGAAGTGAAAGTAGCTGCTTTAGGATCAGCCTACACTCCAACAGCATGTGAAGGTAAGGGGTGGATATTTATTTCCTGTGGTCCACAGTGGGCCACACTCAAAAGAGAGCCTGTGTGGGCTTCTATAAGGCCCTGTTCAATAGTTAGCTGAAAAGACAGGTGACCATATTTCTAAATTCCTAGGGACTGCACAAGGAGTAAGTGATATAATTTGTAATGATAAATGTAAACTAAATATAATATCCTAAGCCTGCCCCCCTCCCTAACTGAATGAACCCCCTTGTGGCCAAGGGGGTCCCAGGAAAATCTTAAAACTGAGTTCCCCGCCTTGACAGAACGGGAAGTCAGACACACCTTATTATACTCCTCTCCCTTTTATGGCTTAGACACAACAACTAACCAGCATTAATGTAGAATGGAGATCATAAGACTGACAGAACAGACTCTTTGTGGCCGTAAGATACCAGATTATAAATAAGATCCAAGGTCATGCCAGGAAAGGGTTAAGTCATTTACCTTTACACTTACAGAATAAACTACGCTGTAACTGCCACAAGGTTTTCCTTTTTCACTAGCAGCTAAACAAGTACTGGCGTTGGATAAACAATATTAAGACAATTATAACTCATCCAGTTCACAGGCCCTGACTAACTGACTCCCTCTTTCCACCAGCCGTAATGACAGCTTTGACTGGACAAGAGACTGATTTCAGTAACTTTCTCCCGATAAGAAGACCATGGACCATGGACTGGTTCTAGCTGGATTATAGAAGCTGCAAACTTGCATGCCTTCATGTTCTGAAAAGACTTTTTGACACCTAGAGCCTAATTATAATACATTTAAATGCTCAGTCTCCATTCCAAAATAAACGTGAGTCCTATGTCATATGCATGTTCACTCAATATGCACATGTCAAGGACCACCTTCATGAATATCCATAGCTCCTCCTGTAACATGTTTAATATGTATGTTTTGCTAACCCTTTCAGCATAAAGCTTCTATCCCAGCCCCTCCTCCTTCAAAGAGCCTGTCTCTGGTCTTTGCCTGAGGCTGCTCTTCTTAGCCTGTGGGATAGCTACCTCCCTTTATAAAAAATAAAGTCTCCTTTTCTAAATTTATAAATAGTGTTTTTGTAAGTTAACATTAATACCCATTTTATGGGAACTATACGTTAGAAATCCCCAAGAGTAGTGACGGAGGAGCTGCTGTATAATTGTGTTAGCTAAGTTTTTATTTAGTGTCTTCTCTCAAATACACATTATTTTGGTAACTCTTAAGTCAAGAGTTTTCTTTTAAAGGTTGTCCTGCTGATTATCACTCTAATATCTTACTGTCAACTTACCAGTGGCAAGAATAAACTATGGCCTATGTCTTGAGTGGCTTTCCCAAAAACAACACAGTATTTAACAAAATACCTTCCTGTGCTAACAATAATTGAGAAACACTGACACCGATTCCATTTATAAACAAGGTGACCTCACCTCTGTCCAGTTAAGGTTTTTCTCCCACTTTCCTTTAAAAAACATAGGATACATTTCTTCCAAAAGAGTAACATGTACTTCTCCAGGAGCTGACAGAACACACTACTGGTCTTTGATTCACTTTTAGGAGGCATTGGTAAACACTATAAATTAAGTACTCATCTACAAAATGCACAAACAAATTCAACAATCACCATGTGTTACAATCACTTTTAAGAAACTTGAATAAGAACTTAAGGCAGAGGCTGAAGAATACTTTAAATTATTTGAAAATATTAACAGAAACACTTATAAATTCAAAAGCATTCTAGGGGCAGGATGGATGTAAAGCATGAGAGAGAAAGAGAGAGAGAGCATAGGGAAGTTTTCTATCATCCATTCTAAAGTTTGAACTATCAAGTTAATTGAATCTGTTACATCCACTAAGCTTTGCCTTTGCTTCTACTGATTTTTATACTAAGAAAAAATGTTTAGCTGGAAGAAGATTTTGGATTAGGAAAGGATAAGAAAACCAAAATAGGAAATAAAATAGGCTGGGCATGGTGGCTCACACCTGTAATCCTAGCACTTTGGGAAGCTGAGGTGGGAGGATCACAAGGTCAAGAGATCGAGACCATCCTGGCTAACACGGTGAAACCCTGTCTCTACCAGAAATACAAAAAAAAAAAAAAAAAAATTAGCCAGGCATGGTGGAGGGCACCTGTAGTCCCAGCTACTAGGGAGGCTGAGGCAGGAGAATGGCGTGAAACCAGGAGGCAGAGCTTGCACCTGGGCGACAGAGCAAGATTCCATCTCAAAAAAACAAAACAAAACAAAAACAAAAACAAAAACAACCCAAAAGGTTAGGAGTTAATAAGCCTTCTCTTGATGTTGACAATGTTACCACAATGAGACACCACTACTGATAGAATAAAAACAGCAAGACAGGAGGGGATGCATTTCTCCTAAACAGGCTGACACATGGAAACCTATCAATTACATGTGTAGGCTCCATGACATTGATCAGGTAGAGTCTGTCTCTCTGAATGCTCAAACTTTCACTTTGAGGATGAATCCTTTTCTGCTGTGGGTACACCACACTCCAGGCGGTACACTCCACTGTGAGATTTGCCAAAGGGTGACCAGTTATAATAACTTTAAGTTTCAATGCTTAATTTTGAGTAAATGGTTTACACTTTGATTCCTGAATCACTGTTCTCAGTTCACTCAAAAGGAGGCACGCAAATCATTACCGCTACTCCTGAGTATGTGTTTTTTAAGTGGGACAGGGTGGGCACTTCAGCAAGTGTCATAGAGGAGAAAACAAATACCTCAGTTAATTGCTTCTGTTTGACTTTCTCTTCAATCCACACATCAGACAAGACCAGACAAACAACTACGCTTGCTTTTTATATATAGTCCTGCCAATGAGGAGCTGTGTAGATAATGTGTTAAAGGGAGAAAATAGAAAAAGAATAAGATAAAAACCTAGTGGATCAGAGGAATCCATGTAGAAGACACAGGACTGGATTCCATGGTGTAAGACCTTTGTGCATTTACAACACCTGGGAGGAATGCTCTCTCTCCTTCCTAGGCCAAATGACTGTGGGAAGCACTGTAGGACAGAGAGTGGGAAGGTGGGCTCTGGAGCCGGGTTCCTGTATTTCACTTCCTTTACTGATGATGTGATGGTGTGCCTTTTGGCAATCCCAATCACCCTTTACCCTACATCCAACATCAGTAGAATTTGGATAATAGTTGTGCCAACATTATAAGGTTGTTATGAGATTAAATAAGATATTATATATATGTGTGTGTACATACACACCCACACACATAAAGCACTTAGCACACTTAGCACATAGTAAGAGCTCAATAACCATTACTTCTTATTATAGAAAAAAGACAGCTACTCGGGAGGCTGAGGCAGGAGAATGGCGTGAACCCGGGAGGCGGAGCTTGCAGTGAGCCGAGATCGCGCCACTGCACTCCAGCCTGGGCGACAGAGCGAGACTCCGTCTCAAAAAAAAAAAAAAAAGAAAAAAGAAAAAAGAAAGGAGACCAACTCTTATTGAATACCTACTATGCGCCAGGAATTGCACTAAGGACTTTCACATCTCCTCATTTCCTCCCACAAAAAATCTATAAGGTAACTAGTTAGAATACTTAAATGGCCTACCCAAAAAACAAGCAGCTAATCTGTGGAAGAGCCTAGGTTTAAAATCAGACCTTTATTTCATGATAGGATACTTCATGTCCTGTGATTCAGGGTTTGATACACAGGAAGAAAATGAATAATACATAATTATTTTAGAAGTCAATCTCTCTGGGAGCTAATGAGCTGCCAGGGTTCTTCTTCTATTTGAGATGATCTAAGTATAGGTGGTTGGAACTCTGCCCACCTATATTAGTAAGGGAAGGCTTGCTGCTGGAAGAAATAACTCCCAGATTTCAGTGGCTTTGCACAATATTTTATTGTGCTCACATTGAGTCCAATCAGTGCTAGAGGAAGGGTAGGGATGGAGCTTCTGCATTTAGTCACTGAGGCTTCCTCCTCCTTGCCAGTCCTGGAGTCCTCTATTGATTTCCCAGGCTGCAGCTGGAAAATGAGGGAAAAGAGTGAGTATGGCACATTTGGACTACTTATGGGCTAGGCTTGGAGGTGGACATAATTCTGCCCATATGTCTAATTGCCAGAACTTGGCTGCCTATAAAGGAGAATGAAACAATAGTTTAAATGAATGCACTGGAAGGAAATAGCTTGTGTGACTAGATAATTCATGCCACAGTTTATTCTCCTGGTCACTAAATATTAATTTCACTCTTTCTCCCATGTATAGGATCCATCCTTCTTCTCCTGAAGGCAGATGACTCTGAGTCTCAGCCAGTTCCTACATCCCGCTCAAAGTCCAGCATCTATGGGAAAGGTATGTCCTTACCAGGCTTAGATGTGGAGCCTCTGCTGACTTATGAAGTGAAATAATAAGTTATCAGTTTCCCACTCTTCACTCCTCCACTCCACCCTCCTCCCCCAACAATGCTCAAGCAATATGGGAAAGGGCAGAATAAGAGACACAGAGCTACCACAGGTCTGCAGTATATTTCTGAAATCCTCCTGGCCAGGTATTTTAAAGGGCCCTCTCTGAGTGGAGAAGTTACTTGGTCAGCCCCAGAATCTGTGTCCAGGAAGAAACTCTCCTCTCTCTCATTCTCTGTGACTCCTGCTCTACCCACTGGGAAGTTTATCCTTCTCTGTTTTCCTCCATGGCCATATCTGAAGGGGGCACAGGGAGGGCAATCTTCTTGGGAGCTCTACAGCTTTCACAGCCTGCTTCCTGCTCATACAAGTTTGGGGACCCAAGAATTGTTTTAAGCCATAAACAAACAGAGATGCCTTGTTAGAGCAAAAATATTATTAATTCAGCAATATAACTTCCTGAAAGACTGAATAGGCTTCTGATCTATTTGCCTTATCTAATCAGTACCATGCAAGAGCAAACATGCTCAAGTTCTTTCCTAGACATAATTCTCAAGCCTGATTTCATTTTCTTTTTCATCTCTATGCATCCCTCTCTCAACTTCCTGGCAGCTAACTTGAGGCTCACTGAAACAATAGGTTTGAATGCCAAGGTGGTCCCCTTATTCTGCTCTTTGCTGCAACACCACTCTGGTGTGTTTAAGCAAGAGTTTTGGTGGGTCTTTGCAGTTTGGGACCTTTTCCAGTCTTATCTCTTAGAATTTGGAGTCCAGAAGCAGCTGGATTTCCAAACTTGTAAGACTTTTTATTTTTAGACTTTAATCCTTTTAATCTATTTATGAAAAACACTTATTTCTTGTCTGAGCTCCTGTACTGAAGGCATTTAAGAGTAAGCCACAACACGCTTTTACTCTACTTCTTTCCAACCACTTTTCTTACAGCGTTAGGCTCAGAGGCATGTGCTCCTTTCCTTCAGTTATTGCAGACGACACTTACATGAAATACTGGGCCAGAGAATAGCAAGACTCTCTAACTGTAGCTTGCTCTTTTTATTTCATCACTGTCTGCTATCTGACCACTGAAACAATAGCACACATCTTGGGCTTTCACTAAGTCAGCATTCCACTTCCTGTCTTGATTCCTGTATTAGAGACGGTTAACTACTGGAACTGATAACCCCAAAATATCTGTGGTTACACACTAGAAGTCTGTTTCTTCTTCATGTAAAGTACAACTGGCAGCAGGGGTATAGTAGGGCTCCTGTCTACACAGGCACTCAGAAACCCAGTTTCCTCTTTTCTTGTGACTCTATCATTGCCTAGGCCTCTAGTTCAATGATGGATTGATTTTCTGTATCAGGTCTCAGACTGCCTAGACATGAATCACATCATCCACATTCTATTGGCCAGAAAGCATCAACAGCCACATTTAATTGCAACACAAGATGGAAAACATAGTCTAACTGTTTGCCTGGGAATAAAAGAAAATAAGTTCGCTAAAGAGCAAGGCTGTCTCCACCACACTATCTCTGCCCCAGGCACAGAGATGCCATCAGCTGTGGCATTTGACAGTACATGAAATGGAGTTTAGCATGGTGCAAGGAGTGCCCCTCTATTGATGGACAACACAAGCAGTGCCCTTGAGATAACAGATTAATTCCCCTCCCCCTCCAGATTTTATATTAAATAAAATCCATAAATATTGGAAGGTCAATAAACGCAAGATATACTGTCATTTTTTCAGCATTCCACAATGGTTTCAGTCTTATTCTGCAGAAATAGATATGAGTGGTCTGGCTTTATAGAGAGGAGCTGACTCTGAAAATATCTCCTTCCAAAGTTCCTCCTAGAAAACACCCTCCGCATGTACAAGTTCCTCCTTGTTTTCTCCATACCAGAATGTTTTACATTAAAGTCATTATCATTTCCTTGTTCTCATAGATGCTTATATAATGATAGATGTAAGATCCTAAATAAAGTAAAATCAGAAATATTATAGTCCATTATCCCTAGAAGATGATTTCAAGCAGACTACATAAAATTCAAGTTATGTACTTTGACTAAATCTGCATACTGGCATCCAGTTCTGCAGATAAGGCTTGATTTTAAAAACACTCAAGATGACCTTAATCTTGACCACTGTTCTGTTTTGGGGATCACTATTCAAAAAGACTGTTGGCCTTGTCTGTCCAAATTTTAAGTTAGTACCTTTGGGTTGATTCTATAACAAAATTGAGGACTTCTTGCTATCAGAGCAAAGGGACACAAGGGTTTTTTGCTCGCTGTTTCTTGGAGTCAGGCAGAAGGCCCTTCTCCCTCCTTTTATCTGGTTGAATTACTAAATGGCTCTTTTTTCTGCCCTGATCTATTACTTTAGCCTGTGAGTTATCTGATAGTTAGTTAAATAATTAAAGCTAACTTTACCATTTCCGAGAGAGAGGGTGGGGGAGAGAGAGAGAGAGAGAGAGAGAGAGAGAGAGAGAGAGAGAGAGAGAGAAAGCCTCTTTGTGGAGCTGGGTTGTTTTGAAAAAATAAAACAGACTTTCAAGGTTTGGGGTTCTCTTCATGTGAGAGTACAAAGGAAAGACATAGAAGCTGCTAACACACTGGAGCCAAGCTATAAACTTGGGGAGCTTTGCTGGTGCACAGAGAAAGAAAGAGAGAAATGGCTGTGTTTAGAAGAAACTTCTCCTTTCTCACCCAGTGCATATAAGGGCCCACGCTGAGCTGATAGGATGTTAATGTTTAGGCAGCAGTGAACCAGGAAAGATGGGGCAGGGGTACACATGGCCCTTATCCCCAGTCGGTTCCAGGAGAGGAAGAGGTTGGTCTCTGACCCTACAGAATGAGACTGTCAGAGATGCCCTCCTATCTTTTGTCTCTCAGGCATGGAAATGGTGTATAAGCAGCAGTAGTTTTGGACATTTCTTGTGGGGTCAGGGAACATTCCCTCTTCCTTGCTGTTTTCCACTGCTCTTCTTTGTAAGAGTAGGAAGGACATTAGATGCTAAGTCAAGAAAGCTGAATTCTTATTCTGACTCTCTGTTTAGTTAGCTCCGTGACCTCAGGCAGCTCATTCAACATCTCTATGAATTTTCTCTTCTATAAAGTGAAGAGAAGGAATCAAGGAATTTATGGGATCCTTGAAACTCTAATATTGTTATAAAGGCTGCTGGTGACCTCCGCTGCCTCCAAGAAATCCTGACTGTCTGGAACAGTAGACTATCCTGTGAGGAACCATTTCTTAGTGAAATACTTTACTACATATTTAAAGATGATAATTTAAAGGAAGGAGTCCTGGGTTTGTCAGTGGGCTTTTTGTAGAGGCAAAGGACAGGTGTCTTGAATTCTTTAACCAGGAAGTTAAAAGGTTATGTAATCTACAGCAGAGGGCAATTGGAAAATTTCCTGATGATATGTAGAATAATATGCCTCTTTTCCAGTATTCCAGAGAACATGGGGAGGGCAGTCAGGAGCAATTCCTGTGATGTGAGGTGGCAAGATTGCTTTCAGAGCACCAGCTACAGCTATTTGATCCATCTCCCTCCCACCTCTTGAAAAGTGTTAAAACTCCAGGCTATCTTTTCTTCCACTAAGTAAGTAATGTTTCAAAGATAACTGAGGAATGTCTATTAGCTCTCAAGTATCTGAGGCTGACTCAAAGGTGAAATGTACCCAGAACCCAGAGGCAGACATGAGAATGGTACAGAATGAGTTCTGAACAGAAACCTGATGTAGCACCAAGGTATATATTTACAAGCATGGAGCACATTCACAGCTGCCTGGATCTTGGCCAAAAGGCCAAGTTACTGTGGAGCATTTTGACATTGAAAAACTATGTTTTCAGTGTCATTTTTAAGCTGTTAAACAGAGACTAAGTCGATAAAGTTACTCAACTGAATATTTGCAGATGGCTATGAATGGAGTGAGTCTGGGTTTCAGCCAGGCATTTGGCAAGGTCTTCTGTGTTACCTGCAAAACCAGATGCAGTGCTGTGGGCCAGCAAGGATGTAGGTAGGTAATTTAGTAACTGGTTGAATGAGACCAAAATGATTGATTAATGCATCTGTGTTAATCTAGTTTCTTTGCCACAGAGTTTTTATCTTTGACACTGTCCAGTTTATAATTTTTATTAATGACTTGGATGACAACATCAAATGGCAAACTGAAAATATAAGTCAAATCCAGTGAGATAAAATTTCACAGAGGTAAATACAAAGTCCTACACTTGGGATCAGGATATTAGCTGCCTAAGAACGTCGTAAAGGAGGCATCATTTAACAGCAGGATGTTAAACACTTTAACATCCTGTTAGAGTGAGTTGTAAGCTCAGTTCGAATCAGCAGTATGATATGACTGCCAAAAAGGCTAATGAGGTTCAGGATAACACTAACAGAACCTCTACTCTGCTCTGGACAGAGCACACTTGAGGAGGAGTAGTCTGTTTCCCCAGATTGAATGACAGAAGCTGGCAAACTGGGAATGAATGTGGACATGCAGAAGGAATTGAAGGGATTTATGTCATATAAGGAAACGATTTAGGGGTGGATAATTCTCTCACTAAATCTGCAGCGTTTATTTTGGAAGAGCAGTTTCAGACTTATTCTGGCTCCAGAGTACAGGACTAAAGCTAATAAGGAAAAAATACAGTGTAACAGTTTGCAGCCCAGCACATGGGAGAATTGTCTAATAATCTACCTAAAAACTAAATACACTAGCCTAGGAGGTAGTGAATTTCCTAAATCTACATGTCCAAGCAGAAACAAGCAATTACAATGCAAACAAAATTTGATGAATGCTTCATGAGCAAATCATAGAAGGAAATTTAAGCATCATATGGATGATAATGTCTAATCTTAGCATACAGTGCTCGGTGGGTAAGGTATAAGAGCTGCAGAGAAGCTTATAGATAGTATACTCTTGGACAAAATCGGCCTTGACTTTGTTTCAGCTTGTTGGATAATGCTTGAATGGTATTATATTGGTTAATGAGTTGAGGCTGATGAACCCTCTAGAAGGTTTTAGGAGAGTTTTGGGAAACTATTGCTAGAACATAGGAAGAGCTCTGGAATGGGAATTAGGAAGCAGGAGTGTGATTTTTGGTGTCAGAATTAATCTTCGGGAGTTACCAGGCAGGTTGCTATGACTCAAGTGTCCTTAACTATAGAACAAGATTCAACTTTTATTTATTCTTAGAGACTTTGAATTGCATGTTGGACTTCTAATAGCCCCAGGGCAGAGATATAGTAACTTATAAAAACACTCTGTGGGCCTGTGGTGTGTATTACTAAAGAGGAGTTCCTTCTGAGCTCAGATTTCTTTGTTGAACAGATCTCTGTATGAATACAAATAATCATTAGGGAGACAGCTGGCTGTTGCTGTGTATCACCGATAAAACACTCTTCACATTCCTGTCTTTTCTTCCTGGGAATTTTGCCAGAAGGGCTGAGAGCAAGTGTTTGGGTAAGCAAGTGGGGTTTTCTCTCTGCTTCTGTAAGGTCCCGTGGGATGTATTGATTCTCCTACATCTGTAGCATCAGGGACGAACACGCATCTAACAGACCAGGATAAATAGACTATGCAGGGCCAGTTCTCTTGAGCTGATTTTGTTGACAGGGAGGCCAATGATATTAAAGTGGCAAGGCCATTTGCACTGTCAACAGTTGAAGGTTTCTGGGACTTCTGCCTATTGCGGTTGTTGGGAGGAGCAGATACTAGAGAGGAAGATCTGGGACACCAGTTTGTCCTTTTCTGTTCTTATGCTGTACCTACCCAGGACACTTAGCTATTTTCATAATTTCAGCTATCACATATAAGCAAATGACCTTCACCTCTATATCCTTGCCCTTTGTTTTAGATCTGTATGACCAAATTTCTGTTTGACATCTTTATCTGAATATCACACGGGAACTTCAAACTCAACATATTCAAAGATGAACTTATGATTCCTCTAAAATTACTCCTGCTTTTGCATTTTATTTACAAGTGAATGGCTGCACAATCCACCCAGTCATTCCAGAAAGAATCTTTTATTCATTCACTCACTGATCTGAAATATATTTATTTGACTGCATACTCTGTATCAGGCAATGTTTGCTTCTTGTCTGTATAGTTAAAAGACAAAATCCCCATCCTCTAGACAGTGCATTTTAGTGGGAAGATATTGACTTTGAGTGTGGCAAGAATAACAATAAAAATCAAATAAAATGGGCACACTAATAAAAGAATTTCAAGCAATAATAAGATCTAAAAAGAACAAGGAATAGAATAGAAGGTGGGAGTTTCAGGAGGACAGTCAGAAGCTACTCTACCAGGGTGGTCAGGGAAAGAAGTTAAGGAGCTGACATTTAAGTAAATAATGAAAATCTGCTGCTGTAGGAAGATTTGAAGAAACAATAAATGCAAAGTTTCTACATCTATGTGTGCAAATTATGTATGTGTGTATGTATGTATACATATTACACATATAATTCTATATATTACAGATACACATGTCTGTGTATATATAGATATATACATAAATATGTATTATATACATTATATATATTTTTACACATATATACATATATGTGTGTGTACATATGTGTGTGTATGTTTCTATATATGTATATATGTAAATTTCTTGTCCAAAACTAGAGTTCAAAAGTACAATATAAAGGATTAAATAATATAAAAACCTTATACAGGGTTAAGTAAATGAATACCCATATAAATGGGAAAAGATGAAGGTAAACCAACAGTGATTTATATTCAAAAATAAGAATAGCAAAAATTTCAAACCATGCCCAACTCAAGACCACGTTAGTGACATGTTCACTAATGCAAGAGTCCTTTCTGAAAAGTGTTGGAAGTTTGACCACTGGCACATGCACCTGAAGAGAAAGAGTTTGTAGTTTTATCAAGCACTTTGCAGCTACCAGTTTTCTCAACTAATCACTGAATTGAGAAACGTTGATAAAGTCAAGGGACCTGCTAATTTTAAGTTTAAGATGTTTATAGATGCAAAAATTCTCAACAAAATCTAGCAAACCAAATCCAGCAGCACATCAAAAAGCTAATCTACAATGATCAAGTAGGCTTTATCCTTGGGATGCAAGGTTGGTTCAACATATGCAAATCAATAAATGTGATTCATCACATAAAAAGAGCTAAAAACAACCATATGATCATGTCAATAGATGCAGGAAAGGCTTTTGATAAAATTCAGCATGTCTTTATATAAAAAACTCTCAACACACTCATTGAAGGAACATACTTCAAAATAATAAGAGCCATCTGTGAAAAACCCACAGTCCACATCATACTAAATGGGTAAAAGCTGGAAGCATATCCTTTGAAAACCAGAACAAGACAAGGATACCCTCTCTCACCTCTCTCAACACTCCTATTCAACATAGTACTGGAATTCCTGGCCAGAGCAATCAGGCAAGATGGAGAAACAAAGGGCATCCAAATAGGAAGAGAGGAAGTCAAACTATCCATGTGTGCAGATGACATGATTCTATACCAGAAAGCCCCATAGTCTCTGCCCCAAAGCTCCTTGATCTGATAAACTTAACAAAGTGTCAGGAAAAAAAATCAATATACAAAAATCAGTAGCACTCCTATACATCAACAACATCCAAGCTGAATGCAAATCAAGAATGCAATCCCATTCACAATAGCCCAAAAGGAGTAAAGTACCTATGAATACAGCTAATCAGGAAGGTGAAAGATCTCTAAAACAAGAGTTGCAAAACGCTGTTCAAATAAATCAGAGATGACACAAACGGAAAAAGATTCCATGCTCACAGATAGGAAGAATCAATATTGTTAAAATGGCCATGCTGCCCTACGCAATTTATAGCTTCAATGCTATTCCCATCAAACTACCAATGATATTCTTCACAGAATTAGAAAACACTGTTTTAAGATTCATATGGAACAGAAAAATAGCCCCAATAGCCAAAGCAATCTTAAGTAAAAAGAACAAAGCTGGAGACATCACATTATCCTACTTCAAACTATACTATGAGGCTGCAGTCACCAAAAGAGCATGATACTGGTACAAAAACAGACACATAAACCAATGTAACAGAAGAGAGAGCCCAGAAATAATTCTGCACACTGATGAGAATCTGATCTTTGACACAGTAGACAAAAACAAGCAATGGGGAAATGATTTCCTATTCAATAAATAGTGCTGGGGCCAGGCGCGGTGGCTCACGCCTGTAATCCCAGCACTTTGGGAGGCCGAGGCGGGCGGATCATGAGGTCAGGAGATCGAGACCATCCTAGCTAACATGGTGAAACCCCATCTCTACTAAAAATAGAAAAAGTAGCTGGGCATGGTGGTGGGAGCCTGTAGTCCCAGCTACTCAGGAGGCTGAGGCAGTAGAATGGCATGAACCTGGGAGGCGGAGCTTGCAGTGAGCCGAGATCGGGCCAGTGCACTCCAGCCTGGGTGACAGAACGAGACTCCATCTCAAAATAAATAAATAAATAAATAGTGCTGGGATAACTGGCTAGCCATATGCAAAAGATTGAAACTGGACCCCTTCCTTACACCAAATACAAAAATCAACACAAGATGGATTAAAGACTTAAATATAAAACCTAAAACTATAAAGGCCCTGGAAGATAATCTAGAAAACACCATTCTGGACATAGGACCTGGCAAAAATTTCATGACAAAGATGCCAAAAGCAATTACAATGAAAACAATAATTGATGAATGGGACCTAACTAAACCAAAGAGCTTCTGTACAGCAAAAGAAATTACCAACAGAGTAAATATACAACCTACAGTATAGGAGAAAATGTTTGCGAACTATGCGTCTGACAAAGGCAAAATATCCAGAATCTATAAGGAGCTTTAACAAATTAACAAGCAAAAAAAAAAGTGGGCAAGGGACATGAATAGACATTTTTCAAAAGAAGACACACACATGGCCAACAAGCATATGAAAAAATGCTCAACATCACTAATCATTAGAGAATTGCAAACCAAAACCACAATGAGATACCATCTCACACCTGTCAGAATGGCTGTTATTAAAAGTCAAAAAGTAACAGACACTTATACACTGTTGGTTGGAATGTAAATTAGTTCAGCCAATATGAAAAGCAGTTTGGTGATTTCTCAAAGAACTTAAAACAAAATACCATTCAACCCCGAAATCCCATTACTGGCTATGTACCCAAGGAAATATAAATTGTTCTACCATAAAGACCTGTGCACATGTATGTTCATTGCAGCACTATTCACAATAGTAAAGACATGGAATCAAACTAAATGCCTATTAACAGTAGGCCGAATAAAGAAAATGTGGTATATACCGCATGGAATACTAAGCAGTCATAAAGAAGAATGAGGTTATGTCCTTTGCAGCAACATAGACGGAGGTGGAGGTCATAATCCTAAGTGAACTAACACAGGAACAGAAGAGCAAATACCATACGTTCTCACTTATAAGTTGGAGCTAAACATTGAGTACATATGGATAAAAAGAAGGGAACACCAGATACCTACTTAAGGGCGAAGGGTTGGGGGAAGGTGAGGATTGAAAAAACTACATATCAAGTACTATGCTTATTATCTGGGTGATGAAATAATATGTACACCAAACCCTCATGACATGCAATTTACCTATATAACAAACGTGCACGTGTACCCTGAACCTAAAACAAAAGTTTTTTAAAAGTTTAGCATGTTTAAAAATTTAATTATTATTAACACTATTGAGTTTCAAGTAAATCTTGGTATTATGCAAAAATGAATGTCTATAAGTTAGGACTTATATATGTTTTTCACTCGATCAACATTTATCTCAAGTTTAATATACAAGGCACTGGACTAAGCCCTGTAAAGTATATGAACACAAATCAGATACAGAGCTTTCCCTGAAGAAGCTCACAATTCAAATGAAAGAGAGAAAAATGTACATAAGTGACTGTAAATCAAGACAGAAAGAAATTACTCTCTTAGTAAAGATTTTAAGGGGGGTCAGAAGATGATGAAATAAATTCCATTTGGAGGAAATAAGAAACAACTTCAGAAAAGACATGACCTTTGAAGCATTGGTTGAATTTGAACATGAAGAACTAGAAGGAGAGCCTTCCAGTAGCATGAAGCTGCGAGAAATGGTGAGATAGCACAGGGATGTGGTAGCCATTGGCCTTTCATGTATATTTTGACTCTCCCTTCCTGCCAGGCATGTGGTAGGATTGTACATCCCTTCTCACTTGAAATTTGTTATGACAACATGGGTCATTTTGATAAATGAAATATGAACCAAAGGGATGTATATTATTTGTGGGCAGAATGAGCACACACTTCACCAAATTGCCTGAACTGTCACAGTGCTTATGGAAACATGAGTCAATATGGAGCTTCCAACAACCTGGGTCGCTAAGCATTGAAATGAGCAGGATGCTGCCACCCCTAACAAACTTAAAAAATATATATTCCTTTTGTGTGTGTGTGTGTGAAGCAACTGAGATATTGGACTATTTGGTAACACAGCATACACTAGTTCATTCTAATACAAGAATTGTACAGTTCAGCCTGGCAGAAGCTTCAAATATAGGAAAGGCAGTGGTGGGAGAGGAGTGACAGATACATAATTATACAATTACAGCAAAATGTGAGAAGTATTCTCATCAAGGTTAACATTCTCAATATATAAAGATGTATATAGATCAATAAGAGAAAGCCTTAGATAACAGTAGGCAAATGGAAATAGGCACAGAGGTTGACAAAATATAACTAATAAGCATATAAAAATGTTAAACATTATTGGTAATTAATGAAATTCAAATGTAAAGAATGAAATGGTACTATCTGCCTTTAAATTTGGCAAAAATATTAAAAATAATAGGATCCTCCCTTGTGTTTTCTGATGGGAATGCAAACTATAGAAATTTCCAGGGAACAACTTGGCAACATGCATGAATGACCTTAAATTTAACCAAGTAATACCTCTTCAAGAAACATTACTTTCTTTTTCACTAATTAAGTCTCTTTAATTTAAAGTTTCCGAAACCAACCAGACATGGTGTGTCCAAATAAGGGTATTTATTGAAAAGATACTGGTGAATCTGGGGATATACAAGGAATGGGTAAAATTCCAGGCTTTGGGAAGGTCAGGAACCAGGGCAGCTTTGGCGATCTTATCAGCAGGATCATTCTTCCTCTGGAATGTTGCCAGTATGTGACTTGGCTAGAAATAACACTCAGTGTCTATGTCTCTCGGGTTAAAATGCCAAATTCCAAAACTAAATAGACTAGTTCGGGTCTGGCATACAACACTGCACACATTAGGTATGGTTAGAAAGGCAGGATTCCACAGCTTGAATATAAATATAGGAAACACCTGTGGGAGGAGCAGGTGGTTCCCAGAGAAGAGATGTTTAACAGGCCACTTGATATGTATCTTAAGGAAATGATCAGAAGTGGGAACAAAGGTTTCTGTGTAAGAGGTTCATCCTAGCGATATTTAAAACAGCAGAAAAAAAGAAACCTAAAAGTCCAGGGGGATGTTGTTTACTTAAATTATTATGAACTATTATTTTCAGTTAAAATTTGTATTCATGAAGAATTCAGTGTTGTGGGAAAAGTGCAAATAATATTATATCCAGTAAAACATTTTTTATAAAAGTTTTTAAAATGCCACAAAACATAAAAATATTAACCAAGGTCTAGTGTGACTGGTAGAGAAGGTTATGAAGAATGAGTACTTTTAAAATTTTTCTTGATTTAAGCAAATTACCTATGATGGTCATGCATGACTTTTATAATCAGAAATTTATGCTATTTTAAAGAAGATGTGCTTGATAGAGGCAGTATTTAGTAGTAGTTGACATTCCAGAGTTAATCATTCTGTGTTTATATTTTGGTTCTGCCATTTATTAGCTGAGCAATCTTGATCACATGGATTGACCTCGTTCAGGCTGAGTTTTTGTATCTGAACGTGGAGAAATAATAATTCTTACAGCCTTGGGCTTTGTGAGCATTAAGTGTATGTAAAACACTTAGCCCGCTGATGTTTCTCACATCTGATGAAAGGTAGCTATTGTTATAATAACTGAGGAGCACAGATAAGGAACAACTAATCCTACCCGGAAGAGCAAGAAAATGTGATATTTTAACTAGATCTTCTTTCATTTGTATTTATTTCTTGATATAGGGTGCTACTATAAATTGGGTCATTTTGAAAGAAAGTTGGCGATAAATCAAATCCATTAATATAAACATTCCCATAATGTATGGCTCCTCTTCACTTTAAAAGTGCGCCAGGTAGCTTCTGAACTGTGCTCACACAGGGAGACGCATGGGTCTAAGCAATGCAATGAAAAGGCTTGATTCTCCCAGAGCCCTCTGGGGCTTGAACATCTGCAGTGGGGCAAGTTAGACCAACTTCAATAAAGAGTCAGTGCAACCTCCAGCCTCTGGTGCAAAGAAGCCATGAGCTTTGCTTCTCCTTGGCACAGAGGGTGACCTAGAAGCTGCAAAGCCAGGACCAAGTGGCAACTGCCATCTGTACAAAGCAGTGTTGTAATGGGGCTGGGGCTGGTAGGGGTGTGCAGTCCTTGCCCTAATTCTGCCTTTACGTTTCCTTTCTTGCCTCTCCCTCCCTGTCTGAAGCTAAAATTGAAAATAGAGTTTAGAATCTGAAGCTCTCTTACAACCCTGTTTTCTTTCCAATAGGCAAATGGTTCTCATCCATTTTCCACATAAGCCTTACTGTCTTGCTTGGCTAAAGTTTTTCTGACCCTCAAGGTACTTCAGATCATTTGTAGATAATGGGAAAAGCAGTGCCGTTTTATTAATAATAAAGGCCCAAAGCATAAACACATAGTGCCACTCAGCAATATTTATTTTTTAAAAAACCCAAACACGAAACTTTCATGTATGCTGAAATTAAAAGAGCCTTTTCTTTCCTGCTTTTCTGACTTTCTAGCTCCACCCAACCACCTTTTTGCTTTTCCTTAAAATATGTACTAAGTGTACATTTAAGTGCAATAGATCATTCAGTACAGGCCAGGAGAGAGCTGATTTTGACTGGCCATCCTACCCTCTTCCCTTCTAAGACTCTTCAAATCAAAACTGTGATAATGGCCTTAGAAATCATCTTGCCTATACGTTTCCATTTTGCAGGTGTGGAAACAGACCCAGATATGCTATGAGATTTAAGATGCCAAGAGATATTAAGGCCTAACAGTTAGAATTATAGCCAGGTCTTCAGGAATTTATTTACCTCCTGAGCTCCCATTTATTTCATCACTCTCACTGTCTTAAGAGTAAAATGCAGCTGAACTGTGCCTGTCATGATAGCTAATTTTCATCTTGAAGATTTCTTAGAGCCTATAGTCCAAGTAAACTACGAGATGGGACAAAAGTAATTTACCTCACTCCACATGCCACTCCATTTCTCCTCTGTACCTCTAAGACCACCTGGGACTTTTCTTTAAAAATACCAATATCAGGTCTTATTCTAGGCCTATTAGTTGAGAATCTCTCAGGGTTGAGCCCAAGTATTAGTATTTTTTAAAATCTCCCCAGGTGATTCTAACGTGTAGCCAGTGTTGAGAACCACTAGGCTGAGACTGCTTCCTTGTTTTTAGTTTCATTTTGTCCTAGCCTCCTTTTTTTTCCATTTCCTCCTCTCTTCCTTTATTATTCTCGTTCATTCCCTTTGCTACTTCTCTCTTATCTGGCTATAATAGGGAATTGAAGTTTATTGTTACATGTTTGCTATATATATTAATTTTTGTTTGCTGCTTGGGCATAATTTTTAAATCAGGTGATTTGAATCTTTTTTTCTCCTTCAAAATATCTTTTCTTCACCCTTCACAAAATTTAATTAGGTTTTTGCTAACATACAGCCTTCAGTTAACTTATTTTCCTGTGTGAAATGGACCTCTGTAGAAAAAAAAAGGTGACAGAACTCTATCATTTAATGGTTATTAACATACCTTGGACACTATTGACCACCTTTTCTTTTCAAAACCCTTGACATTGCATTGTTCTGGCCTCTGACCACATCCTGACTAATGTTTCATGGCATCTATTTCTCTTCCAGCTCTAACAACCCATTTCTGCTCTCACTGTACACAGTCTTCCTTGGTGATCTCACCTACTTCACAGCATCTGTCTCCCATCGGTGTCTCTTTCACTCTTAACTTTCACTCTCACTCTCTTTCTCCAACTTTATAATTATTAGTTGAATAATCTCTATCCTTACCTTTCTTAGTTCTTCAAAATCAACATAAACTCATCTTTTGCTCTTCCTTTTGCATCTCCACAAAAGGTTTTTTCTCCATTTATCAATGCATATAGTTGTTCATTTATATCCTAATTTGTTCAAATGATAAATAAGTGTTTGCTATCTACAATATACCAGGTAGAATGATAGGTAAGGAAAAGCAATTTTGAGAAATTGAGTTATTGTTAACAATTACTCACTTCTTCCTTCTCCTGGAGAAGGTACTATATCCCCGCTCATTGCCGTATGATTTATGGTGTTTTCCGTGTGGAAAGTAATACTTTTCTGCTTCATTGACTTTGGGTTTGGTTGGCCATGTGACATATTTTGGGCAAAGGAATATGGGCTGTGATATACACCATGAGTGAGCAAAGGCTTTCAAAAAGCATTGCAAGTTTGGCCAATGCTCTAGCCCTGCCTTCCCTTGCCTGAGAGCAGTATTCCCAGAGAGGGCTTGCCCCTTCTTCCTGGCTTCTGGAACGAGAGGCCATAGGCAAGAGAGCTGCAGCCTGAAGCAGAGCTGCAGCTGACTCACAGTCTACATATCATATGAGCAAGAAATAAATGATAGTTGAAAGCAAATGGTGCTTCGGAATTATTACAGCAGCTAAACTGTGTAATGCAGCAATGATGAATTAAACACTGTCCTTACCAGCCAGGGTTCAGAGTTCAGCAGAGGATCTCCAATTCCTAAGATTTGTCTCTTCAGACATTTTCAATTTTCCCTCTTCCAATCTTCTAGATTCAGCATCCACATTGCCAACTCCTTTTCACTGCCTGTCATTCTCTCAATTATTGTCATAGCCTTTATTTCGCTTCCCGGCTCTCAACCTGCTTTCTTAACTCAATTGTTCCTGATAAGTCATTGCCACAGTATACGTTCATTATGAATCCAAGTATGTTGCAAGTAATCCAAATCTCAACTCAAATTGATTTAAACAATGGAGATATTCATCTGGTTCATGTAACGGAGAGTGTTGAGGCAGAAATGACTTTAGGCAAGGCATGGTCCAATAGCTCAAACAATACCAAGGACTTGTTTTCTCTCCATCATTTCTTTTTGACTTTTTTTTTAAATAAAAAAAACCACAGCTTTATTGAGATATATATCACATACCATAAAATTCACCTGTTGAAAATATACAATTTAAGGGTTTTAAGTATATTCAGAGTCAAGCAATCATCACCACAAACAATTTTAGAACATTTTTCATCACCTCAGAAAGAAACCCGTTAACCTTTAGGTATTACCCCCTAGTATCTCCATCCCCTCTTCCCCACAGGCCTAAGCAACCACTAATCTACTAGTATCTCCATCTCCCTCCCCCGCAGCCCTAAGCAACCACTAATCCACTTCCTGTGTCTCTAAATTGTCCTATTCTGGACATTTTATGCAAATAAAATCATGTACTATATGGTCCTTTGTGACTGGCATTTTTTCCCTTAGTATAATATTTTAAGGTTCATACATGTTATGGCATGTATCAATATTACATTGCTTTTCATGGCTGAGTAACATTCCATTGTATGACTATACCACATTTTGTTTGTTAATTAGTTGATAGACATTTGGGTTGTTACATCTTTTGTCTGTTATGAATAATGCTGCTATGAACATTTGTGTATTTTTTTTGTGAACATATGTTTTCAATTGTCTTGGAATGAAATTGCTGACCCATATGGTAATTCTGTTTAACTTTTTGAGGAATTGCCAGATTGTTTTCCAAAGTATCTGCACCATTTCACAACCCCAACAGCAAGGTAGGCGGGTTTCAATTTCTCTAAATCTTCACCAACAACTATTATTGTCTGTCATTTTGATTATAGCCATCCTAGTGGCTGTGAAGTGGTATCTCGTTGTGGTTTTTACTGGCATTTTCCTAATGACTAATAATGTGAGCATTTTTTTCATGCACTATTGGCTATTTATATATCTTTTCTAGAGATGTGTCTATTCACATCATTTGTAGGTTTCTAAATCAAGTTCTCATTTTATTATTGAGTTGTAACAGCTCTTTATATACTCTTTATATATTCTGGATACAAGTCTCTTTCTCAGATATATGATTTGCAAGTATTTTCTTCCACCTCATGAATTGTCTTTTTATTTTTTATATTTATATTTATATATTATTTATTTATTTTATTACTATTTATTTATTTTATTCATTTATTTTATATTTTTTGTATTTTTATTTTTGTGATTTTGTGTCTTTTGAAGCACAAAAGTTTTTAATTTTGATGAAGTCTAATTTATCTATTTTTTCTTTTGTCGTGTGCTTTTTGTGCCACATAAAAGAATCTGTTGCCAAATATGAGGTCATAAAGATTTACTGCTATGTTTTCTTAGAGTTTTGTAGTTTTAGCTCTTGCATCAAGATCTTTAATCCATTTTCAGTTATTTTTGCATATTGTATGAGGTTAAAAATTTAACTTTACTCTTTTGCATGTGGCTATCTAATTGTTCTAACACTATTTGTTGAAAGGACTATTCTTTATCTATTCAATGGTCTTGGCATTGCATTGAAAATACAAATCAATTTGGGAGTCTAAATATTTGGAATTATATAGTGGTGATGGTTGCAGAACTTCGTGAATGTATTAAAAACCACTAAATAGGCCGGGTGCAGTGGCTCACGCCTGTAATCCCAACACTTTGGTAGGCCAAGATGGGCAGATCACAAGGTCAGAAGATCGAGACCATCCTGGCTAACATGGTGAAACCCTGTCTCTACTAAAAAATAAAAAACAAACAAACAAAATTAACCAGCCATGGTGGTGGGCACCTGTAGTCCCAGCTACTTGGGAGGCTGAGGCAGGAGAATGGCGTGAACTCGGGAGGCAGAGCTTGCAGTGAGCTGAGATTGTGCCACTGCACTCCAGCCTGGGTGACAGAGCAAGACTCTGTCTTAAAAAAAAAAAAAAAACCCACTAAATCATACACTAAAAAAAGGTAGATTTTATGCTATTTGAATTCTTTTTCAATTAAAAAAAGTCTACCCATTCTCTAAGTTTTACTGATCTTCCTGAGCATATCTCCCAATCTGATCTGTTTGACTCTTCCTTTGAATATTTATCTTAGGCAGACCACTTTTATGCAACTGCCATGGCCTTCTCATATTTGTGTGACTTTCAAAGGTTTAAATGGGATGTATATTGAGATGGATATTACCACTAGAGACTGGTTGGTTATCCATAAAGAAACTGTATAGGTAGCATTATAGTAGAGAAACTGCTGTGGTCCAACCCGTAATTCTAGCCTCACTATTCAAAAATTCTATCTTGTCAGTGTTCCAGGTCAATCACATCTAGCTCACAATTCTTAAATGCACAAAAGTATGAACATGAGCCAAGAATGAAATTATGTTAATTTAGAATGAGATCAACTGTCTAGTAAACTGGTCATACTAGTGGATGGTCGTCCTCTGGGTATACAACAAATGCAATAGCAAAAGCCAGAAATTTGCTTGGTAGGCATGTAATCAGAGCGATGCTGTGATTCAAAAACTTGGTACAAAAGATACTCTAGTCAAAAGCAGCTTCACAGTAGGGCTAAACCAGACAACAGAATTCAATAGTGTTTATCTCTGTGGCTCTCCTTTATCCAAGAATCACCTGATTCTTGTCCATCTTGCTTCTAGTCCAGGAAATATTCTATCTCCATGCTGCCGTTTTACAGACTTCTGATCATTCCTTATGCTCTGATTTCATAATTTGAATCCTAGAAAGAAGCCTTGCAGTAGTCCCAGCCAATGCTTGTTTTTTTCCCTCCTTGAGATTGTAAATTCCATAAGACAAAGACTGACTAGAGATTTGTATCTCTTGCAGTACCTACCATAGATTTGAGTGTTATAAGTATGATTAAAATGAACTGAATCTTGAGGAAATGTACTATCTTCAAAACACATTTATTAGTAACTTTCTTTTCCTTCATGATATTGTGCATGACAATAGCAGAAATTTAAAATTCTGTCAATGTGGCTAATGTCAATTTCCTGCATTATATTGCTTCTCTATATTGAATAGATTTATTCTGAGGAATCCATGCATTGTTTTATGTGAAGTCACTCAAGTAATTTTAACTCAAAAATAGCTATTACAAGTGCACTATCTTCTATTTCAGTGATTCTCAAACTTAGCTGTGAATCAGAATCACTGGGAGGGCTTGCTAAAACATAGATTGCTGATCCCCACCCCAGAACTTCTGATTAAGTAGGTCTGGGTTAGGGACCCAGAATTTGCATTTGTAACAGTCTTGTCCTCAGGTGGTGCTGATGCTGCTGGTTAAGAACTAAGTATGCTTGGAGAACCATTGCTCTCCTTCATCCCTCTTGGTCTTCAATGTTTGAATTGAAGCCTCAAAGTGTGGTCTGTGGGCCCAAAAACCTTCAGTACCCAAGAATTTATTAGAAGTCAAAGAGTTCGGGCCCCACTCGTGACCTCTGAGTCAGAATCTGGATTGTAACAAGATCGCTCAGGTGATGTGTATGCAAGTCATTAAAATTAGAGAAGCATTGACTTAGAGCACCAAGAGAGGTCACTTGCAAGCAGGCTAGAGAGGTGTCAAGTGAACAATGATCTAATTAAAAGTAACAGGAACCTGCAAGTGTGCTACATTGTGCATATTTAAGACTAAGCTGAGAGCAAAGAAAACAATGTGACTAAATCAGTCAGGGTCTTGGCAGGACACAGATGGGACTGAGTACTCAAAGAGGGAATTAAAGAGACTTTATTAAAGACATTATGTTAAAAGATATGGGCAGGATCAAGCTTACCTATAATAGATGATAAAACACTTAGGTGTTAATATCAGCAAGAAGCTCTTACCACCAGTAGGCCTAAATGGCAAGGAGATCTGAAGGGAAGTGGAAGGCAGAAAAACACCCAGACTTCTTTTTCTTCTCATCCTTTAGTATCCTCATGCCTTCCACTGGCCAGATCCACCTAGAAGGCCAAGGGCACCCCAACCTAGCTAATACAGCCTCTAGAAGTCAGCCTCCTAGGGGCACAGAGAAGAATGCAGCAGGGTGGAGAGCTCTCCCTTAAAAGAGTCATTTATTGTCCAGGTACCAGTCAGAGTAGGTCAGATTGAAAGTTATACCCTTATTTTTTTAAATCCAAATAAAAGTATATGGGGGAAATGTTAATAATGTTGATACAGAATCAAAAAAATTAATAATGTTGATAGAGAAAATCCAAATATTCTTTCTTCACCTGCAACTGAGAAAACCCTAATGTCTGCCACCAAAGGAGAAAGCCTACAAGGTGGCATGTAATAATAACTTAGATACTGGTCAGTGAGTCAGCTGGCCATTCTTGCTGACCAAGATTGTCTGTAGAGCTCATATTGTAAATGAGGAATGGAAAAGTGAATAGGTAGCTGATCATCTCAGTGACTACAGGAACTGTGCAAAGGCTGGGTAAGCTTTGTTGGGATGAGCATGATGATAGAAGGTTCAAGCCAGGTCTCATGTGGAAACAAGAGTGAATGGGCAATTATTCTCTGGAGTGATTTTAAAATGCCTTAGGGTGAATTCTCTTGAAGGATGACACTCTGTGTATTGCTTATCCTAGGTCATAGCTTCCCATGTTATCATGAGTGCATATAAATTTCCCAGGGATCGTGTTAAAATACAGATTCTCCTTTAGTACGTCTGGGCTAGGCCCTGAGATTTTGCAACTCTAACAAGCTCCTATGCAATGCTAATGTTGTTGACCTTAGGAATACACTTTGAGTAGCAAGGTCCTAAGGCACAGAAAATCAAGAACAATCTTGATTCCACTGAAATTGGGATTTTCCTGTCTTTGGCCTTTGGAAAATGGGTGGTAAATTAAAGTAGATCCATGGGAGGAAGACAGGATGGGTTGTGGAGGCAGTACAAGATCATAACTTTTTGTAGCCCATAACTTATTCTCTTCTTTTCCCCAGCAGGGAAAAGCTATAGAATTTGTTCTTTTTGTTTTCAACTTTTCTTGTCTTAGTCCCTAACGTACTCCTTAGCCCCTAACATATCCCTATCAGCAATCCCTTTGATCTTCAAATAAACCTTGTTTTATCCCATTACAAATGTTGAAGCAGGAACCACAGTTGCATGTAATTTGTGTTCCATACCTTCTTGGAGTTGGCTTTTTATGTACATAGGTCTAAGATGAGGTAAAGAAGTGAGTTCGATTCCACTGTCTTTGATAATAAAGCATATTTGACAGTCTATAAAGTGTCATTGTCCAACATTTCCAAGGACATAGAATCCTTGTGAACTAGTCATCACCACTGTAAAGGTAAAAACTATGCCTAAGAGACAAGTCACTAACTTACACTGCCCCTTTGAAGAAGTTACAAATCTATAGGCAATGAGTCAATCAGCAACACTCACTGAACACCTACTACATGCCTTGCATTATGGTAGAGATTGTGATAATATAGAAAAACAAGGACTCTGGATCTAGAGGTGACAACTAAGATGAAAGGCAAAAATCAATATGTGAAGCAATAACAAATTGTGATCAGTCAGGGTGGACTTTGCCATCTCACATTGGCTCTACACCATACACTACATATATAAAGGATATTTCAACAGTGATTTACAACTTCAGAAATAAAAAAATCATTCTCAGCTAATGATCTTAAAACTTACTCCGTTCTTATTTGCCATTTTACCTGGTAATGAGTTATCTCCCCAATCCCAACCTTAGATTACTCTTTCAATCATTTTAATTTTCTACCCACACATACTGGGTTAGGCTACCTTAACTAATTCCATTCTCTGAATCCCACCCTATCGTGGGGTCAGGGCTCCTACAGGGTAGACCCAAGGGCCATGGGAATACTGAATAGATGTGATATTTGAGTTGTGTCTTCAAAAAAAGTCAGAGTTTGTCAAGTGAAAAAGTTGAGGAAAACATTTATGGTGGTTTCCAAGCAGTAATAACATGGTGCAAAGGCATGTAACAATATCAGATCTATGCCAGGGAATACTAGGAACAAGCTTGAAAAGCCATTTACAAAGAGCTGTGATGTGCATCCTCTTTCAGTAGAATGATACAGATTGCTCTTCCATGTGTTGTAAGGCCATTAGTACAATTCAGCTTGCCGTGAAGGCTGGCGCAAGATGAACCTTTGATCTTACTGCACTAGTACTTCTTTGAAGTAAATGTGACCCTTATTTTAGGTCCTGATGATTATCAAGAACTAGAAGGTCCTAGTTATTTTCCAAGCTTAAAACTTCCCCTAGGCATTCCACTAAATACACTGGTCTTAATGTGGTATTAGGCACATTTGGGACAGATAAGCAGACATTCAAAAAAAAATAAACAGTTTAGTAAATATTTTACTAAAATGTTATAATTTTGGTCACAGAGCCTCATATGCTTTTTGACCTTTGCTTATTTTCTCAAAATACCACTAAGACCACCAACACTGTCAAAGAAAGTGATGGATAGTTTAGCAAGATTCAAACTTAGAATGGAATACCACTAAAATGTCATGTTGTTCAATATACTGGGGCAAAATAAACCCAGGATATTTGGTTCATATGGAAACCAAAAACAAAACAAAACAAAACAAAAAACAAACAGAGAAATCCATGCAGTGACCCATGGAGAGTTGACACATGTGCTGATGCTCTATATCCATCAAAATGATTGAGGGGAACTCCCAGGTTGATCCTATACATAGTTCATCAGAAGCCACATCTGTTCTCTTTCGCCAATATGTAAGTGTGCTGTGTCTTGATCAGCTGTCTCAAGATTTTAAGTCCCTTTTGTCCTTTCCCAATATAAATAGCAAGGCAAGGCCTTTTGAATTCACTTTGGAACACTCTCAAAACCCAACAGGTGTTGGCCTTTGCTGACCTCTGGGGGCCTTTCCCCTCTTTGAGGGGGGACTGTCTGCTCTTCCCCAAAGGGATAGCCCCACCAGACAACCACAGGGTGACAGCTGGCATCCTCACACAACACATACCAGCAAGGAGGAGAGCTCAGGAGCGACAGCCAGGAATATTTGGCACTAGCCCCTCCTCCTTGTAAACCACCCATTGGGGAAAAAATGGAAAACAGAATTGCTGAGAATCTTATGTTTCTTAGAAATGCAATTACCACAGATGTAAATGATATGGGAAGTTACAGGCTTACAGGCTGCCATCAGGAAAAACTAGCTACTTAGAGGTGAAAGCAATGTCTTTGGAACATGGTAAATGAAAACGCAAATGAAAGTTGTTCAAAAAGGATTCTCAGGGAGGGGATGAGAATGGTGATACTGCAGAGCTTTTTTTTTTTTTTTTCTTTTTTTTGGTTGTGAGGATTTGGCCCTCAAATTAGGGTTGCTAGATTATGCAAATAAAAAGAGAGGATGTCTATTAAATCTTAATTTCAGGTGAATTAACAAAGGTTTTTGGATAAATATATTCTATGTAATATTTGGGACATATTTATACTAAAAAGTTATTTGTTGTTTTACCTGAAATGCAAATTTGACTGGATGCTTTGTATTTTTCTGATAATGTGCCTCGAAATCTAACAATCTGTTTATTCTTCTGATTCCTGATTGTTCTCCTCCAGAGACCAATAGTGACACTTCCACGCCAAAATGAAACTTTATTCCAAGCTTTTGAGATAAATGGAAAACCTCAGTCATAGAGTCTCAATTGTATAACTGGAATGGACTCTCTGTATGATGCTGCTCACTTCTTTCTGCTCGCTCCAATTTTCATATAAATTTAAAGAACATGTCTTTTGTTTTAGATTATTGTATAATTAACTTCTTTGTCAGAAGAAATGAGACAAGCATATTAAATGAAATTTAATTTAATTTGACTAATAGTTGTTCCATGCTGAGCTAGGCATGATCTGGCAAAGGAGGGGCTGGTGATGTAGTCTGTCAGGAATGTTCTGCTTATTCTGCCTCTGATGGGCTACACACAAAAAAAATTTTCAATAAGATCAATGTGGCCTGCCATTCAGCAGAGTTAAATAAATACTCAATGCTCACTATCTACCATTTTCTGGATCAGACGCTGAAGATGTAGAGATGTATAAACCATTGCCTCCACATGCTGACTCCCTGATAGGTGATATATAATGGAGAAAAGATTAATTTTATTTGGTAGCATCAAGGAAGGCTTCACAGAAAATGTGATGGAAAGAGAAAATCTCCATTTTAGAAACAGTGCAGCAGGGGCAAGAAATTTTGGGAAAATGTAAAAGGTATCCTATTATCTTGGGATTTTCCTAGGCTTTCTGGTCATCCCATGAATGTTTGTGGGATTACTTGCTTCATTCTGTCAGAAACACTTGTATTTCCTGCATATTAATAGCATTTATTGGTAAATTTTAAAAAGCTGACCAAGTTGTCACTACAGGGCAGAGAATCCATATAAGGCATTGGAGGTCTGTGAACCTCTTGAGATTATATATACCAATTTATGTGTACAGATAATGTGAATTTTTCTAAGAAAGAGGGGCTTATAGTTTTTTTAATTAACAAAGTATTCTATAAGCTTTCAAACATTAAAAATCTCTGTCATCTAGAAATCAGAATGTTCATCAAAATAACATTATGTAATAATTAAATATATAGTAAAAAACTTTCTGCAAAGACATTATACAAGCTTTGGAGAACAAAACAAGGGGAGTCACTAAGCTTATGTAAAAACATCAATCTTTGTAGGAAAAAAGTGGGAATCATGTGATTGAAATAATGTTATTATTATAGAATCATAGTACTGAAGGGGCACTGAGAGATTTCTATTTTATTAACACTGATCTTCCAGTCACCAGTGAGGATCTCCTTGTCTCCATGGGTCTCACCTAGATGATTTGACAATTGTCTCAACGTTTCCTCCTTGTATAATATTTATACTTACAAACATTGATTCATGAAACCAAGGCATAATGAAATTCAGAGCAGTTCCCTAAATGTATTCGCATCTACCCTTTCTCCTACTTTAAGTTTTTCCATTTTCTTTAGAATCTGTTTCTAAGAGGGGAATATTTATTGACTATTCTGTCACTATGACAATCTTATGAGGCATAGTTTCTAAATTCCCGTTTTACCCACGAAGACACCGAGACTCAACAAAGCTAAGTTACTTACCTAAGCCAGGAAAGCTAGAAAGGGTGTTCTGAATGTTGGTTATCAAAGAGGATGGAAGGAGGTGAGTATGCAATTAAGTGAAGGGATCCAGTCTGAACAGAGGACTTGAAGTGAATTGTGTTACATTTGATGATTCTGCTTACCTGCTCTCTGGATTTGCAAGCCCACCATTATTTCCATGATACACTTATTGGGAATTTCCTGCTTTTAGTATTTTTATTCCAAATACAAATATGTTATTGAATGCAAATGTTATAATTCAACATAATATAACTTTATATAGAATGTAATAATGGATCGTATTATCATGCTTCCTGGGGTTCATATAGTCGACAAAATAATGACTCTATGCAGCCAAGTGAATCAAAGAGGAAGGGATTTTATTCCGGTGGCATGGTGTAGTTTAGACTAAAACACAATTAGCAAACAAAGATAAAACCAAGCATTTATCCATTAGATATTTTAAAATTTTAACTATTTAGGTTCAACAGTAGATCCCTGTGGCAGATGCCACTAACACCAAATTTACATGAGCTTCTCTATATTACTCAGCCTCCTTTGCAGTTAATTTAGGGCCACATGCCTAGTACTGGTAAATGTCATGCATTGTTTCTAGATTGAGGCACTTAAGAGCCATAGTACCAACCTCCATCCCTTTCATCTCCTATTCTGGTAACTTTGGAGGCCAAAAGTTTCAAATGTCATAGCTATGAGGTGCAGAAGAAGCAACCAATCCACACCAGGCTTTCCATGAGTGAGAAGCAAGCATTCAGTGTGTTCAGTCTCTGAGATTTTGCAGGGTTAGTCTACTGTGTAGCTACTCTCAAAGTGTAAAAACTAACAATGTCAGTATCCTTTGGAAATTTGTTAGAAATGCAGAATCTATTCTCGATCCCAGAGATACTAACCAGAATCTACATTTTAACAATATTCCTGGATGAATAATGTGCATATTAATTATAGAAGCTCTGTTTTAAACTATATTTGCAATTCTGGTAACTTGGAATGCTAGTAGTGATATTCAGAGAATACCAAACCTGATTTGTATGAAAGTCAATAGCTTAGATTTTCAAAAACACAGAGATCTGTGACCTACTGCAGAAGAATTTCTGGAAGTAAGCCTAGAAATTTCTACTAAAATTTCCTAGTGATTCTGATAATTGGCTACATTTAAATCTTTGTCAGTTCCAACTGGGAATATAGATAGATACACATGATCACGTTAAATTTTGCTATTTTAGAATAATTATGAATTACATAAATAATAAAAATTTAGTTAACAAATGTTCTATGAAGAGTTCCTGGTACTTATATACAGATTCCATGAAATTAATGTTTATGTCACTTGTTATCTAATTTGAGGTGCAAAGTGATTTTCAACTTTTATTAGCCTCAGAAACTCTGGGCAAACAGAAAATCTGAACAGGGAGGGGTGGAGAATGCATTGCCTTCATTTGCACTGCTTTTTCCAACTGGCTGTCTTGCTTCAGTCCTTTCCAGGCTAAACATATCTTTGAGTTTAAAAGAGCCTGCAGCTGTCTTCATTTAGCAGTTTCCTTATCAGAATGAGGCAGTTCCACATCCTTTTGCAGACAGACATCAAAATACTGGCTCTTCCCTTCTTTATTTCTGACTGTCTCCCCTGTGAGTCAAAACCACAGTAAAAAAGGATTGTCACACAGTAAGCTCACCACCGAAGAGTGGAGAGTACCTGGCTGCCTTATGAAAAGTCAGTTAGAGTCCCTCTTTTTGAGGTTCTCACTGGGATGGTTTTTATTTTGCATAAAATTTGTTTTAAAAATCCTCTCTGTCCCTTTTGAACTGGATCAGCAGCTTTCAGCTCCTTTCAGAAACCCCTTGGCTGCTGGCCTTTTCTCTCTGAATACCTGTTAAGCAGGTAACACAATAGGAAAATCTTTAAACATGGTTTTGCAGAGTTGTTTTCTCATAACAACTCCAATTTTAAATTACAAAAAAAATCTCATTTTTTATCAACATGCTAAGTCTAAGACAATATTCAGCTGACATAGCTGAATGGGCATTGCCTGATTCCATGGAGGCTCCTAGCCATGGGTAGAATAAAGTATTTCCAACAAGGACCTAAGTAAGGTCCAACCCCTAACGAAGAAATGCCATTCATTTCAAGGAGTTACAAAACAGGGAACGTGGCTGGAAGAGAGGAGGGGGCAGAAGTCACCAGATATTGTAGGAACTTGGGCATCAAGGGAAGGAGAAGGGGAACAGAAAGGGTGGGATGGAGGAGGTGGCAAAAAACAGATCCTGGGGAGGAAAGAGGAAGACAAAAGAGGGAGGCATGTTGAAAGTAAGGCTATTGTTTTTCACAGTTTAAGCAGTAAATCTTTTTCAAGAAAACAAACAAAACGAGGTCAGGAGATTGAGACCATCCTGGCTAACACAGTGAAACCCCGTCTCTACTAAAAATACAAAAACAATTAGCTGGGCGCGGTGGCGGGCGCCTGTAGTCCCAGCTACTCGGGAGGCTGAGGCAGGAGAATGGCGTGAACCCGGGAGGTGGAGCTTGCAGTGAGCCAAGATCGTGCCACTGCACTCCAGCCTGGGCAACAGAGCGAGACTCCGTCTCAAACAAAACAAAACAAAACAAAAGACAAAACAAAAAAAAATGCCCCCCACCCCATAGCAAAAACTCTATGATTTGTTTTTCAGTACCCATAAGAGTAGATATACACAAATCAAACTGAACTGAAGATAAATAAAAATGTATTTCAATTCAAACAACCGGTTAATAATTGGCTAGTATCTGTGTGGTGTTAACAGGTTCATATGTAGATACTCTCTTAAATAATTATTTATTCTTCCTACACAGGATAATCAGGCTGGTTGAATGTGTGAACTATTCACACATTCAAAGATCCACACTCAATGAAGAGAGTTATGAAGTAACGTTTCTCTCTCTCTCATGACTTTTGGGTTTTATTACCATTTCAGCTCTGAATCTCCTCTGACTTAGGATCACCCTAACCTGAGGATGCCTTTTGGCTCTGTTTTTGTCTCTTTCTTTAAACTACTTTCTCTCATTCTTCCTTGCCCTCCAGTCTGTACTTTCCCTTCATGTTATCTGCTTCTCCCTGGAGGCAATATTCCTCGCCTGCCTTGTATTTTAAAGGGCCAATCCAGAGCTGCCACCTAGTGCTTCTGTTTGAGGCCTTAGAAGGGACTGATAATTTTGCAAGAGAATATGTATATCTGAACTCCCTCCATGAGCAATATTGAATTCCTGGGAACTCTATATGAACAGTGAGTCCTGTGAGTCATCAAGGGAAGATATCAAATAGTTCTTCCCACTAAGAGGGACACCTAGGTTAGAAGCTCCAAAACAGGATTCTTCGGTGCCTGGAAGCTACTGAGAGAAATGAGAGAGACCATGAGGTTGAGATTCCAGAGAGTTTGATTCTCAGAAGAAATCATGACCAGACTTTTGTAAGAAAGGTGGCAAGCTAACCAGGAAATGCAAGGTGGAAATGCATGTCTGACTTACCTAATGCATTAGCTAAAATGGATCCCAGCAGTCTTCGTTTCCGGTTCTTATAAACAGAAAGCAAGAAGGAAGGAAAGGAAGATGGAGAAGAAAAAAATAATATGAAAAATCATGACAAAAGTCATCTGCTTAGAAAAATGTTAGCATAGCAGTCTTTCCAATCATTGAAGTCCTGCTTACAAAGTTAGCCTTTGCCTAAAGCATGGAAACTTAGGTTTTTGGAAGATTCCTATCATTTCTGATAAGAAAGCCTCACTGTGCCTAAACTGTGCAAATAATGTAATTTATGTTGAATGTCTGTGTGCCTTCTGGGAGTCTGGAATTTTGATATGTGTTTAGTAGATGGAGTCTAAGTGGCCAGCTCTAGGTAAAAATTTTGGGCGCTGGATCTCTAATGAACTTCTCTGATAGGCAACATTTCATGTGCATTGTCATAATTTGTTGCTAGAGGAATTCAGTGTATCAAGTATCATTCTCCTGGGAGGAGGAGACTCTTGGAAGCTTGAATCTGTTTTTCTCTGGACTTCATGCACATTTTCACGTGGCTGATATTTTTGTATCCTTCCTCTGCAATAAAGCATAGCCATGAGTACAACTTTATGCTGAGTCATATGACTTCTAGCAGGTCACTTAACCTGGCTGTGATCTTGGGAACCCATAACACATCACTTTCCTGCCATTATTTAATAACTTCAGTTTTTAAAATTATGGGTAGATTTTATAAACCACCCAAGAGAAATTGGTATTCATCTTTTCTGTACTCACTAATTTTGAGTTTTGCTTGGAAAATGAGATCAAAAGAAATACTCTTTTGAAATGTTTGGAAGGTGATGCCAATGAGAAATGCTAATGTCTCTTGTATTATACATAACTAATTAAGCAACCAAAATGTTGGAAATGAAGTGTTAAGTGAGAAGCAGTTTGGCGCAGAGTAAAAAACTTGAGTGTGAGGTTTGACTTCACCATTTAGTTTCCCTGTAACTTTGCAAAAGTTAACTTTTCTGAGCTTGAATTAAAAAAATATATAAAAGGGGACATTCATACTCATTTTTGAATAGAGTTCACAAGCTACACTTCATACTCATTTGTGAATGTATTTTTGTGAATTAACTTGAGATAATATGTGTAATAGACTTAACACAGCCACTAGCACATTCTAAGTATTCAGTCAATGGTATAAGTAGATGTTGTTAATCAGCATTACAACAGAAATGGCTCAAAGATACTGTCAAAATCCCTTTTAGGACAATACAAGAAGCAGAAGCCTGCACCATACTGAGCCTTGGAGGCTCCAGTCACATCTAGAGTGACCCTAAGAGGTGTCATTTTAAGACCATTGTGGCCTATTCAAGGGTGGGCCTGTATCTCAGAGGTCTGCACTAAGCCCTCCTTGTGACCACTCAGCATCTCTCCATGCTGACTTCAGTCTCTTGCAGCTACCTACAGGGAGATGACTTTGGGAGTTTTCCTTAAATTCTTTCCTCTGAATTTTAGTAGCCATCCAAGCAGTATAGAGTAATTGAGGTAGGAAGACACATGGCCCTATCTTTGTTTGATTCACCATCTATGTGGCCTTGGAAAAGTTACTTCTCTGAGTCTTAGTGATATGGTTTGGCTGTGTCCCCACCCAAACCTCAACTTGAATTGCAACTTCCACAATTCCCACGTATCGCGAGAGGAACCCAGTAGGATGTGATTGAATTATGGGAGTGGGTCTTTCCTGTGCTATTCTCATGATAGTGAATCTCATGAGATCTGATGGCTTTACAAAGAGGAGTTTCCCTGCACAAGCTCTCTTCTCTTGTCTGCCACCATGTGAGATGTTCCTTTCACCTTCCACCATGATTGTGAGGCCTTCTCAGCCACATGGAACTGTAAGTCCAAAAAACCTCTTTCCTTTGTAAATTTCCTAGTCTTGGGTATGTCTTTATCAGCAGCATGAAAACAGACCAGTACAGTAAATTGGTACCAGTAGAGTGGGGCATTGCTGAAACGATACCCACGAATGTGGAAGTGACTTTGGAACTAGGTAACAGGCAGAGGTTGGAACAGTTTGAAGGGCTCAAAAGAAGACAGGAAATTGTGGGAAAGTTTGGAACTTCCTAGAGACTTGTTAAAGGGCTTTGACAAAAATGCTGATAGTGTTATCAACAAAAAGTTCCAGACTGAGGTAGTCTCAAATGGAGATGACGAACTTGTTGGGAAGTGGAGCAAAGGTGACTCTTGTTATGTTTTAGCAAAGAGACTGGTGGCATTTTGCCCCTGCCCTAAAGATCTGTGGAACTTTGAACTCAAGAGAGATGATTTAAGGTATCTAATGGAAGAAATTTCTAAGCAGCAAAGTGTTCAAGAGGTGACTTGGGTGCTGTTAAAGGCATTCAGTTTTATAAGGAAAGCAGAGCATGAGACTTTGGAAAATTTACAGCCTGACAATGTGATAGAAAAGAAAACCCCATTTTCTGGGGAGAAATTCAAGTTGGCTGCAGAAATTTGCATAAGTAATAAGGAGCTGAATGCCAATCCCCAAGACAATGGGGAAAATGTCTCCAGGGCATGTCAGAGGTCTTTACGGCAGCCTCTCCATCACAGGCCCGAGGCCTAGGAGAAAATGGTTTTGTGGGCCTGGCCCAGGGTCCCCATGCTGTGTGCAGCCTAGAGGCTTGGTATCCTGCATCCCAGCTGCTCCAGCCATGGCTGAAAGGGGCCAATGTAGAGTTCAAGCCGTTGCTTCAGAGGGTGCAAGCCCCAGGCCTTGGCAGCCTCCATGTGTTGTTGAGCCTGTAAGTGCACAGAAGTCCAGAATTGAGGCTTGGGAACCTCTGCCTAGATTTCAGAAGATCTATGAAAACACCTGAATGTCCAGGAAGAAGTTTGCTGCAGGGGTGGGGCCTTCATGGAGAACCTCTGCTAGGGAAATGGGAAAGGGAAATGTGGGGTGAGAGTCCCCACACAGAGTCCCTACTGGGGCACCACCTATTAAAGCTGTGAGAAGAGGGCAACCATCCTCCAGACCCCAGAATGGTAGATCCACTGTCAGTTTGCATCGTGCACCCAGAAAAGCTGCAGACACTCAACAGCAGCCTGTGCAAACAGCCGGGAGGGAGGCTGTACCCTGCAAAGCCATAGGGGTGGAGATGCCCAAGAACATGGGAACCAACCTATTGCATCAGCATGACCTGGATGTGAGAAATGGAGTCAAAGGAGATCATTTTGAATCTTTAAGATTTGGCTGCTCCACTGGATTTCAGAATTGCATGGGACCTGTAGCCCTTTGTTTTGGCCAATTTCTCCCATTTGGAACAGTAGTATTTACCCAATCTCTGTACACCCATTGTATCTAGGAAGTAACTAACTTGCTTTTTATTTTACAGGCTCATAGGCAGAAGTGACCTTCCTTATCTCAGATGAGACATTGGACTGTGGACTTTTGAGTTAATGCTGAAATTAGTTAAGATTTGGGGGGACTGTTGGGAAGGCATGACTGGTTTTGAAATGTGAGGAAATGTGAGATTTGGGAGAGAATAGGGCAGAATGATGTGGTTTGGTATGGTTTGGCTGTGTCTTCACCCAAATCTCATCTTGAATTGTAACTCCCACAATTCCCATGTGTCATGTGAGGAACGCAGTGGGAGATGATTCTATTATTAGGGCAGGTCTTTCCTGCACTGTTCTCATGATAGTGAGTCTCAGGAGATCTGATGATTTTAAAGAGGAGTGTCCCTGCACAAGCTGTCTTCTCTTGTCTGCCACCATGTGAGATGTGCCTTTCACCTTCCACCATGATTGTGAGGCCTCCCCAGCCACATGGAACTGTTTAAGTCCAATAAAACTTTCTCTTGTAAATTTCCCAGTCTCAGGTATGTCTTTATCAGCAGCATGAAAACAGACCAATACACTCAGTATGCCTCTCTGTAAAACAGATAAATTAAAAATATATACTTTTGCTACCTCCCTTGAAACTTGTCTAGAAAATCCATAGATAATATGGCAAAATGCTTTGGAAGTTGTAAAATACAATACAGAGAACCCCTGACTTTTTTTCTAGGCTGAGCATGAAGACTATTACCCAAGGTTGTTTGAGTGTCTGGCAGAAGAAAGTAAGAGGAACTTGAGGCTTATTGAAAAAGGAGATTTGGTTTGGCATTAGTCTTAAACATCTAAATTGAATCCTGAGTATTTATTTAAATTCCACAAAGGCTGGCAAAAATTATGTCCTTCTCCGGTTTGAGCTGGAATTACAGACAATGAAAACATTGCTTTGGTATTTAATTGCAATAACTGGTATCATACCACTTTTTTGTACAACAATGCATCACGGTTATCTGAAATTGATTTATTGCTTTGTTGTGAAAACTTGTTTTTCATTGATGTTTCCCCCTCAGTGCTCTTTTTCACTAATTGATTGATTTGATTGTTAGAGCTTCAACTTCATCTCTGAAGATGGATTGGAATAATTATTGCAGCCTGCTGTTTAATCATTCTGCCACACAATTACTGCTGCTATGTGCTCTTCAGTTGCACTTTATTAGCTGTAGTAATTGTAGTTGAGTTTAATAATTTCATAAGATACTTAGATATGATAACTTGGTCATTATTCAGGGGGCACTTTTATGGAAACTGCGGGCTCCTGAACAAGTGAGAAACTCATGCTAATTTCTCCTTTTGGTTATCTGTTAAGAAGTTCTTGAACATTACACCTCCCAGTCAATTATAGTCATAAATGCCCAACCTGGAGAGGCAGAACAAGGCATTCCATAGCTCAGAGAATACCAGTTGTTTAAGAACCTGAGTCTGAAAGAGGGTAACACATTTTCCTTGATTGCCACCATCCCCAAGCCTGGGAATATTATGTGGCTATGCTACAGAGGAAGAAAATAATATTGTCGTTTGTTAATTATGTTTTATAATATTTTTTGATAAGCCTGTAATGACCTTTCCCCAAGGTTGCTTTTTCTCTGGAATCTGCATATGCAGAACAGGGTAATCTTCTAAAGTAGAACACAAAGTTTTAGCAGTGTGAGGTGAAGTATCCTTTTCTACCTTTCCTTTGTTACACTGACTTGGGTGAATTCTCCCTACCACCCCTGGACCCTGCACTGAACTTGTCCCTTCCACCTCCTTGAGAAACAGTGTGGGGCAAGGGACCAGGACAAATGCCAGGGGCTGCTCTGGATCGATATAATTTTATTTCAAAACTCAAGATGTGGGCTCATTCCTAATTCAACTGCACATGTAATTATTTTCTCAGTGTATTGCTTTCCACACATTGAAGACAGTCACACTTATTTGTGATGTTTGAGATTATTATAGAAGAGCATTGCTCTAGTGTTAAGTTATATTAATAGTCTGCTGTGTCAGAGTTGCCTAGACTGGACGCAAAACACTTTGGAAGCTAATTCTGATTTCCTCTTTTGTTTTTTACTTTAATCACAATTATGGTATTCACTAAATCATTTGGGAAGAAAACGGGTTTTTAAAAAGCACTTGCTTTTAAATAATTCTTTCTTTCCCCCATCTCTTTTTTCTTTTTTTCCTAATTCTCTCTCTCTCTCTGTCTGTCACACACACACACACACACACAGACACACACACTCTGACACACACACACCATTGACTGCATTACTTGCTCTGATTATCTCATATGTCAATATCCCCAATTTTGGAGTTTATAATTTGAGCAAATGATAATCTGCATGTCATGATGAAGAAAACTTTCCAGACTTGTTTTGAAATTCAGAAATGTATAGTTTCCTTCCAATTTTTGTTTGTTTTTTCTTTGAGCTATAGGAAAAAAATTGGAATGTAGAGGCTTTATGTAAAAATACTGTTTAATGACATGCTTAGAGGAATACACTCTGCAGAACTGTTTGCAATTATAATTTCTCTTATTAATTTTTCATATGCTTCAGAATTATTTTCCAATCCCACTACCCCTCAATCAAGGAAGGCATGTTGGATGGAAAATAAATGGCAAAATTTGCCAACAAATGCAAAACATAGAGATCTGGCAAAGATCTGTAAGATAATAGCAGACCTTTTGTGTTTCTTTCAATAGAGCACATTGACAAATTTAAGAAGTGGCATCTAGGTTTGAAATAAACCTAATGTCTCCCAACTTACCTTCATTGGTAGCTTCAAACACAGCTAGATCTTGCTGTGATTTTGCATGGTAGAAGAGAAAGGATGCAACCATGTCTGACCATGTCAGTTAAAGAATCAATAGCTGCTCACTTCTGTAAGGTAAGCTATCATCTTTGGACCTTCTTGAGCCCTTTCACTTATCTTCAGAAAATATTATCTGACTCAACTTGTTTCCTGGAAAGCACAAGGGATTTTTTTCCCTTTGAGTTAAATAGAAGTTAGGATTCTGTAGTCCTTTTTCATCAAGTGTGTAAGTTTAGTAGAAGCTTAACCTATAAGGATTTTTTGATCTGCAGTAGTAGATTGTAAGCACTATGCATTTTCAGAGATACTATATACATTGATTGGGTATTTATTTTTGTATATAACCACCAATTATCTATTTTAACCATCAACTTTAATAATAATAATAGCAGCGTGGTCAGCTGAATAATAGCTCCCTAAAATATCCAGAGTCCTAATCCCTGGAACCATGAAAATTACCTTATATAGCAAAAGACACTTTGCAGATGTAATTAAGTTAAATATCTTGAAACTAGAAGATTATTCTGGTTTATTTAGGTGGACCCTAAATGCAACCACAAGCATCCTTATGAGAAGCAGGCAAAGGGAAATTTGACATAGAAGAGAAGGCTACTTGAAGAAAGTGGAGGGAAGCAGAGAGAGAGGAATCCTATGCCACTGACTTTGAAAATGGAGAAAGGAGCTACAAACCTAAAAATACAACAAGTCACTAACAGCTATGAAATATAAGGAAATGGATTCTCAATTGGAGTCTCCAGGGCTATGTCCTACCAACACCTGATTTTAGCCCAGTGAAACCCATTATAAACTTCTGGCCTCTGAAACTCTAAGAAAATAAATGTATGCTGCTTTTAGCCATGGCATTTATGATCATTTGTTATGGCAGCCAATAGGAAACTAATATAAGTGCTATCAATTATAGCTAACATATATTGACCTTGTATGCTTTTAGTTATTAGTCAAGAACTGTGCTAGGAATTCTACATAGATTTTTCTAATTTTTTACTCATAAAGTGATGTAAGGTAAGTATTAAAATTACTCTCATTTTATAGGTGATGAAACTGAGACTCAGAGAAGAGCTGAGATTAATCCCATATCTGTCCAACTTCAAAATCCCTTCTCTGAACCTGTACAGGAATGTTGTGTCCCCAAGGGGTCAATATTCCAGGAAAGAACCACTGCTGCTATAGAGAATCACCACTCCATAGGCAGGGCAGTGCCTTGAGCTGCTCAACTAAGGATACTTATTGTTACTTCTTGATTATATGCTAAACAAGCGGTGGATTAATGAGTTTTCTGGGAATTAATAGGCAATTCCCAGAACTGAGTGTTCCTCCCCTTTTTAGACCATATATAGTAACCTCCTGATGTGTTCATGGCATCTGTAAACAGTCATGATGCTGGAGGGAGTATTTTTTAGTATGCTAATGCATTATAATTCATGTATAATGAGCAGTGAGGATGTACAGAGGTCACTTTTGTCACCATCTTTGTGTTGATGGGTTTTGGCTGGCTTCTTTACCACATGCTGTTTTATCAGCAAGGACTTTGTGACCTGTATCTTGTGCCAACCTCCTAGCTCATCCTATGACTTAGAATGCCTAACCTTCTGGGAATGCAGCCCAGTAGGTCTCAGCCTCATTTTACCCAGCCCCTATTGAAGATGGAGTTGCTCTGATTCAAATGCCTCTGATGTATCTCCCCACCCCCTTTTATAATAAAACCCTTAATCCTGAGAGTTATAGAGGGACAAAGATCCATCTTCTGTAACTTCTTCGGACTGAATAGGAGCAATGATATTCCTGCCTAACTGTTAGGGTCTCTTGTATTCAGGGTAGGGAGGAGCTCAGTCAGAAAGCATTGGTATGTTGATGGCCATTCATAACTCTTGAATTCCAACAAAAGGTAATATCCGGAAGATTAATGTGTTAAATTTAAAAAATATTCAGTAAGCTTATCCTGCATTCCCAAACAAAGAGTATAGCAGCAATATATTCCACAACAGTAAAGCAAAATAAGCAAAATTATCCCAAGTAAACTAAACAAGGTTTTCCATGAACTGGGCAACTGCTGGAACCAAGCTGTTATGGGGTTCCTAACTGATTCCAATATGTGTCCAGAATTAGAATACTGATCGGGATTTTTACATTACCCATCTCTCTTGTTTCTACTGAGCTGTGGTGAGAGATCATGGCTTGTTCACAGGACAAGCAGTCATTCTAAATTGCAGGAAAAATCTTAGAAACAACTGATGAGACTGGAATCTAATAACAAATGTACCATAGTTCTTGAAGCATAATTTTTCTCTTCCCAGCTTTCCATTTTTACTAAAGACAAATCATGGTAAGACTGATTTGTTTTATTATACTTGGCCTGATTATTTGTATAAAGTGCAGCAAGAATAATTATTTTTCACATAGGATTTTAAAATTGACTTAGATGGAACTTTGTTCCATAGAAGGAATCTCAGATAAGACTTTTTTAGAGCCAAGATCAGACATGGACTTATACCTTCAAATACCTATGAGTTATGTAAATTCTCTCCTCTTGAGGTCCCAAGATAACTTAGAGCTCCTGGACCTGTCATAAAGTGACATTCTGTACTTAACACAGGTTGGAAACCCTGCACATGGTCTGTGTAGACAAGGTATGAGGCTAGTTTTCCCAAGGGAATTTTATTGGCTCTGTAAGTCAAGTGTAATTCATTAAAGGAAAACATGCCATTCTAGTCAAAGCCTTGGTAAAATAACCAGTTTCTTGAATTGTGTCCTGTTACAAAAGAAAACATCCTTATTGTACTTATCCAAATAACTATATTGACCTAAGAATATTGATAACTAGTTTTCAAATTCTGGAGAAATCAGGTAGAGAGAAACAAATATGCTCCAAATTTTGTTTACACGAGTGTACTTAACTGATAAAAGCTGTACATAGCTCAAAAGTTTTTTGACTCTGAAAAACAAAGAATCAGCAACATTTTAAGTAAAGTCAAAAAGATTTCTTCAATCTTCTATTAGCTCAGTCTATGCACTTAACACCATCCTGTTTGATATTCACAAATATTTTAGTTGTCCATGAGTCCTGAAAGTCTTTCCTCTATTCTGATGTTACAATCTTCAATCTTATCAGAAACCTGCGTTCAAGAGCACCTGCCAAATTCCTGTAGGGATTATAAGCCATCTTCTAAAGAGGATCAAAACAAGACAACAATTGCCTGTGGATGACAAAAGTCTTAGGGCAGCCATATTAAAACTGCAATTGAAAGGGAAATTTCAGTTATTTCTGTGGCATATAAAAATTTTACATAACAATTATAACTATTAACAACATACACTAAGTCTAGAATTGTAGGAGTTTTTCATCATTTTGGAACACATGTTTATTTATAATATATTTGTACAAATATAACCCAATAACATATTTATACAAATATGTTATACAAATAACCCAAAGAAAGCCAAACACTGTTTCATATTTGATGATGCTTCCTGTATGGATTTTATACCAAATAAGCCAAATTTCACCTTTACAGTAGGGTACTACTAATGTTAAACCCAGTTCTTAATAAAACCTTATAGACAAATTTACTCAATCATCTTAATCAGTTTGACCATAAGGTAAGATCTTTATAAACTTTCTTTCCTCACCTCCCCAGCAAAATGGATCAAAAACCTTTTATAATCCTTTACAATTTTTGTGAAAGAGCAGATCAGTGCTCTGAGAAAAACCTGCTGTGCTTTTATTCCAATGTTCAGTTACAGAAAAACTGAATACTCCTTTAACTTCAGCCAATATGTTCACACACAGAATTTCTTTTATGAGCTTAATTTTTCACAAACCTTCCACAACTTGCTCAAACATTCAGCTTTTCTTACACACCTTGCATGTAAAACTGTCTTTATTTCCCAAAGATTACTAAAGTCATGTGAACTAAAAGACATTACAGTTTTCATTTTTCTGATAAAATAGTGATTTAAGCTCTTATTTTTAAACCAATTAATAAAAGGTCTTTTATATCACACACACACAGCATATATAAATACACTGACAGACACAAGATTCAGTAATTGTAAGATTTTTTATTTGTCAGTTTCTTAATTGGATTACTGGCTCCAGAGTGGAGTCCTTGGAGGAACAGGGTCAGGAAAGCATGCAGTTTCTACAGCCTAATAAGCAGGCAAAGCTGGAAGGCAAAACAGAGCACCCAAAATTAAGGGTCCCATTTTATACCAGATCCTAAATCCCCCCACCCAAACAAGAAGGAATCAGCTCATCTTCCATGGGAGTCTTATGTCTCAGTTGAAGATAAGAAGGTATTTCCATACCTTCAAGGTGGCCAAGAGCATGCTTCTCTAATCCAAACATGCAAAGAACTAAGTATTCACCCATAACTGCCATCAGCCATTCCTAAAAGGATATTTCCTACCTAGTTATTACACTCCAAATCTCTCCCATAAGCAAAGTTATTTCTGATACCAACAAAAGTAAAAAAAAAAAAATCAGATAATGCAATGCAAAACAGAATAAAGCCTTAGATTTTGAAAGGAATCTATTCACTTTCAATTCCTAGGTTTCCAAGAGGGAAACAGGGTTTTTTCCCAATATGTGGTCTCTGGCACCTCTGGCACCTCGTTTTTTCCCCAAGGAGTCCCAGGCTCTTAAAGCTTGAATATCTACTTTTAGACTTTTAATCATAGCACTCTTCAAAAAAATTCTTTAAAATTTCTTATTACTCAACTTCAGTCATGCCAAACCACCAATATTTCTGGCTTTTGAATTTTACCACAGGTAAACTGCCAGGTGCTCACAGAAAGGAAAATTCAAGATAGTTTATGGAGAGGAAGAGAATCAACAAATGTTCATGCAGATATCAAACCAGAATGGACTCATTCCCTAAGCTGGGAATTGAACCCAGGCTGCCATTTTGAAAAGACAAAGCCCTAGCTGCTGAGCTACAGCATTGGGCAGTCTCCATTGCCCTTCCCATGAGGATCCTAGAGCAGACAATTTTGAGCTTGCAAATGATTTTAACTGCTCAAGGTAACTTTTAGGGCTAACTATGACATGGACACCAAAATTCCTATTTGCTGGAGGTTGGAAATCAAGAGAAAGTATTGCCACATGGTTACAAGGTCAAGTGTCCAAAGACATAAAACAAGACAAAAGGGGGCCAGGCGCGGTGGCTCAAGCCTGTAGTCCCAGCACTTTGGGAGGCCGAGGTGGGCAGATCATGAGATCAGGAGATTGAGACCCTCCTTGCTAACACGATGAAACCCCGTCTCTACTAAAAATACAAAAAAATTAGCCGGGCATGGTGGTGGGCGCCTGTAGTCCCAGCTACTCAGGAGGCTGAGGCAGGAGAATGGCGTGAACCCAGGAAGTGGAGCTGGCAGTGAGCTGAGATCACACCACTGCACTCCAGCCTGGGTGACAGAGCAAGACTCCATCTCAAAAAAAAAAAAAAAAGACAAAAGGAACACTTCATCCAGTTGTTGTTTTTTTTTCAGGGACCTGCAGGAAAGTTTACAACTGACCAGTTTGCTAGGCCATCTTGAACAGTGGGCTTACGGGTGTCCTAGGTCTGCATTCTATCCTAAGGTACCCCTTTTAATGACAGAACCATATAGAAAGACACACAAAGCACATCAGATTTGCTATAGCTTAAGACTGGTCTCTTTTTTCCCCATTAATCAACACTTTCCTGTGGTAGGGGAAGGCAAAGAGCTCAGGGAGGCCAGAGAAAGACCCAACCATCCCAGCTAAACTGAATCAAAAGTTCAGGTGGCTGCTTGTCGGTCAAGAAGGGAACCTTTCCAGCAGTCCCATTGGCTCTTTAGTTTCCCCTTTGGGGAGGAAAAAGCTCTCATGTTCCATGGTCCTGTACATTCCTAATTCTGTCACCCATAGCCATCAGCAAAGAAATGCAAGGCAGGTTAATCCAAAGATAATGATGGTTAACATTCCATAGTGCCAAATCCGTTTTTAGCCAAGAGGAACTTTACTGAGAGGGGCCTCTAACCCCCTAAATCTTAGGACTTTAATCCTCCTAAGTTGGGCCTTGAACCCAAGTTTAATCAGGCATCCTTCTCTTTCATTAAGAGGGGCCTTTAACCTGCTTTGTCTTAGGAAAAACTCTAGCTCCCCTAAGTTGGGTCTCTAACCCAATTCCATCTTTTTCCTGCGTACCCCACCACTTACCCAAAGTTAGCCAATTGATGCTGCAGTCTATTTCCTTTGGGTCAGGGATCTCCTCAGTATCATCCCTTTGGGGTTCACCAGGAAGATGTTACCAGAAAGAAATCAAGATTCAGACCCCAAGAGAGGGTTCTTGGATCTTGTGCAAGAAAGAATTCAGTGCAAGTTCATAGAGTAAAGTGAAAACAAGTTTATTAAGAAGGTAAAGGAATAGAGAATGGTGACCCCATAGACAGGTCAGCCGGAGCTTCTTATGTCACCGACAGCAGATTGAAATAATCATTCATTCTTCATAGATATTCTGAGTGCATAAAGTTCCTACTATCTTGCAACTTACAATCTTGTGGGAAAAATAGATAAGCAGATTCAAAGTTGAGTCTTTTGTAAGGATAACCTTAGGAGTATGAGTGGGATATTATGCACAAACATATAAAGAACATGGGCTTGTGATGGTGACACTAGTAGTACGAGGCTGGAGTGGGTATTACAAAAGCCTTCCTGAGGTAGTGACATTTGAGCTGACTGTTGAATGAGAAACAGGAACTGTCCAGCTAAGAGAAAGCTGAAGGCCCTTCAGGCAGAGGGAGTAGCATACTCTAAGGCCCTGAGGCAAAGGAAACTGCGGAAACTTGAGCAAATTACAAGTCATTTGTTGTGACAGTAAGGGCTGCATTTGGCAGGGAGGGAGGATACAGTAGGTAGGAGGTGATGAAAAAAGTAGCTGGAGAGGAGGCCAGGAGCCAGTCTAAATAAAAAGCACTTGAAAGTTTCAGTTCTACTGCATCCTTTTTCTCAGATCATACTCTCTCTTTAGCTCAGTCTAATCTGTACTCTCCCTTAATTAGTTCAGGCAATCCACTCTTTCTAAGGTTGCCAATTACCTCCACTATATCCAAGGGATATTTTCTAGACCCTTGTTTTATTTGACCTCTCAGAAGTGTTTGACACAGCTGACCACTCTCCTTGAAAGACTCTCTTTCTTAATTAAGCCTCTCTGGTACCATGCAAGGCTTCTCTGACTGCAATTCAGGTTTCCTTATAAGTCCATACTCCTCTACCCAATTTTTAAATGCTGGACTTCTCCAAGGTTGGGTCCTGAGTTTCTCTTATTTTCTCACTTTACTCTGTCATCCTCCATGTAGGTCAGGCACTTCTGCTATATACTTTCATAACATTAAAGCTTTTTCATCATAACATTCTGGTTTGTAATTTTGAACAGAATCAATGAAAATCAATTACCCACCACTCCCTCAATGTTTGGTTTAGTGTACACACTCATTACATATTGGCTGAATAATTAAATGAGTAAATTGTACCATAGCAGAGAAGAAACATTGAGGCATCTCAATTTGATCATATTTGCATGGGTATAATGTGATGAATAAATGAGAGCAAAGCAAGAGTGGAGGCAATTAGAAAGCTGTTGTAATAACCCAAGTGAGAAATATGTGGATCAAAACTAAACAAGCAGCTGTGGAGGGGCAGAAAGTAGACATATTTGAGAAATATTTATGAGGTAGAATTCATAAAATCTGGTGATCAACTTAATGTGAGGACCAAAGGAAAGATAACAAGAATTTTATCTAGGTTTATAGCTTAGGTGGTTATGCAATTCACTGACATAGATGCTATATGGGAGAAGAAGCTGGGTATAGATTACATATTATAAATTTAGATTAAGATACATTAAGTTTGAGATCCCTATAGTGGACACATGCCCAGATTTTTGATATGTGGGTCTGGCCTGATATGGTTTGGCTGTGTTCCCACCCAAACCTCATGTTGAATTGTAGCTTTCATAATTCGCACATGTTGTGGGAGGGACCCAGTGGGAAATACTTGAATCATGGGGGTGCTTTCCCGCATACTGTTCTCATGGTAGTGAATAAGTCTCATGAGATCTGATGGTTTTATAAGTGGAAACCCCTTTCTCTTGGTTCTAATTCTCTCTCTTGCCTGCCACCAATGTAAGACGTGACTTTCACCTTCTGCCATGATTGTGAGGCTACTCCAGCCATGTGAAACTGTGAGTCCATTAAACATCTTTTTCTTTATAAATTACCCAGTCCCAGGTATGTCTTTATCAGCAGCATGAAAATGGGCCAATATACGCATTCAGGAGAGGAAACTGCAGGTACAAATTTTTTATTAGGAGAAAGAAATTTGGATTTGTATTCACCTTCCCCTTCCACTTATTTTTTTCTTTTGTCGTCCCAAAGCAAACATTGAATAGTTGAAATACAAATAAATTTATTCATTTTTCTGCTTCCTATCAGAAAGGAATTGAGGCAACACTAAGGCCTTAATTAAATGCACTGTGGTGGAAGAGAACTTTTTACACCAACTACTATGGCTTGCATGTTTATCCCCTCCAAAATTCATGTTGAAATTTAACTGCCATTGTGATGGTATTTGGAAGTGAGATCTTTAAATGGGGTTTAGGTCTTGAGGCCTCTGCCTTCATGAATGAACAAATGCCATTATTGTGAGAGTGGGATTGTTATTGTGGGAGAGGGTTTGTTATTGTGGGAGTGGATTTGCTTCCTTTTCCTCTCTCTCCCTCTTTCTCTTTGTCTTACCCTCTCATTGCCCTTTAGACATGTGATGACTTACACGTTATGATGCAGCAAGAAGGCCCTCACCAGATGCTGGCTCCTTGGTCTTGGACTTCCCATTCTCCAGATCTATGAGAAATAAATTCTAATCATTATAAATTACACAGTCTGTGGTATTATCTTCTTGCATTATAAAATGGACTAAGACATAAGTCTTGTTAGAAAAAAGCCTATATGGCCTTCTTTTTTGCCATCAAAATATATAGGTTTTCATAGTGGATGTACATTATACAGTAAGAAGTTCAGCCTCAAGTAGGTTTGTTGAGATTTGGCTGGAAAAGGTTTATTAATAAAACATATCGGCCGGGCGCGGTGGCTCACGCCTGTAATCCCAGCACTTTGGGAGGCCGAGGCGGGCGGATCACGAGGTCAGGAGATCGAGACCATCCTGGCTAACACGGTGAAACCCCGTCTCTACTAAAAATACAAAAAATTAGCCGGGCGTGATGGCGGGCGCCTGTAGTCCCAGCTATTCGGGAGGCTGAGGCAGGAGAATGGCGTGAACCCGGGAGGCGGAGCTTGCAGTGAGCCGAGATCGCGCCACTGCACTCCAGCCTGGGCGACAGAGCGAGACTCCGTCTCAAAAAAAAAAAAAAAAAAAAAAAAAAAAAAAAAAAAAACATATCAAAGTATTTTAAAATTATAGTATCAAAAAGCTATACCTTAACTGGGGTTTTGCAGTTTCAGCACTTGGCTATTATGGTGTGGCAGTAATGAACTCTGATTTGGGCTGTGAGAGAATGAGCTAAGAGAAGAAAAAGGCAATGTCGTAATTTTCTGATGATAAGCTCTCTCCACATTCTGGTAAGATTCACAAACAAGGCTTAGTGGATCTAGGTATATCTGTAAAGTGCTATGGTTGTTATATAGTCTTAATAAGTAGAATTCAAAATGAACTTCAACAGAAATATTCAAATCTTCTAATCATCCAGAAATCCTTGCCTAAACTCTTCAGGGCAGGATGGTTTTGAATCATTATATATCTACACAATGACTTCATTTTGTCCTCATATCGAGCTCTTGAGAATGTAATAGCCCAAGGTCTCCTGGTTTATCTATTTTTTTCATGTTATGGGTTGAATTATATACCCCACAAAAGATATGTTGAAGTCTTAACCCCCAGTACCTGTGTGTATGATCTTATGTTGAAATAGAGTCTTTGCCTATATAATCAAGTTAAGATAAGGTCATTACAGTGGATTCTAATTCAATATGACTGATCTATTCATAAGAAGAGGAAAATATCATGTGAAGACAAAAACACACAGAGTAAGTGCCCTGTAATAAATGCAACTGAAACCAAAGAACACCAAAGATTGATAGTCACCACCAGAAGCTAGAAAGAGGCAAGGATGTTCTTAAAGGGAGCATGGCCCTGCCCTGCTGATACCTTGATTTTGGACTTCAAGCTTCCAGGGCTGTGAGAGTATAAATTTCTATTTTTGTAAACCATCCAGCTGTGTCACTTTGTTATGGTAGCCCTAGGAATCTAATACAGCACGTGAAGAAAAGGTTGTCATTTGACAGCCAAAAGGACAAGAGGCAGGACATTATAAGAATCTCCCAAAATATTCTACTTCTCAATTTTTCTTAATTATTGGGAAGAATGGATTAAATACCCTTTAAGGCACTGTATAACCTTGTATCAGACTATTATTCAAGGCAACAATATGAAAGGAGGAGAATGGTATTTCTTTGACCAGGGAATATCCTGAAATTTCTAAAATGATGACGTTCAATGTGACACAGGCTAGTGTCCGTAGCTTCAAAGTAAAGACACTTTGAGAGTTTGGAACCTGCCCTACAAAGATTTAATTGATTTCTAATTTATATAATGTATCACCTTTGTTGTCGAATTTGCTTAATTTCTGAAGAAAAGGCCTCTTCATCTTATACAGGAATACTTTGTTTTATTGTGCTTTGTTTTACTGCACTTAGCAGATATTGTGGTGTTGTTTTTTTCACTAAAGTTTGTGACAACCCTACACTGAGCAAGTTTTTCCGTGCCATTTTTCCAATAGCATGTGCTTATTTCTGTATCACATTTTGGTAATTCTCACAGTATTGCAAACTATATTATTGTTATTATTATTATTATTATCATCATCATCATCATCAGTATAGTCATCTGTGATCAGTGATCTTTGACGTTACAACCATAATTATTTTGGGCACAAAGAACCATGCCCATTGTAGATGGTGAACCTAATCAATAAATGTTGGGTATTCTCACTGCTCCAATGACAGGCCTTTCCCCGTCTCTCTTTCTTTCCTTGGACCTTCCTATTCCCTGAGACAGAGCAATACTAAAAGTAAGCCAATTAATAACCCTATAATGGCTTCTAACTGTTAAAGTGAAAGAAAGAGTCACATGTCTGTCACTTTAATTCAAAAGCTAGAAATGAAGAAGCTTAGTGAGGAAGGCATGTTGAAAGCTGAGATAGGTTTCTTGCACCAAAAAGAGCCAAGTTGTGAATTCAAAGGAAAAATTATAGAAGGAAATTGAAAGTACTACTCCAGTGAATGCACAAATGATAAAGTGAAACAATCTTAATGCTAATATAAAGAAAGTTTTAGTGGCTTGAATAGATTAAAATATTCACAATATTCCCTTAATCCAAAGCAAGACCCTAACTCTCTTTAATTGTATGAAGGCCGAGAGAAGTGAGGAAACTATAGGAGAAATTCTTGAAGTTAGCAGATGTTGATTCATCAGGTTTAAGGAAAGAAGCCATCTCCATAACATAAATATACAGGGAAAGCAGCAAGTTATACAGAAGATCTAGCTAAGATAATTGGTGAATGTGGCTGCACTAAACCACAGATTTTCAATGTTGACAAAACAGCCTTCTATTAGAGGAAGATGTCGTCTGGGATTTTCATGGCTTCAATGCTTCAAAGAATGGGCTGACTGTCTTGTTAGAGGTTAATGTAGCTAGTGACTTTAAGTTGAGGCCAATGCTCATTGACCATTCCAAAAATACTAGGGCCCTTAAGAATTATGCTAAATCTACTCTACCTATGTTCTATCAATGAAACAACAAAGCCCACATACTAGCACATCTTTTTACAGCATGATTTGCTGAATATTTTAAGTCCACTGTTGAGACTTACTGTTTAGAAGTTTCCTTTTAAATATTACTGCTCATTGTAAATACACCTTGTCACCCAAGAGCTCTTATGGAGATATACAAGGAGATGAATAATGTTTTCATGCCAGTTAACACAACATTTATTCTGCAGTCCATGGATCAAGGAGTAACTTTGACTTTCAAGTCCTATCATGTAAGAAATACATTTTGTAAGGCTATAACTGCCATAGATAGTGATTCCTCAGATGGATCCAGGCAAAGAAAATGGAAAACCTAGAAAGGATTTACCATTCTATGTGCCGTAAAAAAACATTTTGTGGTTCATGAGAGAAGGTGGAAATATCAACACTAACAAGAGTTTGGAAAAAGTTGGTTGTAATCCTCACGGATGACTTTGAGGGGTTCAAGACTTCAGTGGAGGAAGTAACTGCAGATGTGGTGGAAATAGCAAGACAATTAGAATTAGAAGTGGATCCTGAAGATGTGAATGAACTGTTGTAATCTTATGATAAAACTTGAATAAATGAGGAGTGGCTCCTTACGGGTGAGCAAAGAAAGTTATTTTTCTTGAGATGGAATTTATTCCTGGTAAAGATGATGTGAACATTGTTGAAATGTCAATGAAGGATTTAGAGTATTACATAAGCTTACTTGATAAAGCAGTGGCTAGGTTTGAGAGGATTGACTACAATTTTGGAAGAGCTTCTACTGTGGATAAAAAATTTTAGTGAAAGTAAGAGTTAATCAATGCAACAAACTTCATTTTCATCTTATTTTAAAAAATTCCCCACAGCTACCTCAACCTTCAGCAACCACCAACCTAATCAGCCAGCAGCCAGCAATATTGAGGCAAGATACCCCACCAGCAAAAAGATTATGGTTTGCTGAAGGCTCAGATGATTGTCAGAGTTTTTATTGGTATTCTTTAATTAGAGTATGTACATTTTTTAGACATAATGCTGTTGCACACTTGAGATTATAGTATAGTGTAAACATAACTTTTATATGCACTAGAAAATAAAAAAATATGTGTAACTTGCTTTAATGCCATATTTGCTTTATTTAAATGGTCTGGAACTAAACAAGCAACATCACTGAGATTTTCCTCTATTATTAAAATATTAATAAATATTACAAAATATATAAATAATATTTTATGTAATGTCATATAAGATTGCTCTGTTTTAGCATATCAGAGTAACTAGTCCCAAGCTATCCCAGGTTATTGGATCTAAGGATAATAATCCTGGCCTTCATAAGTTCTAATCCAAACACTAAATATAATACCTCACATGAGTACTAACAGTAACCTTAGTATGTTTAAGTTAAACTGACACTTGTAATTTATCAACCACTGTTATATTTTTCTTGTTTTTTCAAATGTCAGAGGACATTTTTAAGAATGTGTAACAAATAGAACTAAGTGGAAAAAATAATACCCCTGGTGAGGTGGTGGCTAGTAAGGGGACAGTTGCAAAGGTAATACAACTTATTGAAGAACAAAAGTAAACTGACACCTCTGACATCATATTGAATAACTTCCAGTCTTAACTCTTTACACAATTTGGAGTCTGTAAAAAAAATTATACTGTGTATTTGAAGGCACAATTATAATATCGGTGATTACCTCACTAGTAACAATTCTTCCCATATAGACTTGAAAATTCTATACCATAACTCATTAACATGAGTTTCATTTTCCCAAACATATAAAAGCAATTTTTTAAATTCCCGTGGTGGTTTCTATTCAGTCCTCTACATTAGGATGTTGAGTAGTTGCAGCTCACTGGAAGGCCTGCTTCCTACAGTGTCTCTTTCTTGTGCACCATGTTTCCTGGCTTCAGAAATGTCATTTAATCTTAGATAGTCTCAGAGGACTTTGGTGTAACCACCTGAAATGTATTTTGATTTAAGGAGAAAATCTATCATTCCACGTCATAGTCCTCCAAGTCCTTCTGCTAAAAAGGTTCAAAGGTCAATGCCTTACCCTATGGAGCCCTCCAATTACATTAGATTCATTTTTCTGAACTTGGAGTGCGAAAAGGAGTTTCTCTGAGACTTCTATTGTTCAGAATAACAGTGAACTGAATAGATTGCCCAATTACTAGAGACAGATTTATTTTACACTCTATTTTGCTGGAGATGCTCCATTATACTTTGTTTATACAATAATTCATACCTATGTGGACAAATTATGTCTATATAATGAAACCCTTTAGGCCAGCTTAGGGAAGGTCTACACCAATTACTATAGTGTTTGTTTCAATGTATATACGACCTTCCTTGTTTACTACAATAGGATAGTTTCTCTTCTTCAGTTGTCTATATTCTCATGTAGCCTAGCTTCTTTCCCAAATACTGTTCAAGTGTATATGTTTTGTAATTTTATAAATCAGAGCTCCATACTCACTGGCCTCCCTATTCATACTGCACCATGACAAGGTGATGTGCTTTGGCTTTGTGTCCCTGCCCAAATCTCATGTTGAATTATAATCCCCAATGTGGGAGGTGGGGCCTGGTGGGAGGTGATTGGATCATGGGGACGAATTTCCCCCTTTGTTGCTGTTCTCACAACAGAGTTCTCACAATATTTGACGGTTTAAAAGTGTGTGGCAACTTCCCCTCTCTCTCTTTCTTCTGTGCTGGCCGTGTGAATGTGTGCCTGCTTCCCCTTCACCTTCTTCCATGATTGTAAGTTTCCTGAAGCCTCCCTAGCCATGCTTCCTGTACAGCCTGTGGAACCATGAGTGAATTAAACCCCTTTTCTTTATAAATCACCCAGTCTCAGGCATTTCTTTATAGCAGTGCAAGAACAAACTAATACAGAAAATTGGTACCAGGAGTGGGACATTGCTAAAAAGATACCTGAAAATCTAAAAGCAGCTTTGGAACTGGGTAATGGGCACAGGTTAGAACAGTCTGGAGGGCTCAGAAGAAGACAGGAAGATGAGGGAAAGTTTGGAACTTCCTAGAAACTTGTTGAATGTTGTAACCAAAATGCTGATAGTGATATAAACAGTGAAGTCCAGACTGAGGAGGTCTCAGATAGAGATGAGAAACATATTGGGAACTGGAGCAAAGGTCATTTTTGTTAATCTTTAGCAAAAAAGTTGGTCGCATTGTGCCCCTGCTCTATAGATCTGTGGAACTTTGAACCTGAGAATGATGATTTAGCATATCTGGCAGAAGAAATTTTTAAGCAGCAAAGGATTCAAGGAACGGCCTGGCTGCTTCTGGCAGCCTAACGCCCATATTGATGAACAACAAAATAACCTGAAACTGGAACTTATATTTAAAAAGGAAGCAGAGCATAAAAGTTAGGAAAATTTGCAGCTCGGCTACATGGTAGAAAAGAAAAGCCCATTTTCAAAGGAGCAATTGAAGCTGGCTGTAGGCTGTTGAAATCTGCATAACTAAAAGGAAGGCAAGTCCTAAAGCCAAGACAATTGGAAAAAGGCCTTGGAAGTATTTCAGAGACCTCTGTGGCAGCACCCTCCCCACCACAGCCCTGGAGGCCTAGAAGGAAAGAATAGTTTCGTGGGCCAGGCCCAGGACCACACTGCTCTGTGCAGCATTGGGACACTGGTCCTGGCATTGTGGCCACTCCAGCACCAGCCATGGCTAAATGGTACAGCTTGGGCCATTGCTTTAGAGGGTGCAAACAAAAAGCCTTGGTAGCTTTCATGTGGCATTAAACCTGTGGGTGCACAGGGTACAAGAGGTGAGGTTTGGGAGCCTCCACCTAGATTTCAGAAGATAATGGAATAGCCTGGGTGTCCAGGCAGAAGTCTGTTGCAGGAGCAAAGTCCTCATGGAGAACCTCTACAAGAGCCATGCAGAGGAGAAATGTGGGGTTGGAGCCCCCACACAGAGTCCCCACTGGGGCACTGCTTAGCAGAGTTGTGGGAAGGCCACTACCCTCCAGACCCCGGAATGGTAGATCCACCAACAGCTTGCACCATGCACTTGGAAAAGCCACAGATACTCAATGCCAGCCGTGAAAGCAGCCACAGGTACTGAGCCCTGCAGAGACCCCAGGGCAGAGCTGCCCAAGGCCTTGGGAACCCACCCCTTGCACCAGTATGTCCTGATTGTGAGATATGCAGTCAAAGGAGATTATTTTGGAGTTTTAAGATTTAATGACTGTCCTGCTGGTTTTCAGACTGGCATGGGGACTGTACTTATATCCCCATTGTATCTTGGATGTAACTATCTTATTTTTAAGTTTACAGGCTTATAGGTGGAAGAGACTAGCCTTGTCTCAGATGAGGCTTTGGGCTATGAACTTTTGGGTTAATGTTGAAATGAGTTAAAACTTTGGGGAACTATTGAGAAGGGATGATTGTGTATTGCTATATGGGAAGGACATGTGATTTGGGAAGGTCCAGGAGCAGAATGATATGGTTTGGATTTGTGTCTCTGCACAAATCTCATGTTGAATTGTAATTCCCAATGTTGGAGGTGGGGCTTGATGGTAAGTGATTGGATCATAGGGGTGGGTTTCACCCTTTGGTGCTGTTCTCATGATAGAGTTCTTATGAGATCTGGTTGTTTAAAAGTATGTGGCACCTCCCCATCTCTCTTTTTTCTCCTCTGCTGGCCAGGTAAAGACATGCCTGCTTCCCCTTCACCTTCTGCCATGATTGCAAGTTTCCTAAAGCCTCCCCAGCCATGCTTCCTATACAGCCTATGGAACTGTGAGCCAATTCTTTTCTTCATAAATTACCAGGTCTCAGACATTTTGTTATAGCAGTGTGAGAACAGACTAATACAGAAGGAGAGGACAATACCTATCTCAAGAGACTCTGGGTCTAGTTCCCCTTTATAGGCTGAATATCCTCCTTAATACCATAACATTCATTGTTTTTCTATGTTTTGAGAGGAATGGAAAAACAAATTATGACTTAAGTAGTCCCATTAAGATCTATGTGCACCTTTCTAAACAATGTGCATCCCACAGCATTGTAGCAAATAGAACATGTAATATTTTCTAAATGAAAACTTGTGTTTCAATGTTGCTAGTATAGGAAAGAAAGAAAAATCTGACTACTCTCCCTATTTATGAGATGATGGGTTTACTGTTAGTGTCATCACCACAAATTGTACCTGTCTTCAGAGAGGCTATACCAAGGGTTGATGTACTCTCTCCCTTTGAAGCACATGTCTTGTTTTGAGAAAACTCTGTAACTACTTTATACAAAGGCTAGAGGTCTAAATCTGCTCCAATATCTAAGCAAGAAGTATATTGAAAAAAAGGCTGGAACTGAAGTGAATATGTGAATGTAAGGTAACATTACTCAAAGTCATGATGAATAAGGAATAGAATAACACCAGACTGGTCTCTAGCTCTCTTGGTAACCTAAAAGGTCTGCCTCATAGCTTATTATAAAAACAATACAAAACAAAACAAAAAATAAGTCTAACTTAGAGAGATGATCCATCCCTACATTGGCCAGCGTTTACACACATATACACTAAGCATCACCTCTCCTGGTTCGTCCTTCCTCTTCCTTTTAGAGATAGCAGTATCCACACACTAATCCACCTGGCTACTTTCTTCAAAACTCAAGTCAAACATCACCATCACCATGAGGCATTTTCCAAAGTTAAAATGCTTTCTCATCAGGGTTCTTATTACAACCTGCATGCATCCTCCCGATAACCCCAGTTGCATTGTTTTTATCACAGTGCCTAGCACATGGTATTTAAGAGTTGTGTGGCAAATGAATAAGTCAACCTTATCAAGTACCCTCTGAAGGCCATGTGATTGGACAGGGAGGACCTAATTCAAGAATCTCTTAGCATTATGACTTGCTAAATCAAATTATAGAATATTTCAAAACTTAAAATTTAAACAAATACTATCAATTTCAGTAAAAATGGAAATCAACAGAACTAAATCTGCCAAAGACTCTGTAGGAGCAGAATAGGAAATAAACTCTCCCTCCACAAGCATGAAGAATACTATTTGTGGGATTATGACTATGATGAATTTTTTCCATTCATTTATATAACATGGTGTCTTAGCTGCATGGTGTCTTAGCTGCATGCTGTCCAGTGGGCCTTGACACCAGCTTATCCATGTCTCCTTTCTGTTTATTGTGGTCCCCCCAACCCCATTCTGGTCAAATTATCTGTTGCAGGAATGCTTTCATGCTCTTTATAGCAGCATTTGCATATTTTTTCATTTCCATAGAAACATCTCCACTGACTCAGAACTGCCTCTGTCCTCTTAAAACAGAGATATTTATCTTTCAAACAGTGGAATATGCATGACATAAGACAGAAGGGAGTGCTTTCCCTGTAGTCCTCAACTTAGACTCTCCTCTTTAAAGGAATTTATAGTGGTCTGCCTTTAGGTTATTTATTTATATTTTGCTCCATGACTGCTTTTTCAGTAATGAGTTTAAATATAAGCAACATAAACCCATCTGGAAATAAAATTATGCACAAGCTTCATGACAAAAGATAATTACATTATAATCAAGCTGTCATTTTTGGAGGTAGTAGGAGATGAAGCATGTTGTAAACTGACATGAAAGTCTATACACTGTTCTTTTGAATATCCTCCACTGTGGCTGGGAGATTCCTGGTGCATAATATCAGACTTCATAACTGGAAAATTTCTGGAAGTTACCAAACATTTATTTTCTGAGGGTAATGGCTACTAGTACTCAGAGGACCAGAATCAGAATTTCTGTGCTCTGGATTAGAACTCAGATTAGCTACAATAAAACCACTTGGATTGTGCTCAGTTTCAAAACATGAGCCTCAATTTGTTCAAGTTTCTAACTTATCTTTATTCTTGGATTATTAATTTACTTCTTAGGTTGGTAGGAGCTTGGTACTGGCATCTTCTGATATGTTTGGCAGAATATGGACAGTTGGCTGATACGGGAGAGGAAACTGATATTTTTAGGGGAGAAAAAGACTGTCATTGAAGTTATTTTTCACTACTCTGAGTTCAGTTTTCTCTTGCAACAATGAGATAGATCACTGGTTTTTCATGGATGAGAGGATTTTTTTCTCTTTCCTGAGCTTCAGATAGCTTCTATAAAAAAACAACAGTATACCTCCAACTCTGTACTTGGCTATCCCATCAGGAGAGGATAAATGATATAACTAAGATATGAACAGAACAGAGATGGGCTTATCAGAAAAGGTGCTGCCAATACTTGTCCTTTGTTATTGCCTCTGTCACAATGAAGAACACGTCACTTCAGAGGAAATCTATTGGTCAAGGAGTCCCAGGAGAGCAGCCTTCTGTTGTCTCCTTTCCTTGAGACTATCATTGCCCAAAGGGATCAGAGAATGCTTGTACTAGGGTACCATGACCCCGTAGTCCCAGGCTTCACCTCCTGGGACTCTGTAAGCCCCTGACTCACACTGACAGCACAGTCACTAACTATAAGTCACTTTGCATTCCCCAGCCTCTCTGAAGTCAAGGTACTAATATTTTCTAGTCCACACTTACCTTCCTCGCCTCTAGCTTTCACTCATATTTCTTGGTGAATTTCAAACAATGCCAGCAGTATTTTTCTTTTCCAGTGGAAAGGTATGGTCCTCAGCCCAGCAGTATCATCTTCTGGGAGTTTGTTAGAAAGGCAGAATATAAACCCAGCATCACATCTTCCCACAATCAGAATCTGTATTTTAAGAGGCTCATTAGGCAACGTATGTGCACATTGAAGTTTTAGATACACTGTAATTAGTAGGTTCAAACTACTAGCTGTTGTGATTTAGCTTTGGCTTTGCTGCATCCACCCCCAATAGGCCAAGAATCAGGTATACATAGTATATGCCACTGTTTATTGGACTAGTCTCTGTATGTAGGACATGCCCTGGATTTCTGCCACATCCAAAGCCCTACCCAGAAGCCCAGGCTCTGCTAGGGTCTATACTGCTTAGTTCCTATCACCATCACTGGTGATGTATTTGGTGGTGGAAGGCTAGACACTGTCTCTGATTTCTGGTTGTGTTTCTTCTCTCAATGGGCAGGTGATCAGAAACTATGACTGTCACTAAGCTGATGGCCACTAGCTCCTGCCATCTGTCCTTCTGTTCTGTGACCACTTCTCATTGGACTGCCTTGTATATTGATGATGGCAGTTCAAACTAAGAATGACTTCATCTGTTCATGATATAGGACAGAAGTGCTAAGAAAGGCACTATTTCTGGTCATCATATGTTAATGGCCATGCCAGTATCTTCTAAATGTAATCATACTATCCCTGTTTTCTTCATTTTTTTCCTAGAGCCCAGTGCAGCTGAAATCCTAGAAGACCTCACAACTGTATTAAGTTTTCACAGCTGACCACTTAAAGGCAGTTCTCTTCAAATAAGAGGTGAGAAGACCTGGAGTCTGGAGCAAACTGACATATATTTATTTCCTCCTACTCTGGAAGGTTGGGCTCCCAGTCACCTTTTCTGCAAAATATTTGACTCAGTAGACCCTGGAAATGCAATATATGGGTAATCAACTTATAGATCCTGAGAGGATTAATGGTTGAATAATGTGCAAAGCCTTAACTGAAAACAAATCAAGAATAAATAAGAATGACTATGAAGAGTATGATTTCCTTGTGGTTTCTTCATCATGAGACACAGACGAGGATTCTTTAGAAAATTAGGGTTGATTTCAAAAGGAAACTTCTCTTTCAAAAGGAAAATTATCTAAAAAACATCATAGGTTGAAAGTCAAGTGTGGGACACCTGATTCTTCTATGTTTGCTACATAGCAGAGATGGATCTGACTTGTACCTTGTGAAAGGGAATTACCTAACATATTAATGTGTTCTAGAACCCTAGGATGGTTCCAAACATTGACCCTGGCCATGATGTTTCAGAGGGTTAGATTTGGCATGCAGGACAGAGCCACACAAGTTTGCTGTCATCCACTAAGCTATCAGAATTAACATGCTTTCTACATTAGCACCGGATGGCAAGCAACATTGTTGAGAAACATGCCTTTGATTACTATTTGGTTTTCATAAATGTCTCTCCCTACTTTTGTCACCTATATTAGGATTTGGTTAATGATTAAAAAAAATTAACTAGAATAAGTAAAAAGAGAAAGAAGGAGGCTATGTTGGGCAAAACAAGCAGATGGGATTGAAAAACAAAGTCATTTAGACTGAAAGAACCTCAAAGAAAGACCCAATGATGAAACACACACACACATGCACATACACATACACATACACATGCCCATGCACATATACACATCTACTTATAGGAACTAATTGTATATTAATTCCATGCCTCAGAACATGCAACACACCACTGAGTTATGGGCAAGGGTCCTGGAAGCAGCATCAGCGCCTCTGTTTAGATTTCTGCTCTCTTTGACATCTCTACATCTTGGAAACAGTATGTTATAGGGTAATAATAATACCTAAGTTTATTGTGCACTTGTTATATTTCAGGCCTTGTATTGAACACTGTATGTGTATTAAATCTTTTATATACAACTACAAGTAAGGTTTCAGATCCCATGGTCTTTTTTTTTTTTTTTTGAGACAGAGTCTCACTCTGTCACCCAGGCTGGAGTGCAGTGGCACGATCTCAGCTCACTGCAACATCTGCCTCCCGGGTTCAAGAGATTCTTCTGCCTCACTTACATAGATGAGTTTGATAACAGTCAAGCTGAAACTAAAAAGGTAGGATCGTAGTTATGAAAAATGATTCAGATCTGACTGAGTTCAGTTCCAGCTCCGTCACTGATTACCAATGGGATTCCTCTGCATTTGTCAAATGCAGAATCCACATCATAGAATCACGTAATGATTAAATACTTTATATTCAATACTTAAAACATGGGAAATAATAAATGTTATTATATTAAATATTGTTATTAGAAAAGATATGCAATGCAGGAGATACACCAAGTTTATCTTTGAATTTTAATTTGTGCTGTTTTCGGGTAGACATAAATCCTAGCTCTATCACTTACTGTGTGAACAAGTTATTTACCACCCGCCCCCAGACTTCAGCACTCTCAGATTTAAAATGGTGACTACAATAATACCTACTCCATAAGGTTGTTGTAAGGATAAAATAACACATACAAATTACCTGGCACAGAGTGGGCACTTAAATATTATTTAGAAATCAAAGCATGCAAAAATAGCTAATATTCTTCATGTGTCAGTTCCAGATACTCAGCTAATTAGATAAGACACTTATGAGAAAAATTGAATAAATTTTATTTTTGGACCTTATTAAACTAAAAGTCCATTTCTATCTTAAAAATTGCACTTGTGGAAGATGATCCCTTTGAATTATAATTAAATAGACTCATCTAAATAATTAAACAATAGGGTATCTATGTATAGCAACTATTTGACAGTTTTTATCTATTTTAAAGACGTATGGGTGCATACTATGCAAATGGATTTTCAGGGATTTTTATTAGCATAAATAGACTGCGCAATTTAAGTAACTTAAGCAGCACAGACAGTGTGAGTCACAGTATTTTCATTTTTCTTGAATACCTTGAGTTTTATGACAGCCTTGTTTCAGGAACCAGTAACAACGGGGCTTTTGAAGGATCCAGATCTTAAAACACGAATTGCACAGAGCCCTTGTTACCTCTCAGATGCTCAGAAACACGAGGAACACCCCCTCTCTGCCCACAGAGTTTAATGAAGATGAAGCAATGTTTTCCTATTTTGCATGATGAACAAAACAGCAGGTTTGTCAGATGAACTGGAAACTGTAGTTTCCTTGATACCAAGCCAGAGGTTTCTTGACTTAATCGACTAATATTTCATAGTCAGTACTTCTCACTGCAGAAATCATAGCTGTGGTCGGGATCAGAGAACAGAATCCAAGAGCAAATGAATCTTTTATTACAAATCAAAATAGCAAATTGACTGAGAAACATAGTATCTTTGTACTCTTGAGTTCTATGTACCTTCTCACAGAAACAGCGAAACATGTGACTTGTATGTTATGCATTTATTTAAAGGAAAAACTTCTCAAAACAAAACATGACATTCCTACCCTCAGGCTTTTTTTTTTTTTTTTTTTTTTGTCTTTCATAGAATCAGATAAGGAGAAAGAACATAGAATCTTGGTATAAATCATCTTGTCTAGTTTGAAGCAGCAGCTATGAGAAATAACTATTTGAACACACACACTCTCAGTCTCTCATTTGCTCTCTTCCACTTCTCTACACTGACCTAAAATCTCCATACCTATGCTATGGTCACACGTGCAAGGGTCCAGGTCTTTATCATTTCTCATACTGTTAGCTCATCTTCACTCTGTTCCAACAAATGCAAGGGCAGCCACACCTTGAAATTTATCTTCAGGCCTCCACACATCAACTTGTGTAACTTAGACTTCAAGCTTCTCTTTAATTGACTTTCTGTCTCTCCTTTCTCACTCCCATTGCTCTTTACCTTGACAGTTATTGGAGAGTAGTGAAAAGGTCATGAACTGCATTATTAGACCCAAGTTTGAATGCTGGCCTCATACTTCTCTGATTGTTCGTAAGTTATCCAACCTCTCTACATCTCCATTTCTTCCACTTATAAAATAGTGATACTGTTGCATATCAGAATAAGTATACATTAAATATTAGCTTTTCTCCGCTTTTCCTGTTCTTTCTTTCCTTCCCTTCTCTTCCCTTGTGCCTTTCCCACAAAACCTCTGAATTTCTGGGTACTTCCATTTTGTCTTTAGTCACTTCTAACTAAGTGTGTGTCTCAGTCTGGCCTGGACTCTGTGGTTCACATTTCAAATCTACACGCACTAGATCCTGAGGTTCTGTTCCCCTACTCTCTGCCATAATAATTTTGACAATTTTTGGCCATGGTTAATCCAAGCATCCATTTACTCTTGGTATTGAGTGTTGATGGCTCAAATCACACATCAATCCTTCATACTGATTTTTAGTGGTGATTTCAGAGAATGTTCTATCATAACAGACTCTTTTATTGCAAGTGAGCCCTGACATACTTGGGTTGAAATAAACTAACATTCTCTTTTTGACTCATTTGTTGGTATGATGCAATTGACATTCAACTTGACTAGAAAAACATGTAGGAAATACAGGAAAAATGAGAGTTTTACAGCTGATCAAGTAGTTTATAGCAGAACTTTAATGGAAAATTACGGCCCTACTGATGGCCCCCAAATTGCTCTCTCAGTAGAGCCCTAAAAATTGCCAATCTTTTCTTTTATTGCCAGCTGACTCCTTATTTCACTCTTCAGCCCAGCATCTCTTCAAATCTCTTTCTACTCTTCATTAGCAGCCAACTCCACACCAGACCGCACTCCTTAATTTTAGCCATTCTGATAGGTTTGTAACAGTAACTGTAATTATTTGCTAGGACTGTTATAACACAGTATTATAGACTAGGTGATTTAAACAATGGAAATTTGTTTTTTCACAGTTACAGAGGCTGAAAGTTCAAGATTAAGGTGTTGGGAGGTTGTTTCTTCTGAGGCCCCATTCCTTGGCTAACAGATGGCTGCTTTCCCTCTGGCTCTTCACAAAGTTGCCCCCCTGTGCACATGTGCTCCTGCTGTCTCTATGTCCCAATCTCCTCTTATAAATAGTGGATTGGATGAAGGCCTACCAGAATAGGTTTAAGTGGAATGGATTAAGGTCTACCAGAATGGCCTCATTAACCTTAATCACCTCTTTAAAGGCCATATCTCCAAGCCTAATTATATTCTGAGATACATGAGCTGTGTAAAGTATGTGACTGAGGTGTATGATGAGAGTTTTAACATAGGAATTGGGGGAAGTGAGATGAAATTCAGCTGATAACATTATATATTTTTGTTTTGTTTTATTTTCTGGAGGCAATTCCGCATGGATCTTTTGCATTTCTGAACATCTTTTCAGCAGAGGCACTGAGTGCGCTTTTATTCTGGCCTATTTTTTTTTTTTTTATAGCAAACAGTCTTGGAAGATAGAGAAGGACTCCTGGTCAGTCATGCTTACTGTCCAGTATAAAGTATTTAAGTTTTCTAAGCTCAGAGTTCCTCAGTTTTGTTTCGAATAGACAAATTGCATAGGCAGTATCCACCATATCCCTTTCTCACCACCTTGTTGGACTTGCAGGAAAAGGGAAACTGAACAAATGCTATATTTCTGCTACTTCCTGTGCCTTGATAAATACAATTCTTTGTATCTACTCAATCTTACATCTTCTGCCAAGATCCATGAAACAGTAATAGGCTAGATTATTAGCATGCAAGTAAAGTCCCAGGCCCTTCACAGTCTATGAATGCTTTAAATTTCATGTCCCTAAAGACTCATGATGTTAAGCATCTGTTCGTGTGCTTACTCACAGTTCACATATCATTTTGATGCATGACTACTTGAATATTTTCTCCATTTTATTATTATCATTGAAATTTAAATGTTTTTTGTATAGTGGTCCCCACTTATCTGTGGGTGATATGTTCCAAGAGCCCCATGGATACCTTAAACTATCATGTATAGTATTGAACCCAACTGCCATCATTTCTGTTCATGTCTTAACACCGCACAACTTTGATGCTTTTTCTATCTTAGCTAAATACTTATTGTGCACTGTGACCATAACTTCTACAGTTTGAGGCACAAGTTAAAAACTTTCACGTTTCTTTTTCCTTCTTCACAATTTCATGAATAGAACACTTGTTGTAGATATTAGCAACCTCAGAATACAATTATTTTCCTTATTAAGAACTTCCATCTTTTCACTTAAAGAAAGTACTTTCCTGCTTCTCTCTGAATATTTGAACCACCAGCATCACTACTCTTGTACTTTGGGACCATTATTAGGTAAAATAAGGATTACATGAACACAAGCACTGTGATACCATGGTGGTCAATCTGATAAGTGAAAAGGCTACTAAGTGATTAATGGGTGGGTGACAGAGACAGAATGGACAAAAGGATGATTCATATCCTGGGCAGGCTGAAGTGGAACAATGTGAGATTTCATCATGCTACTCAAAAGGGCATGCAATTTAAAACTTACACATTTTGGGGAATCTAATTAAACTTAAGAGCTTCTGCACCACAAAAATAAAACAAACAAACAAACAAAAAACTATCAACAGAGTAAACAGACAACCTATAGAATGGGAGAAAATATTTGCAAACTATGCATCTAATAAAAGTCTAATATTTAGCATCTATAAGTGACTTAAAAATTTTTGCAAGAGAAAAACAAATAACTCTATTAAAAAGTGGGTAAAGAAACACGAACAGACACTTTTCAAAAGAAGACATACATACAGCCAAGAAGCATATGAGAAGAAGATAAGTATCACTGATCATTAGGGAAATGCTAATCAAAACACAGTGAGATACCATCTCACACCAGTCAGAATAGTTATTATTAAAAAGTCAAAAATAACAGATGTTGGTGAGGTCATGGGAAAAGGGAACACTTATACAGTAGTGGTAGGAGTGTAAATTAGTTCAACCTTTGTGGAAAGCAGTGTTGCAATTTCTCAAAGAGCTAAAAACAATGCCACCCAGCAATCTCATTACTGCGTATATACCCAGAGGAACAGAAATCATTCCACCCTAAAGACACATGCACATGGATGTTTATTGCCTCCTGAAATATGCAGACATCAATGTAAAGATGTAATAGTTGTGAAAAATCAGGGAAATATTACACCACCAAAAGACTCTAACAAACCTCCAATGATGGAACCAGAAGAACTAAATATCTATAAATGTCAGGCACAGAATTCAGAATAATCTTCTTAAAAAGGTGAGGGAATCATAAGAAAATGAAAAGAAAAAAATAAATAAAATTTGAGAAACAATCCATGAGCAAAATGAGAAATTTGACAAAAATAAATAAATAAATAAATAAATCTTAGAAATAAAGAATACAATAACTGAGGTGAAAAACTTGTTAGAAAGCTTCGCACTTTGGGAGACCGAGGCGGGCGGATCACAAGGTCAGGAGATCGAGACCATCCTGGCTAACACGGTGAAACCCCATCTCTACTAAAAATACAAAAAAAATTAGCTGGCGTGGTGGCAGGCAACTGTAGTCCCAGCTACTTGGGAGGCTGAGGCAGGAGAATGGCATGAACCTGGGAGGTGGAGCTTGCAGTGAGCCCAGATCATGCCACTGCACTCCAGCCTGGGCACAGAGCAAGACTTCGTCTCAAAAGAAATAAAGAAAGCTTCAACAGCAGAAATGAACAGAGGAAATATTAGCAAGCTAGAAGACAAAGCATATGAAATTACCCAATCAGAGGAGCAAAAAAAAAAAAAAAAAAAATACACAAAAGAGAAAAAGGCTTACAAGACTTATAAGACACCATCAAGTGAAGTAACCTACACATAATAGAAATCCCTGAAGGTAAGAGACAAAAAGACCCAGAAAGCATATTTCAGGAAGTAATGGCTGAAAAATTTTCAAACTTGGAGAAATATGACACCATCCAGGCACAGAAAGCTCAGAGGTCACCCATCAAATTCACCCAAAAATAAAATTCTTGAGGCACATCATATTAAAATTAGCAAAAGTAAAATACAAAGAAATAACACTACTGGCATCAAAAGAAAAGAAACATATGACATTCAATGAGACCTTAGTCTGGCTTTCAGCGGATTTCTCAACAGAAGCCCTGCAGTCCAGGAGAGACTGGGTTTCTATATTTAAAGTGCTGAAGGAAAAATACTGCCAACTAAGAATACTTTACCCAAAACACATGAAGGAGAGATGAATACTTTCCTGGACAAACAAAAGCTGAGGGAACTCAGCAACACCAGATCTGTCTTACGAGAAATGCTAAAAGGAGTTCTTCAGTATGAAAGAAGGGATGCTAATCTGTAACATGAAAACATCTGAAGGTATGGGCTGGGTGTGGTGGCTCATGCCTGTAATCCCAGCACTTTGGGAGGCCAAGGGGGGTGGATCACGAGGTCAGGAGATTGAGAGAATCCTGGCTAACACGGTGAAACCCCATCTCCGCTAAAATACAAAAAAAAATTAGCCAGGCATGGTGCCATGTGCCTGTAGTCGCAGCTACTCAGGAGGCTGAGGCAGGAGAATCACTTGAACCCAGGAGGTGGAGGTTGCAGTGAGCTGAGATCCACCACTGCACTCCAGCTTGGCGACAGAGCGAGACTCTGTTTCAAAAAGAAAAAAATAGTGATCAAGGCATGAGTAGTAATCATTTCCTTATAAGTATGAAGGAAAATGTACATATTCTATTTAAAGTCACTACTGCTATTCAAAGTTGTATAGTTTTTTGGAGGCCTGGGTGACAGAGTGAGACTCCATCTCAAAGAGAAAAAAAGAAAACATCTAAACATCTGAAGGTATTAAACTCACTGGTCAAAAAACAATTCAGAATATTCTATAATTGGGATAAATAACAAGTAACTTATAACTGAGAGGATTTGGAACCAAGTCACTGAGGAGGAAAAGGCTCCCATCCCCATGTGCCATCTGGCATCCTGCTGGACACAGGCAAGGGAGTGAGAGTGTCACCACTGTAGCTTCCAGAGAAGACAAGGACATCACTGCCTCAGCTTCCGCTACTGCCATTTTCACCTGCAGCCACTTGCCAGTGGATCATGGTGGACAGGAGGCAGGACTAGACTGCAGCTCTGACTTGGGCGAATTAAGCAGTGTGTGGAGGTTTGCGTCATGAATTTTTGCCCCAGAAATGACTGCAGGAATAAATCAGGAAACCCTAGAGGACCCACAGACCCTCTGAAGAAAGCGGATTGTTCCTACAGGACCTGGGAGACACCCCAAATACTGTGAGTGCCCAAAATGTAGAAGTGGGAAAGGGAGATCATCCACCCTTGAACACACACCCTCACTGGGGAAATGAAAGGTCAAGATTACAGGAGAAGATTCTGACCTTACCTGGAGCTGAGACAATTTAGAGAGCTGAGTGAAATTCAGGGGTAGAGGAAGCAGCAGGAGGAAGCCTGTGATCTTGCTCATTCCCCTAGCAAACCATTTCTGCCTAGCTTCACAGGCATCCATTGCAGAGGGAAAGAGGCACTGGGAAAAGGCCACAGAGAGGAGGAAATCTCCAGCTGAACTTTGTAACAATTTGAATTGATCAGGAAGTCTCCTGGCCAGAAGTCAAGGGAGGGTGTGAATCTGGCATGCAGACTCCACAGGCAGGGGAAGAAGAAGAAAAGCCATACTTGCTTTCACAGCTGGGTGGTGGGTAGCCTGGGGCAAGTTCTCAGCCCTGCTTGCTCACTGCCTGGAAACAGGCTCAGTGCTATTGTTGGGGAATGGTGGGAGTGAGACCGCATTTTGGATTCCGTGGGGGCTGGGTGAAGCCTGTGACTGCGGGCTTTCCCCCACTTTCCTGACATCCTGCATGGCACAGTAGAGACAGCCACAATCCTTCTAGGAACATAACTCCATTAACCTGGGAACCTCACCCCCACCCCCCCAACAGCAGCCATAGCAAGACCTGCCCAAGGAGTCTGAGCTCAGATATGCCTAGCCCTGCCTCCACTCAATGGTCCTTCCCTACCCACCCTGGCAACTGAAGACAAAGGACATATACTCTTGGGAGTTCTAGGGCTCCACCCACCACCTATTCCTCCCCATACTACCACAGCTGATGCTCTCTAGAAAGTGCCACCTCCGGAAAGGAAGCCAACCAGCACAAAAACAGCACATTAAACCACCAAAGCCAAGAACCCTCACAGGGTCTATTTCACTCCCCTGCAACCTCCACTATAACAGGTGTTGATATCCATGGCTGAGAGACCCACAGATGGTTCACATTACAGGACTCTCTGCAGACAACCCCAAGTACCAGCCCAGAGCCTGGTAGACTTAGTGAGTGGCTAGATCCAGAAGAGATATAACAATCACTACAGCTCATTTCTCAGGAATCCACTTCCACAGGAGAAGGGGGAGAGTCATCAAGGAAGTACTCCATGGGACAAAAGAATCTGAACAACAGCCTTTAGCCCTAGACATTTCCTATGGCAGAGCCTACCCAAATGAGAAGAAACCAAAAAACCAAATCTGGTAATATGGAAAAACAAGGTCCTTTAACACATACAGATCACACTACCTCACCAGCAATGGATCGAAACCAAGAAGAAATCTCTGATTTACCTGAAAAAGAATTCAGGAGGTTAGTCATTAAGCTAATCAGGGAGGCACCAGAGAAAGGCAAAGCCCAATATAAGGAAATCAAAAAAAGATAGAAAAAGTGAAGGGAGAAATATTCAATGAAATAAATAGCATAAATTAAAAAACCATCAAAATTTCAGGAAATAATGACACACTTATAGAAATGCAAAATGCTCTGGAAAGTCTCAGCAATAGAATCAAACAAGTAGAAGAAAGAAATTCAGAGCTTGAAAACAAGGTCTTCAAATTAACCCAATCCAACAGAGATAAAGAAAAAAGAATAAGAAAAAATGAGCAAAGCCTCCAAGAAATCTGGGATTACATTTAATGACCAAACCTAAGAATGATAATAATAGTAAGTGTTCCTGTGGAAAAAGAGAAATCTAACAGTTTGAAAAACATATTTGGAGAAATAATTGAGAAAAACTTCCCCAGCCTTGCTAGAGACCTAGACATCCAAATACAAGAGGCACAAAGAACAACTGGGAAAGTCATCACAAAAAGATCATCACCTAGGCACAGTGTCATCAGGTTATCTAAAACTGAAACAAAGGGGAGAATCTTAGGAGCTGTGAGACAAAAGCACCAGGTAACCTATAAAAGAAAACCTATCAGATTAACAGGAGATTTCTCAGCAGAAACCAACAAGTTAGAAGAGATTGAAGCTCTATCTTCAGCCTCCTCAAACAAAACAATTATCTGTGAATAATTTTGTATCCAGCAAAACTAAGCTTCATATATGAAGGAAAGATACAGTCTTTTTCATACAAACAAATCCTGAGAGACTTCACCCCTACCAAACATGCACTTCAAGAACTGCTAAAAGCAGCTCTAACTCTTGAAACAAATCCTGGAAACACATCAAAACAGAATCTCTTTAAAACATAAATCTCACAGGACCTATAAAACAACACAATTTAAAAAACAAAAACAAAAAACCAAGGTATACAGGCAACGAATAGTACAATGAATGAAATGGTACCTCATATCTCAATACTAACATTGATTGTAAATGTCCTGAATGCTCCACTTAAAATATACAGAATTGTAGAATGGATAAGAATTCACCAATCAATTATCTGCTGCCTTCAAGAGACTCAGTTAACACATAAAGACTCACATAAACTTAAGGTAAAGAGGTGGAAAAAGACATTTCATGCAAATGGACACCAAAAGTGAGCAGGAGTAGCTATACTTACAACAGACAAAACAACCTTTAAAGCAACAGCAGTTAAAAAAGACAAAGAGGGACATTATATATGATAAAAAGCCTTGTCAAACAGGAAAATATCACAGTTCTAAACATATATGTGCATAACACTGGAGCTCCCAGATTTAAAAAACAATTACTACTAGAACTAAGAAATGAGATAGACAGCAACACAATAATAGTGGGGGACTTCAATACTCCACTGACAGCACTAGACAGGTCATCCAGACTGAAAGTCAACAAAGAAACAATGGATTTAAAATATATCCTGAAACAAATGGACTTAACAGATATATACAGAATATTCCATCCAACAACCACAGAACATACATTCTATTCAATAGCACATGGAACTTTCTCCAAGGTAGATCATATTATAGGCAACAAAATTAGCCTCAATAAATTTTAAAAAATTGAAATTATATCAAGCACTCTGTCAGATCACAGTGGAATAAAACTGGAAATTAACTCCAAAAAGAACCTTCAAAACCATGCAAATACATGGAAATCAAATTACCTGCTCCTGAATGATCATTGGGTTAAAAATTTAAAAACTTATTTGAACTGAATAGCAATAGTGACACAACCTAGCAAAACCTCTGGGATACAGCAAAGATGATCATAAAAGGAAAGTTCATAGCCCTAAACACCTATATAAAAAAGTTGGAAAGAGCACAAACAGACAATTTAAGGTCATACCTCAAAGAACTACAGAAACAAAAACAAACCAAACCCAAACCAAGCAGAAGAAAGAAAATAACCAAGGTCAGAGCAGAACTAAATGAAATGGAAACAACAACAACAATAACAACAAAATGAAACATAAAGCTGGTTATTTGAAAAGATAAATACAATTTCTAAACTCTTAGCAAGATTAACTAAGAAAAGAAGAGAGAAAATCTAAATAAGCTCAATAAGAAACCAAATGGGAGATATTACAACTGACGTCACAGAAATACAAAAGATCATTCAAGGCTACTACGAACACCTTTACCCACATAAACTAGAAAACCTACAAGAGATGGATAAATTCCTGGAAAGATACAACCCTCCTAGCTTAAATCAGGAAGAATTACATACCCTGAAGAGACCAATAACAAGCAGTGATATTAAAATGGTAATTTAAAAATTACCAATGAAAAATGTCCAGGGCCAGAAGGATTCACAACTGAATTCTACCAGACATTCAAAGAAGAATTGGTACCAATACTATTGATGCTATTCCACAAGATAGAGAAAGAAGAAGCCCTCCCTAAATCACTCTATGAAGCTAGTATTACCCTAATACCAAAACCAGGAGAGAACATAACCAAGAAAGAAAATTACAGACAAGTATCCCTGATGAACATAGATGCTGAAATCTTTAACAAAATACTAGCTAACTGAATCCAACAACATATCAATAAGATAATTCACCATGATCAAGTGGGTTTCATACTAGGGATGCAGGGATGATTTAACAGACACAAGTCAATAAATATGGTATGCTACATAAACAGAATTACAAACAAAAATCACATAATAGTCTCAATAAATACAGAAAAAGCATGCAACAAAACCCAGCATCCCTTTGTGATTAAAACTCTCAGCAAAATCAGCATAGAAGGGACATACCTTAATGTAATGAAAACTGTCTATGACAAACCCACAGTGAACATAATACTAAATGGGGAAAAGTTGAAAGCATTCCCTCTGAGAACTGGAACAAGACAAGGATGCCCACTCTCACCACTTCTCTTCAACATAGTAGTGGAAGCCCTAGCCAGAGCAATCAGACAAGATAAAGAAATAAAGGGCATCCAAATTGGTAAAGAGGACATCAAATTTTCACTGTTTGCTGATGATATAATTGTTTACCTTGAAAACCCTAAAGACTCCTCCAGAAAGCTCCTAGAACTGATAAAAGAATTCAGCAAAGTTTCCAGATACAAAATTACATTACATTAGTACTTAAGTCATATAAGTCATATAGTACATAATGTAATTACATTACATTAGTACATAAGTCAGTATCTCTTCTATACACCAAAGTAACCAAGCTGAGAATCAAATCAAGAATGCAACCCATTTTAGAATAACTGCAAAAATAATAAAATACTTAGGAATATACCTAATCAAGGAGCCAACAGACCTCTACAAGGAAAACTACAAAACAGTGCTGAAAGAAATCATAGAAAACACAAACAGATGAAAACACATCCCATGCTCATGGATGGGTAGAATCAATATTGTGAAAATGACCATACTGCCAAAAGCAATCTACAAATTCCATGCAATTCCCATCAAAATACCACCATCATTTTTCACAGAATTAGAAAAAACAACCCTAAAAGTCATATGGAACCAAAAAATGGCCTGCATAGCCAAAGCAAGACTAACCAAAAAGAACAAATTTGGCGGCATAACATTGCCTGATTTCAAACTATACGGTAAGGTCATAGTCAACAAAATAGCATGGTACTGGTGTAAAAACAGTCACATAGACCAATGGAACAGAATAGGGAACCCAGAAATAAACCCAAATACTTACAGCCAACTGATTTTCAACAAAGCAAACAAAAACATAAAGTGGGGAAAGAACACCCTTTCAACAAATGGTGCTGAAATAATTGGCTAGCCACATGGAGGGGAATAAAACTGAATTCTCACCTCTTACCTTATACAAAAATCAACTCAAGATGGATTAAGGTTGTAAATCTAAGACCTGAAGCTATAAAAATTCCAGAAGATAACATTGGAAAAACCTTTCTAGACATTGGCTTAGGCAAGGATTTCATGACCAGTATCCCAAAAGCAAATGCAATAAAAACAAATGTAAATAGCTGGGACTTAATTAAACTAAAGACCTTTTGCATGGCAAAAGGAACAGTCAGCAGAGTAAACAGACAACCCACAGAGTGGGAGAAAATCTTCACAATCTATATGTCTGACAAAAGACTAATATCCAGAATCTACAATGAACTCAAACAGATCAGCAAGAAAAAGCCAAATAATCCTATCAAAAATAGGCTAAGGACATGAATAGATCATTATCAAAAGAAGGTATACAAATGGCCAACAAACATGAAAAAATGCTCAATATCACTAATGATCAGGGAAATGCAATTCAAAACCACAGTGTGATACCACCTTACTCCCAGAAGAATGCCATAATCAAAAAAGCAAAAAACACTTGATGTTGGTGTGGATGCAGTGAAGAGTGAACACTTCTACATTGCTGGTGGGAATGTAAACTAGGACAGCCACATGGAAAACAGTGTGAAGATTCCTTAAATAACTAAAATTAGATCTAGCATTTGATCCAGCAATCCTACTCCTGTGTATCTACCCAGAAGAAAGTAAGTTATTATATGAAAAAGATACTTGCACATGCATGTTTATAGCAGCCCATTCGCAATTGCAAAAAATGTGGTAACAAAACAAATGCTCATCAATCAATGAGTAGATAAAGAAACTGTGATATATGTATATATATATATGATGGAATACTACTCAACCATAAAAAGGAATGAATTAATGGCTTTCACAGCAACCTGAATGAGATTGGAGACTGTTATTCTAAGTGAAGTAACTCAGGAATGGAAAACCAAACATCATATGTTCTCACTCATAAATGGGAGCTAAGCTATGAGCATGCAAAGGGATAAGAATGACACAATGGACTTTGAGGACAAAAGGGTAAAGGGTGGAAAAAGGGTGAGGGTTAAAAAACTACAAATAGGGTGCAGTGTACACTGCTTGGGTGACAGATGCACTAAAATCTCACAAATTACCACTAAAGAACTTACCCATGCAACCAAACACCACCTGTTCCCCAGTAACCTATGAAAATAAATTTAAAATAACCTAGGTGATGAGTAGGTAGGTGCAGCAAACTACTATGGCACGTGTTTACCTAATTACAAACCTGCATATGTACCCCAGAACTTAAATAAACAAATTAATTAATTTATAACTAAAGTATAGTGACTAAAAGACAAAAAACTATTAAAAATAATAATAACTGGGGAGATCTGGCAAGATGGCGGAATAGGAACAGCTGTGGTCTGCAACTCCCAGTGAGACAAACGCAGAAGGCGGGTGATTTCTGCATTTCCAAATGAGTGGTGCCTGGAACCCCAGTGAGAGAGAACCATTCACTCACTTGGAAAGGGGGCTGAAGCTAGGGAGCCAAGTAGTCTCGCTCAGCTGGTCCCACTCCCATGGAGCTCAGCAAGCTAAGAACCACTGGCTTGAAATTCTCACTGCCAGCACTGCAATCTACTGGGGATGATTGAGCTTGGTAGGGGGAGGGGCATCCACCATTACTGAGGCTTGAGTAGGCGGTTTTCCCCTGACAGTGCTAAGGAGACCAGGAAGCTCAGACTGGGCAGAACTCAACACAGCACAGCAAAGTGGCTGTGGCCGGACTGCCTCTCTAGATTCCTCTTCACTGGCAGGGCAGTTCTGAAAGAAAGGCAGCAGCCTCAGTCAGGGGCTTATAGATGAAACTCCCATCTCCCTGAGACAGAGCACCAGGGGGAAAGGACGGCTGTGGGTGCTGCTTCAGTGGACTTAAATGTTCCTGCCTGCCAGCTCTGAAGACAGCAGTGGATCCTGACAAGAAGGGTTTTCCCAGCACAGTGATCAAGCTCTGCTAAGAGACAGACTGCCTCCTCTAGTGGGTCCCGGAACCCCGTGCCTCCTGACAGGGAGAGACCTCCCAACACAGGTTGACAGACACTTCCCACAGGAGAGGTCTGGCTGGCATCAGGTTGGTGCCCTTCTGGGATAAAGCATCCAGAGGAAGGAGCAGGCAGCAATCTTTGCTGTTCTGCAGCCTCTGATGGTGATACCCAGGCAAACAGGGTCTGGAGTGGACCTCCAGCAAACTGCAGCAGACCTGCAGAAGAGGAGCCTGACTGTTAGAAGAAGAACTAACAAACAAAAAGCAATAACATCAACATCAGCAAAAAGTACACCCACATAAAAACCCCATCCAAAGGTCATCAGCCTCAAAGATCAAAGGTAGATAAATCCATGAAGATGAGGAAAAACCAGTGCAAAAATGCTGAAAATTACAAAAACCAGAATGCCTCTTCCCCTTCAAATGATCACAACTCCTCTCCTGCAAGGGAACAAAACTGGAATGAAGAGGAATGAGCAAAGCCTCCAAGAAATATGGGACTATGTGAAAAGACAAAACCTGTGATGGATTGGGGTCCCTGAAAGTGATTGAGAGAATGGAACCAAGTTGGAAAACACAATTCAGGATGGTATCCAGGAGGACTTCCCCAGCATAGCAAGACAGGCCAACATTCAAATTCAGGAAATACAGAGAACACCACTAAGAAACTCCTCGAGAAGAGCAACCTCAAGACACATAATTGTCAGATTCTCCAAGGTTGAAATGAAGTAAAAAATGTTAAGGCCAGCCAGAGAGAAAGGTCAGGTTACCTACAAAGGGAAGCCCATCCGACTTACAGTGGATCTCTCTGCAGAAACCCTACATCTAAAAGAGAGTGGGGGCCAATATTCAACATTCTTAAAGAAAAGAATTTTCAACCCAGAATTTCATATCCAGTCAAACTAAGCTTCAGAAGCGAAAGAGAAATAAAATTCTTTACAGACAAGCAAATGCTGAGGGATTTTGTGACCACCATGTCTGCCTTACAAGAGCTCTGAAGGAAGCACTAAATATGGAAAGGAACAACCAGTATCAGCCACTGCAAAAACACACCAAAATATAAAGACCAACGATACTATGAAGAAACTGCATCAACTAATGTTCAAAATAACAAGCTAGCATCATGATGACAGGATCAAATTCACACATAACAATATTAACCTTAAATGTAAATAGGCTAAATGCCCCAGTTAAAAGATAGAGACTGGCAAATTGGATAGAGTGAAGACCCATTGGTGTGCTGTATTCAGGAGACCCATTTCACATGCAAAGAAACACAGAGGGTCAAAATAAAGGGATGGAGGAATATTTACCTAGCAAATGGGAAGCAAAAAAAAAAAAAAAAAAAGGCAGGGTTGCAATCCTGGTCTCTGATAAAACAGACTGTAAACCAACAAAGATCAAAAGAGACAAAGAAGGCCATTAATAATGGTAAAGGGATCAATTCAACAAGAAGAGCTAACTATCCTAAATGTATACGCACCCAATGCAGGAGCACCCAAATTCATAAAGCAAGTTCTTAGAGACCTATGAAGAGACTTAGACTCCCACACAACAATAATGGGAGACTTTAACACCCCATCATCAATATTAGACAGATCAATGAGACAGAAAATTAATAAGGATATCCAAGACTTGAACTCAGCTCTGGACCAAGCAGATTTAACAGAGATCTACAGAACTCTCCACCCCCAATCAACAGAATATGCATTCTTCTCAGCACTATATAGCACTTATTCTAAAATCAATCACATATTTGGAAGTAAAACACTCCTCAGCAAATGCAAAAGAATGGAAATCATAACAAAGAGTCTCTCAGGCCACAGTGCAATCAAATTATAACACAGCATTAAGAAACTCACTTGAAACTGCACAACTACATGGAAACTGAAAACCTGCTCCTGAATGACTACTGGATAAATAACACAATTAACGAAGAAATAACGAAGTTCTTTGAAACCAATGAAAACAAAGAGACTACATACCAGAATCTCTGGGACTCAGTTAAAGCAGTGTTAAGAGGGAAATTTATACCACTAAATGCCCACATCAGAAAGTGGGAAAGATCTGAAATCCACACCCTAACATCACAATTAAAAGAACTAGAGAAGCAAGAACAAACAAATTCAAGAACTAGCAGAAGACAAAACATAAATAAGAACAAGCAGAACTGAAGGAGATAGAAACACAAAAAATCCTTCAAAAAATCAATTAATCCAGGAGCTGATTATTTGAAAAGATTAACCGAATAGAGCACTAGCCAGACTAATGAAGAAGAATCAAATAGACACACTAAAAAATGATAAAGGGGATATCACCACTGATCCCACAGATATACAAACTACCATCAGAGAATATTATAAATACTTCTATGCAAATAAACTAGAAAATCTAGAAGAAATGGATAAATTCCTGGACACATACACACTCCCAATACTAAACCAAGAAGAATTCAAATCCCTGAATAGACTGGTAACAAGTTCTGAAATCAAGACAGTAATTAATAGTCTACCAATCAAGAAAAGCCCACGTCCAGATGGATTCACAGCCGAATTCTACCAGAGGTACAAGGAGGAGCTGGTACCATTTCTTCTGAAACTATTCCATAGAATAGAAAAAGAGAGACTCCTCCCTAACTCATTTTATGAGGCCGGCGTCTTCCTGATTTCAAAACCTAGCAGAGACACAACAAAAAAAGAAAAGTTCAAGCCAATATCCCTGATGAATATTGATGTAACAACCCTCAATAAAATACTGACAAACTGAATCCAGCAGCACATCAAAAAGCTTATCCACCATGATCAAGTCAGCTTCATCCCTGGGATGCAAGGCTGGTACACAAATCAATAAATGTAATCCATAATATAAACAGAACCAAAGACAAAAACCACATGATTATCTCAATAGAGGTGATAAAACCCGTTGATAAAATTTAACACCCCTTCATGCTAAAAACTCTCAATAAACTAGTTATTGATGGAACATACTTCAAAATAATAAGAGTTATTTATGACAGTTCCATAGCCAATATCTTACTGAATGGGCAAAAGCTGGAAGCATTCCCATTGAAAACCAGCATAAGACAAGGATGCACTCTCTCACCACTCCTATTCAACGTAGTGTTGGAAGTTCTAGCCAGGGCAAACAGGTGAGAGAAAGAAATAAAGGGTATTCAAATAGGAAGAGAGGAAGTCAAATTGTCTGTTTGCAGATGACATGATTGTATATTTAGAAAACCCCATTGCCTTAGCCCAAAAACTCCGTTTGCTGATAAGCAACTTCGGCAAAGTCTAAGGATACAAAATCAATGTGTAAAATTCACAAACATTCCTATACACCAATAATAGACAAGGAGAGAGCCAAATCATTAGTGAACTCCATTCACAATTGCTACAAAGAGAATAAAATACCTAGGAGTACAACTTACAAAGGACGTGAAGGACCTCTTCAAGGAGAACTATAAACCACTACACAAGGAAATAAGAAAGGACACAAAAAAATGCAAAAAAAATTTATACTCATTGATAAAAAGAATCAATATTGTGAAAATGGCCATACTGCCCTAAGCAATTTATTGATTCAATGCTATTCCCATCAAGCTACCATTGACTTTCTTCACAGAACTAGAAAAAACTACTTTAAATTTCATATGGAACCAAAAAAGAACCCAGATAGCCAAGACAATCCTAAGCAAAAAAGAACAAAGCTGGAGGCATCGCACCACCTGACTTCAAACTATACTACAAGGCTACAGTAACTAAAACAGCAGGGTATAGGTCCCAAAACAGATATATAGACCAAGGAACAGAACAGAGACCTCAGAAGTAGCACCACACATCTACAACCACCTGATCTTTGACAACCTGACAAAAGCAATGAGGAAAGGATTTCCTATTTAATAAATGGTGCTGGGAAAACTGGCTAGCCATATACAGAAAACTGAAACTGGACCCCTTCCTTACACCTTATACAAAAATTAACTCAAGATGGATTAAAGACTTAAATGTAAAACTAAAACCATAAAAACTCTAGAAGAAAACCTAGGCAATACCATTCAGGATGTAGGCATGGGCAAAGACTTCATGACTGAAACACCAAAAGCAGTGGCAACAAAAGCAAAAATTGACAAATGGGATCTAATTAAACTAAAGAGCTTCTGCACAGCAAAAGAAACTATCATCAGAGTGAACAGGCAAACTACAGAATGGGAGAAAATTTTTGCAATCTATCCATCTGATAAATGTCTAATATCCAGAATCTACAAGAAACATAAACAAATTTACAAGAAAAAAGCAAACAACTACATCAAAAAGTGGGCAAATAATATGAACAGACACTTCTCAAAAGAAGACATTTATGTGGCCAAAAAGCATATGAAAAAGAGCTCATTATCACTGGTCATTAGAAAAGTGCAAATCAAAACCACAATGAGATACTATCTCATGCCAGTTAGAATGGTGATCATTAAAAAGGCAGGAAACAACAGATGCTGGAGAGGATGTGGAGAACTAGGAACGCTTTTACACTGTTGGTGGGAGTGTAAATTAGTTCAACCATTGTGCAAGTGTTGCGATTCCTCAAGCATCTAGAACCAGAAATACTATTTGACCCAGCAATCCCATTACTGGGTATGTAGCCAAAGGATTATAAATCATTCTCATGTAAACACACATGCACACTTATGTTTACTGCAGCACTATTTACAATAGCAAAGACTTGGAACCAACCCAAATGCCCAACAATGATAGACTGGATAAACAAAATGTGGCACAAATACACCATGGAATACTATGCAACCATAAAAAAGAATGAGTTCATGTCCTTTGCAGGGAAATGGATGAAGCTGGAAACCATCATCCTTAGCAAACTAACACAGGAACAGAAAATGAAACACTGCATGTTGTCATTCATAAGTGGGGGTTGAACAATAAGAACACATGGACACCGGGAGGGGAACATCACACACCAGGGCCTGCCAGGGGGTTGGGGGAAAAGGGAGGGAGAGCATTAGGACAAATACTGAATGCATGAGGGGCTTAAAGCCTAAATGATGGGTTGATAGGTGCAGCAAACCACCATGGCACATGTATACTTATGTAACAAACCTGCACTTTCAGCACATGTATCCCAGAATTTAAAGTAAAATTTAAAAAAAAACTAAGGAAATCTGAATAAACTGTGAACCTTAGTAATATTGTATTAGTGTTATTCCATTAACAAAGTGAGAAATGTAGGATGGTAATAATAGGGAATTCTTGGTTTTAACTGCTCGCTAAATCTAACACTTTTAAAAAGTGAAATCTATTTTTTAAACTATGTAGCCAAAGAATATAAGAAAAAATATAGAGAGATGTCAGATAGTTAATATTAAATATTTTTTTCTAAATTATGTGATGGTTTTGGAATTTCCCAGCTACTTAAATCTATAATTTGTTGTAATTTTCTTTATCACTTTAAATAAATATTCATTTTCATCCTTAATTCTATATATGCAATTTATATTCTATTTGTTTTAAAAGGGCTGCCAAAATTATATGAGCTTCAGACACCACCCTACCTTTAAGTGATGGTTAGTTATTTGCAGCTCCTTTCTACTCACTGAATACTCCCCCATGCCTCTATATTTTTGCATGTTGAAATTTTCTCTAATTTTCAAGGTAAGTCCATCTTGAGTGACAGAGACAATTTATCCAAAAACAATGAACTCAGTATTGTAAACCTGGATTGTCCTCCTAAATCAAGCCTTGTTCAGTATTAGCACCAACTTTCAGAAGTCATTTAACTTCTTCCTATGAGGAATCCCATTTCTGCCATTTGCCAGTTCTATGGCCTTGGCTAGCTACTTAACAAGTTAACGCCTTAATTTGTTCATCTGTAAAATGGAGATAATAACCCTATGCAAGGATAGGGTTATCTTACAGCTGGACTTGAGAGGCTCTGTGCTTATCTCCGGGGACACTCGGAAGTCTGCTACTGACCCTTGGTCAAGATAAGAATGGGATGTTACAGCTAGTGATTTAGAACATGTCATTTAGTTTAAAGTTCAAAACTCCCCTGGAGGCACTCCATGTTATCTTGTCTACACTGTTTAGGATATATGGATTGATGGTTTGCATCTGGTTTAACCTGTTACACAGCTTGGCTGTAGCAAAGTGACCAGTCAAGGTGTAAGAGGCCCTTCAGTAAACTTCCATTTGGACTATGCTGAACTTAGATACCCCATACATATCTGAAAAGTTCATAATCCAAAAATGAAATGCTTCATAAGCAACTGAGAAAAGACCTTGGGAGGACTGCACTGGGAGTTTTCAGACTTCCTATAATTGCCTGGACTTTTCTTCTCTTCGTGTGCCGTATTATTTGCAATTATTATAGCCTTACATGAGTGTAAAAAAAAATAACAACAGCAATGGTTAAGAGATAGGCAATATTAAAATATGTAAATTGAATTATCAATAAGTCATAATTTGGGGGGTATGGTATTAATGTGTAATTTGGTTTTGTTGCTTTTCTTTGCAATAAACCTTGTTTTATCAGTTTAAAATAACCTGTTATAATTATGTTTTCCACAAGCCTCATGGTAACCACAAAGCAAAACCCTATAATAGATACACTAAAAATAAATAGCACAGAATCAAAACATACTATTATAGAAAATTACTTAATGACAAAGGAAGACAGTAAGAAAGGAAAAATGGAAAAATGATTTGCAAAACAACCAGAAAACAAGCAACAATATCCTTACCTATGAAAAATAACCTTGAATGTAGGTGGAGTAAATTTTCCAATTAAAAGGCATAGAGTAGCTGAGTGGATAAAAAGTAATGCCAATTAGAGGCTGTCTACATGAAATGCAGTTCACCTATAAAGACATACACCAGCTAATAGTAAAAGGATAGAAAATGATATTCCATGCAAATAAAAACCAAAAAGTGCAGAAGTAGCTATACTTATGATAGATAAAATAGACTTTAAGTACAGAATGGGGGGGAAAGGACAATAAAGTCGTTACATAATTACAAAGGGGTCAATATAACAAGAGGATATAACAATTGTAATTATATGCACCCAACACCAGAGCACCCAAATACATAAAGCAAGTATAAATAGACCTAAAAGGAGAGATTGACTACAACACAATAATAGTAGGGGACTTCAATACCCCCACTGTCAGCAATGGACAGATTATTCTGATTGAAAATCAACAAAGAAACCTTGGAGTTAAACTGCACTTTAGACAAAATGAACCTAGTGGGTATTTATAGAACATTTCACCTAACAGCTGCAGAATACACATTCTTTGCATCAGCAAATGGAACATTCTGCAGGATTAACCATATGTCAGGACACAAAGCTTGCCTTACGAGATTTTTAAAAATGGAAATCATATTAAATATCTTTTCTGACCACAGTGGAATACAAGCAGAAATCGATAACAGAAGGAATGTTGGAAACTGGAGAAATTAATGACAATTAAGCAATATGCCCCTGAAATAATGAATGAACCAATGAAGTCATTGAAAAGGAAATTTAAAAATTTCCTGAGATAAATGAAAATAGAAACACAGCATGCCAAAAGCTATGTGATACAGCAAACACAGGTATAAGAGAAAAATGTATAGCAATAAATGCCAACATTGAAAAAGTAGAAAGACCTCAAATAAACAATCTAACAATGTACCTAAAGAAAACAGAAAAGCAAGAAAAAAGAGAACCTGAAATTATTAGAATGGGAGAAATAATAAATATCAGAGCAGAAATAAATGAAGTTGAGACTCAAAAAATATTCACAAACAGGGACAATTTGACTTCTTCTTTTCCTAATTGAATACCCTTTATTTCCTTCTCCTGCCTAATTGCCCTGGCCAGAACTTCCAACACTATGTTGAATAGGAGTGGTGAGAGAGGGCATCCCTGTCTTGTGCCAGTTTTCAAAGGGAATGCTTCCAGTTTTTGCCCATTCAGTATGATATTGGCTGTGAGTTTGTCAAAAATAGCTCTTATTATTTTGAGATACGTCCCATCAATACCTAATTTATTGAGAGTTTTTAGCATGAAGGGTTGTTGAATTTTGTCAAAGGCCTTTTCTGTATCTATTGAGATAATCATGTGGTTTTTGTCTTTGGTTCTGTTTATATGCTGGATTACATTTATTGATTTGCATATATTGAACCAGCCTTGCATCCCAGGGATGAAGCCCACTTGATCATGGTGGATAAGCATTTTGATGTGCTGCTGGATTTGGTTTGCCAGTATTTTATTGAGGATTTTTGCATCAATGTTCATCAAGAATATTGGTCTAAAATTCTCTTTTTTGGTTGTGTCTCTGTCCGGCTTTGGTATCAGGATGATGCTGGCCTCATAAAATGAGTTAGGGAGGATTCCCTCTTTTTCTATTGATTGGAATAGTTTCAGAAGGAATGGTACCAGTTCCTCCTTGTACCTCTGGTAGAATTCGGCTGTGAATCCCATCTGGTCCTGGACTCTTTTTGGTTGGTAAGCTATTGATTATTGCCACAATTTCAGCTCCTGTTATTGGTGTATTCAGAGATTCAACTTCTTCCTGGTTTAGTCTTGGGAGAGTGTATGTGTCGAGGAATTTATCCATTGTATATCTAGAAAACCCCATTGTCTCAGCCCAAAATCTCCTTAAGCTGATAAGCAACTTCAGCAAAGTCTCAGGATACAAAATCAATGTAGAAAAATCACAAGCATTCTTATACACCAATAACAGACAAACAGAGAGCCAAATCATGAGTGAACTCCCATTCACAATTGCTTCAAAGAGAATAAAATACCTAGGAATCCAACTTACAAGGGATGTGAAGGACCTCTTCAAGGAGAACTACAAACCACTGCTCAAGGAAATAAAAGAGGATACAAACAAATGGAAGAACATCCCATGCTCATGGGTAGGAAGAATCAATATCGTGAAAATGGCCATACTGCCCAAGGTAATTTATAGATTCAATGCCATCCCCATCAAGCTACCAATGACTTTCTTCACAGAATTGGAAAAAACTACTTTAAAGTTCATATGGAACCAAAAAAGAGCCTGCATTGCCAAGTCAATCCTAAGCCAAAAGAACAAAGCTGGAGGCATCACGCTACCTGACTTCAAACTATACTACAAGGCTACAGTAACCAAAACAGCATGGTACTGGTACCAAAACAGAGATATAGATCAATGGAACAGAACAGAGCCCTCAGAAATAACTCCACATATCTACAACTATCTGATCTTTGACAAACCTGAGAAAAACAAGCAATGGGGAAAGGATTCCCTATTTAATAAATGGTGCTGGGAAAACTGGCTAGCCATATGTAGAAAGCTGAAACTTGATCCCTTCCTTACACCTTATACAAAAAATCAATTCAAGATGAATTAAAGACTTAAATGTTAGACCTAAAACCATAAAAATCCTAGAAGAAAACCTAGGCATTACCATTCAGGACATAGGCATGGGCAAGGACTTCATGTCTAAAACACCAAAAGCAATGGCAACAAAAGCCAAAATTCACAAATGGGATCTAATTAAACTAAAGAGCTTCTGCACAGCAAAAGAAACTACCATCAGAGTGAACAGGCAACCCACAAAATGGGAGAAAATTTTCGCAACCTACTCATCTGACAAAGGGCTAATATCCAGAATCTACAATGAACTCAAGCAAATTTACAAGAAAAAAACAAACAACCCCATCAAAAAGTGGGGAAAGGACATGAACAGACACTTCTCAAAAGAAGACATTTATGCAGCCAAAAACCACAAGAAAAAATGCTCACCATCACTGGCCATCAGAGAAATGCAAATCAAAACCACAATGAGATATCATCTCACACCAGTTAGAATGGCAATCATTAAAAAGTCAGGAAACAACAGGTGCTGGAGAGGATGTGGAGAAATAGGAACACTTTTACACTGTTGGTGGGACTGTAAACTAGTTCAACCATTGTGGAAGTCAGTGTGGCGATTCCTCAGGGATCTAGAACTTGAAATACCATTTGACCCAGCCATCCCATTACTGGGTATATACCCAAAGGACTATAAATCATGCTGCTATAGAGACACATGCACACATATGTTTATTGCGGCACTGTTCACAATAGCAAAGACTTGGAACCAACCCAAATGTCCAACAATGATAGAGTGGATTAAGAAAATGTGGCACATATACACCATGGAATACTATGCAGCCATGATAGTTCATGAAATGATGAGTTCAAGTCCTTTGTAGGGACATGGATGAAATTGGAAATCATCATTCTCAGTAAACTATTGCAAGAACAAAAAACCCAACACCGCATATTCTCACTCATAGGTGGGAATTGAACAATGAGAACAATGGACACAGGAAGGGGAACATCACACTCTGGGGACTGTTGTGGGGTGGGGGAATGGGGGAGGGATAGCATTGGGAGATATACCTAATGCTAGATGACAAGTTAGTGGGTGCAGCGCACCAGCATGTTACATGTATACATATTTAACTAACCTGCACATTGTGCACATGTACCCTAAAACTTAAAGTATAATAATAAAAAAACCCACAAAGATAAAAAAAATTCACAAAAGATAATAAAATGAAAAGTTGGTTTCTTGAAAAGATAAACAAAATCATCAATCCTTTAGCTAGACTAAGAAAAAAAGAGAGAAAACCCAAGTAAATAAAATCAGAGACAAAAATGAAACATTACAAGAGACATGACAGAACAAAGGATTATTAGACACTATTATGAACAACTATAGGCCAATAAATTGGAAAACCTATAAGACATCGATACATTTTTGGAAACATGCAACTTACCAACACTGAATTATAAAAAAGTAGAAATCTTGGACAGACCAACAATGAGTAATGAGATCAAAGCAGTAATTAAGTCTCCCATTAAAGAAAAGACTGGGACCTGATGGATTCACTGCTGAAATCTATTAAACAATTAAGAAAGAACTAATACCAATTCTATTCAAACTATTCCAGTAAAATTGAAAAGGAGGGAATAATTTTAAACTCATTCTTTGAGGCCAGCATTACTCTGATACCAAAACCAAACAAGCATACAGCAGCAACAAAAAAGAAAATAACAGGCCAATATCTGTGATTAACAAACATACACAGATAATGAGCAAAATACTAGCAAACCAAATTAAACAACACATTCAAAGTATCATTTACCATGATCAACTGGGATTCATCTCATGGATTCAAACATGGTTCAGTATATGCAAATCAGTAAATGTGATACATTAACAAAATCAAGGAAAATATGTGATCATTTCAATAGATGCTGAAAAAGTATTAATTAATATTTAGTACCCCATTATGATAAAAACTCTGAACAAACTGAGTTCAGAAGGAACATACATCAAAACAAAACAGGCGATCTATGACAAACCCATGCCTACCATCATACTCAATGGGAAAAAAGTAAAAGTATTTCCCCTAAGATCTGGAACAAAACAAGAATGCCCACTTTCACTACTTTTATTCAACAAATTACTGGAAGTACCAACCAGAGCTATTAAGCAAGAGAAAGAAATAAAGAATATTCAAATTGGAAAGGGAGATATCAAAATATCATTGTTTATGGATGACATAATTCTATATTTAGAAAAATCTAATGACTTCACTGAAAACATTAGGGTGATAAAAACAAATTTAGTAAAGTTTCATAATACAAAATTAACATACAAAAATTAGTAGCATCTCTATATATTATCAGCAAGTAATTTTTTAAAATAAAAAAGCAACCCATTTGCAGTAAGAAAACACAACAACAACAAACATGCCTAGGAATAAATTTAACCAAAGTATTAAAAGTTCTCTACAATAGAAATTATTAAACACTGATGAAATAAATTGAGGAGCACACCCCAAAATGGAAAGATACCATGCACTAGTGTATTGGAAGAATTAATATTGTTAAAATGATCGTACTATCTAAAGCTTTCTACAGTTTCAATGTAATCTCCATCACAAGACTAAAATTCCCCACAGAGATAGAAAAAATAATCCTATAATTTGTTTGGAACCACCAAAGGCCTGGATAGCCAAAGCAATCCTGAATGAAAAGAACAAAGCTGGTGGTATCATACTTACTGGACTTCAAGATATACTAAACAACTTTAGTGACCCAAACTGCATGATACTGGCATAAAAGCAGACACATAGGACCAATGGAAGAGAATAGAAAACACAGAAATAAATCCATGCACTTACAGGAAACTTCTTTTTTTTTTAATACAAAAACACCAAGAACTTACGTTGCAGAATGCACAATCTCTTCAATAAATGTTGCTGGGAAAACTGAATATCCCATATCTAGTACAATGCAGCACATTAAACTAGATTCCTATCTCTCACCAGATACAAAAGTCAAATCAAAACGGTTTAAAGCTGTAAATGTAAGACCTGAAACTGTAAAACTACTAAAACGAAACATTGGGAAAACACTTGAAGACATTCATCTGAGCAAAGATATTTTAGGTGAGATCTCAAAAGCACAGGCAACAAAAGCAAAAATAGACAAACTGTATTACATCAAGCTAATTAGCTTTTGCACAGCCAAGAAAACAATAAATATAGTAAGGGAAAAACTACAGAACTGAAGAAAATATTTGCAAACTCTCCTTCTCAGGGATTAATAAAAAGAACATATAAAGGAGGTGGGAGACTGGCAGTACTTGTTCTCAGATCACAATGCTGCTGACTGAAACAGGATGTGGTCCAGACAGCATAAAGTGAAGAAACCAGCAGGAACCAGCAGATGGTGATGAAAGTAATCCCTAGCTGCCCTCATTGCTCACTGACATGACACTCCCATCAGTGCATGACAGTTTACAAATGCCATGGCAGTAACCTGAAGTTACCACTCCTTTCCATGGCAATGATCCAAAAGTTACTGCCCCTTTCCTAGAAAGTTATATAACCTGCTCCTCAGTATGCATTGACCTGCCCCTTAATTTGCATGTAATTGAAAGTAGGTTTAAGTAAGTATAAACACAGTTGCTAAGAGCCCATATGTTGCTTACTTTGGGTGCAATGGCTATGAGTTAGCCATGCTCCACAAGGAATAATACCATTCAATAAAAGATTGCTATCTAACACCTGTGACTCACCCTTGAATTCTTTCTTGGGCAAAGACAAAAACCCTCCCAGGTTAAGCCCCAGTTTTGGAGTTTGCCTGTCCAGGAACATAGAAACTCAAACAACTCATTAGCAAAAAAAAAAAAAAGAAAAAAAAAGTAAAAAACAAACAAAAACCAAAACCCAAATAATCTATTTTAAATAAGGATATAATATGAATGGACATTTCATAAAAGAAGACATACAAATGGACAAAAAGTTTATCTAAAATTCTCAACACAAATAATCACTACAGAAATGCAAATCAAAACCACAATGAGATATCATCTCACCCCAATTAAAATGGCTTTTATCAAAAACACAGGGAACAACAGTTGCTGGTGAGGATATAGAGAAAGGGGTACCCTCCTCCACTGTTGAAAGGAATGTGAATAAGTACAGCCACTATGAAAAGCAGTATGGAGGTTCTTCCAAAAACAAAATTGATCTACTCTATGGTTCGGCAATCCTGCTGCTGGGCAGACATATTGCAGCACTATTTACAATACCTAAGTGTTCATTAATGAATGAATGGATACACAATGTGGTGTATATACACAAAGAAACACTATTTAGCTGTAAAAGAACAAAATTCTGTCATTTGTGGCAACATGGATGAAACTTGAGGACATTATATTAAGTGAACTAAACCAGGCACCGAACAACAAATATCATATGTTCTCACTCATGTGTGGAAACTATAAATGTTGATCTCATGAAGTTAGAGACTAGAATGGTGGTTACCAAAGATCAAAAACAACAGGAGAGAGAAGATAATGAAGAGAGGTTAGTTAATGAGTACAAAAATTTAGTCAGATAGAATAGGTTCAGTAGAATGGTGGTTACCAAAAGCCAAAAACAGTAGGAGAGAGGAGATTATGAAGAGAGGTTAGTTAATGAGTACAAAAATTTAGTTAGATAGAATAAGTTCTAGCATTTGATATCACAGAAGAGTGACAATAATCAACAATAATCTATTATATATTTCAAAGTAGCTAGAAGAGAAGATTTGGAATGTTCTCAACACAAAACAAATGAAAAATGTTTGAGATGTTTAATATCCAAATTACTGTGATTCGATCATTACATATTGTATCCATGTATTAAAATATCACATTATCCCATGCAATATTATATATAGAAATATATACAATGATTATGTATCAGTACAAAATTTTTAAAAAGAGAGAAGAAATTCACTCCTCCTTTAAATCCATGGTAGAATTCATCAGTAAAATTCTCTGAACCTGTATATTTTTTTTTGTAGTAAAATATTTTTAAAGACTATTTTTTGAGCCAGGCATGGTGGCTCATTCCTGTAATCTCAGCACTTTGGGAGGCCGAGGTGGGCAGATCATCTGAGGTCAGGAGTTCGAGACCAGCCTGGCAAACATGGTGAAACCCTGTCTCTACTAAAGATATAAAAAATTAGCTGGGCTTGGTGGCGCGCACCTGTAATCCTACCTATTTGGGAGGCTGAGGCAGGAGAATCGCTTGAACCCAGAAGGCAGAGGTTGCAGTGAGCTGAGATTGTGCCATTGCACTCCAGCCTGGGCAAAAAGAACAAAACTCCATCTCAAAAAACAAACAAACAAACAAAAAGAGTATTTTTTGAAAAGCCCTTTTAGCTTCACAGAAATATTATGAGAAAGGTACAAAGATTTCTCATATACCTGTCGCCCACCCCAAATGTAGCCTCCCTCATTATCAACATCCCTTTCCAAAGTGGTACATTTGTTATAATTAACAAACCGACATTAACACATCATTACCACTCAAAGGCCATAGTTTACACTAGGGTTGACCTTGTATATCCTAGGGGTTTGTATAAATGTATAATGACTTGCAACGGTGTGAATATTTGTGTCTCCCCCCCTCCAAATTCCTAAGTTGAAACCTAATCTATAATGTGATTACATTAAGAGGTGGGGCCTTTGGGAGGTGGCTAACTAGGTCATAAGGACAGAGCCTCATGAGTGGGATTAGTCCTCTTATAAAAGAGGCCTCAGAGAACTGCCTTGTCCCTTCCACCATGTGAAGACACAGTGTGAAGGGGCCATCTATGACCAGAGAGAAATGCCCTCATGAAATATAAATTCTGCAGATGCCTTGATCTTGGACTTTCCAGCCTTCAGAACTGTGAAAAATAAATTTCTGCTGTTCATAAGCCACCTGGTCTATGGTAATTTGGCATAGCAGCACAAATGGACTAAGAAAGACATGTGCCCACAATTATAATAACATACTGAGTATTTTCAGTGCCATAAAAATCCTCTGTGCTCTGCTTGTTCATTTCCCCTGCCCCCAACCCCTGGCAACCACTGATCTTTTGACTGTCTCTATAGTTTTGTCTTTTCCAGAATGTCAAATAATTGAAATTAAGGTGTGTAGCCTTTTCAGATTGATTTGTTTCACTTAGTCATATGCATTTAAGGTTCCTCCATCTTTTTTTCATGGCTTGATAATTCATTAATTTTTAGTACTAAATAATATTTCATTGTCTGGATGTACCACAGTACATTTAGCCATTCACCTAATGGAATAACCTTGGTTTCTTCAAGTTTTAGTAATTACGAACAAGGCTGATATAAAATATCCATGTGCTGGTCTTAGTGTGGACATAAGGCTTCAGCTACCTTTTGCTAAACATGAAGGAACAAAATTTCTGGATCATATGATAAGAGTGTGTCTGCTTTTATAGAAAAATCACCTGTCTTCCAATGTTGCTGTATGGTTTTGCATTCCCACCAGCAATAAATGAGAGTTCCTGTTGCCCTACATCCCTGTCAACACTTGCTGTTGTCAGTGTCAGATTCTGGCCATTCTAAGAGATGTGTAGTGGTAGCTCATTGTTGCTTTAATTTGCATTTCCCTGATGACATATGATGTAATACATCTTTTCATATGCTTATTGCCATCTGTATGTGGTGAGGTGCCTGTTAAGGTCTCTGGTACATTTTTTAATTGGGTCATGTAGACTTTTTCCTACGTTACATTCTAGCGGTTTTATAGTTTTGCATTTTATGTTGAGGTCTGTGATCCATTTTGAGTTAATTTTGTGAAAGAGGTAAGGTCTATTTCTAGATTCTTTTGTTGGTGGCAGGAGGATGTGGATGTCCAGCTGTTGCAATACCATTTGTTGAAGACTACTTTTTTTCTATCAAATATGATGCTCCTTTGTCAAAGATCAATTGACTATATGTGAGTCTATTTCTACATTCTCTGTTCTGTTCCATTTATCTATTTGTCTATTCTTTTGCCACTTACCATACTGTCTTTATTACTATAGTTTTCTAATAAGTCTTGAAGTCAGATAGTGTTCTTATTCTTCAGGCTTATGTCGGCCATTCTGTGTGTTTTGTCTCTCATATAAACTTTAGAATCAGTTTGTTAATATCTGCAAAATAAATTTCTGAGATTTTCATTGGGATTGCATTGATTTAGGATAAAAATTTTAACTGTAGGTTTAAATATTTTAATAGATAAGGGCTACCCAGATTATCTATGTCTTCTTAAATGAGCATTGGTAGTTTATATCACTCCATAATTTTATTTATTTTACATAAGTTGTCAAATTTGTTGGTGCAAAATTGTTTATTATATATTATTTTTAATATCTTATAGTCTATAGTAATATCAAGTCTCTCATTCCTGATATTGTTAATTTGTGTCTTTTCTCTCTTTTCTCATTCTGACTAAAGATTAACTTCATTGATCTTAAAAACTAACTTTTGGTTTTATTAATTTTTTATAGTTTTTACATCTTTTAAAAATTTATGTTCTGATTTGTATTATTTCTTTTTCTTATTAATTTTTGTTTAATTTACTCTTATTTTTCTTATTTCTTAAAATATAAGCTCACATCAGTGATTTGAAACCTTCCTTCTTTCCAAGAAGAGGTATTTAGTGCTATATTCCCTCTCAATAGTGCTTTAGTTGCATTCCACACATTTATATTTTGTGTTTTTAACTCCTTTAAAGTACAATATAATTTATCTTTTGATGTTTTTTTGCCTCATGAGTTGTTTAGAAGTGTCCCACTTAATTTCCAAATATTTTGGAGATTTTCCAGATATCTCTCAGTTGTTGATATCTAAATTAATTTCATATGGTCAGAGAGCATATGCTGTATAAGTCAAACCCCTTTAAATTTACTGAAATATGTTTTATGACTAAAACATGATCTAGTTTGGAAAATGTTCCATGTGCACTTGAGACTAATGTATATGCTTGTAATTTGGGGGTGGCATGTTCTGTAAATGGCTATCAGATCATGTTGTTTGACAGCACTTTTCAAGTCTTCCATATCTTTACTAATGTTCTATAATTTGTTGAGGAAAAGATATTAATTTTTACTATAATTGTTGAACTGTCTGTTTCTCTTGCAGTTCTATCAGTTTGGGCTTCACGTATTCTGAAGTTGTCATGAGGTGCATAAAAGTTTTCGATGGCTATGTCATCGTGATTATAGGACTATATATTATTATAAAATAACCTTCCTCATCTCTAAAATTATCCCTAATATTCTTTGCTCCAATATATACTTCAGTTGATATTCATATAGCCATTTCATTTAACCTTTCTTTTAATTATGATTACCATGGTATATTTTTTCCATCTTTCCACTTTTAATCTATTTCTGTCTTTATATTTAAAGTGAGTTTCTCATAGGCATCATATAACTGGTTCTTTCTTTTTAGTCCAACCAAACAATAGCATGTACTGTAATTACTAACATATTTGAGTTTAAATCTGTCATCCTCTTGTTTTCTATTTGCTCCATTTGTTTTTTGCTCCCTTTTTTTCTTTTTATGCTTTGTTTTTGGATTAAGTGAGCATATTTTATAATTCCATTTTATCTCCTTTGTTGGTTTATTAGCTATACATTTTTATTATATTATTTTAATGCTTTCTTTAGGGTTCATGGTGTACACTTTTAATTTATTATACTCTACCTTAGAGTAATCTTATATAAAGTTACACACTCTAAAGTTCAGAGCCTCAATAGTATACTTATTTTTCCCCTACTGGCCTTTTGGATATTATTGTCATACATTTTATTTCTATATATGTTATCAATTCTACAACATATTGCTATTACTTTTACTTTAAATGGTAATTTTTAACAGTGTGAAATAATTAGAAATGCATATTTTATATTTGCACGTAAAGTTATTTTTCTTTTGTTTATATCTAGACTTCCACCTGGTATCATTTTTCTTTAGCTTGGGGAATTTCTTTAAAAATATTTATTTTAGTACAGGTCAGCTGGGGATGAATTCTTTCAACTTTTGTATGTTTGAAAAAGTTTTTATTTAACCTTTGATTTTGAAATACTGTTTTGATGAGTTCTGAATTCTGTTATGGCAGTTGTTTTTCTCTTGCCCTTCAATAGTTTGAAGCTGCTCCACTGTCTTTGACTTACATTATTTTCAAGCAGAAATCTTCTGTAATCCTTACTGATCTTCATCTATACATAATGTTTATTCTGATTGCTTTTAACATTTCCCTTTATAACTAGTTTTAAGTAAATTTTGAAAAATTTTACAAATTTTTGTTTCAAGAATTTCTTTCTATTCTTAACTCTCCTCTTCCTCAATGATTCTAAGTACATGTATATTAGGCAGCTTGAAGTTGTCCTACAGATCACTGATGTTATGTTTTCTGCCTTTTAAAAAATCTTCCCCACTTCTTTATTTATTTGGGATAATTTTCATTGCTATGTCTTAAAGTTCACTAATCTTTTCTTCTGCAAAGTCTAATGTGCTATTAATTTCACCCAGTAAAATCTTATCTCAAACATTATGTTTTTCATCTTTATAATTTTAATTTTTTTCTTTTATATATCTTCCATATTTTTGCTTAACTTGTTTATGATTTTCCCTGGCTTCCAAATTATATCAAATGCAATTAAAGAAACAAGTTTATGTATTAGTCCGTTTCCATACTGCTATAAAGAACTGTCCAAGACTGGTAATTTCTAAAGAAAAGAAGTTTAATTGATCACAGTTAAGCATGGCTGGGGAGGCCTCAGGAAACTTAAAATCATGGTGGAAGTTGAAGGGGACCAAGGAATCTTCTTCACCAGGCAGCAGGAAGGAGAAGTGCTGAGCAGTGCGGGGAAGAGCCCCTTATAAAATCATCAGATCTAGCTGAGAACTCACTCACTGTCATGAGAACAGCATGGGGGAAACTGTCCCCATGATTCAATTACCTCCACTTGGTCTCTCCCTTGACACGTGGGGATTATGGGCATTATGGGGGTTACAATTCAAGATGAGATTTGAGTGGGGACACAAAGCCTAACTATATCAGTTTATATCATGGTTTATTAATTTTATTATTTTTGTCATTTCTATGTCAGTTTTAATTTACTAATTTTTATTTCTCTAGCCCTGAGTAGTTTTCTCAAACACATTCACTGATTGGAAGACAAGAAGAGATATTCCGCACATCTCTGAAGTTCTCTGTCTGTGACCTTTCTTCTTTCTGATACTTTGCTTTAGTAATTCTTGCTATCTTTTGTCTTCCTGTACTCCCATCTCTATTTCTTCAATGCACGGAGACTCCTGGGATCCACTTGAGTTACCCTTTCAAGTGCTATGGCCTAAAAACTCTCTCCATGCAATAAGATGGTAATCAGAGGACTCAACTCACTCATTTCCCATCTCTCGTTATGACTCTTCTTTATTGCCCAACGTAAAATATTTTAAAAACCACTTATTAATATTTTGTTCAACGTTTTAGTTGTTTTACAGGAAGGCAAATCTCACCCCTGTTATTCCATCTTGGCAATTAGCAGAAGTTAATTATAACACCCTCCAAACTAACCATACTGTTCTAGTTTATTCTAATAAAAAGAAAATAACAATAACAATAGCAACAACAAAATATGTATTGAGACCTAAATTATGTTGGGAGAATGCAGGATATTTGTGACAAGAATATGAAGAACTCATAGGCTCATCTTTAAAATGATCAGAATTTATTCCTTTCTAAATGTGTCTTTGAATGGATGAATTTCTACAAAACAGTATAAGGAAAACCATCTTTCTAAAACCCATCTAGGATTATGCTATCTTCTAAAAACCTATAATGCCCCTGCAAACTATTTATCATGGTATACAATGTCTTCTATGAGCTGTGTTTCTAAGTAAACATCACAGCTTAGCCTCCCTCAGTGGGTTATTACATACAGGGTATTTTTTACTATATTTCTGTAATATCTAGCAGAGTAGCTACATAAAATATACGTTCACTAAATATTTGAGTGTATAAAATTACCCACTACAAAAAAATTAGAAAATAATCAATACAACAAGAAGAAATAATTTGTTTTAAATTTAAAAAAATTCAGTATGAATTAAAGAATAAGGTGGCAATGAAAAAAATGAGATGGGCAAAACAGAGATAAGTGGCTGGGTAGGTCACATTGGTCAAAAAAGATTGAAGAGGACAGAGTTGGAGCAAAGAAGGAGAATTATAAATAGGTGATGTGGATGAAATGAGAGAGAATGCCCAAAGTCTTGCAAAAAAACAAGACATGCAGACACACACACAAGAAAGGAAAAGGTAAAAAAAGAAGAAAAAAAAAAAGAATGGGAAATCCAAGGAGATAAAGGCAAAGAAAAGAGAGAGCCCTGTGACATAAATGATGATAGCAGAAGAAAACCAATGAACAAAAGTTACATTTGTAACCATCTTTAATAATGACATGTATTCGTTGCTATATATGACTAAGTTGGCTTACCAAAATTAAGGTCACTCTATGTTTTAGTGTTCCAGTTATAAAATAAAAGTCACAAAAATCATGCCCTTAGTCTTAAGAATTTAGTTGGTATTTTCTATAGCTTATGGGACAAAGACCAGAAAATGATTTATATTTCACAACCCAATTTCTGGTTTATCTCTGAAATTTGAATGTATTTTTGTGTTTTTGATTGTTTTTTCTTTTTGAAAAATATACTTCAGTTGAACAAAATTTAACCTGTGCCTTTTACTCAAACACTTTAGAATATAGACTGTGTTGAAATTTGTGATATGATTAGCAATAGCAAAGCCACAACTCAATGACTGTGCTCATTGAAACATTAAGATTTGAATCAATAAAAGGCACAATTGAAAATGCATCTCGATAAGAATGAAGTTTAAAATTGCTTGAAGAGCTAATGGTGTGTGATTCTGAGAACGAAATGCCTTAAGAAATGTTCCACCTATTATTAATTTTAGGTTTGAATTTAGGACAAATACTCTAGATAGACAAGAGAAATTTTTGAAGAAAAAAAAATCTGAAAACACATAAGGTTGTTTGAAGAATTGTCCTATGGCAGAACCACTGCTTTTCAGTTTGATTCCAAACAAAAATGACTTCCTATTTGTGGAAAGATGAGTTCATAGAAATGGGTAAAATAACGTCTTTTGGGAATAACTTTGGCTACTTATGATTTCAGCCAAAAACACCCTCCTCCAAATGACCAGGCATATTGCGTGGGAAGGTGAAATGACACAGACAAGCCCTGGCCCTGAGCCTGCAAGTCCAGCCATATCCACACCTCCCTAAAATCTCCTTGGGAATTGAGCTGCTCTCTATTCAATCACAGACACAGCATTATCTTTGAAGAACAACTTGGAGCTTAGCACTGCTCAAGAGGCCTTTGGGGACGTGGCTGAAGCCTACTCACCAAATATCCTTTCCCCTTCTTCCTTGGCCTTTACAATGTGTTATGTGCTCCTGCCATGCTGAACTAAACTACTGCAGCACTGAATAAGGCTGCACGCACATTTACAGACTTCCAAAACGGCACCACCTTGTTCTATACTTAGAATTCCCTTCCCTTCTCCTTTCCTATCACCAGACAGGCAAACTTGAAATGTCCCTTTGAGACATCTCAAATGCCACTTCCTTTACACAGACTTTCTTCATATCAGCCTCAACTGCTCCTCTTCCCCAAAGATACCCTCACCAGGTAGGGCTCAATTAAGACTCTTGAGGGCCTGACCAATAAAACAACTATGTTATGTATGGCAAAATATTACTAAATTAGAAAATAAACAGAAAGGAATTCAAACAAGTTATGGATTTTCCCAGATAACCTCAACTCTTTTTAGAAAATACATCACTTTTATAAAGACCATGTCTTTTCTCTTCTTGTGTCTTACTGTATTTATCTAAGTGATGAGTACATAGAAAGTGCTCAACAATGGCCTGTAGAGTAAAATAATGAAACATTACATATTTTTACCTGCATAATAATAGCCATTTTTCTTCTAAAAAACTGACATTTTATTAAATCCAGCTGATCCTTAATTTTTTACAATTACATTTTAAGGTTTTTCTTTCATTACTTTTTTTTTTTTTTTTTTTTTGAGACGGAGTTTTGCTCTTGTTGTCTAGGCTGGAGTGCAATGGCACAATCTCGGCTCACGGCAAACTCTGCCTCCCGGGTTCAAACGATTCTCCTGCCTCAGCCTTCAGAGTAGCTGAGATTACAGGCATGGCCACCATGCCTGGCTAATTTCGTATTTTTAGTAGAGACAAAGTTTCTCCATGTTGGTCAGGCTGGTTTCGAACTCCTGACCTCGTGATCCGCCCGCCTTGGCCTCCAAAAGTGTTGGGATTACAGGCGTGAGCCACTGTGCCCAGCCCTTTATTACTATTTTTAATAGTAATAAAAGGCATAATAATTGTAAATATTTATAGGGTACAGTGTGCTCTGATATTTGTTATTTCTTTTCTTGTATTAATTTTAGGCTCAGTTTGTTCTTGCTTTTCTAGTTCATTGTTAGGTTTTTTATTTGAATTTTTTCTACTTTTTTGATGTAGGTTATTGCTATAAACTTCCCTTTTAATACTGCTTTTGCTGTATTCTATAGGTTTTGGTATGTTGTAAACACAACATACTTTCATTTTTTCAATGCATTTTAAAATTTTTCTTTAAATTTCTTCATCAAACCATTGGTTGTACAGGTGATGTTGTTTAAATTCCATGTATTTGTACAATTTTACAAGTTCCTATTGTTATTAATATCTGGTTTTATCCCACTGTGATCAGAAAAGATACTTGATACAATTGCAATTCTTTACATTTGTTGAGACTTATTTTGTGGCCTGACATGTGGTCTATCCTGGAAAATTTTCTATTTGGTGATGAAAAGAATATGTATTCTGAACTCATTGAATGAAATGTTTTATAAATTGTAAATTTATATTATAAATTTATAAATGAAATGTTTTATAAATGTACTGTTAGGTACATTTGGTCTAAAATGCATTGTAAATCCAACTTTTTTTTGTTGTCATCAAGGTTATTGTTATATGATAACCTTGTCTCTTTTACAGTTTTTGTCTTAAAGGCTGTTTTATCTTATATAAGCATAGCTACTCCTGCTTGCTTTTGGTTTTCATTTGTGTGGAATACCTTTTTTTTTTGCATCCTTTTATTTTATGTGTCTTTACATGTAAAGTTTTGTGTTAGCAGCATGTAGTTGGGTTATGTATTTTTCATCCATTCAGCTACTCTATGCTCTTTAAGGGGGGAATTTGATCCATTTACATTCAATGTTATTATTGATATATGAGAACTTACTCCTGTCATTTTGTTAACTGTTTTCTGGTTGTGTTGTATATCCTGATTTAAAAATTTTTATTTCTTTTTTCATTGGTGCTTTTCTGTAGTTACAAGGTTTGATTATTTTCTCTTTTCCTTTTTGTATCTTCCCTATTAGTGAGTTTTATACTTCTGTGTGTTTTCATGATAGTGATTATCAATTCCAGATGTAGGACTCCCTTGAGTATTCCTTGAAAGGCTGATCTATGGGGATGAATTCCTCCAGTGTTTGTTTGCCGGGAAAAGGTTTATTTTTCTCTTATTTCTAATTAATAGCTTTGCTGGGTGCAGTATTCTTGGCTAACATTTTGTTTAGCACATGGTATACATCATTCACATCTCTACTGGCCTATAACACTTCTGTGGAGAAATCAGTTTAGTCTAATAGGGATTCCCTTAGATGTGTCTTGACACTTTTCTCTTGCTAGTTTTAGAATTCTCTTTGCCTTTGACTTTTGACACTTTGATTATAAGGTTCCCGGAATGGACATTTTTAGGTTCAATCTATTTGGACACCTTTAAGCTTCCTCATTCTGGATGTTCATATCTCTCCCTAGACTTGGGAATTTGAATTTTTAGGTATTATTTCATTGAATAAGTTTCCTGTGTCTTTTCTCTTCTTCTGAAATTCCAATATGAATATTTGTTCACTTAATAGTGTTCCATAAGCCTTATAAACAGTCTTCACTCTTTCTAAATCTTTTTTTTTTCTTTTCCTCTGACTGGATTATTTCAAATAGTCTATTTTAAAGTTTAGAAATTCTTCTGCTTGATCATATATGTCTGCTGTTAAAGCTGTCTGTAGTATTTATTTATTCTTTATTGAATTCTTCAGCTGCATTATTTCTATTTCTTTTTTATAATTTTTAGTTCTTTGTCAAATTTCTTATTCATAAAACTGTTAATTTCTTTACTGATTTTCTTGAATTGTTTATCTGTATTTTGTTGTATCTCATTGAATTTTCCTGAGGTCATTATTTTCAATTTATTTTCTGACAATTTGTTAATTTTTTCATTGGAATCTGTTATTGCAGAGTTATGTTCTTTTGGTGGTGTAATGTTTCCTTGTTTTTTCATGTTTCTTGTGTCTCAGTGTTGATGTCTGTGTATCTAGTGAAACAATCATCACTTCCAAAATTTTCATAGTGGTTTTTATAGAAAAAGACTTTCACCTGCAGTTAGGTTTTAGTGTACAAGTCGGGAAGGGTATAGTGACATTGTTTCTGAATAGGTGCAGTCATATAGTCTTCACGCAGCTTCTTCATCTGTGTTCAATATAAACAATAATTGTGGACACTTCAGTGGTCTAGGCTGTAGAAATATGTGGCAGTGGCAGTGTTGGTTGGGTCATTAATTTCCTTGGTGTCAAGGACTTTTGAGGTCCTCCTATTCTTGTTTTCCCCACAACAGAAAAACTTAGCTAAGGGACTACCTCTTGATTTATACATGGCCTATGAGCAGCTTCAGCAGTGCTGGGCTCCAAATATGGATGTTCAAAGTAGCTGTGGGTCTGGGGTCCTAGGCTTAGACTCTAATTAATCTATTGTGGCACCTGACTCTTGGGGTACAAGTTCATTCCCTGTGGCAGGATTGAATGCAGGTTGCTCATAGAACCAGAATCTGTGATTCTGAGAGTCCCCTAGCAGCTTGGGCCCAGGAACCCAGTTACAGCTGTGATTCTGTGCTTGGAATGTAGGATATAGCACTGGCCTGTCTCTGGGGCAGAAAGGGTGTTCTGGAGGTTTGGGCTCAGAGAGCAGGTATGTCTGTAGTTTTTGCAAGCTGAGCCAATAGAGTTTGATGGCAACTCAGGTCCTAGAGGATAAGGCACCATGTAGAAGGGACTCTAGACCCTGGGATGGAGGAGCTGATCAGTATCCTAGATTCTGTGAGGGAGAGGTATAGCAGCAGCAAGTACCCCAAGTACCCCAGAATGATGAAGCACAGCTGTTTTGGGGCCTTTCATTTCTTATTCTTGAACTTTGCATTGAATAGAGCCTCCAATATCATGTTGTATGGAAGTGGTAAGAGCAGCCATCTATCATTCTCATCTTAAAGGGAAAGCATGTAGTCTTTCAAGTAACATCAAGCACAATGTTAGCTGTAGGATTTTCTTAGATGCTCTTCATCAGCTTGAGGAAGTTCCCTTCTATTCTTAGTTTGTAGACTTTTTTTATCAGGGATACAGTATTATTTTGTTAAATCCTTGTTCTTTGTCTATCGAGAAAATAATATGGATGTCCTTTTTAGTCTGTTATCATGGTGAATTGCATTGATTGAATTTTAAATTTATTTCTGTATTCCTAGAATAAATCTCATTTTAATAGTATATTATATGTTTATAGATTGGTGAATTCAATTAGTTAAAATCATATAAGAAATTTTAGCATCTATATGAATGAGAAATACAGTTTTCTCTTGTGTAATACCTTTGGTTTTGGTATCAGGATAATGCTGGCCTCATTAGATAAGCCTGGGGATTTTTCCTTCATCTTGGATTTTTTGAGAGAATATGTATACAATAGGTATATTATTTATCTTAAATATTTGGTAAACTTCATTAATAAAGTTATTTGAGCATAGAGTTTTCTTTGTAATAGGTTTTTAAATTGCAAATTCAATTGCTTTAAGAGATTCAGTGTTATTCAAGTTATTTCTTCTTAAATAAGCTTTGGCAGTTTGTGTCTGTCAAGGAATCTCATCTAAGCTTAAAAACGTATAGGCATAATTTCTTTATTCTTTCATTACTATTTAACATCTGTAGAATGTTTAGTAATGGCATATCCCTCATTCTTGATATTGACCATTTGTGTCTTCTTTTTCATCAGTCTGAGTGGAAATGTATAAATTTTGTTGATCTGCTCTAACAACCAGCTTTTGCTTTTACTATTGTTTCTCTGTTTTCTATTTCATTGATTTTTGCTCCAATTTTACAATTTTGTGCTTTTCTGCTTACCATATAAGTTTAATTTTACCTTACTCTATTCTTAAGATAGACACTCAGGTAATTTATTTGATAACTTTTTCTTGTGATACAAATTTCTAGTGCTATAATTTCCCCTTAAGTATTGTTAATACAGGTACTACAATAAACAGGGGAATGCAAGTATCTCTTTGATATACTGATTTACTACCTCTTGGGTATATACCCAGCAGTGAGATTGCCCACCACCTGATCCTAGGGCAAACTTGTATCCTCCCTATGAAACCACAGCTGATGAACTCTTGAAAGCACCTCTTCTTGGCTGGAGGTCAACCAACACAAAACCAGCACACTTAACAAAAATACAACTAAGGACCCTCACAGAGTCCACTTCACACCCCTGCTACCTCCACCAGAGCAGGTGATGGTATTCAGGGCTGAGAGACATGAAGACAGACCATATCACAGGACTCTTTGCAGACACTCCCCAGAACCAGCCAAGGCCAGTAGCTCACTGGGTGGTTAGATCCAGGGGAGAAATAACAATCACTGCTGTTTGGCTCTCAGGAAGCCTCATTCCTAGGGGAAATGGAAGAGCACTACATCAAGGGAGCACCCACAGGACAAAATAATCTGAACAGCAGCCTTTGAGTGCCAAATCTTCCCTCTGACATAGTCTACCTAAATGAGAAGGAACCAGGAAAACAATTCTGGTAATATGAAAAAACAAGATTCTTTAACACCCCCAACAGATTACACTAGCTCACCAGCAATGGATCCAAACCAAGACAAAACCTCTGAATTGACAGAAAAAGAATTCAGAAGGTTGACTATTAAGCCAATCAAGGAGGCACCAGAGAAAGGTGAAGTCCAACTTAAAGAAATCAAAGAAATAATACAAGATATGAATGGAAAAATCTCAAGTGAAATAGATAGCATAAATTTAAAAAATCACAACTTCTAGAATGAAGGACACACTTATAGAACTGCAAAATGCACTGGAAAGTACAATCAATAGAATTGAAAAAGTAGAAGAAAGAACTTCAGAGCCCAAAGATAAGGATTTTGAATTAACTCAATCTGAAAAAGAAAATAAAAAAGAATTAAAAAAGAAACAAAGCCTCCAAGAAGTTTAGAATTATGTTAAACAACCAAACCTAAGAATAATTGGTGTTCCCAAGGAAGAAGAGATATCTAAAAATTTGGAAAACCTATTTGAGAGAATAATTAAGGAAATCTTCCCTGACCTTGCTAGAGATTTAGACATCAAAATACAAGAAGGTCAAAGAACACCTGGGAAATTCATCACAAAAACGTCATTGCCTAGGCAGATAGTCATCAGGTTATCTAAAGTCAAGACAATGAAAAGAATCTTAAGAGCTGTGAGGCAAAAGCATCGGGTAAGCTCTAAAGGAAAACCTATCAGGTTAACAGATTTCTCAGCAGAAAACCTATAAGCTAGAAGGGATTGGGGTCCTATTTTAAGCCTTCTTAAATAAAACAATTATTAGCCAAGAATTTTGTATCCAGTGAAACTAAGCTTCATAAATGAAGAAAAGATACAGTCTTTTTCATACAAACAAATGCTGAGAGAATTTACCCTACCAAACTAGCCCTGCAAGAACTGCTAAAAGAAACTCTAAATCTTGAAACAAATCCTCGAGAAACACCAAAATAGAGTCTCCTTAAAGTGTAAATATTACGGGACCTATACAACAACAACACAATGAAAAAAAAAGTATTCAGGCAAGAAATAGCACCATGAATAGAATAGTGCCTCACTTTGTAATACTAAAATTGAATGTAAATGGCCTAAATGCTCCACTTAAAAAATACACATTGGCAGAATCAATAAGAACTCACCAACCAAGAATCTGCTGTCTTCAAGAGATTCACCTGACACATAAGAACTCACATAAACTTAAGGTAAAGGGGTGTAAAAAAGATATTCCATGCAAATGGACACTAAAAGCAAGCAGGAGTCACTATTCTTAAATCAAACAAAACAACCTGTAAAGAAACAGAAGTTAAAAAAGACAAAGAGGGGCATTATATAATGATAAAAGGACTAGTCCAACAGAAAAATATCACAATCTTAAATATATATGCACCTAACACTGGACCTCCCAAATTTATAAAACAATTACTACTAGAATGAAGGAATTAGATAGACAGCAACACAATAATAGTGGGGGACTTCAATACTCCAGACAGCACTAGACAGGTCATCAAGATAAAAAGTCAACAAAGAAAAAATGGACTTAAACTATACCCTAGAACAAATGGACTTAACAGATATTTACAGAACATTCTATCTGACAACTTCATAATATACATTCGAATCATCAGCCATATGGAACATTCTCCAAGACAGACCATGTGATAGGCCACAAAACAAGTCTCAACAAATTTGAGAAAACTGAAATTAGAGCAAGTATTTTCACAGACCACAGTGGAATAAAATTGGAAATCAACTCCAAAAGAACCCTCAAGATGAAAATTTAAAAATTCTTTGAACTGAATGATAATAGTGACACAACCTATCAAAACCTCTGGGACACAGCAAAGGTGGTGCTAAGAAGAAAGTTCATAGCATTAATTGCCTACATCAAAAAGTCTGAAATAGCACAAATAGATAATCTAAGGTCACACCTCAAGGAACTAGAGAAAGAAAAACAAACCAAATCCAAACCCAGCCGAAGAAAAGAAATGACCAAGATCAGAGCAGAACTAAATACAATTGAAACAAAAAATACAAAAGATAAAAGAAACAAAAAGGTGGTTTCCTAAAAAGATAAATAAAATTGATAGATTATTAGCAAGATTAACAAAAAAAGAAGAGAAAAGATCCAAATAAGCTCAATTAGAAATGAAACAGGAGCTATTACTACTGATATCACAGAAATACAAAAGATCATTCAAGGCTACTATGAACACCTTTACACACATAAACTAGAAAGCCTAGAGGAGATGGATAAATTCCTGGATGTATACAACCCTCCTAGATTAAGTCAAGAAGAAATAGAAACTCTGAACGGACCAATAACAAGCAGTGAAATTAAAATGGTAATTAAAAACTTAACAAAAAAACACAAAAAACAAAGGTCCAGGACCAGACAGAATCACAGTTGAATTCTATCAGACATTCAGAGAAAAATTGCTACTAATCCTATTGACACTATTTCAAAAGAAAGAGAAAGAAGGAATTCTCCTCAAATTATTCTATAAAGCCAGTATCACCCTAATACCAAAACGAGGAAAGGACATTAAAAAAAACTACAGACCAATATCCCTGATGAGTATAGGTGCAAAAATTCTCAACAAAATACTACCTAACCAAATCCAACAGCATATCACAAAGATAATCCATGATAATCAAATGGGTTTCATATCAGGTATGCAGGGATGGTTTCACATACACAAGTCAATAAATGTGATATACCACATAAACAGAATTAAAAACAAAAATCACATAGTCATCTCAATAAATGCAGAAAAGCGTTCAACAAAATCCAGCATCCTTTTATGATTAAAACCCTCAGCAAAATCAGCATAGAAGGGACATACCTTAATGTAATAAAGCCATCTATGACACACTCACAGCCAACATTATACTGAATGGGAAAAAAATGAAAGTATTTCCCCTGAGAACTGGAACAAGACAAGGATGCCCACTTTAAACACATCTATTCAACATAGTACTGGAAGTCCTAGCCAGAGCAATCTTACAAGAGAAAGAAATAAGGGGTATCCAAATTGGTGAAGAGAAAGCTGAACTGTCACTGTTTGCTGATGATGTAATTGTATACCTAGAAAATTCTAAAGAGTCATACAAAAAGCTCCTAGAACTGATAAAAAATTCAACAGTGTTTTAGAATACAAAATTAATGTATACAAGTCAGCAACACTGCTATACACCGACAGCAACCAAGCTCAGAATCAATTCAAGAACTCAAACTTTCTTACAATAGCTGCAAAAAATAATACACTTAGAAATATATCTAACCAAGGAGGTGAAAGACCTGTACAAGGAAAACTACAAAACACTGCTGAAAGAACTCATATACAACACAATTAGAAACACATCCCATGCTCATGGATGGACAGAATCAGTATTGTGAAAATGACCATACTCTCAAAAGCAGTCTACAAATTCAATGCAATTCTCATGAAAACACCACCATCGTTCTTCAGAGAACTAGAGAAAAACAATCCTAAAATTCATATGGAACCAAAAAAGAGTGCACATAGCAAAACAAGACTAAGAAAAAAGAACAAATCTGGAGGCATCACACTACCCAACTTTAAACTATAAGACCATAGTCACCAAAACAGCAATGTACTGGTATAAAAATAGGCAATAGACCAATGCAACAGAATAGAGAATCCAGAAATAAACCCAAATACAATCAGCTGATCTTCAGCAAAGCAAGCAAAAACATAAAGTGGGGATAGGACACCCTAATCAACAAATGGTGCTGGGATAATTGGCAAGCCACATGTAGAGAATGAAACTAGATCCTTGTCTCTTACCTTATACAAAAATCAACTCAATATGGATCAAGGACCTAAATCAAAGCATGAAACCATAACAATTCTAGAAGAAAACATTGGAAAAACCCTTCTAGACATTGGCTTAGGCAAAAACTTCATGACCAAGAACCCAAAAGCAAATGCAACAAAAACGAATATAAATAGATGGGACTTAATTAAACTAGAAAGCTTCTACACAGCAAAAGGAACAGTCAGCAGAGTAAACAGAAAACCCACAGAGTGGGAGAAAATGTTCACAATCTATACATCTGACAAAGAACTAATGTCCAGAATCTACAATGAACTCAAACAAATTAGCAAGAAAAAAAACAAACAATTCTATCAAAAAGTGGGCTAAGGACATGAATAGACAATTCCCAAAATAAGATATACAAATGGTCAACAAACATATAAAAAAATGCTCAGCATCACTAATTATCATGGAAATGCAAATCAAAACCACAATGCAATACCACCTCACTCCTGCAAGAATGGCCATATTCAAAAAATAATAGATGTTGGCATGGATGTGGTAAAAAGGGAACAGTTTTACACTGCTGGTGAGAATGTAAACTACTACAACCACTATGGATAACAATGTGGAGATTCCTTAAAGAACTAAATGTGCATCTACCATTTGATTCAGCAATCCCATTCCTGGGTATCTAACCAGAGGAAAACAGGTCATTATATGAAAAATATACTTGCACACACATGTTTATAGCAGCACAATTTGCAATTGCAAAAATATGGAACCAACCCAAATGCCCATCAATCAAGTGGATAAAGAAAATGTGGCATATATATACCATGGAATACTACTCAGTCACAAAGGAATGATAAAATGGCATTTGCAGCAACCTGGATGGAATTGGAGACCATTATTCTAAGTGAAGTAACTCAGGAATGGAAAACCAAACATTGTTTGCTCTCACTGATATGTGGGAGCTAAGCTATGTGGACTCAAAGGCATAAGAATCATACAATAGACTCTGGGGACTCAAGGGAAGGGGTATGAGGGGTGTGAGGGATAAAAGACTACACACTGGGTACAGTGTACACTGCTTAGGTGATGGGTGCACCAAAATCTCAGAAATCACCACTGAAGAACTTATTAATGCAATCAAACACCACCTGTTCCCCCAAAACCTATTGAGATAAATAAAAAATAAAAATAAAGGTTTTTACTCTGGCTGAGGGGAACATAAATTATTCCCAGTCATGTGTGAGCTCCAGGGATTACTTATACTCAGCCTTTTGAGTAGATTTTTCTCTGTCATGGGTAGTATCTTCATAAAAATATGCTGCTTAATACTCAGGACCCTTGGCATATCCTCAGAACTCTTTCTCTATGCAGATCTCTCCTCTCAGGTATTTTAATTTTTAACTCTAGCCATGTTGACTCATCCAGTGTATTAGTCCATTCTCATACTGCTATGAAGAAATACCCAAGACTGGGTAATTTGTAACCAGGGAAGGTTTAATTGACTCACATTTGCACATGGCTGGGGAGGCCTCAGGAAACAGGAAGCAGGCATCTTCATCACAAGGTGGCAGGAGAGAGAATGAGCGCGCAGGAACAACTGTCAAACACGTATAAAACCATCAGATCTTGTGAGAACTCCCTCACTATCATGAGAACAGCACGGAGAAATTGCCCTCATGATCCAATCACCTCCCACCAGGTCCCTCCCTTGACACTTGGGGATTATAATTCAGATTACAATTCAAAATGAGATTTGGGTGGGGACACAGAGCCAAACCATATCACCTAGACACCAATCTCCATCTTCTCCACTCAGTGAGTTTGCTGGTTTCTGTGTGGCTTCCCTCTCCCTGTGCTCTAGTCCAGAAACTCTCTCCAGGAAGTAAGCTAGGGAAGTTATATGGCTCACCTGTTTGTCCTTCTTCGCTCAGTGATCATTGCTCTGTGCCACCTGATGTTTGTTAATAGACGTTTCATGTATTTTGTCTATGTTTTTAGTTGGTTTGATGAGAGAATAAATCTAGCCACTATTACTCAATTTTGCCTAGAAATAAGAATCCCAATATTCTCTGTACTCTCAGATGTTACTTTTCACACAATTTAACACATTTTAATATGCATCTGACTATGACACAATTTTTAGTTTAATATCAGTTCCAAAATATAACCTAGGTTACCTAATATTCTTAGCCTAAATGGCCTCGTTTTTGTAATTGATATGGTTGGACCACATCAGTGGCATTCAACTTTCTATCTCCTCCAATAGATCTGAGTAATATTACAGAGATTCTCTCTGGGGGGATGATTCTCAGTATTTGGGGAGTGCATTGGTGTTCACTATCTTCATGAAATATAATAAAGGGGATTGTGTACTCTGGGAATATAAAGAAGTCTTTGGTGGGATGTATCTATTTCCTCAACTGACACTCTGAAGTAGATGATTCAATTCTAGGAACGTCTATTGAACAACTTGAGTATTATATGAAACCATGTTCAGTTCCGTGAAAAGGGGAAATATTACTAAGACTGGTTTCATATCCCTAAATATTATATAATAAATAGTGGTAACCTCTAAAGTTCTGTTACTAAAAATGTCTGAAAATTATTATAAAAGTTGGGAAAATATATAATTAATATCAGAATACTAGAATTCATTGCACTAACAAAATTTGTTTCTAGTAGTCCAGATTTTTCAGATCACAAAAATGCAAAGGTACATGATGTGGTACTCTGCATTGCCAACTAACATCTGGAAGAGTTCTTTAGGTCTCTGGTAATGGCCAAATAATCTAATCGATAGAAAACAATGATACATCATTTTGTATTTTTATGTTTTACAAATGTATTTTCAAATCTCAAACTCTCTAAGTCTCAAACTCCTCTAAATCTAAATTATAAATCTCAAACTCCTCTAACTATATTAAAAAGATCGGTATACTTGTGAAAATTCACAGTCAATGGTATTTATCCATAATTCATTGACTCAAACACAAGAGCTAATTTGTCTGTATTATGCTTTAGAGACAGTTAATCACTGACACTACTTTTTTGCAATAAACTAGAATAGCTCAGTAATTTTCCCACTTAGTAGACTTTTTATTTCTTACCTACATATCTAATACAATTAATGCATTTATGGATTAACTGTCTCAGACTGTGAAACAGCTGGTCCAGAAAACCTACTAATCACTAATTACTGTAGATTCCTTCTGGAAAATAATTTTCAATGTGCAGACCCAGGGGTTTCTAATCTAGTTAAAGGATTTCCAAGTGGGATGTGCAGCACTTCAGCCAATCTGTACAAACTAATTGCTATGTAGCTATGTAGCCTGAAATGTAATCAAAATCATATGTGCATAAACCAGAGAGTTGCATATTTAAAAACATTTTCTGGATGTGAATAAAAAGAATTGTTCAAGTGTGAGCTGGCACCAGACCAGCTTTGCAGTATATCCCAAAATTCTGTTGCCATTTTCTTCCTTTCTCTGACTTTACTAAGAAAGGGTACAGTTTTCCCTATATCTTGATTCATGTTTTATATTTTCCAATTGTTATTTCTAAATGATACTTCTTACCTAATATAAAAGAAACACATTTTAGAATCTCAGGAGAAATAAGGGCAATTTTGTGCTGTGATGATGGGTCAAATAAAGTTGTAGTACCCGGTAGTTGCTGTCCTACGACCAGTAGATAATTTTCAACCTTCAGTGTACATTTGAATTACTCAAAGAAGTTATTAAATGCAGATTCTCCATCTCTGTCTCAAGAGATTCTGATTCAGTAGGTCTGGGGTGAGGCCCAAGAACTTGCATTTTTAACAAACCTTTCCAGTAATTCTGATGAAGATGGACTATAGAGCATTGTTAAACAATGACTGGAATAGCCATGAGTTTTCCAAATTCTCCTCCCTTCTCTGTATTAACCTTGTTTGAAATTTAAATGTTTTCTTTTGTTAAAAACATGCTAGTACTAAATTTTGATATTTTAATTAATGAAAGGGGTTCATTCTCCTTTCCCTCATATTACACGCTCTCTTCCCACTGGTTTATTGGATTTAAGTTTTCCAACCCTATGGTATTACACAGAATTAAAAAAAAAATAGGCCAGTGGATGCTCCAGTAAAAAATAAGAAAAGCTTTAATCTTAATGCTATAGCAAAATACATCCCCCTCCCTACCCTCTGGATTCCATACAGTGAGAGTCCCCTGGAGATACACTTCTGGTATCTTTCTCTATTCCTAAATCACTCCTCCCCAAGAAGGCAGAGTGAAGTATCAGGTCAAGAATGGACATGGGGTTATGTTTCTCAGTTGGGGGAAGATAATATATTCAAACCTGTATGTAATGGTGTGTCAGTCTCCCTTCATCTCCCATTCTCAGTGTAAAGCAGAAATTTTGGGTATGTGCAACTTGTCTACAGATTGACTTTTCCCTTGAGTGCTATGATTGGACTAGGAGTACGGGAAGAGAAAGTGCTTGCATGTCTAGTTGGTCTTCACACTAAGTCACATCCTCCCAATAACTTCATAAGCAATAAAGGTAATATTTTAAAAATCCATATACCTGACTCCTGTTCTATATCTCTCAATGTTTCTGGACTTGGGTGTGGAAAAGAGTGTTATTTATTGATCCCTACCCCTTAGACCCCAGTTCTTGGCAGATTGAAGCATAAAAACACATTTTCCATATCTCTTTTTATATGGGTCTTTCTATCAGTCTATTTTTACCTATTTACATGGCCTTTGCTTTTCATTTTCTTTTGATCTAATGCATTTTTTTCTAAAGTAAAAGACTCACCGAAATAAAGGAAAATAGGTTCCAAATCTGCTTCCAGCTCTACAGTTCCAGTTCTAAACTTACCATCAAAATATGTAAATAGGACAAATCTGCATACCAGTTGGAGATAAAGAGTCAGTGTCTTTCCATGTTGAAAAACCAGAGGGACCCATGCAAGATTCAATCTTCAGGTCGTATCATGTGTTAGTTTCCAAGGGCTGCCATAATAAAGGCTCACAAACTGGGTGCCTTACAACACCAGAAATGTATTCTTTCACAGTCTGGAGGCTGTGAGGGAGAATTTGTTCTATGCTTCTCTCCTGGTTTCTGGTGGTTGTCGGCAATCCTTGATTTCCTTGGCTTGTAGATGCATCACTCTCTGCCTTAATGGAGGTGATGGTATTCTTTCTGTGTGTCTGTCTCCAAATTTTCCTCTTTTTATAAGACACCAGTAATTAGATTAGAACCCCTTCTAATCAATTACAAACTCATCTTAATTTGATTATAACTACAAAGACCTTAAGATAAAGTCATATTCACAAACATATTCACAGATGTGATTTTTGATGGGGGACACCATACAATGTATTACCCAGCACATTGAAGGAGGACTTGAGAGGTGATTATCATGGTTGTCTACCAAACATCTATCCTACCACTGTGGATTAGCCCTCTGGCTTGGGTGGTACCATTCTCAAACCCAGTTGGTTATTTGTTTTCATTATTTATCCATTTACATGGTTTTATAAACTTGTTTTTTCTACCAAATTTTCCACTAATAAAGAAAAACATAAACTATTTGAAGTCTGAATGAAAAAGAACATTTTGCCGTTTTAACACATACCAGAAAATGGCTCTAAACTATTTATTCGATATGCATGATTCTGCACACTGTACTTAGTACTTTCACTAAGCAATGGAAACAAAGGCATCAAACTTACCTTAACAAATTTTTGGTAATCTAAGAGAAAGAGAAACTTATATAGCGTACTCTCATTTTTTTCTCTGTGTTACACTTATAAAGCCAAGTCCAACATGAACAGACAAGAGCTGTGTTGCTTTTAAAGATGCACAGTAGTCCCCAAACAAATCTCAATCTTTACTCACATCTTTTGAAAACATTTAAAGGGGTGTCATATAGTTGATCTATAACAACTCTTCTTAGCCTCTCTTGTGTCTAGCATTCCCACTTTGCAGAAACCTTCTTTTCTCGTAGCCTAGAACTTTCTCTTTGATAGCGTACCATCCCAGCCATCTTACCCAGTGAACTCTCTCTCATCACTGTATCCTTTCAGTCCGTTGGCACGTTATATCCCGTGGCAGTTGTATCCCCTGTTGCAGTGTCCCTCAGGGTGTGGTTCACCTTTTCTGGTGATTTGCTTATGGATTTTGTTCTTTTTCTACTTGGAGTTCAGGAAAGGGAGATAAAAGCTAAGTAGGGAATATCAAGTGGTTTTCTTGGAGCATGTAGGGGAACTGGTAGGAATCAGGTGAAGGTAGCAAGGAGGTGGGGGGAATATTATGAGCTTCTGCATTTTAGGTTTTTTGTTTAGTTTTGTTTTATCACTTTTGTACCATGGAAAATCACCAGAAAACTTTCTACATGTACCATATTATCACAGCTCTCCCTCTTCACAGAAAAGCTTTTATGGGTTGGGTATTTTAATGTTTGTGTTCACTTTTATGAAGCATGCAATATTTTATGAGGCTCCTAAATGAATATCTGTTCCTATGGTTTCAGACATTGCAGAAGAGGGCCTGGGAAATGGGAGTTGTCCACTGAATCTGGTTGATACAGCTCTAATGCTGCTGTGACTTGGTGAACAAAATAGATTTGAATCAACACTTTTCAGATTGGCTAGAAATTCTTTTGCAGAATCTGGATCCTTCTTCCATAACACATATATATTCTGTAAATGGAATGTGCAGATCACGTTTTTCTATGTTTCCTTCCTTACATGTTCTGACTTACCTGCACGTTGAAAAGAAAATCAAGAAAAATGTTTCTTTGAGAATTTCCCCTTCTGAATATTTCCCCCACCCCAATAGCATCTACAGTGCTAGAAAATGTTCTTCCAGGGTTTTAAGAACATCAATTAGTTTCACAGTTGGAGGCAAAACACTTCCCTTGGAGAGCATTTCTTAACATACAGCAGAATCCTTGGTTAGCCCCTGGCTGTGTTAAAAGGAGAGAGAAACAAAACTCACTTTTCTCCTCCTGTTCAGTCACATCTTTCTTCACCTCTTCTTTTCTAGCTATATATCTTCTTTTACTTTGGGCTGTTGAGCTGTGAAGCTCTATGCCTCTCATGATGGTAAGTTTTGTTCAAAGACCCTGGAGCTGCAATTAGGGCTTAAGCACTGGTTTCTTCTTCTCTAAGCCAAAATGTACCGAACCTCTTGTGAAACCCAAAAGGGAAAGTAATGTTGTAAATATCTATGCTTATCTACTGACCTATCCAACTTTTCATATCAAGCACAAACCCATTTATGCAGCTACTCTCTTCAAATGCAGAGTTCCCTTGTTGTAAGCCAAAACTAGTAGCAGTTAGATCCAGCTTGTCACATAATCTCTTTTCCTAATTTTAAGGTGAAAGTATGGGAAATGGGAAAGCATGAACAAATATATGCAAGTAAGACAAGCTCTTATAATGTGAAGAACTGCTGGAATAATGATTTTTAAAATTTAGATGAGATTGTGATGATTACCATTGATTACCATGATATTTGTGCAAATTCTCATTTTGAAGCAGTTTGATAATGTAAACATTTTTATATCCTTAATATAACCCAGAGGGCAAAATGGAAGGTTATTCCTAGCTGAGGTTATTTTGTTTTAATAAATAAAAATAGAGCTTAATGACCCTTATCTGTATACGGTTTATAATATTAATATTTGCATACAGAATTTGGAACATGAAGCTGTTCACACTCCCCAAGACTCTAAAAGAGGTCTGTCCCAGGTGCATTGGGAAGGTAGTGGTATGGAATGGCATTTCTGAGATGTTTCGTGCGCCAGCAGCAGAGGTTTCTATCTTAAATTGTGTCTGTTTAAAAATACCCTGCCTGGCCAGAAGAATTGCTATGGGGGTCACCTTACTTCCTCGTCCCTCCATATGAGTTTTACCTCCATTTTAACAAGAACTGTTATTTACAATACACCATGCCTTCTCTGGCCAATATATTCCACCCAAGAATGCTGCTTTATTTTTCTAAACAAAGTAATATATAAGAATGCAATTTGAAGAAACCTAAGAGTATGTATTTCTCAATGTGAGTGGAAATACAGTGGTGGTGGTGGTACAGGTGGTGCAAGGAGGGCTCCAGGAGAGAAGCAAATTGGAGCAATGCAGGCTTGGCAATGCTGTGTAGAGGTGGAGAGGAAAGTTAAAAGAGACTGAGAAAGAGCCACCAGAGTGGGGAGAAAAAGAGAACTTAACTGGCCGAAAGAACTGGTGTAATATTTTAGGATGCAATGTGTGCAGTAATACTCTCCTCTACTTTTCTCAAAAGCTCTTGTAAAAATTTACATTTGGCTTTGAGTTCATAAAACTTCATTTGTAAGTGTTTTGGGGAAGGGACTTGGGAGTGAGTTGCAGCAAAGTGCTGAGAATAGCCTTGGAGTAGGAGCAGGGCTGAAGCATAAGCTGCCTTGGGGAACACAGATATAATCCATGTACACTGACACCAAGATGTGTGTTTGTCCATTTAGCTACCTATTTATCTATTTAACACGAGTAAGAATGAATAAAAATATAAAAACTGAACTACAATAACATTTTTTGCTATTTACATACTATTTCAAAAGTAAGGATCTTAGAACAGTGAATATTAACCTATCAATTCATGATTTATTTGTAGTGAAAGAACCAGTTCAGTTTCTTATTTGATTTATGGAATGGGTCTCTGGCATTAGGAGATCTATATCACTCACCCAGACAAATTTACTGCTTTTGTGAAGTTTTCCTTATTATTTGCTACATCCCTCCAGTTCATTAATAGACTCTGCAGCTTCCCTCTGCCTAAACATTTTACCTCTTTAATCAACAAAATATAGTCAAGAGTGTAGTTTTCTGGAGCAATGACATAGATTGAGATAGAGCTACAGACATTTCACAGGCTTCAATTTCAAAAGTTAGTATGTAAATCAGTTGTTTTGAACTGTGGTTGCATTTTTTCCATTGAAATTATGTTATAAGTTGTATGGAAGACTTCATAAATCTTAGACCTATAGACTCTCTAGAACATGTTCTATTTCTGTAGGGGAATGGGTTTTTTTCTTCTAAACTTGGGATGTCTTTAGCAAAGTTAGCTAAAATGGGTCTTTGGCAAGGTAACTCAAGCCCAGGACAGAGATTCTATTTAATAAAAGGACTTGGGTTAGAAAAAAAAAAGTACTTCTTGGTAGTGGGAAAAGTCTTGTCTTATATAGTCCACCCCAATGTGAAATTAGACCACAGTATGACTTTCCCATCAGTTTCCACTGCCCCTCACTTACAACTTGATGCAGACTGAATGAGAGGACAAGCAAGATATTGAAGAATGACAAGAGAAGCAATGAGGTTAAACAAATAACAGGTCATGAAGTTGGAAACGAAGATAAGATCAAAAAGGAAGAGATTTCCATGGTAACTGGATATGGATGGTGATATGAGGTGTCCCACTGGAGAGGTTTGTTCCTAAGCCCATCATCTCAGGGACAGACCCTGAGGGATGAACATAAAAGATAGAAAAGCATGGACAATAGAGAATGGGAAGAACTTTTAGCAGTAGCTGGGATTAGGTAACTTATATAAAAATTAACTTCATGGAACATTTCTGTGTGTCACACTGTAAAACCCCTAAACTAAACTTTACAAGAAAATTTACAGAAATGACTTTCATTAGTCTCAAATGTGTCCAAACTCAGCTTTGACTGTGAATTTATGTAGACATTTGCCAGGTGAAGGCCAAGCATTTATTAGGGTTACCAAGGCAGAAATAACCTATACCTGCCAGAAATTATTCTTTACCAGCTCTGGGGAAACAAAAATGAACAAATTTGATTATAAGTTAAATTTATAAATAGAGCTTGGAACTTGTCACCACAATTGTTCATTGAAATTCTTCATACTATTTTCCAATTTTTTAAATGCTCCAAGATATGAGTAATTGTAGACACAGTTTCAGTAAAAGCAATCTACAATTTCTAGCAATAGACAAGCTGTTGAGAAAAATATTTAAGCCTGGGATTTCTCTGGAGCTGAGTTTTCAAACATCTTGAGTCTAGAAGCACCTGTTTTGGGGGTTGAAAGCAGAGACTGAGAGAGGGACTGAAAAGGCTTTCCTGCAGTAAAGATCCATACATGTTAGGAAATTATTTTTTCAGTGGTTCAGAAGTAAGCAAAAGGGTATTTCTCAACTACGTTAGTGTTTTGTATTCACGGAACCCCAATTCTGAGTGTTATTACCGTGGAAAATTCTCAGCAAGGCTTCCAGGTTGTTTCTTGAGCAAGGTAGAAATAACATACAATCTAATAAGAATGGCTGGGGCTGGGTGCAGTGGCTCACACCTGTAATCCCAGCATTTTGGGAGGCCGAGGCGGATGGATCACCTGAGGTCAGGAGTTTGAGACCAGCCTGGGCAACATGGTGAAACTCTGTCTCTAGTAAAAATACAAAAATTAGCTGGGCATGGTGGCAGGCGCCTGTAATCCCAGCTACTTGGGAGGCTGAGGCAGGCGAAGCTTGAAGCCAGGAGGCGGAGGTTGTAGTGAGCTGAGATCATGCCATTGCACTCCAGCCTGGGCAACAGAGCAAGAATGGCTGGAAAATCAACTGGTATAGACTTCCCTACAAGGATCATTATCACCTTCATTTACAAAGGATAACATCTCCACTCCCCTGAGACCACCAATTTCTTCAATATCTACATAGTGTACTTCAGTTTTCCACCACACTTAACGTTGGAAAGCCTAGTGATTTCTTCTAGGCGGGCAATGTGAGATGTTGCTTATGTTCTATCAGTGGCTAACTTGCTGTCTTCCTTTTCTCTGAACTCTTCCTTCCTGTCCAACTCTCAGGCCACAACTGTGATATAAATGGTTATATCTTTTATGCCCAAGTAAGGAGAAACACTCCTGTTCTTTAGTTCCCAATGCTAGAGACTACCACAAAGCTCTTGTGATCATGATTTACTGAAGAATTAGGAATAAAATTGAAATTACAGCTTCAAAAAGGAATTGTTTAAAATTAAATATCAGTATCTCTGTTCTTTAAATTATTCATCCAACCCTGCATCAAGAAGGTGTTGCAGATAAAACCCCAGGGAGAAGAATCGAAGGCAAAAATTAGCATGCCTGAGAGAAGTGCTCTTGGGATCAAAACCAAGGAAGAGAAAGCAATGAAGCAGGGTTAGACAAAAGGAGAAGTTGAGCTACAATGCAGTCTCAACAAAGGCCTTAGATGACTCCATAGGTAGTTCTGAAACTGAAATGGCCCTTCATCTTACCTGATTGCAAACTATACTACAAGGCCATAGTCACCAAAACAGCATGGTACTGGTATAAAAACAGGCACATAAACCAATGGAAAAGAATGAAGAACCCAGAAATAAACCGAAATACTTACAGCCAACTGATCTTTGACAAAGCAAACAAAAACATAAAGTGGGGAAAGCACATCCTTTTCAACAAATGATGCTGGGATAATTGGCTAGCCACATGTAGGAGAATAAAACTGAATTCTCATCTCTCACCTTATACAAAAATCAACTCAAGATCGATTAAGGACTTAAACCTAAAACCTAAAACTATAAAAATTCCAGAAGATAACATTGGAAAAAACCTTCTAGACATTGGCTTAGGCAAGGACTTTGTGACCAAGAACCCAAAAGCAAATGCAATAAAAACAAAGATAAATAGCTGGGACCTAATTAAACTGAAGAGCTTTTGCACAGCAAAGGAAACTCAGCAGAGTAAACAGACAACCCACAGAGTGGGAGATAATCTTCACAGTCTATACATTGGACAAAGGACAAAGGACTGATATCCAGAATCTACAATGAACACAAAGAAATCAGTAAGAAAAAAAAAACAATCCCGTCAAAAAGTGGGCTAAGGACATGAATAGAAAATGCTCAAAAGAAGATATACAAATGGCCAACAAATATATGAAAAAATGCTCAACATCACTAATGATAAGGGAAATGCAAATCAAAACCATAGTGTGATACCATCTTACTTCTGTAAGAATTGCCGTAATCAAAAAATCAAAAAACACTAGATGTTGGCATGGATGTGGTGATCAGGGAACACTTCTACACTGCTGGAGGGAATGTAAACTAGTACAGCCACTATAGTAAACAGTGTGGAGATTCCTTAAAGAACTAAAAGTAGAACTACCATTTAATCCAGCAATCCCACTACTGGGTATCTACCCAGAGGGAAATAAGTCATAAGAAAAAGATACTTGCACATGCACGCTCATAGCAGCACAGTTCTCAATTGCAAAATTGAGGAACCAACCCAAATGCCTATCAACCAATAAGTGGATAAAGAAGCTGGTGTGTATATATATATAATATATATATACACATGATATACATATATGTATATCATGTATATATGATGGAATACTACTCAGCCATAAAAGGGAATGAATTAATGGCATTTGCAGTGACCTGGATGAGATTGGAGACTATTACTTTAAGTGAAGTAACTCAGGAATGGAAAACCAAATATTGTATGTTCTCACTGACATGTGGGAGGTAAGCCATGAATACACAAAGGCATAAGAATGATACAGTGGATTTTGGGGACTTGGAGGGAAGAGTGGGAGAGGGGTGAGAGATAAAAGACTACAAATAGGGTGCAGTGTATACTGCTTGGGTGATGGGTGCACCAAAATCCCACAAAGCACCACTAAAGAACTTACTCACATAACCAAATAACACCTGTACTCTAATAACCTATAGAAAAAATGAAAAAGAAGATAAAAGCAAAAAAAAAAAACCTAAACAAAACAAAAACAAAAACAAAACCCATCCAAAGGAAAGCAACTTCAAAGATTGAAAGAACATCAGCCCACATAGATGAGTGAGAAAGAACCAGTGCATGAACTCTAGCAACTCAAAAAGCCAGAGTGTTTTCTGACCTCCAAAAGACTGCACTAGTTCCAAAGCAAGGGTTCTCAACCAGGATGAAATGACTGAAATGACAGATGTAGAATTCAGGGCATAGAGAGGAATGAAGATCATGAAAATTCAGGAGAAAGTTGAAACCCAATCCAAGGATTCTGAGGAATACAATAAAATGAAATAGGAGGTGAAAGATAAAGTACATATTGTAAGAATGAACCAAACTTATTTTAGAGAGCTGAAAAATATCACTTTGAGAATTTCAGAATACAATCACAAGTATTAACTTCAGAATTCATCAAGCTAAGGAAAGTATCTCAGAGCTCAAAGACTGGCTCTCCCAAATAACTCAATCAGAAAAGAATTTAAAAATAAAGAAAGAAAAATGAGCAAAACCTCAAAGAAATGTGAGATTATATAAAGAGAGCAAATCTATGATGCATTGTCATCTCTGAAAGAGTGAAAGAGAAAGGAAGCAACTTGGAAAATGTATTTCAGGATATGGTTCATGAAAATTTCCCCAGCCACAATAGTAGGGTTAACATTTAAATTCGGGAAATGCAGAGAATCCCTGAGAGGTACTACACAAGATGACTGTCTCCAAGACACATAGTCATCAGAGTCTCCAAGGTCGAAATGAAAGAAAAAATGCTAAAGGCAACCAGATAAAAGGGCCAGGTCACCTACAAAGGGAACTCCATTAGGCTAACAGTGGATCTTTCAGCAGAAACCCTATGAGCCAGAAAATATTGGGGTCATATATTCAGCATTTTTAAAGAAGAAAAATTTCAACCAAGAATTTCATATTCAGCCAAACTAAGCAAAGAATAAATTATATCCTTTTCAGAGAAGCAAACGCGAAGGGAATTCGTTACCACCAGACCTGCCTTGAAAGAGGTCCCAATGGAGTACTAAATATGGAGAGGAGTGAGCATTACTAGCCACTATAAAAACACACTTAATTACATAGACCACTGACACTATAAAGCAACCACAAAAACAGGTCTGCATAATAAACAGCTAACAACATGATGACAGGATCAAATCTGTACACATCAATATTAACCTTGAATGTAAATGGCAAAATTAAAAGTCAGAGTGGCAAACCAGATAAAGAAGCAAGACCCAATGATATGTGGTCTTCATGAGACCCTCTTACCTGCAGTGATGTCCATAGGCTCAAAGTAAAGGGATGGAGAAAAATGTACCAAGCAGATAGAAAACAGAAAAAAAAAAAAGCAGGGGTTGCAATCCTAATTTTAGACAAATCAGACTTTAAACCAGCAAATATCAAAAAAGACAAAGAAGACCATTTCATAAAGAAAAGGGGCTTGATTCAACAAGAAGACCTAACTCTTCTAAATATATATGCACATAATGCAGGAGCACCAAGATTCATGAAACAAGCTCTTAGAGACTTAGGAGGAGACTTAAACAACCACACAATAATACTGGGAGACTTTAACACCTCACTGACAGTATTAGATCACTGAGGCAGGAAACTAAGAAAGATATACAGCACCTGAATTTGACACTTGACAAAATGGACCTAATAGACATCTGCACAACTCTCCACCCCAAAACAACAGAATATACATTCTTATCCCTGCTACATGGCACATATTCTGAAAACAACTGCACAATCAATTCTCAGCAAAAAAAAAAAAAAGTCATAGTAACCACACTCTCAGACCATGGCAAAATAAATAAAACTAAAAATAAATAATAAGAAAATTGCTCAAAATCATACAATGACATGGAAATTAAACAAGCTACTCTTGTATGACTTTAGAGCAAACAATTAAATTAAGACAGAAATCCAGAAATTATTTGAAACTACAGAAATACAAAAACTCTCAGAGATTATTACAAACATTTCTATGCACACAAGCTAGAAAATCTGGAACAATGGATAAATACCTAGAAACATACAAATTTCCAAGATTGAACCAGGAAGAAATTGATTCCTGAACAGAGTGATAATGAGTTCTGAAACTGAATCAGTAATAAAAAGCCTACCAACTAGAAAAAGCCCAGGACTGGATAGGTTTAAAGCCAAATTTTACCAGATATATAAAAAGGAACTGGTACTATGCCTAAACTATTCCAAAAATTTGAGAAGGGACTTTTCCCTAACTCATTCTATAAGGCCGGCATCATTCTGATACCAAAACCTGGCAAAGACACAACAAAAAAATCCTCAAGCCAACATCCTTGATGAACATCAATGCAAAAATCCTCAGGAAAATACTAGAAAACTGAATCTAGCAGTACATCAGAAAGCTAATCCACCACAATCAGGTAAGCTTTATCCCTGGATAAAATAGTTATAGGTATATAAACTATAGTATAATTTAGAATAGTGAGGTTGGTTGAACATATGTACATCAACAGAATTAAAACAGAATTAAAAACAAAAAACACATAATTATCTCAATAAATGCACAAAAGATATTTGATAAAATTCAACATTGCTTCATGTTAAAAAAAAAAAAAACCCTTCAACAAACCAGGCTTTGAAGGAACATAGTTCAAAATAATAAGAGCCATCTATGACAAACCCATAGTCAACATCATACTGAATAGGCAAAAGTAGAAGTATCCCCTTTTAAAACCAGAACAAGACAAGGATGCCTGCTCTCACCACTACTATTCAACATAGTGCAGGAAGTCTTAGCCAGAGCAATCAGGCAAGAGGGAGAAATAAAAGGCATCTAAATAGGAGGAAAGAGAATCAAACTATTCCTGTTTGCAGATGATATGATTCTATACCTAGAAACCCCATAGTCTCTGTTCGAAAGCTCTTTGATCTGATAAACGACTTCAGCAAAGTTTCAGGTTACAAAATCCATGTACAAAAATCAGTAGCATTCTCATACACCAACTTCCAAGATGAGAGCCAAATCAATAATTCAATCTCATTCATAATAGCCACAAGAAGAATAAAATGACTGGGAATACAGCTATCCAGAGAGGTAAAATATCTCTGCAATGAGAATTACAAAATACTGTTTATCATGAATAGGAAGAATCAATATTGTTAAAATGGTGATACTGACTAAAATAATTTACAGATTCAATGCTATTTCTATAAATCTACCAATAACATTCTTCATATTATTAGAATAAACTACTTTAAAATTCATGCAGAACCAAAAAATTAGCCTGAAAAGCCAAGGAAATCCTAAGCAAGAAAAACAAAGCTAGAGGTCTAAAATCATCCAACTTCAAATTATATTGCAAGGCTGCAGTAACCAAAACAGCATGGTACTGGTACAAAAACAGACACATAGACCAATGGAACATAATAGAGAGCCCCAACATAATGCCACAAACCTACAACCATCTGATCTTCAACAAAGTTGACAAAAGTAAGTAATGATGAAAGGATTCCTTGCACAATAAATAGTGCTAGGATCACTGGCTAGCAATATGCAGAATACTTACATTGGACCCCTTCCTTACACCATCTACAAAACTCAGCTCAAGATGGATTAAGGACTTAAATGTTAAAACAAAAATCTGTGAAAACCCTGGAAGATAATTGACATAGTTGATATTTGTCCCTGCCTAAATCTCATGATGTTGATATGTAATCCCCAGGGTAGGAGCCTGGTGGGAGGTGTTTGGATTATGGATAGGGTCCCTCATGAATGGCTTGGCCCAGCCCATTGGTGATAAGTGAGCTCTCACTCTGAGTTCACATGAGATCTGCTCATTTGGAAGTGTGTGGCTCTCACCTCCCTACTCTTTCTCTCTCTCTCTGGCTCCTACTGCAGCATGTGATTTCCTTGGTCCCACTTTGCCTTCTGCCATGAGTAACAGCTTCCTGAGGGCTTCCCAGAGACTGATGCTGGTGCCATGCTTCCTAGACAGCATATAGAGCTGTAAACAAATTAACCCTATTTTCTTTATAAATTTCTCAGTTTCAGATATTGCTTTAAAGCACCACAAGAATGACCTAATAATAGAAAATTTGTACCAAGGAATTGGCATTGTTATAATGATACCTAAAAATGTGAAAGCAGTTTTAAAACTGGGTAATGGGCAGAGGTTGGAAGAGTTTGGAGGGCTCAGTAGAAGATAGGAAGATAAAGGACAGTTTGTAACTTCCTGGACACTAGTTAAATATTTGTGACAAAATGCTGACAGTGATATTGCTGTTGACATACAGGTTGTCAAGGTCTCAAATGAAAATCATGAACTTTTTGAGAACTGGAGCAAAAGTCACTGTGTTCTGCCTTAGCAAAGAACTTGACTACATTGTGCTCCTGCCTTAGGGATCTGTGGAAGTTTCAACTTCAGAGTAGTGATTTAGGTTATCTGGCAGAAGAAACTTCTAAGCAGTAAAGCATTCAAGATATGGCCTGGTTGCTTCTAACATCATATGCTCAGATGCAGGAGCAAAGAAATTACTTAAATTTGGAATTTATATCTAAACAGGAAGCAGAACACAAAAGTTTGGAAAATTTGCAGCCTGGCCATGTGGCTAAGAAAAAAAAATGCTTTTTCAGAAGAGGAATTCAAGCAGCCTGTGGAGCAACTCCTTTCTAGAGAAATTTGCATAGCTAAAAAGAAGGTAGGTACTGAGAGCCAAGACAATGGGAAAAAGTCCTTGAAGGCATTTCAGAGTTTTTTGAGGCAGCCTCTCCTATCACAGGCTCTGAGCCCTAGAATGACTAAATGGTTTCAGAGGTGAAGCTAAGGGTTCTGCTGCCTTGTGTAGCTTCCAGACACTGCTCCTCATATCACAGCTTCTCTGGCTCCAGCTTTGGCTACAGAGGGTGCAAGCCAAAAGCCTTGGTGGCTTCTACATGTTTTTAAGTCTGAGGGTGCAAAGAATGCAAGAGTTGAAGCTTGGCACCCTCTGCTTTGATTTTAAAGGGTGTGTGGAAAAGCCTAGATGTCCAGGCAGACGCCTGCTGCAAGAGTGGATCCCTCAGAAAGAATTTCTACTAGGGCCAGGCAGAGGGGAAATGTGGGGATGGAGGCCCTACAGAGTCCCCACTGGGATGCTGTCTAGTGGAGCTATGAGAAAGGAGCCACTGTCCTCCAGATTTGAGAAGGTAGATCCACCAGCAGCTTAAACACTGTGCCTGGAAAAGCTGGAGACACTAAACTCCAGCCCAAAAAAGCAGCCATGGGGGATAAACCATGCAAAGCCGCAGAGTTAGAGTTGCCAACAGCCTAGGGAGCCAACTTCTTTCTCCAGTGTACCTTGGATGTGGGCCATGGAGTCAAAAGAGATTATTTCAGAGGTGTAAGATGTAATGGCTGCCCTGCTGGGTTTTAACCTGCATGGGGCCTGTAGCCCCTTTCTTTTAGCTGATTTCTTCCTTTTGAAACATGAATGTTTATCCAATGCCTGTACCCTCATTGAGGCCTTCCCAGAAGCCAAGCAGATGGCCAGCATCATGCTTACTGTACAGCCTGCAGAAACATAAGCCAGTTAAAACCTATTTTCTTTATAAATTACCCAGTGTATTAGTCTGTTTTCACACTGCTAATAAAGACATACCCAAGACCATGTATAAAAGAGAGAGGTTTAATTGACTCACAGTTAAGTATGGCTGGGAAGACCTCAAGAAACTTACAATCATGGCAGAAGGGGAAGCAAATCATGATGGCAGGAAGGAGATGTGCAGAGTAAAGGTGGGGAAAAGCACCTTATAAAACCATCAGATCTTATGAGAACTCATTCACTATTACAAAAACAGCATGGAGGTAACCTCTCCCATGATTCAATTACCTCCCACCACATCCCTCCCATGACATGTGGGAGTTATGGGAACTATAATTCAAGGTGAGATTTGTTTGGGAACATAGCCAAACCATGTCATTCTATCTCAACCCCTCCCAAATGTCATGTCCTCACACTTTAAAACACAATCATGCCTTCCCAACAGTCCCCAAAAGTCTTAACTTATTCCAGAATTAACTCAAAAGTCCAAGTCCAAAGTCTCATTTGAGACAAAGCAAGTCCCTTCCACCTATGACCCTGTAAAATCAAAAGCAAGTTAATTACTTTCTAGATACAATGGGGGTACAGGCATTGGGCAAATACACCTGTTCCAAATGGGAGAAGTTGGCTAAAACAAAGAGGTTACAGGCCCTGTGCAAGAATGTTGAATATTGGCACCTAATCTCTTCTAATTTGCAGGGTTTCTGCTGAGAGGTCTGCTATTAGTGTGAAGTACTTCTCTTTGTAGGTGACCTGACCTTTCTCTCTTGCTATCTTTAGCATTTTTTTTTTTTTCATTTCAACTTTGGAGAGTCTGATGACTATGTGTCTTGAGGATGATTTTCTTGCGAAGTAGCAATACAGTAATATTACAGAATTTCAATACCCAACTTTCAACAATGGCCAGATCATCTGGTCAGAAAATCAATAAACAAAGATTGGAATTAAATTACACTTCAAAGTAAACCTAATAGATATTTACAGAACCTTTCATTCAACACTAAAATAAACATTCTTATCAAGTGCACACAAAACATTCTCCAGAATAGATAATATATTGGGACACATAAAAAGTCTTAACAAACTTAGGAATATTTATATCATTTGATGTATAATTTTTAGCCACAATGGTATGAAATCAGAAATCAATAACAGGAGGAAAATTGAAAAATACACAAATATGTGGAAATTAAACAACACACACCTGCATAATCCATGGGCCAAAGAATAAATAAAAGGGAAAGCAAAAATGTCTTACAACAAATGAAAATGGAAACATAACATACCAAAACTTACGGGACGCAGCAAAAGCAGTTCTGAGAAGTTTGTAGTCATAAATCCCTACATTAAGAAAATAAAAAGATCTCAAATAAACAACTTAACTTTGCATCTCAATGAACTGGAAAAAGAACAATCTAAGCTCAAAGTTAGAACAAGGAAAGGAAATAATAAAGATCAAAGCAGAAATAAATAAAATAGAGACTAGAAAAAATCAAGGAATCTAAGTTGGTTTTTTTGAAAATATAAACAAATTTAACAAACTCTTATCTAAACTAAGAAAAAAATAAAGAAGATACATCTAAAATCAGAAATGTAAGAGGAGACATAACAAATTATACCACAGAAATAAAAAGGAACATAAGAGACTACTATGAACAATTCCATGCCAACAAATTGGTTAACCTCAAAGAAATGGACAAATTCCTAGAAATATACAATCTTCTAAGACTGAATCATGAAGAAACAGAAAATCTACAAGGACAAATAACATTAAGGAGATTGACTCAGTAATCAAAACTTCCCAACAAAGTAAAGCCCATGATTAGGTGGTTTCAATGGTGAATTTTATCAAACTTTTAAGGAAGAATTAATATCAATCCTTCTTAAACTATTCTAAAACTTTGAAGAGGACGGGACATTTACACACTCATTTTAAGGCCAGAATTCCCTGATACCAAATTCAGACAAGGATACTACGTAAAAATAAAACTATAGGCCAATATCCCTGATAAGTATAGAAGCAAAAATCTTCAACAAATTACTAGCAAACTGAATTTAAGAGCACATTAGAAGGATCATATACCATGACAAAGTAGGATTTATACTTGGGATGAAAGGATGGTTCAAAATATGCAAATCAATAAATACAATATACCATATAAACAGAATAAAAGTTTAAAATCATATGATTATCTCAATAGGTGCAGACAAAAACATTTGATAAAACTCAACATCCTTTCATGTGATAACTCTCAACAAATTAGTTATAGTAGGAATGTACTTCAACATAATAAAGGTTATATATGACAAGTTTACAGCAAACATCGTACTCAATGTCAAAAAGCTAAAAGCTTTTTCTGTAAGCACAGGAATAAGACCAAGATGCCCACACTCCTGACTTCTATTCAACATAGTACTAGAAGTCCTAGCCAGGGCAATTAGAGAGGAAAATCAAATAAAAAGGCATCCAAATTGAAAACAAAGAAGTAAAATTTTCTCTGTTAAGAGAGGTCATAATTTTTATATAGAAACCATAAAGGTTCTGCCAAAAATTTGTCAGAACAAATAAATATAATAAAGTTGCAGGATACAAAGTCAATAACAAAATCAGCAGTGTTTCTATATACTAACAGTAAACTATTGAAAAAAGTAAACAATCTCATTTACAATAGCCACACAAAAATAGAATACTTTATGACTATGCAGTAACAAATTTTCTCATGTATTCCATAAATATGAACAAGTAAAATAAATAAATATTAAATAAAATATGAATAAATTTTACCAAGGAAGTGATGGGTCTTTTTTTTTTTTTTTTTTTTGAGATGGAGTCTTGCTCTGTTGCCCAGGCTGGAGTGCAGTGGTGTGATGTCAGCTCACTGCAAGCTCCACCTCCTGGGTTCATGCCATTCTCCTGCCTCAGCCTCCCGAGTAGCTGGGACTACAGGTGCCCGCCACCATGCCCAGATAATTTTTTGTATTTTTAGTAGAGACAGGGTTTCACTGTGTTAGCCAGTTGGTCTTGATCTCCTGACTTCGTGCTCTGCCCGCCTTGGCCTCCCAAAGTGCTGGGATTACAGGTGTGAGCCACAGCACCCTGCCATGATGGGTCTTTACACTTAAATCTCTGACACATTAATAAACTAAATTGGAGAAGACACAAATAAATGGAAATGTATTCCATATCCATAGATTCGAAGATAATATTTCAAAAATGTACCTACCACCCATAGCAATCTATATATTCTATGCAATCCCTCTCAAAATTTCAATGGAACTTTTCACTGAAACAGAAAAAACAATTAAAAATCGAGATAAAACCACGAAAGACCCTGAATGCTAAAGCAATCTTGACTGAGAAAAACAAAGGTGAGAGCATCACACTTCCTGATTTCATATTATATTACAAAACTATAATAATCAAAACAGTGTGGTACTGGCATAAAAATATACACATAGACTAATGGAACAGATAGGGAGCCAAGAAATAAACACACACATAAAGTCAATTAATCTTTGACAAAGGCACTGAGGATACATGATTCGGAAAGGATAGTCTCTTCAATAAATGGAAATTGGATATCCACATGGAAAAAATGAAATTGGATTCTTATCTTACTCCATGGTAAAAAAAAAAAAAATTAACCCAAAATATATTAAGGACTTAAATGCAAGACCTGAACCTATAAAACCCCTAGTAGAAAACATAAGGGAAAACCTCCATGACGTTAGTCTTAGCAATGATTTTAGGATTTGACATCAAAAGCCAGGCAACAAAAGCAAAAATAAACAAGTGAGACTACATCAAAGTAAAAAGTTGCTGCACAGCAAGGAAGGAAACAATGAAATGAAAAGACAACCTATATAATAGTAGGAAATATTTGTAAACCATATATACAACAAGGGGTTTATATCCAAATATATAAGAAACTGATACAACTCAATAACAAGAAACCAAATAACACAATTTAAAAATGGGTAAAAGTTCTATATAGGCATTTCTTAAAAGAAAACATACAAATGGCCAACAGTTATATGAAAAAATACTCAATGTCACTAACCATTGCGGAAATGTAAATCAGAACCACAGTGAGATATCACCTCATACCTGTTAGGGATGGCTACTATCAAAATGTCAAAATATAAGAAATGTTGGCTAGGATGTGGAGAAATGGGAACCCTCGTACATTGCTAGTGAGAAGGAAAATTAGTACAGTCATTATAGAAAACAGTATGGAAGTACCCTAAAAAATTAAAAATACAACTACCATATAATCCAGCAATTTGACTTCTGAGTATATATCCAAAGGAAATAAAATCACTATCTCAAAAACATATTTGCACTTACATGTTCATTGCAGCATTACTCACAATAACCAAGAGATAGTAACAACCTGAGTGTCCACTGATAGATGAATGGATAAAGAAAATGTGATTATATATGTGTGTAATATATATATATATGTCTGTGTGTGTACACATATATGTATACACATGTTTGTTTGTTATATATGTATATACACATGTTTGTTTGTGTGTGCATGTGTGTGTATGAAATTCAACACTAAAAGAGAAAGAAAAAAATAAAAGAAGTCGTGCATTTGCAACATATATGAACCTACAGGATATTATGTTAATTGAAATAAACCAGACACAGAACAATAAATATGCCATGATTTCACTTATATGTGGACTCTTAAAAAGTTGAACTCATAGCAACAGAGGATATAACAGTAGTTGTCAGGGGTTTGGGGGTAGATTGGAGAAAATGAGGGTATGTTGGTCAAAGGATACAAACTTAAACTTACTGTTAGAAGATAAGTTCTCGAGATAAAAGGTAGCATGGTGACTATAGTTGATAATGATAATGTACAGTCATGCACTGCATAACATTTCAGTCCATGACAGATATAACAGTGGTCCTGTAAGATTATAATGGAGCCAAAAAATTCTTATTGCCTAGTGCCATCACAGTCATTGTAACATTGAGAGCAACAAATTACTCATGTGTTGATATGATCCTGGTGCGAAGACACTTACTGCATTGCCAGTCACTTAAAAAGCAAAATTAAAAATCAGAAAACCTTAACAATAGAGAAAAGCTTACAGATAAGAATATAAAGAAAAATAACTTTGTACAAATATACAATGTTTGTGTTTTAAGCTAAGTTTTATTATAAAAGAGTCGGAAGTTTTAAAATATTGAAAATTTATAAAATGGTTACAGTAAACTAAGGTTAATTTATTATTGAAGAAAGAATTTTTTAAAATAAATTTAGTGTAGCTTAAGTGGACAGTGTTTATAGAGTCATAGTAGTGTACAGTAATGACCTAGGTTTTTATATTCACCTGCTGACTCACCCAGAGCAACTTTCAGTCCTACAAGCTCCATTTATAGTAAATGCCCTGTCTAGAAAGGTACACCCTTTTTATCTTGTATACTATATTTTTACTGTACCTTTCCTATGGTCAGATTTACTTAATTATGCAAATGTTTACCATTGTGTTACAATCGAGTACAGCAGTCAATACAGTAACATGTTGCACAGGTTTATATCCTAGGAACAATAGGCTATACATATGTCCTAGGTGTATAGTAGCTATACCATATAGGTTTGCGTAAATATTCTCTATGATTTTCACACAATGATGCAATCACTTAACAATGCATTTCTCAGAACATAAACCCATTGTTAAGCAATGCATGACTGTATTATACACTTGAAATTTGCTAAGAGAGTAGCTCTTAAGTTTTCTCACCAAAAAAAGGTAAATATATGAGGCAATGGATAGGTTAATTAGTTTGATTTATTTGTCAATAATACCTCAATGAAAAAAATAATGTGTACTTTCTTCACTTACTTACACTGAATTTTAATAAAAAATAATGGATTGGGGCTAATGAAGAGTTGATCTCCCCCTTTCCAGAGCAAATGTAAGTAATTTTTTCATGTATTTTATTTGTTTTTCTTTTGTATTACAAAATAAATTTGTTTAAAATACATTTGCATTCAATACTACTAATGTGATATGAGGACTTCATATTCACACATAAGTTTGAATGTGTTGTGCATGTATATATAATCATCCCTTGGTTTCCAATGTGTGCAGGTTTCAGAACCTCCCACAAGTACCAAACTCTGAGGATGTTCATGTACCTGATAAAGATTGGTGTAGTATTTGCATAGAACCTATGCGCATCCTCCTGTGCACTTCGACTCTTCCCTAGATTACTTATAATACCTAACACAAGGTAAATGCTATGTAAATAGTTGTTATGCCATATTGTTTAGGGAATAATGATAAGAGAAGAAGTCTGTACATATGCAGTACAGATGAAATTTTTATTAACATATTTTTTATCTGCAATTAGTTGGATCCACAGATGTGGAACCCATGGATATGGAGGACTGACTGTATATACATATGTAATGTATTCTTTTAAAAAGTGGTTAGATGTCATCAATAGCTGACCTAATTCTACTTGACAATTAAAACTTTCTTTTAGTCAAGACTCTTTTTTCTATAGACAGAGAAATACTTAAAACATCTTTGAACTAGTGTATTAGATATATAATATCTGGATTCATGAGTAATTTTGGTGACATTAAAAATACTTATCAATATCAAACTTTATGAATAGTTGAAGAATATAAATTATGGCAACCAGTTTTTAAGCTGTACTCTGTTTAACCACTTTGTATATAGTAGATGATCAGATCCTCATATTAACCCCTCAGGGTAGTTATTATTTCTATTTTACTCATGAGGGATTTGAAGTTCAGAAGGGTTAACTGATTTGTTCAAAGTAATAGCAACGGTGATATTCTAATCCCAAACTCATTGGCCTCAGTGACACTATCCTTTTTATTCTTTTACTACGACACATTTCAGGAGTCCATCTTGAAATGACTGAATAATTCTGAGTCTTGGAATGGCCAGTTTGGCCTTTTCAGCCATTATTGTCTCATGTCTTAATTCAGTATTGTCTCATCTCTTAATTCCTATAAATATTAGGAAATATGATAAAACCCAGTGTGATTGGGCCAGGTGATTTTGTATATGTGCTTAGGTTAGTTAATTTGGGGAGGAGAAAACATGACTAGGTAATTGGTTTACATCATCCAGTTCTGATTATAAGCATGTTTCTGGGACGATTTTAGATATGAGCCTACTTAGACCCATGAGGTAAAGATCTGGTAAAATTTTAGTGTCTGTATTCTTTTTATTTCTATGAAAACAAAATTAAATTATTCAAAGCCTGGGAGAAATTTTATGTAGACGCAGTAAATCGAGGGAAAAATGTGAATTCATTAATTTCCTACTCTAATTGAAAGGACACCTGCAGGCTTTATTGATTAGGCATCTTAGCAATAACTCTGCTGCCTTAATTAGTTCTCCTACAATTATATGAAGATTAATTTTCACTCTGGGTATTAAATCACCAGAATCAAATAAAAATATTTATTGAGTGTTTACTGAGCGTGAGTCATTGTAAAATGAGAATTGAGAACACCTAATGATGTGATCACATTTGACTCCCATTTAAGAATAATGTTATTTGTCTTTCTATTATTTCTTCCAGGATCTTGCATGATATAATTTGGACTATCGTCCTAAATCACAAATTTTGCCAGAGAACTTTATCTGTTTCTCAAATAAGTAGCCTGATTTTTTTTCACCCATCTGGAAAGCTCTCCTGATCATACTGAAAAACACCCATTCTATTGCTAAATCCTAACATTAGCACACAGTGAAGAGCATACAGTGTTTTTGCTTATCTAGCCCTATTCCCTATTCTGTTAATAGCTCCCTGGATTTTGCTTTGAGAATCTCTCTACATCACTCTTAGTCATAAAGTATAGAGGGTCTAGCATCAATTCCAGGTTTCAGCAGAAACCACAGAACCAAATAAAACTTTGTTCATTATGACTGGTTCAGGGATGAATATGTGAACAACTGAGCCAATGAGAACCTTCCATAAGATTTCTCTGGAATTACTGAAGAGACAAATTCTCTTTACCCCTAGAAGATCTAAGTCTGGAACTTCTGGAAAGCATGATGTGGATAAAATCTATTTTTGAGCAAAGGCAATACAAACAACAAAGTAGAGATGAAGAAGTAGAGAAGAAAATGAGAGCTCAGATACAGCTTGCATCATTTCAGCCTCTGACTGGAACCAGACCCACTCCTGGACATTTCCAACATGTGAACAAATAAATCACTGGTTTGAAATAGTAAACTTGAGTTGGGCTTTAGTAGTTACATCTGAAACATGCATGATGAGTACACCTATCTATCTGGCCAAAGGTACAAATGGGAAGGAGGAGGCAGCAGTTGGCTCTTGTTGTCCAGTTCTTGCCCCTTGTGATCTAGTTTTGGGCCTTGTCATTTATAATATTGATATCAAACTCTAACAACTTTTCTTGCCTTTAGCATTATTACTAAAAGACTAAAAGGGAACTTAATTTGGAAAATCCTTTTTTATAATCTGTTCTAAACCTAAGCAATTTAATACAATTGATTGAATATGAGTTCAAGGCCTGTCCAGGCCACCTGAAATGAAGAGAGGTGTAGAAATTGTGTTCGTATGAGATCAGTCTATCTTGGGACTTCTTCCTTAGTGCTTCTAAGCTGTCATGTTACTTTGTTCCTATAGTTCACCGAGTCTTGGCAGCTGTCAAGCAAGACTTGATATAGTGACAATACAATTAATTAATAGGCTTGCACAGAGGCTGGGAGGATGTTGGCTGCTTCCTAGCACATAAGTTCACCTGTCTTCACGAAGCACTAATTAACTATTCTGTTTGGAGAGTGCTCCATGATGTGACAGAATACAAGGGCCTTCAGACAAGATTTTGATGGAGAGTTTTGTCTGGCTTGTCCAATTGTGCCTATAAATCTCTTAGGGCTCTAAATTCCTTATGAAGCTTGACATCACATAGACTGGCACAGGCAGATTCAATTGTAACAGGCTCTCCTGGAAGAGTGTATCTTTCCTTTGGGATCCTTATTCCTTTCTGTGATTATGCATTCTGTGTTTTGGTGAATACTTACATACCTCTCTACACTATTAGCTCCATGAGACTAGCTCACCTTTGAATCTGTGGTACCTAGCATAGTGGCTGACATATGAAGGCATTTGGTGAACATTAGTTGAAACAAAAATAATAAATAAATAAAAGAACAAAAAGGGAATAAGGTCCAGCTTTAGGAGATGAATTTAGAAGAGCCAGGTTGTAAAAACCCAGGAGGACAGGAAGCAGAATATAAATGCAGTGAGAAAGAGCAGTCTCCTTTCATTGAGAGAGTAACGACAGCCCATCCATGGGACCCCATGGATGTAGTCTTCTAAACCAAGTGAAAGCTACCTCATAGTAAAACTGCAGTAGAGGTTACAAGCCCTTACTTTTCTGAGAATAAGGAAGACTTTGTGGAAAAGGGGGTGAGATTAGGCAGAAGGAGAGAAGTTTACAGATTCCTAGGCATTGGTGCTAAAAAGGACTTTAGACAGATTCATAGGTATTGGTGCTAAAAAGGACTTTAGAAGGTCAACTTGTACAGCCTCCAGCCTTCAGACAGGAATATTTGCATTTACAGATGTGGCATCCCTAGTAGTTTAGTGACTTTTATGAAGCTCAAAGTTATAATTATCTATAGAAAATGGTTTTTGAGTTTATTTCAAAAACGAGTGAGCTTAGATTCCTCCCAGAGTACTCGGCAGGCAGTTCCCTATTAGCCTAGAGACGGATCATCCAAAGTTTTGGAACTTTGCTCTTTGGAAAATAAATGAGAAAAAAGAGTGAAGCAAATCACCATGTCTATCCCACTGGGGGCCTATTCCATGGGCTGTGCTATGGCACTAATAGGAGGTGTGGAGTAAGTGGGAAAAGGTGTGAGGGTGCAATAGTTACATGGTGTGCTCCAAAATCAATCTTGAATCAGTAACAACAGCGACATCTGAAAACACAGAAACCCTAGCTTTCATTATCTCAGCGAAAGGAGATAAATTCACATGTAAAGCAGACTTGACTTGGTTTCAATGTTGTTGTGATGGAAAGCTCTCCAGAGGAGCTTCTGCAGCAATGCTGTGATTCCACAGGATGACTGTGAAAATAAGCTCAGTGTTACACAGACACCTTCACCTCCATCCTTTGTGAAGGGACACATATAGTGGGAAAGGGACAGATGCTTTTCCACCTGACTGAACACTAAATAGAATGAACACATTTGAAGGGAGCAGAGCAGTGTGAAGACTGCCTGACAGCAACATGGCATCACAAATATGGTGAGGGACTGAAATCCCTTCTGGTCAGGAGAATCAAAATTCCATGGATGGGAATTTACCTTTCCTTTTAACCCTCAGGCAGTGTGGCTGCAGGAAACTGTCTTCTGAAGGGACACAAGGATCAGAGAGTCAATCAGAGGGTCTGTCTTCTGATTATGGGTCTGAGCAGTCAAGGGCAACCCCGCTATGGGGTTGCCCAGCTCCTTCACCTAAGTAGGGGCTGCAGGTCATAGCCAGGGAGTGGTTGCTGAGCAAATTCCAATGTGAGGTGAAAGTAAATGCTATTGTGGTACATCAGCTAGCAGCTATCCTTGAGGGCATTGTGAAATGTGGCCCAGCTAAGCTCCAGCAAATCAGAGAAGGCCTCACCTAAGTGGCACATTAGGCTCATTATTTAGATTCAAAATGGGCTCTAGGGGTAGGAGGTACAGGCAGAGAGGACTGAGAAGTATGAGCCAGCTCTATTGATGTGGGAATGAGTGAGGCCTGGAGGGGTGGGACAATGTCTTCTTTCACTGCCTGGAATGCACAGGTAATGAAGAAATGGTTTTTAATTAATAGTGAATGCTAACATTCTTACTCAAACATCAAGGGGAATAATTGTTCTGCACCCATCTCCTTACCAGGCCATGATGAGATAAAAGACCAACTAAGGAACAAGCATGAAAGGCAGCTTTCACTGAAGTCCTGAACCTATGACTGATCTTACCAGGCATGCCAGGAGAATACGCTGCCAGGTTCCCTCACCTCTACCTTCCAACTACAGATTGAAAAGTCTGCTTTGCCTCTTCTAAACCATTGCATCTTGAACTTAAATGTGCTGATAAACTACCAGAGAATCTTGTTGAAATACAGATTCTAATTCAGCAGGTCTGGAATGTGATCTGAGATTCTGCATTTCCAACAAGCTTTTAGGGGATGACCATGTTACTGCTCTGCAGGTCACACTTTGAGAGAAAGGTTTTAGGCTGCTGTTTCTTAAGCTATTGTGTGCCTAAGAATCACCTGGAGAGCTAATAAAGATGCAGATCCCTGAATTCTATTAGTAAAAAGTCTAATAAACTGTTCCTATGAGAATCTGGAAGTGCAAAGCTTAATTTTATTATTATTATTAGTAGTAGTAGTAGTAGTATACTTTAAATTCTGGGATACATGTGCAGAACATGCAGGGTTGTTACATAGGGACACACGTGCCATGGTGATTTGCCACACCCATCAATCTGTCATCTACATTAGTTATTTCTCCTACTGCTATCCCTCCCCTAGCCTCCCCCTTCAACAGGCACCCGTGTGTGATGTTCCCCTCCCTATGTCCATGTGTTCTCATTGTTCAACCCCCACTTATGAGTGAGAACATGTGGTGTTTAGTTTTCTGTTCCTGTGTTAGTTTGCTGAGGATAACAGTTTCCAGCTTCAACCATGTCCCTGCAAAGGAAAGGAACTCATCCCTTTTTATGGCTGCATAGTATTCCATGGTGTATATGTGCCATATTTTCTTTATCCAGTTTATCATTTATGGGCATTTGGGTTGGTTCCAAGTCTTTGCTATTGTGAACAGTGCTACAATAAACATATGTGTGCATGTGTCTTTATAGAAGAATGATTTATAATCCTTTGGGTACATACCCACTAATGGGATTGCTGGGTCAAATGGTATTTCTAGTTCTAGATGCTTAAGGAATCACCCACTGTCTTCCACAATGGATGAACTAATTTACAATCCCACCAATAGTGTAAAAGCATTCCTATTTCTCCACATCCTCTCCAGCATCTGTTGTTTCCTGACTTTTTAATGATCACCATTCTAACTGGCATGAGATGGTTTCTCATTGTGGTTTTGATTTGTATTTCTCTAATGACCAGTGATGATGAGCTTTTTTTCATATGTTTGTTGGCCACATAAATGTCTTCTTTTGAGAAGTGTCTGTTCATATCCTTTGCCCACTTTTTGATGAAGTTGTTTGTTTTATTCTTATAAATTTGTTTAAGTTCTTTGTAGATTCTGGATATTAGCCCTTTGTCAGATGGATAGATTGAAAAAATTTTCTCCGATTCTATAGGTTGCCTGTTCACTCTGATGACCGTTTCTTTTGCTGTGCAGAAGCTCCTGAGTTTAATTAGATCCCATTTATCAATTTTGGCTTTTGTTGCCACTGCTTTTGGTGCTTTAGTCATGGAAAACACCAAACACTTTGCCCATGCCTATACCCTGAATGGTATTTTCTAGTTTTTCTTCTAGGGTTTTTATGGTTTTTAGGTCTTACATTTAAGTCTTTAATCCATCTTGAGTTAATTTTTATGTAAGGTATAAAGGAAGGGGTCCAGTTTCAGTTTTCTGCATTTGGCTAGCCAGTTTTCCCAGCACCATTTATTAAATAGGGAATCCTTTCCCCATTGCTTTTGTCAGGTTTGTCAAAGATCAGATGGTTGTAGATGTGTGGTGCTATTACTGAGGCCTCTGTTCTGTTCCATTGGTCTATTTATCTGTCTTGGTACCAGTTCCATGCTGCTGTTTTGGTTACTGTAGCCTTGTAGTATAGTTTGAAGTCAGGTAGCGTAATGCTTCTAGCTTTGTTCTTTTTGCTCAGGATTGTCTTGGCTATTTGGGCTCTTTTTTGGTTCCATATGAAATTTAAAGTAGTTTTTCAAATTCCATGAAGAAGGTCAATGGTATCTTGATGGGGATAGCATTGAATCTATAAATTACTCTGGACAATATGGCCACTTTATTGATATTGATTCTTCCTATCCATGAGCATGGAATGTTTTTCTATTTGTTTGTGTCCTCTCTTATTTCCTTGAGCAGTGGTTTGTAGTTCCCCTTGAAGAGGTCCTTCATATGCCTTGTAAGTTTTATTCCTAGGTATTTTATTCTTTTTATAGTAATTGTGAATGGGAGTTCACTCATGATTTGACTCTCTGTTTGTCTATTATTGGTTTATAGGAATGCTTGTGATTTTTGCACATTGATTTTGAATCCTGTGACTTTGCTGAAGCGGCTTATCAGCTTAAGGAGATTTTGGGCTGAGACTATGGGGTTTTCTAAATATACAATCATGTCATCTGCAAACAGACAATTTGACTTCCTGTCTTCCTATTTCAATACCCTTTATTTCTTTCTCTTGCCTGATTGCCATGGCCAGAACTTCCAATAATGTGTTGAATAGGAGTGGTGAGAGAGGACATCTTTGTCTTGTGCCGGTTTTCAAAGGGAATGCTTCCCGCTTTTGCCCATTCAGTATGATATTGGCTGTGGGTTTGTCATAAATATCTCTTATTATTTTGAAATACATTCCATCAATACCTAGTTTATTGAGAGTTTTTAGCATGAAAGGGTGTTGAATTTTATCGAAGGCCTTTTCTGCATCTGTTGAGATAATCATGTGGTTTTTATTACTGGTTCTGTTTATGTGATGGATTACATGTATTGATTTATATACGTTGAACCAGCCTTTCATCCCAGGGATGAAGCCGACTTGATCGTGGTGGATAAGCTTTTTGATGTGCTGCTGGATTCGGTTTGCCAGTATTTTATTGAGGACTTCACATCGACGTTCATCAGGGATATTGGCCTGAAATTTTCATTTTGTAGTGTCTCTGCCAGGCTTTGGTATCAGGATGATGCTGGCCTCACAAAATGAGTTAGGGAGGAGTCCATCTTTTCTGTTGCTTGGAATAGTTTCAGAAGAAATGGTACCAGCTCCCCTTTGTACCTCTGGTAGAATTCGGCTGTGAATCCATCTGGTCCTCGACTGTTTTGTTTGGTAGGCTATTAATTACTGCCTCAATTTCAGAACTTGTTACTGGTCTATTCAGGGATTCAGCTTCTTCCTGGTTTAGTCTTGGGAGGGTGTATGTGTTCAGGAATGTATCGATTTCTTCTAGATTTTCTAGTTTATTTGCCTGGATGTGTTTATAGTATTCTCTGATGGTAGTTTGTATATCTGTGGGATCAGTGGTGATATCCACTTTATCAATTTTTATTGTGTCTATTTGATTCTTCTCTCTTTTCTTCCTTATTAGTCTGGCTAGTGGTCTATCTATTTTTTTAATCTTTTCAAAAACCAGCTCCTGGATTCACTGATTTTTTAAAGGGTTTTTCATGTCTCTATCTCCTTCAGTTCTGCTCTGATCTTAGTTATTTCTCTCCTGCTAGCTTTTGAATTTGTTTGCTTTTGCTTCTCTGGTTCTTTGAATTGTGATCTTAGGGTGTTGATTTTAGATCTTTCCTGCTTTCTCTTGTGGGCATTTAGTGCTATAAATGTCCCTCTAAACACTGCTTTAGCTGTGTCTCAGAGATTCTGGTACATTGTGTTTTTGTTCTCATTGGTTTCAGAGAACTTACTTATTTCTGTCTTAATTTTGTTATTTACCCAGTAGTCATTCAGGAGCAGGTTCTTCAGTTTCCATGTAATTGTGCAGTTTTAAATTAGTTTCTTAATCCTGAGTTCTGATTTGACTGCACTGTGGTCTGAGAGACTGTTTGTTATGATTTCCATTCTTTTGCATTTGCTGGGGAGTGTTTTACTTCCAATTATGTGGTCAATTTTAGAATAAGTGCTATGTGGTGCTGATAAAAATGTATATTTTGTTGATTTGGGGTGGATTGTTCCGTAGATGTCTGTTAAATCTGCTTGGTCCAGAGCTGAGTTCAAGCCCTGAATATCCTTGTTAATTTTCTCTCTTGTTGATATGTCTAATATTGACAGTGGGGTGTTAAAGTCTCCCAGTATTATTGTGTGAGTGTCTAAGTCTCTTTGTAGGTCTCTAAGAACTTGCTTTATAAATCTGGGTGCTCCTGTATTGGGTGCATATATATTTAGGATAGTTTTTTTTTGTTTTATTGATCCCTTTACCATATGTAATGCCCTTCTTTGTCTTTTTTTATCTTTGTTGGTTTAAAGTCTGTTTTATCAGAGACTAGGATTGCAAGCCCTGCTTTTTTTTTTTGCTTTTTGCTTTCCATTTGCTTAGTAAATATTCCTCCATTCCTTTGTTTTGAGCCTATGTGTGTCTTTCCATGTGAGATGGGTCTCCTTAATACAGCACACCGATGGGTCTTGACTCTATACAATCTGCCAGTCTGTGTCTTTTAATTGGGGCATTTAGCCCATTTATATTTAAGGTTCATATTGTTATGTGTAAACTTGATCCTGTCATTAAGATGCTAGCTGGTTATTCTGCCCGTTAGTTGATGCAGTTTCTTCGTAGTGTCAATGGTCTTTACAATTTGTTGTGCTTTTGCAGGGGCTTGTAATGGTTTTTCCTTTCCATATTTAGTGTTTCTTTCATGCCCTCTTGTAAGGCAGGCCTAGTAGTGACAAAATCTCTCAGCATTTGCTTGTCTGTAAAGGATTTTATTTCTCCTTCAAGTATGAAGCTTTGTTTGGCTGGATATGAAACTCTGGTTTGAAAATTATTTTCTTTAAGAATGTTGAGTATTGGCCCCCACTCTCTTCTGGCTTGTAGGGTTTCAGCAGAGAGGTCCACCGGTAGTCTGATGAGCTTCCTTTTTTGGGTAACTCAACCTTTCTCTCTGGCTGCCCTTAACATTTTATTCTTCATTTCAACGTTCATGAATACGACGATTATTTGTCTTGGGGTTGCTCTTCTTGAGGAGTATCTTTGTGGTGTTCTCTGTATTTCCTGAATTTGAATGTTGGCCAGTCTTGCTAGGTTGAGGAAGCTCTACTGGACAATATCCTGAAGAGTATTTCCCAACTTGTTTCCATTCTCCATCACTTTCAGGTATACAAATCAAATGTAGGTTTGGTCTTTTCACATAGTCCCATATGTCTTGGAGGCTTTGTTTGTTCCTTTTTATTATTTTTTCTCTAATCTTGTCTTCACACTTTATTTCATTAAGTTGATCTTCAGTCTCTGATATCCTTTCTTCTGCTTGATTGATTCGGCTATTGATACTTGTGTATGTTTCACAAAGTTCTCATGTTGTGTTTTTCAGCTCCATCAGGTCATTTATGTTCTCTAAACTGGTTATTCTAGTTGGCAATTCCTCTAACATTTTTTCAAGGTTCTTAGCTTCCTTGCATTGGGTTAAGACATGCTCCTTCAGCTCGAAGAAGTTTGTTATTACCCACCTTCTGAAGCCTACTTCTGTCAATTTATAAAACTCATTCTCCATCCAGTTTTGTTCCCTGGCAGATGAGGAGTTGTGATGCTTTGGAGGAGAAGAGGCATTCTGGTTTTTGGAATTTTCAGCCTTTTTATGCTGTTTTTTTCTCATCTTCGTGGATTTATCTACCTTTAGTCTTTGATGTTGGTGACCTTTGAATGGGGTTTCTGTGTGGACATCCTTGTTGTTGATGTTGATGCTATTGCTTTCTGTTTGTTAGTTTTCCTTCTAAAAGTCAGGCCCCTCTGTTGCAGGTCTGCTGGAGTTTGCTGGAGGTCCACTCCAGACCCTGTTTGCCTCAGTATAACCAGAAGAGGCTGCAGAACAGCAAAGATTGCTGCCTGATCCTTCCTCTGGAAGCTTCATCCCAAAGGGGCACTCACCAGATGCCAGGTGGAGCTCTCCTTTATGAGGTGTCTGTCAACCCCTGCTGGGAGGTGTCTCCCAGTCAGGAGTCATGGAGGTCAGAAACCCACTTGAGGAAGAAGTCTGTCCCTTAGCAGAGCTTGAGCACTGTGCTGGGAGATCTGCTGCTCTCTTCAGAGCCAGCAGGCAGGAACGTTTACGTCTGCTGTAGCTGTGCCCACAGCCACTTCTTCCCCCAGGTCCTCTGTCCCATGGAGATGGCAGTTTTATCTATAAGCTCCTGACTGGGGCTGCTGCCTTTCTTTCAGAGATGCCCTGCCAAGAGAGGAGGAATGTAGAGCAGCAGTCTGGCTACAGGTGCTTCACGGACCTGTGGTGGGCTCCGCCTAGTCTGAACTTCCCAGTGGCTTTGTTTATATTGTGAGGGGAAAGCAGCCTACTCAAGCCTCAATAATGGTGGATGCCCTTCCCCCACCAAGCTCAAGCATCCCAGGTCAACTTCAGATGCTGTGCTGGCAGCAAGAATTAGAAGCCAGTGGGTCTTAGCTTGCTGGGCTCCATGGGGGTGGGATCCACTGAGCTAGACCACTTGGCTCCCTGGCTTCAGTCCCTTTTCCAGGAGAGTGAACGGTTCTGTCTCATTGTCATTCCAGGTGCCACTGGGGTATGAAAAAAAAAACACCAAAAAACTCCTGCAGCTAGCTAGGTATCTGCCCAAATGGCCCCCCAGTTTTATGCTTGAAACCCAGGGCCCTGGTGGTGTAGGAACCTGAGGGAATCTCCTGGTCTGTGGGTTGTGAAGACCACGGGAAAAGCGCATAGCATCTGGGCCATAGTGCACCATTCCTTATGGCAGAATCCCTCGCAGCTTCATTTGGCTAGGAGAGGGAGCTCCCCAACACCTTGCACTTCCCAGGTGAGGTGACGCCCCTCCCTGCTTCTGCTCCCCTTCCATGGGCTGCACCCACTGTTTAACCAGCCCCAATGAGATGAGCCAGGTACCTCTGTTGGAACTGCAGAAATCCCCCACCTTCTGCATTGATCTTGCTGGGAGCTGCACAATGTAGCTATTCCTATTCGGCCATCTTGCCAAAAATCCCAATTTTTTTATTTCTCTGAAATATTTTATGAAAGATGTAATTAGGAGAGGAAACAAAAGATTGTTGGGATTTTTTCAAGATTTTTTTTACTTTAGTCTGTATCGTGACAGTTTTTGTATGTCTGTACTTTTTCACACTTTTATTAGATATTGGAAGAATCCTGTAACTCACATAAGCAAGAAAAGTTTGTCACTGTATGGCATCATTGTCAATTATTTTTAGGTCAAGAGCAAGAAGCAAGTAATTTCAGCAGGGAAGGGTTGCAGCCAAGTTGTAGTCTTTACTGAAAAAGACCTTCTAAGGCTGGAGGCAAGATGGCTGAATAGATGCAGCCAGGAGGAATACCTGACACTGAGGGACTGAGACATTGGGAAAACCGGTGACTCTGAACAGATCTTTAAAGGAAAGGCATTGAGAGTGGATGGAAGGAGAACACAGCTTGGAATCCTGCACTGGGCTACTGTGCACTGGGACTCATTCCTGGCCCCCAGTGCCTCCTGAATAAGGGGTGAGTTGAGCATGTGAGAACTGACCCACTCTCACCATAAACCTCTGAAATCCTGGCAGCAGGAGATGCCACGAATATGTAAGTAGGCAGGAAGAGCTGCTTAGAGACATGGTAGGCACAGAACTCTAACCAGTGCAGAGCCCAGAAGTCTTGGTGTGGGATCATCTGCAGTGGAGCATGCCCAGGGATGCCCATCCCCCAAGACCCATCTTGCTCCCCTGGGAGAATTTAGCCTTAGGTGAATTGTCAGACCTGAATAGAGAGGGTGATCTTGTCCATGATATGGGACTGGTCAGACCTGAGCATTCTCCTGTCTACTGGCAACTCCCACAGCCCCAGCCTAGCCGTGCCTGTTTGCAGTGCAGCCTTAGATGCCCATTCAGGTTGCCTCCCCAGGGTCCACATCACAGCTCCTGCACAGGCAGACCACCCCTGACTCTTGGAGAGCTCCAGTAGAGTGGCCCCTCTGACCCCTACCAGCCCACCCACACTCTCCCCCAACTGACCCCCCACCCACACTTTCCCTCCACCGCAGTCTCCCCTGTGCCACTTTTCCAGCACGTGCTCACCCATGACCACCCCCCACATCATTTTGTTGGTGTGCAGGCGGGCAGGTGGATCTTGCCTCTCCTTTCCCCTGGTAGGATCTTGCCTCTCCTTTTCCCATGTCACTGCTACCAGTCCCTACCTGCCAGTCCCTATCCTGGAAAACCATTGCAGCTGGTACAAACATGCACAGAGACAGCCAGCCCAATGCCCACCACCACCTTACCCCCAGGTCAATGTCCCCACTGGTGCAAATGAGCACATTACATAAAGAGACCAAATCTATGACCCATTGCATCCCTGAAAGAGAGAAAGAGAAAGCAAGCAACTTAGAAAACATATTTCAGGATATCATTTATGAAAATTTCCCCAACCTCACTAGAGGCCAACATTCAAATTCATGAAATATAGGGCATGAGAACCCCTGCAAGATAGTACACAAGAACACCATCCCCCATCTCCAAGACATAGTCATCAGGTTCTGCAAGGCTGAAATGAAAGAAAAAATGTTAAAGGCAGCTAGAGAAAAGGGGGAGATCACCTACAAAGGGAGCCAAATCAGGCTTACAGTAGACCTTTCAGCAGAAACTCTACAAGCCAGAAGAGATTGGGGACCTATATTCAGCATTCTTAAAGAAAAGAACTTCTAATCAAGAATTTCATATCTAGCCAAACTAAACTTCATAAGCAAAGGAGAAATTAGATCCTCTTCAGACAAGCAAATGCTGAGGGAATTTGTTACCACCAGGACTGCCTTAAAAGGGGTCCTGAAGAAAGTGCTAAATATAGAAAGGAAAGACCATTACCAGCCACCAAAACAAAAACAAAAACATAACTTCAGTACATAGACTATTGACACTATAAAGTAACCACACAAACAAGTCTGCATAATAACCAGCTAACAACATGATGACAGGATCAAATCCCACATATCAATATTAACCTTGAATGTAATTGGACTAAATGGCACAATTAAAAGGCAGACTGGCAAGCTGGAAAAGGAAGCAAGACCCAACGGTACAATTTCTTCAAGAGACCCATCTCATATGCAATGAGACACATAAGCTCAAAGTAAGGGGATGGAGAAAAATCTACCAACAAACAGAAAACAGAAAGAAGCAGAGGTTGCAATCCTTATTTCGGACAAAACAGACTTTAAACCAACAAGGATCAAAAAAGAAAAAGAAAGGCATTACATAATGAAAAAGGGCTCGATTCAACAAGACCTAACTCTCCTAAATATACATGAACCCCACACAGGCACACCTAGATTTATAAAATGAGTTCATAGATACTACAAAGTAACTTATATAGCCATAATAGTGGGACACTTAAACACCCCACTGGAAGTATTAGACCTAAAATTGAGGCAGAAAACTAACAAAGGTATGCAGGACCTGAGCTCGACACTTTACCAAATACTCTAAAATCAACCACACAGTCGGACGTAAAACAATACTCAGCAAATTAAAAAAAAAAAAACCCAAAATCATACTAACCACACTCTCAGACCACAGCACAATAAAAACAGAAACCAATACTAAAAAAAATCACTGAAAACCATACAAATTCATGGAAACTAAACAAGTTGCTCCTGAATGACCTTAGGGTAAACAATAAAATTACGATGGAAAACAAGAAATTATTTGAAATTAATAAGAACAAAGATACGACATCCCAGAATCTCTGTGTTACAGCTAAGCAATATTAAAAGGAAGGTATATAGCACTTAATGCCCACATCAAAAAGATAGAAAAATTTCAAATTAAGAAACTAACATCACAACTACAGGAACTAGAGAAACAAGAGAAAACCAACAACAAAGGTGCAGAAGACAAAAAATTACCAAATCAAGCTGAATTTCTAGAAGGAAATCGAAATGCAAAAAAAAAATACAAAAGATTAATGAATTCAGTATTGGTACTTTGAGAAAATTAATAAGATAAATAGAGCAGTAGGTAGGCTACTAGAGAAAAAAAGAGAAAAGATCTAAATAAACACAATCCGAAATGAAAAAGGAGATATTACCACTGACCTGACCCCACAGGAATACAAAAAATGCTAGCCAGGCATGGTAGCTCATGCCTGGAATCCCAGCACTTTGAGAGTCAGAGGCAGGCAGATCACTTGAGGCCAGGAGTTCAAGACCAGCCTGACCGACATGGTGAAATTCCATCTCTACTAAAAATACAAAAAAAAATTGTGAGGTGTGGTGGAAGGCACCTGTAGTCCCAACTACTCAGGAGGCCAAGGCATGAGAATGGCTTGAACCTGGGAGATGGAGGTTGCAGTGAGCCAAGATCCAAGATTGAGCCACTGCACTCCAGCCTGGATGACAGAGCGAAACTCTGTCTCAAAAACAAACAAACAAAACAAACAAACAAAAAAACCTCAGAGACTACTACGTACACCCTTATGCACACAAGCTAGGGAATCTAGAAGAAATGGATAAATTCCTGGAAATATACAGCCTTCCAAGACTGAACAAGGAAGAAATTGAATTCCTGAACAGACCAATAACAAGCTCTGAAATTTAACCAGTAATAAAAAGCCTGCCAATCAGAGAAATCCCAGAACCAGATGGATTCATAACTGAATTCTATCACATATATAAAGAAAGCCTGGTACAATTTCCACTAAAACTATTTCAAAAACTTGAGGAGGAGGGACTCCTCCCTAACTCATTCTGTGAGGCCAGCATCATCCTGATACCAAAACATGGCAGAGACACACAAAAAAGGAAAACTTCAGGCTAATATCCTTGATGCAAACATCTTCAACAAAATATTAGCAAACTGAATCCAAGAGCACATCAAAAAGCTAATATCCTATGATCAAGTAGGCTCATCATTGGGATGCGAGGTTGGTTCAACATACACAAATCAATAAATGTAATTTATTATATAAACAGAATGTTAAAAAATCCCATTATTATCTCAGTAGACACATAAAAAGCTTCCCATAAAATTTAACATCAAAAACTCTCAATAAACTAGGTATTGAAGGAACATACCTCAAATAATAAAGGCCATCTATGACAACCCCACAGCCAACATCACACTGAATGAGTAAATGCTGGAAGCATTCCCCTTGAAAACCAGCACAAGACAAGAACACTCTCTCACAACTCCTATGCAACATAGTCCTGAATGTGCTGGCTACAGCAATGAGGCAACAAAGAAATAAAAGGCATCCAAATAGGAAGAGAGGAAGTCAAACTATCCCTGTTTGAAGATAATATGATTCTACACATACATAACCCCATAGTCTCTGCCCCAGAGCTCCTTGATCTGATAAACAACTTCAGCAAAGTTTCAGAATACAAAATCAATGTAGCAAAATCTGCAGCATTCCTTTACATCAATAACCTTCAAGCTGAAAGTCAAATCAAGAACACAATCCCATTAGTAATCGCCACAAATAAAAGAATAAAATACCTAGGAATACACCTAACGAGGGAGGAAGAAGTTCTCTCCAATGAGAATTACAAAACACTACTGATGGAAATCAGAGATGACATAAACAAGTGGAGAAACATTCCAGGCTCACAGATAGGAAGAATCAATATTGTTAAAATGGCCATACTTCCCAAAGCAATTTATAGATTCAATGCCATTCCTATCAAACTACCAATGACATTCTTCGCAGAATTAGAAACAACTGTTTAAAAATTCATATGAAACCAAAATTAGCCCAAATAGCCATGGCAATCCTAAGCAAAAAGAACAAAGCTGGAGGCATCACATTATACTATACTACACAGCTTCAAACTATACTATAAGGCTACAGTAACCAAAACAGCATGATACCTGGTAAAAACACAGCCACATAGACCAATGGAACAAATAGAGACCCCAGAAATAACGCTACCTGCCAACAATGATTTGATATTTGACAAAGTTGGCAAAAACAAGCAATGGGGAATGGACTTTCTATTTGATAAATGATGCTGGGATAATTGGCTAGCCGTATGCAGAAGACTGAAACTGGATCCCTTTCTTACACCATACACAAAAATCAATTCAAGATAAATTAAAGACTTAAATGTGAACCTAAAACTACAAAAACCCTTTACAAATCTATTTTCTAGGTGCCTAGGACATAGGACCTGGCAAAGATTTCATGATGAAGACACCAAAAGCAATTACAACAAAGACAAAAATTGATAAATGGTACCTAAACTAAAGAGTTTTTGCACAGAAAAGAAAAAAAGTCAACAGATTAAACAGACAAAACAGACAACCTACAGAATGAGAGAAAATATTTGCAAACTGTGCATGTGACAAAGGTCTGATATTTAGAATCTATAAGGAATTTAAACAAATGAACTAGCAAAATCAAACAACCTCATTAAAAAAATGAGCAAAGGACATGAACAGACACTTTTCAAAAAAAGGCATATGCTCAGACAACAAGCATATGAAAAATGCCCAATACTACTAATCAGTAGAGAAATGCAAATCAAATCCTCAATGAGATACCATCTAACAGCAGTCAGAATGGCTGTTGTTAAAAAGTCAGAAAATAACAGACGCCGGTGAAGTTATAGAGAAAAGGGATGCTTATACATTGTTGGTGGGAATGTAAATTAGTTCAGCCATTGTGGAAAGTAGTTTTGCAATTTCTTGAAGAACTCAAAGCAGAATTACCATTCAACCCAGCAATCCCATTACTGCATATATACCCCCAAAAATATAAATTGTTCTTCCGTAAAGACACATGCATGCATATGTTCATAGCAGCACTATTCACAATAGCAAACACATCGAATCAACCTAAATGCCCATCAACAGTAGACTATATAAAGAAAATGTACCATATATACCATGGGATACTACACAGCCATAAAAAACAATGAGATCATGTCCTTTGCAGCAACATGGATGGAGCTGAAGGACATTATCCTAAGCGAACTAACAGAGGAACAGAAAACCAAATACCACATGTTCTCACTTATGTATGGGAGCTAAACATTGAGTACATATGAACACAAAGAAAGGAACAAAAGACACTAGGGCCTACTTTAGGGTAGAGGGTGGGAGGAGGGTAAAGATCAAAAAAACTATCTATCAGGTACTCTGTTGATTACCTGGGTGATGACAAAATCTGTACACCAAACCCCTGTGACAGGCAATTTACCTATATAACAATCCTGCACATGTATCCCTGAAGCTAAAGTACAAGTTAAACAAAAACATTAATTAAACTTCAATTCACTCTTTTTCTCTGTACTGAAAGCTGCAGAAATAGAGCTTTAAATACCAAGACAATTTAGTTTAAGACCTCAAAACTAAAATTAAAATATTATCCACTTAAAAAAGAAAGAAAAAGACGTTCTGAATGATGGAGCTCTTTAAATTCTGAATCTTTTAAGCTACATATATAATATATATGCTTAACATTCATATATATACATACACACACACACACACATATATATATATATATAAATTATTTGGAACATGGCAAGGAATGGAAATCTTCTAGATATTTGGCTAAGAACTCCCCAAATAGCAAGTCTTAGCTGGGGAACAAGAATCTGCATTGTAAAAACGGTATGTTTGATTTTTGTGCACACTTGGAGAAATAATAATTAATATGTAATGTAGTGATTTTTAAATTACTCCTGAGAACTATATGGACCCACAGAGGTGCCGTGGGGGCCACCCAATATAAGCCAGCAAATGGCCCAGAGGCCCTAGTTCTCTGTACCTTGATGATCTCACGTGAGAACATTTGAGCTTTTACTTACATATTCATTTACATAAAGGCAGCACATAAAAGTTCATTTGAAAAAAGTGCCATGTTAACAGCAAAACTAAACATCTTTGTGAGAAATAACGACATGTGAAATCTGCTGGACCAAATAGGCTAATTATAAACCCCTTTCTTGCAGGTTCTACCTGCCCTTCTGCCTTCTTCTTGCAAGCCAGCCGAAGCTGTATTTTCTGGGTCTCACCTGCAGACAAGCTTGGTGCCATTGCCAATCCTATCTGGGGCAGGGAGTCTCTCAGCTGCCTTAGCACCACCTTCTAATGGGGACTGGATTTCATGGTGCTGCCTGCGATGATGCCTGGGCCCTGTTGTCACCAGCAGGTTGCTGTGGTCCCTGCCACGGGCTTGAGTGGGTGCCCAGTTTCCTGGGGAGAGGGATTGAGGCTTAAGGAAGAAAGGGCAGGCTTTGAAGTCAGACAGACTTAGAGTTCAGCTCTGATTCTGCCATTCCTTAACTCTTTGATCTTAACCAAATTGTCTCACATCTCAAGGTCTGCTTTCCAAATATGAGCATAATAGTATTTACCCTTCAGTGTTATTATGAGAATTCTCCTAAGTAGGTAAAAAGCCTAGCATAGTACCTGATACGTAAAAGGTACTCAATTAGTGGTAACTTCTTTTTAACTGCACCTTAAGGTTTGAGTTCCCAAAGTATCCTTGTTGCTCAATTTGACATTACTAGACTTTCCAGTCTTCCCAGGGGTTTCACATTTGGTTACAGGTTAGAATTTGAAGTTATTTGGAGATATTTTATGTGACAGCATGTAATTAAGTGTAAAATATTTGACAAATATCTCATCATGAAAGACTAAAAGGAAAAAAATTAATCAAAAGTGAGTGAAGATTTGAGAAAAATAATGGAGAATTTGGGGGGAAATCAGACGGAAAATAAGAGCTTATTGTCTATCACAAGTTTGTAAAAACCTTTCCCAAATTGATATCAATTTTAACTCTAGTTATGAAATATGTAATGCCAGTAATACTTCATTTCACCTTGAATTCACTGTTTTAAGTCCTTATAAGGAATTCTTCAATGACATTAAACTTCTAGATTGCAAGTTGTCCTACTTATTATTTTCATTGTTATCTATTTTTTTTAATGCTTAGATCTTCTGGGCATTGTGCTAATCATTGTATACTCTAATTTCATCTAAACCCCCCAAAACTCTCTGTATTAGGTAGCACCATTCTCATCTTAAAAGGGTGGATACTGAGGCTTGGGGAGGTAGGAATTTTGCCCAAGGTAACACAGCTGGTAGTGGTGACAGGTGAAGCCGGCTGGGCTTCTGGGTCGGGTGGGGACTTGGAGAACTTTTCTGTCTAGCTAAAGGATTGTAAATGCAGCAATCAGTGCTCTGTGTCTAGGTAAATGTTTGTAAACTCACCAATCAGCACTCTGTAAAATGGACCAATCAGCTCTCTGTAAAATGAACCAATCAGCAGGATATGGGCGGGGCCAAATAAGGGAATAAAAGCAGGCCAACCAGCCAGCAGTGGCAACCCGCTCAGGTCCCCTTCCACATCGTGGGAGCGTTGTTCTTTTGCTCTTCACAATAAATCTTGCTGCTGCTCACTCTGTGTCCACACTACCTTTTATGAGCTGTAACACTCACCGCAAAGGTCTGCGGCTTCATTCTTGAAGTCAGGGAGACCAAGAACCCACCGGAAGGAACCAATTCTGGACACAATGGCAGGGTGCCACTAGAACCTGGTTGTCCAGTTCCAAGCCACACTGAAAGTTGGTTTCAGATAGGGCTTAATCAGAAATGAAAAACAGGTCTTTCTTCCTCAGCAATGGCCCCGTGTCTCCTTTTTCTCTGGTTTTTCTATTCTCTCAATTAGCAACAATTCAACTCTCAACGTTCAGGCATTTAAAAAGTTAAGGAAAGGCAAGATTATTATTAATTGATTTTTAAGAAGGAAAAAAAATGCTTTTATTTCCAAGATTGAGATCATTTTCCTTAACATAAAAATAATAGCTTTCATTATCGAATGCTTTCACCAAATGGATGACCTGTGTTGTTGCATTGAGTACTCAAGTCACCCTACAAAATATCATCACTCCCATGAGAACCAAGACACAGAAATTTTACATTACTTTAATATGGTCACTTTGTTCATAAGTGAAGGAGCCAGAATTCTGCCCCAATAAACCTGATTCTAAAGTTGGTTCTTTTAGCCATATTCTCTTTAGTTGTTGCATGGGGTTTACATATCTTTTCTTTCACATTTGTCTTTATTAGATAAGTGCTTTCAAGCTTCACTTTCCTACAAGGTCCAGGACAAAGCAGTCCACACCACAAAGGCTCTGAGTGACCCCTAAGATCCCCTATCCAAGCGAGGAAGAGGGAGGTACATTTGTGAGCTGAATGATTCTAGTAGCCACTTTTTTTTTTTTTTTTTGTCCTGCTGCCTATTGTTTACCAACCCTTTCCTATAGGGACATCTCATAAATCTTCAAAGATGTGTGATTAGTTCTTGATTGGATGTATAGTTTGTCAGTGTGCTTTTATATCTTTTTTGATAAGCATCATCCTGATTTGCATGATTATCTTTGAGAACATAAGGTTACTAAGAAACCCAAAGGGTTACTTGAAGAATGGAAGTACTATGCAACAACTAGGCTATGATCCATGTTATCTTGTTTACTCTTAGTTATAAACATTCATCAGCTGGATGGCAGTGTTTTCACTTTATACTATACAGATTTTAGTGTCCCTGAATTCCTTGAATTTGTATTGTCCTGGTAAAAAGACATGAGGCAACAAAAGAGGTGCATGAGTGAGTGTAACCCAGTTTCCTTCTAAACCTTCCTTCTAAAAACTGCCTCCTCTTGAATGTCTCTATATCTGTTTATTCATTTTTTTCACTCAACGAATATCTGTGGAGTACCAGGTACTGAGCTAAACTCCAAGTTAAAAAAAATCAGTTATGGTTCCAACCTTCATAAAACTTACAGCTTAGTCAATTCACTTGATAAACTTGCCTTCTTAAGGCCTTGAAACACACACACACATTTTATAGTGTTTATATTATTTTCATGGTGTTAATTAGTACAATTTACTAAGGTTTTTCTGTATAAATTATCTCACTTTATCCTCAAAACAACTCAAAAGGTGGAAATTACCGTCAAACAATGTATAGATGAGGAAAATGAGTTTTTAAGGGGGTAAATAACTCACCCAAGTAACACCGTTAGTAAGCGGCAGGGTCAGAATTTTAACCCAGATCTCAGACAGAACACTATCGTTTCTCTCTCTCTTTTTTTTTTTTTTTTTTAACTTTTTTAACTTACACTTTAATTTCTGGGATACACGTGCAGAATGTTCAGGTTTGTTACCTAGGTATACAGGTGAAAACTTGCTGATTATAAAATACTTAAGGACATATAAATGTTACATAACATAAATTACACGAGGGTTCTCATCTGTTCTAGAAGTGGGATTTGATACTATTTACCAGAATTAGAATAAAAATAGGAATTTTGCTGCCTTAAATTCTTTTTGAAGAATTTGAGGATGGATAATTTTAAAAATTAATTTCTCTTGAAGTCAAACTGGCTAGCTTAAGCCTGATTCAGAATATCCTTTGGTAGTTTTGTAGCTCATGTGGAATAAATATTTTTAATTGGAATTTGGCTTTTGAATCAGTTGATAATAATCAATTGTTTCATTATACCTTAAATCAAGATCACTCTAGGTGATCTTAGTTATTGTTAAAGTGCATGGCATTTATCCAAAGCACATTTACTGTGCATTTACTATAGGAATAGACGTGACATTTTAATAGTGTATAGTTTGGCTGCTGCCACCACACTCATATTCCCGTTGATTTGAGAGCTACTATTTTTAATCTTTCTGTATGATTAGTTCTTAAAACATTAGCAAACCCAAATTGTCACCTCCCTGGATACATCCACCTTCCTACTGGCATAAGTGTAATATTCTTTCAAAAACATGTGAAAGATTTTCCATTACTTCGGAGACTTCTGATTTCTGAAGTATCCGTTGGATCCATTCTTTCTCAGCAACCTTTACTATAAAGCAGTCAAACTATGTATGTGTTCTCCTGATTCCTAGTCCCTTACCTTGTTTTACCTGGTTTCTGACTTTCTTTACTTCTGAATTGTAGTTGCTGTGTTTTTCCTGTGTTTCTTCCCATATTTCTATCCCTAGAAATAAAGGGCTTATTCATTCTTGACAATTGTCAACACTTCGGTCAACTCTGTGTAACCAAGAGTTGTACCAAAAGTTACAACTAAAGGGTACCATTTGTTGAGGCCTTATTATGTGCCATGTCATACACTAGGGAATTACAAACTTAACCTAGTAATTTAAATAATTAATATGTGATTTCATAATTATCTAATGTTATTTACTATAAATTATTAAAATTACCATTAATTATGAATTATACATTTACCCTACATAGTAACCTGGTGATGAACATATTCACATAATTCCCATTTTACAGATAAGAAAGCAAGGCTGAAAAGATTAAAGTGACCAAAGTTATATGATAAGCACCATACAAATAGCACAACCTTTGTTTTTGAGAATCTCATTCTAAATGTGAAGAACTATGTGATTAAGAATTAGTTGACTGTTATTTTCAATAAAAATGACAGGAGTTCAGATGAGACAGAATATTTTTATCTTGGTTTTGGAAAGCTTTTTGGAGGTGACAGAATTGAGTATTGAATGATTGATATGATATATAGGTTTCATTAAAATGTTGCAGATTTATTCATATAAATCCTGAAATTTTCTTGTTAAATTTATTCTTTCTTATTATAAAATATTTGTATATTTTTTTGTAAATAATATTTCATTCTATTTTTTTCTAACTAGTTATTGCAGGTATATAAGAAATCTATTGCTTTTTGAATATTTATTTTATAATCAGCAAACCTGGAGAACTCTCTTATTAGTTCCATTACTCTTTACATTTGATTCTCTTGGGTTGTCTAAGTAGGCAACAGCCATATAATCTGCAAATTAAGATAACTTTGGTCTCTCCTTTCCAAAATAAATGTCTCTTAATATAGAGATATCAAATGCAGTATGAAATCATTTTGGTAACAGCCAACATCCTTATATTATTTTTAATTTTAATAGAAGTCATTTGAATTTTACTATTAAATATGATACTGGCTATTGGTTTAGGATGAAATCCTTTATCAAATTAAGGAAGAGTCTATCTGGTCCTAGGTAACTAAGAGTTTTAAGCAGTAATAGATGTTGAATTTTATTTTAAAAATGTTTTTGGCATCAGATAGGTAAGATGTAGATAGGATATAGTTGTGTTATTGATTTATAGTGGAAAGGATGGCATAAGCAAAAGTGCTGCAGTGAAAAAGCACACACAGGTCTGGGTAGATAAATCTGGTAGATTTGTAAAAAGAGGTGCACTCATGTTGATGAGAGATGTGAGGAGATCAGAGATGTGGACTTGAGTGGAAACCCTGAATTCCAGACTGAAGGATTTGGGCTCTACCCTATAGAATACATCATGGGAAGACAGTGAAGAATTTTGAAGAGATGGATGATGTGAACAAAAATATGTTTTGGGGAGCTTAATCTCTCATTTTTGCTCAGAATCCACTGGCTACAAATCTTGCATGAAGGCCATTGTTAATCACTGGGATGTGAGATAATAAGAAATTGGCCATACAGTTACCTAATCACCAGCTACTTGAGAAGAGCCTATGCAGGAAACATGTTTATCAATTCCATGAGTATGGGTGGTTATATACCTGGCATGTAATACTGAAGAAATATTTTGAGCAAACCAGATATTAATGATAGAAAAAAAATATGAAGAGGTGGGGAAATTGGGAAGGTTGGAAATGGAGAAGGGAAAATGGGACTAGGAGGCAGATGTAAAAGTTAAACTAGGAAAGAAGATGAGTGTATAGAAGTACATAGATATGTGCCCAAATTACATACATAGATAGCTTCTGGAAATAGGAAAAGAAAATGGCCTCAACCTTCTCAGTGAAATAATAGATGGGGTTATTGGCTCAGAAGATAAAACTAGACATGAAGATGGAAGTAAAACACAACAGCATCTATAATGTGAACTTTCCAGAGAATTAATTAGGGGAACAAAGAATTCCTGAACATTAATTAGGAGCAACTGTCTGAATCTATCAAGGACTAGTGGTTTAGAGAATGAAGTTTACTCAGTGTGTGACTGTCTCCAGCTGTTTTACAGAACACGGTGATCTAGGGTTCACGACTGGCATGGGGAATGCGGTAGAAGTTGGAGGCAGCTAAGGGCTTGAGGTCATAGTAACTCCACCATCAAAGGTCTAATTAAAGAGTCAGCCTGGGGAGAAATTCAACAATAATCCAATAGTTTATTATAGATTATATTTATTCATCACTTACTATGTACAAATCAGCAGGAGAGAAATACGAGTAATTGCTGAAATCTTTAACTGTGTACTCCCAATTTAGACACACACAGAAGTCCGGTTCTTGAGCCACCCAACCTCAGCAGTAGTTTAGTTAACCAAGATTTATGTTTGAGTGTACTGTATTTTGGCATTGCTATATTTTTTGTCCCCATCCACTGAAGCAAAAAGAAAATTGGGCTAGAAATCAAGAGGTTTAGGTTTTTAACCTTAGCTCTGCCCCAGAGCTGTATAATTTGAGAAAGATTATATTAACATTTTGGATCCCAATTCCCTCATCCAAAGGAGAATGAAGAGACAGAGGAAGAATGCAGAGACAGAGAAAGAGAGAAAAATGGAATAGGAGGAAGTGAGAGAGACAGAGATTAAAGTAGATTAAAGATGCCCTCCCAGCTCTAACAGTCCAAAATTGTGAACCAGTGAGCATTTTCCATGGTCTTAGAATGCCTTTAGCATTCTTTTTGAATGAGATTCTTTTATTCCTCTTTAACGCTTTTCCATGAAAATCCTTTGGCTTGTGTCTATTTTCTCCTTTATTTAAAAATCTCCTTTTCCTCCTGCTCCTCCTTCTTTTTCTTCTCCACCTTGATCTTCTTTAATAAGACATACTTAAAAGCATTAACATCATGATTTCTCCAATAGAAGTTATTTACACAACCCATGTATTTCATTCTTATCTTCTATTTTCCTCTTCTCTTCACTATTTTAAAAAGACATAGGTATGAATCTTATTACTATTATTATTATTACGGCATTGATGCTTCTACAATGCCTTATATATCAAAATGATTACTTCTAAGATCTCGTTTAGTTCTTGCTAGAGAGACTAGCAGAACTCTAAAGAGGCCCCTGAGTAAAACTTTTACTTCAATAGTTACCTAATGAATGTTGCCATTCTTCAATTAAGAGGGAAAAGGTAAATTTGTTCCAAGTTCCAATTAAGACAAAAAGAAATAGAATGCTTATGCTCAATTCCTTATTAATTAAGGAATCATTGATCGGTCACTGTATTATTATGCATTGGGCAAAATATGTTCTATATCCTCAGTGTTAAAAGATAAATTGGTGACTACAGGTATATTCCTAGATGTTAAGATTCTCAATGCCTATATGAAGACACAGAAATAGAATTTGTTCAACCTACAAATTGAAAAGATCTAACCAAGACAAAATAAGAGCAAGGACAAAAATGGGTCTTTTTAAATTTTTATATCAATGTATTTATTTATACCTTCTTTTATACCGCTCTTCTCCAAAACAAAAGACTTGAATCAGACTTTAAAAAGGTAATAACTTAAAATACAGCATGATTAAGTAAGTCTAGTATTCCTATGCTTATACTGAAATATGTTAACAATGATTATCTGATTGATAGCTAATCTTTAATTTTCTTGAAAAAACTATTGTCTATCTGCATTCTCAAAACTTCTCAACAATAAACACATCTCAACAATATGATATAAATAATACATATAAATGATAAAAGAAAAGAGCAATAACTTAAAATGTTTGAAGTCAAAGTGAGATTCATGTTTGGAATGCGTGCTCTGAAGTTATATGTACTTGTTAGATGCCCACCACAAATTTAATCCTGAGTTTTCTAGCATTCATTGCAAAAAGGGAAACACATCAATTTCATAATCCAAAAGATGCATAAGGTTAAAATCCCCCATCAACTTCTCAAGAAAGATATACTTAATTCTGTTGTTGATACTTGGGAAACATCCTACACCTCAATTACATGGAGTAATGTGAGAAATAGTAACTCTAGCAGCATTCTTCTAGAAAATACGGTGATAAGTTTCATGGATTGGTCTATATATCCCTTAATTCAGGTTAATAGAATTTTATCAAAGAAGAATGCAGTATAAAGCAACTGCCAGGAGGGTTAGTGTGATGCCTATAACACATTGGACAAACCTGATGATGTTTCAACCAGATCTAGAGTTTAAAGTGCCTAGAAAAATGGACATACTGCATATCTTTCAAGCAATCCTCTATAAATATTATTTCTTTTATTCAAATTTTAGTGCATAAGCAACAATGAGTTTATTATTTTCCTTCCTGGTAAGGCTTGAGAATGCAATAATATAATAAGATTAGTTCATACACACACATATTTTTATTCATTGATTAAGGTGGTAGAACAAACACCCTTTATAAAAACTGAAAGATCTTGGCAAGAATGAATCCATCAACAGGTGGCCATCCCATCTTTCTCAAAGGTCATTAGGAAGACCTGTGGAGAGCGCAATCTTCCTCTAACAAAGCGATCTTGTATTTATTTTAACATTCCTTTTTTTTTTTTTAAGACAGAGTCTCACTCTATCACCCAGGCTGGAGTGCAGTGGGGTAATCTCGGCTCACTGCAACCCCCACCCCCCAGGATCAAGCGATTCCCCTGCCTCAGCCTCCCAAGTAGCTTTGATTACAGGAGTGCACCACCATGCCCTGCTAATTTTTTTGTATTTCCAGTAGAGACGGGGTTTCACCATGTTGGCCAGGCTAGTCTTGAACTCCTGACCTCAAGTGATCCTCCCATCTTGGCTATTTTAACACTCTTAAATGGGGTTCTGGCTTTATTTTGAAAATGCAGACTCACAAACTGAGGTTAGATATTTTTTAAAATTCAAACTCAACACTACACCTTCACGCAGCTTCCCTTAATGTTAAATTCTTACATAATCATGGTATCTTTGGCAAAACTAAGAAATTAAGCTTGTTACAATACTGATAACTAAAGTACAGACTTTACTTGTATTTAATTAGTTTTTCACTAATGCTGTTTTTCTGTTTAAGGATCTGCTCCAGGATACTACACTGCATCTAGTCAACATGCCATCTTGGTCTCCTCTAGACTGTGACAATTTCTCAGTCTTTCCTTTTTTAATACGTATTGAAAGTTTGAAGAGCCTGGTCAGATATTTTGTAGAATGCTCCTCAATTTAGGTTTGTCTGATGTTAGTTCATGATTAAATTGGGGTTATGAGTTTTGGGGAAACATACCAGAGAGGTGAAGTACCTTTTTTATTACATCATATCATAATGGGCTCATATTATCAACATAATTTATCATTAGTGATGATAACACTGATCGCTGGCTTAAGGTGGGGTCTGTCATGTCTCTTCACTCTAAAGTTACCATTTTTTCTTTTCATACTCTATGCTTTGGAAGCGAAATTAACTCCAGGCCACATTCAAGAGAAAAGGAATTAAGCTTTGCTTTCTAGAGGTATATTACTTGGAATTATTGCTTATGAAAGATTTGTCCCTTATCCTCCATTTATTTCTTATTCAGTTCTTTATTTATTAGTATGGATTCATGGATTGTTTTAAATTCACTGGATTTTAATTCAGTGCTATAGTTGTTTATTTTATTGCTCAAATTTCTTCAGATTTGACCACTGGAAGCTCTATCATGTTGGCTACTGTATCTTTTTGACATCTGTCTTTGTTCCTTTTCTCTTTTCTTTTGTCCTTCTTTTAAAAGTACTTCCTTTCATCCTGGTACTACAAGATACTTTAGGCTCATCTTATGTTTTCCCAGTCCCAGCCCCTAACTAAGCCATATCTCCAGGGCTCTTTCTTAACTCACTCATTTTTAATTCATAAACTGAATCTTAAAATGAGTTTTATATTTACTTAAGTGTCTGAAGGCTAGCGAAAACTTGCAGATGATTCATTTTATGTATATGGATTTTCCCTTGCTCTTTTAACTTTTACAGTTTCAGAAATCATGTCAGATATGCACTTGAATAACTTACCAGTTATCAGAAAGCTTATTATTATAGTTTTAACCAGATGGATGTCATCAGCTCAAGGTCTAAAATGTTGAATATTATTCCTGTTCAATCAGATCTTTTGTGACCAGGAATAATTTAATTAAGTTCTACTCTAAGAGATAGTGCAGTGGCAATTTATGTTTTTGAATCAAATGGAAGAGATTAATGTAAATTTCTTGGCTTGCACTTTCTAAATATATTTTCTAGTTTATCTAGTCTGAAATATGTTACCAACATTGTTGAGCTCTGGACAGCTGGCTAAATGCAAGCTATTTTCCCCCGAGAGCCATATGCTCTGGGAATCACTCTGCTGATAGATTTATAACCCTTTGCTGTGATCAGGAGAAAGTAGGTTTGTCTAACATATACTATACACAATCCAGGCACAACTAGGAAAAGCAACAATTTATTGCCACTTTTTTGATCTTATGAATACAAAAAGGACAGAAAGTAGATTGTCAAGGTGGAAAAAGACAGACTATATAGTGCTGTTGTTAGGAGATCACATTTTTTCTGAAACATCTCTTTGTTTAATCCATTTCTTGCTTTAAAATATGAGGGCAATTTTCCTGATAAATTGAATTTGCTTCTCTAACTTCTACATCAAAATCACTCATAGTACAACATCCTAATATTTAAAAGTTAGAGAAAAAAATCTTCTTAATAACCTTATTGTCTCCATGATGCAATATTTGTCTGATTTAGTGCTACAATATGTTCTTTTTCATGATGAGTTGCTATGGTAAATGGTCAAAAATCAGTAGTTTCACTGTCATGTTTCTCAGTTTTAATGGACCACATACTACGAGGAGACATAAACTGGTGTATATAACAGTACAAATATGTTGGTGAAGGAACTAATTCATGCTTATATTTGAACACAGAGAACCAGTCTGGCCTTAAAAATATAATTCATCAAAGCCTTTGTTTCAACATTTCTGCTTTTGCATTATTAAAAGGAATTTCTGATAACCTCATTTCCTGTATAGTCTGAAGGGGCCACGATGGTCAGGTTTCCACTCTACTTTATCATTCACAATGTCTTTAGCTCCATGGAAATGAGCAAAATAGATATAGGAGAAAAAGTGGGTTCCAATAATAATGATGATAATATTCACCAGGTGTTATACTGTTACCAATTTTTCCCAACTCAGAAAGAGCTTCTTTGGTGTCATTTCAAACACCTAAGTGCTTTCACTAGTAGGAGCACTGGAACAGTGAGCAAGGATGAATTGCCAGGTCATCTTCATACATTCAAGTCATCTGAGGATTTTGAGGAAAGATAGCTCTCCCTTGACCCAGAAGACCTCTGTGAATTGCATTTTGTCAGAGATACTGGAAAATAAAAGACAAACAAATACAGTAGGGGGTTGATGGGATGGCAGCAACTTCATTAGAGAACTAAAACTTAAGAATGGTTTAAATGTAAGAATATTAAAAAGTCATAGTTTCTTCTAGTGTTTCCAGTTTTATTTATTAGGTGCAGAGCCCCAGGAGAGGGAAAATACTGTGCATAGAACAGAAGGCAGAGATCTCATGAGTAGCCAAGTTTCACCTAAACTCCCCCATTCCAAGAGTACCAGCTTCAACCAAAGATACACTTTGTATGGCAGAAGTATTTTCAAAATCAGAAGGATGCTAAGAGATTCTCCCATTTTACAAATGATGGAACAAGAGGTATTAACTTGTCCCAGCTCTCCCAGATTAAATGTCCCCTTCTACTTTTAGAGCCTCCACAAAAAGATAACTGAATTCTTTCCTCTGTAACCTCTTACAGAGCATATTATTGTAAACTAGCATGACATTTCTCCTGACATCTAGTATGAATCACTCATACTGTAGTTTATTATGTTTCTCCTAAGAAATAGAACAATATACATATATTCTTGTTTGTGCATCTTTCTCTCTCAAAAACAGTCTTGAACTTAAGATGTGATTTGGAAGAATCCATTTTTAGAACTGACAAAAAAAATCTTATTCACACACTCCATTAACCCTTCTTTTTCAAGAAGGTCCTTCCTTCACTCCACTAAAGCTGAAGCATTTCTTTTTACAGACTGTTCTCCTATAAGAATATTGTTGCCTTTAAATTTTTAACAGGAATCTTTTTATTTATGCTGACTTTGATAATCAAGACTATCTGAAATGTATCAAAAATACCTAATTTTAAATTTTTTTCACAGCTTTCTTGAGAATTGCTCTGCAGAATGACAACATTAAATTCATAAAACAATGGAAATTAAGACTTGCAAGGGAAAAGGACCTTTGGAAACTCTCTTTGAAACTGCTTGAGAACAGGGAATGTTTGGCAAGAATTTATCTCTGGATAACAATGTAACACAATTGTTGTGCAGAGTCTTAATTATGAAAGTTAAATTTCCCTTATCAGGAATGTGTAAACTAATGAATCTAGTTATTAGTTCACACATTAGACCATATGTTGTTTGCAATAGAAAAAAGGAGTATTTTTTCCCCTCTAGGGAGAATCAGCCAAGTTATAGAATATGTTTTTAAAACTATATATTTGTTAAGCATTAAACACATACAGTTCAGAGAGGACCTCTCTAGTACACCTACATATTGTAGGTATACAATGAAGGTATGACTCTCCAGTTGCCTTATAAAAAAGAATCACATAGCACACAGTTACTAAATTATTGAGGTATCCAAAAGTAGCTACGTAACACTTTTGATGTCTATTTATTTATTTATTTATATTGCTTTTTAAATATTTTATTTTAAGTTCCAAGATACATGTGCAGGATGTGCAGGGTTGTTACACAGGTAAATATGTGCCATTGCCTAGGTAATAAGCCCTGCATGCATTAGCTATTTATCCTGATGTTCTCTCTCCCTCTGCTGCCCCGACAGGCCCCAGTGTGTGTTGTTCCCCACCATGGGTCCATTTGTTCTCATTGTTCAGCTCCCACTTGTAAGTGAGAACATACGGTGTTTGATTTTCTGTTTCTAAGTTAGTGTGCTGAGGATAATGGGTTCCAGCTCTATCCATGGCCCTGCAAAGGATATGATTTGGTTCCTTTTTATGGCTGTATAGTATTCCATTGTGTATATGTAACATATTTTCTTTATCCAGTCTATCATTGATGGGCATCTGGGTTGATCCCATGTCTTTGTTATTGTGAATAGTACTGCAATGAAAATACATGTGCGTGTAACTTTATAATAGAATGATTTATATTCCTTTGGGTATATACCCAGTAATGGGAAGTAATGGGATTGCTGAGTCAAATGGTATTTCTATTTCTAGGTCTTTGGGGAATCTCCACACTGTCTTCCACAATGGGTGAACTAATTTATATTCCCACAACAGTGTAAAAGTGTTTTCTCCACGGCCACACCAGCAACTATTGTTTCTTGACTGTTCAATAATCGCCATTCTGACTGGCATGAGACGTCATCTCATTGTGGTTTTGATTTGCATTTCTCCAGTGATCTGTGATGTTGAGCTTGTTTTTACATGTTTCTTGGCCACATAAATGTCTTCTTTTGAGAATTGTTTATGTCCTTTGCCCACCTTTTAATGGGGTCATTTGTTTTTTTCTTGTAAATTTTTTTAAGTTCCTTGTAGATTCTGGATATTAGACCTTTGTTAGATGGGTAGATTGTAAAAATTTTCTCCCATTCTGTAGGTTGTCTTTTCACTCTGATGATAGTTTCTGTTGCTGTGCAGAAGCTCTTTAGTTGAATTAGATTCCTAGCATCAATTTTTGTTTTTGTTGCAATTGCTTTTGTCATTACCTTTATAATAATCTTTACCTGTGCCTATGTCCTAAATAGTATTGTCTAGATTTTATCCTAGAGTTTTTACAGTTGCAGGTTTTACACTTAAGTCTTTAGTCCTTCTTGAGTTAATTTTTGTATAAGGTGTAAGGAACAGGTCCAGTTTCAGTTTTCTGCATATGGCTAGCCAGTTTTCCCAGCATCATTTATTAAGTAGGGAATCCTTTCCCCATTGCTTTTGTCAGGTTTGTTGAAAATCAGATGGTTGTAGATGTGCAGTCTTATTTCCAAGATCTCTACTCTGTTCCATTGGTCTATGTTTCTGTTTTTATACCAGTACCATGGTGTTTTGGTTACATTAGCATTGTAGAATACTTTGAAGTTGGGTAGCCTGAAGCCTCCAGGTTTCTTCTTTTTTGCTTAGGATTGTCTTGGCTATATGAGGTCTTTCTTGGTTCCATTTGAATTTTAAAGCAGTTTTTTCTAATTCTGTGAGAATGTCAATAGTAGTTTAATGGGAATAGCATTGAATCTATAAATTACTATAGGCAGTATGGCCGTTTTCACCACATTGATTCTTCCTATCCATGAGCATGGACTGTTTTTTTTCATTTGTTTGTGTCCTCTCTGATTTCCTTGAGCAGTAGCTTGTAGTTCTCCTTGAAGAGGTCCTTCACTTCCCTTGTTAGCTGTATTCCTAGGTATTTTATTCTCTTTGTAGCAATTGTGAATGGGAGTTCATTCATGATTTGACTTTCTGCTTGGTTATTGTTGGTGTAAAAGAATGCCTGTGATTTCTGCACATTGATTTTATATCCAGAGACTTTGCTGAAGTTGCTTATCAGCTTACGAAGCTTTTGGGCTGAAATAATGGAGTTTTCTAGATATAGGATCATGTCATCTGCAAACAGAGACAGTTTGACTTCCTCTCTTCCTACATGAATACCTTTTATTTCTTTCTCTTGCCTGATTGCCCTGGCCAGAACTTCCAATACTATATTAAATAGGAGTGGTAAGAGAGGGCATCCTTGTTTTGTGACAGTTTTCAAGGGGAATGCTTCCAACTTTTGCCCACTAAGTATGATATTGGCTGTGGATTTGTCATAAATGGCTCTAATATTTTGAGACATGTTCCATCAATCCCTAGTTTATTGAGTTTTAACATGAAGGGATGTTGAATTTTATTGAAGATCTTTTCTGCATCTAATGAGATAATCTTGTGGTTTTTGTCTTTAGTTCTGTTAATGTGATGAATTATATTTATTGATTTGTGTTTGTAGAACCAGCCTTGCATTCTGGGGATGAAGCCAACTTCGTTGTGGTGGATAGGCTTTTTGATGTGCTTCTAGATTCAGTTTGCCAGTATTTTATTGAGGATTTTTGCATTGATGTTTATCAGGGATATTGGCCTGAAGCTTTCTTTTTTTGTAGTATCTCTGCCAGGTTTTGGTATCAAGATAATCTTGGCCTCATGGAATGAGTTAGAATTCCTTTTTTTCAATCGTTTGGAATAATTTCAAAAGAAATGGTACCAGTTTCTCTTTGTACCTCTGGTAGAATTCAGCTGTAAATCTGTCTAGTCCTGGGCTTTTTTTCGGTTGGTAGGCAATTTATTACTGCTTCAATTTCAGAACTTGTTATTGGTCTATTCAGGAATTCAGCTGCTTTGTGGTTCAGTCTTGGGAGGGTGTATGTACCCAGGAATTTATCTATTTCTTCTAGATTTTCTAGTTTATTTCCATAGAGGTGTTTATACTATTCTCCAATGGTTGTGTTTCTGTGGGGTCAGTGGTGATATCCCCTTTATCATTTTTTATTGCATCTATTTGATTCTTCTCTCTCTTCTTCTTTATTAGTCTAGCTAGAAGTCTATCTATTTTATTAATTTTTTCAAAAAAACTTCTGGATTTATTGATTTTTTTGAAGGGTCACTTGTGTCTCTATCCCCTTCAGTTCCACTCTGATCTTGGTTATTTCTTGTATTCTTACTAGCTTTGGGGTTTGTTTGCTCTTAGTTCTCTAGTTCTTTTAGTTGTGATGTTAGGGTGTCAATCGGAGATCCTTCTAGCTTTTTAACGTGGGCATTTAGTGCTATAAATTTCCCTCTTAATACTAATTTAGCTGCATCCCAGAGATTCTTGTACATTGTCCCTTTGTTCTCATTGGTTTCAAGGAACTTCTTGATTTCTTCCTTAATTACATTATTTACCCAGGAGTCATTCAGAAGCAGGTTATTCAATTTCCACATAGCTGTGTGGTTTTGAGTGAGTTTCCTAATCTTGAGTTCTAATTTGATTGTGCTGTGGTCTGAAAGATCGTCATGATTTCAGTTCTTTTGCATTTGCTGAGGAGTATTTTACTTCCAATTATGTGACTGGTTTTACAGTAAGTGCCACGTGGTGCCGAGGAGAATGTATATTCTGTTGTTCTGGCGTAGAGAGTTCTGTAGGTATCTATCAGGTCCACTTGATCCAGAGCTGAGTTCAAATCCTGAATATTCTTGTTAATTATCTCTCTCAATGACCTATTATTGAGAGTAGAGTGTTTAAGTCTTCCACTATTATTGTGTGGAAGTCTAAGTCTCTTTGTAGTTCTGTAAGAATTTGTTTTATGAACCTGGGTGCTCCTGTATTGGGCGTATATATATTTAGAATAGTTAGCTCTTCTGGTTGAATTGATCTTTACCATTATGTAATGCCCTTCTTTGTCTTTTTGATCTTTGTTGGTTTAAAATCTGTTTTATCAGAGACTAGGATTGCAACCCCTGTTTTGTTTTTGCTTTCCATTTGCTTGGTAAATTTTCCTCCATCCCTTTATTTTGAGCCTGTGTGTGTCTTTGCTTGTGAGATGGGTCTGTTAAATACAGCACACCAGTGGGTCTTGACTCTATTCAGCTTGCCATTCTGTGTCTTTTAATTGGTGCATTTAGCCCATTTACATTTAAGGTTAACATATTTATGTGTGAATTTGATCCTGTCATCATGTCAGCTGGTTATTTTGCAGACTTGTTGATGTAGTTGCTTCATAGTGTCATTGGTCTTTGCACTTCAGTGTGTTTTTGCAGTGGCTGGTAACAGTTTTTCCTTTCCATATTTAGCACTTTATTCAGGAGCTCTTGCAAGGCAGGCCTGGTGGTGATAAATTCCCTAGGCATTTTGCTTATCTGAAAAGGAATCTATTTCTGCCTTAAAGGATTTTATTTTATTTCTTCACTTATGAAATGAAGTGAAGTTTGGCTGGATATGAAATTTTGGGTTGAAATTTTTTTCTTTAAGAATGTTCAATATTGAACCCCAGTCTCTTCTGGCTTTTAGGGTTTTGGCTGAGAAGGTCCACTGTTAGTCTCATGGGCTTCCCTTTATAGGTGACCTGGCCTTTGTCTCTGGCTGCCCTTAACATTTTTTCCTTCATTTTGACCTTGGAGAATCTGATGATTATATGTCTTGGAATTAATCTTCTCATGGAGTATCTCACTGGGGTTCTGTGGATTTTCGGAATTTGATTGTTGGCCTGTCTTGTTAGGTTGGGGTGTTCTCCTGGATGATATCCTAAAGTGTGTTTTCCATCTTGGTTCTGTTCTCCCTGTCTCTTTCAGGTATCCCAATCAGTCATAGGTTTGGTCTTTTTACATAATCTCATAGTTCTAGGAGGTTTTGTTCATTCTCTTTCATTGTTTTTTCTCTAATCTCATTTGCCTTATTTCAGGAAGAGAGTCATCAAGCTATGAAATTCTTTCCTTCACTTCATCAGTTCAGCTATTGATATTCGTGGTTGCATTGTGAAGTTTCATGTTGTGTTTTTCAGCTCCATTGGGTAATTTAGATTCCTCTCTAAACTGGTTATTCTGGTTAACAGCTCCTATAATGTTTTATCATGGTTCTTAGCTTCTTTGCATTGGGTTAGAATATGCTCCTTTAGCTCAGTGAAGTTCGTTACTACCCTCCTTCTGAAGCCTACTTCTGTCAGTTAATCTATATCAGCCTCTGCCCAATCCTTTGCTCTTGCTGGAGGTGTTGCGATCATTTGGAGAAGAAGAAGCACTCCGACTATTTGAGTTTTCAGCATTTTTTTATTGATTCTCTCTCATCTTCATGGGTTTATATGGCTTCAATCTTTGAGGCTGCTGTTCTTTGGATTGGGTTTTTGTGGGGGATTTTTTGTTGATGTTGTTGTTTTGCTTTCTGTTTGTTTTTCTTTTAACAGTCAGGTCCCTCTTCCATAGGGCTGAGGTGGTTTGCTGGGGGTCCATCCAGACCCTATTCACTAGGGTCCCTCCTGTACCTGGAGGTGTCACCAGTGGAGGATGCAGAATAGCAAAAATGGCTGCCTGCTCCTTCCTCTGGGATCTCTATACCAGAGGTGCACCAACTTGATGCCAGTGGGAATGCTCCTGTATAAGGTGTCCAGTGACCCCTGTTGGGGGGTCTCACCCAGTCAAGAGGCACAAGATCCAGGACCACTTAACAAAACACTCTGGCTGCCCCTTGTCAGAAGGGGTGTGCTGTGCTGGGGGAAATCCCACTCATCCGGATTGCCTGGATTCTTCGGAGCCAGCAGGGGAATGACAAAGTGTGCTGATTTGTGGAAACTGCAGCCGCACCTCCCTCTAGGGGCTCATTCCCGGGGAGATCAGAGTTCTGTGCCTAAACCCCTGGCTGGAGTTGCTGAAATTCCTGAAAGGAGGCCCTGTCTGGGGAGGACAGATGGGTCAGGGTCCAGCCTAAATAGGCAGTCTGGCCATAATCGGCCATGGCCACTGTGCTGCACCATGGGTAATTCCCCCTAGGTCCAAACCATCTAATCTCCCTAGCACCAGCAGGGGAAAAAATAGCAGACTGGAGCTGCAGTGATGGCAGCCGCCCCTCCCCCCAGGGATCTCAGTCATCTTAAGCAGCAGGCAACCACACAGATGATGGCTGCCCTTCTCATCCCCTCGGGAACCCAGTAGTCTTAGGCAGTCTGCCGCCAAGTGGCTGCAGATAATCTGCACAGCTCTGTGCTTGAGACCCAAGGCCCTGGTGGCATGGGCTCATGAGGGGGAATCTCCTGATGTGCAGGCTGCACAAATCCATGAAAAAAAGTGTGGTTTCCCCAGCAGGGTAGCATGATCACTCACAGCCTCCCTTGGCTGGGGGTGGGAGTTCCCCTTGCCCTGTGTGGCTCCCAGGTGGGCCATCACACCAGCTTGCTTTTCCTCACTCTCTGTGGGTCGCACCAACCGCCTGGTCAGTCCCAGTGAGAGAACCTGGGCACCTCAGTTGCTGGTGCAGGATTCACTGACTGTTTTTGTTCTTCTCAGTGGGAGCCTCCATTTGCAGCTGTTTTTAGCTGGCCATCTTGGTCCCTCCTTCCTAATTTCTTTTGATGTCTTTTTCAATCCAAACACAGAGATATTAAGAAGAACATCTTGTTGACTAAAAGAATGACTTTGGAGCATTGTGGGCATTATTTCTCTCTTTGTCACTTTCCTTCTAGCAAAAGTTTAGTATCTGGCATTATATAGCTGATGCTAATTTAATGCTCAAGATGATGTGTCAAGCCTTTTTGGCAAGTTTGATAAAGAGTTTTTTAGGTGCTGTAATTGTTTCATAGTGCTGGAGTTGGAGAAGTCCTTGGGTGTCATCCAGTTCAGTCATCTCTTTTCCCAGGTAAGAAATTCAGTAGAGACAAATTGAGTACTTGCACAGGACATCCAGCTTGTTAATGGTAGAGCTTCAAAGAAAACCCAGATCTTCCAACTCACACCCTAGTGCTCTCTGACTACAGTTCACTAAAGCTGCCCCTTGGGCCTCTGAGTTGGAGGTGGGGAGAACTTCTAGTTCAAAGTCATGGTGTCATGTTGGCACCATGTCAAACTCAATGTACTGTAACCCCAAACACTGGAGGAGTGAAATAAGGCCTGGGTCCCATAATAAGAGTGCAAAAGCACTAGGGAGTGCTCTCTGGGAGATCACATGGAACCCCATGGAAAGAGGGGAAAAATAAAACAATTTCTGGGCTTGGGGAACATGTGACCCTCTTTTTTGGTCTGGTTCCTTTATACTTGAAGCTGGTAAGGCCTTGAGTAAGGCCTTTAGTGGTTACATTTCAGTGCCTTAAACAACAAAAGCTACTATTGAGTGCCTGTTATATGTCAGAAACTACGTTAAATTTTAACTGCCTTATATAATTTAATCACCACAAAATTCCTGTGTAGAAGATATTATTGCTATTATCCCCAGGCTGTACTTCCAAACTTCCATCCTGAGTCTGCTTTCCCAGAACTTCATATCTAGTTTTTGCCTCTTTGTCTAGCAACTATACTGTGTTTGGCTCTTCATTCTGGCAGCACCATGGACAATCATACTAAGGACTAATCTCCTTCAAATCTGTTTCTTACTCAAGCTCCAGAAACCTTTCACTGGTCTGGTCTTCAGACCAGACTGAAGCTTCAGAACATCCTGGAAATAAAATCTGCTGGTCTTGGACCTAGAGCCTCTGTTGTGAAGCTCCCTCTTTCTGAGAGCTGGGAAAACCCACTTACCCCACCAGCCTTTGCAATCCCTCATATAGTTGTGATTCAATGTCAATTTGTCAGCTATTAAGTTCTGTCTATTCAGGTAGTGATATGATGTGACAGTACAAAGTTCACTAGCTCAGAAGTTGTTCTGGGTTTGAGATTCCCTTGAGTCCAAAACTAGCTATTTGACCAAAGTTCTCAAAATACTTCATGCTATTTTGCTCTTTTGTGACATTGCACATACTATTTTCTGTACTTAGATCCCCTTTCTTCCTTTATTTATCTGGGAATGTTACACTCATCTTTCAAGCTTCAGCTCAAATATCTATATTGTTGAGACTTTCCCAAGCATTCTGTTCCTTTCCCACTGCTGAAAGGCTGTATATGTAGAGGAAGAAAGGAAATTTTAAAAATATGGAGTTCTAAACTTATCAGGAATCTTAGAGATCATTTAATCAAAATTTCTAAACTTTTTGATGCAGAACAGAAATTAGGACCCAGGTTTCCTTACTTCTAATCCAAGGCTGTCTTCCTCACACTAGGTTGTGGCTGTATCAAACTGTGAGTTTAATATTCTATATGCAGAGAAGATGCATATGGTTTGTGGCCTCAGGACCCCCCAATATTGCAGTGTGTAGAACAACAACTGCTCTTGATAGCGAGGTTGAGATGAGCATTCCACTTTGTGTTTCTGAACTGAGGCATATTAATGGAGCAGACTGAATGTTAGAATAATATTATAAAAAAAGGGCAGCATAACCTGCCTGCCCAAGAATATGCACATCATTGAAAAATGAGGGAAAAGCAATAGGACCAATGAGGAGAGAGATAGTTCCATAAGAAAAATGATGACAAATTGATCTTTTGAATTAACACATAAAGGAAGGATCTCTAGCACACTGGTTCCTCTATAGCTAGCAGTTAAATGTCTACCTGTAGTTAGAAAAAGTATTCACTGGACAGTAAAGTGACCAGTAATGTTTGAGAAAATAAAAAGCTGTTTAAAAGGAATAATAGCTTCAAACAGGCAGTAAAAAGTTCAGAGAACTCATCAACAAAACAAAAGCAAGCAACTTGCTAAAGACAATTCATTCTAAATGTATCTTTGTCTCCAGAGGGCAAAATATTGAGAGCAAATTCTCCAACAATTGAATTTATGGTAATGGAATGTAAGCACATCAGCTCACCAGGACAAAGCACTCAACAAATAGGAGAACAGGAAAAAAATAACTGTGCCCTTCAGAAATGCATTTTTTAACTTTAGGTAACAGGAGTTGAGAGATTTCTTGATGAAAAATGCCTGAAGTCTGCTATCGCATTAGCCTTTATGGTTGAGAATTAGAGGATTCACTAAAAGCACCCAGAGATCAAAGCAGAAGGTGAATGCCCTGAGTCTAATAGAGTGTCAGACACATGAGGAGAAGCAAAGGCACGTTTTCTGTGAATGCCAAGTGCATGTTCCATAGGATAAAAGGAGGACAGCTGTTTGTTGTCCCCTGATGGGGTTATCTTGACAAACTTTTTTTGGCAGTTGTTTCATCTTTACTGCATAAGATAAAAATAGTAATATCTGTTAGGGCTGTACAGTTTTTTAAATGCCTCAACTTACATGACTTTTAATAGTCTGTGCTCACAGTTACCTTGTGAGTTAATGCATTTTTATTGTCTGAGCTGATGTGTAGCAAGTCATAACCCCTTCTAATTTGTCCCCAGCTGTCACCCACTTCCATGGGATCCTAGCCCTGTTCCTTCCTGTTAAGCTAAGGCCTGACTTGGTCTCTGACCCTTAACTCTTCACTCCCCTTTTCTGACCTGCCTCTGCTCTTTGAACTTTTAAAAATGCTCATGGCTCACAGCCAAACACTCCAAAGATTTGAAATCAGCGATCTAATTCTTTATGCTTTTCATGCCTCTTCTCCCAGGAAATTCTTTCCTAAACCCCACCAGTGGGTGGGAAATAAACCCTAGTAATTCCATGATTGGGCAATATTCTAGCTGGGCTTATATTTTAGGTAAGGAAACCAAATGTGTTTATTTAAAATCAAGATCACATACCTCATAAATAGATGAGTTACAAACCAAATTAAGCCTATCTTCAATCATCAAGAGGCTAGCCATTGGCCATCTTTTTTTTTTTCTTTTTACTCACCCTTCATGTGTCACTCAATAACAAATTCTATTTCAGTGTAATTAACTGTACCTCTTCTAAAGAATTCAAGACTGGAGCTGTCTCCTACTTATTAACTTTGTAGTTGTAGAGACAGTGCCATGGGTTGGGTTGCTTTGGCTTGGTACAAGTTAATGTAAAGATAAGATAGAGTTATATAGTAAATCTGCTAATACACATGACTTCTGATAAATTCTCTAAAAGGGATTCAGTTGGTGGCAATAAGGATTAAGTCACTAGAATGTAGGATGCATAATTATCACCACTTCTAGAGAAGCAATAAAGACACATGTCCTTAGATATCTGGATTTTAGTGTCTTTGAGACATGCCAAGAAGAGTATATTTCCTAGATATCTCATTGATGAAGCCTAAATGTGATACCCAGAATAGATGCAGTCACTGTAGTTGTGGATGTTAGCTATGACTAGTACTCTGAAAATCTTAAGTTCGGTCTAAAACCTAGACCCAAGTTGTCTTTACAGTGTATAACATAGACTAAATATATTTTTTATTTTTATTTCCCTTTCTGTTAGGTACTTTGAGAAGCTGCCTTTTCTATTAATTAGTTTGTAATACTAACAAAATTGTGGATGTATTTGATTTCAGCATCTCCTCATCTTCCTTTGTCAGTTCCTTGCTCTAATTTGCCTTCACCCCAGTTCCCCAGGTGACAACCTCCCTCCTGCTGTCCATGGCTGTGCAGTCTCCTGTGATGGACCTTCCTGATGATGCTCACCCTCTTAGGGCAATATCCCAGGTGCTGGACTTTTCTTACCTATAAATAAAAAAGAAACCTTCTATTGTCCCATTTCCTTTGGCTCTCTGTTAGGCAATGTTAAACTAATTGATTCATTTAAGAGTCTAGAGTTCATTATAAGTAAATGTGATATATTCTTTCTAGGGAAACTAATATTTCAATAGGAAAATTCCAAAAGCATGACATCTTAAACAAATTAGTGATGCGAATGTCAAGCCCTCTGGCAAGTGGTTGGATCAATGGGATCCTTCTCTTGCCCAAAATACAGACACTCTGCCTAATTATAAGGCAGGTCATGATTTTGACCAACAAATCTGTTTCTAATGCTTCATTTAATGTGGAGATTTTAAGGTAAGAGTACGTGCACTGATTTAAATTTTATTTTCATAGGACCTCCAGTGGGGTACCGGCCTGAGTGTGGGCCTGAGCAGCCTGGCAGCCGGCTGTGCCATCATCTTCGTAGGGGGTGCCAGTGTGCGGGGCATCGCCCAGCAGCCCCGACTATTTGTGGGCATGATTCTGATACTCGTCTTTGGCGAGGTGCTCGGCCTCTATGGTCTCATCATGGCCCTAATCCTCTCCACAAAGTAGCCCCTCTCTGAGCCCACCAGCCACAGAATATGATGTAAAGACCACCCCTCCTCATTCCAGAACGAACAGCCTGACACACACACACACACACACACACACACACACACACCCCAGGCAGCCGCCCCAAGTAGCTGGTCTTGTACATTCACCATACCCCAAGTACCCATCTTCTGCCGCCCCAGCCTTGCTCTCAGTCTCCCGGTGCCGCGGACATCTGGGCCCACTCATCACCCCGCCAGGTCCCCGGTTGCCTCATCCTCCTAGAGTGCTCTGTATATGCGAATGAATTAGAGTTGTCATTTCTCTTCACTGGATGTTTATTTATAAAGATCTGGCCTGTTCCCGCATCTGGGGAGTCGCCCTCATCTCCCTGGTATCTAGAATGTTAGCTAGAGTGTCCCTTACGGGTTCCCGTTACAGAGACTTCCTGGGTGGATCCGCTCTCACCAGCCCTTGCCTCTGCGCAGAGCTGTGGGCAGTAAAGTTCTTGGATGTGAGAAAAAACAAAAACAAAAAATTAGAGAATCTCTTTTATCTTCCCTAGGAGTAACTGCAATTTAATTGTTCTTTCTCAGTTGTGTGTACATAAATGTGTATATGTGCTTATGGCTGTGTGTACAAAATATACCTTTATAGAACCACACATTTCCCCGGCACTCCAAAGAGAATCAGTGTCCAATTTAATTGCTGTCCTAGATGTGTGTTCTCTCAACAACTGTCTGGAAATGGTAACCATGACACGTTACTGCTCCACATTAATGGTAATCTGTCTACTGGCTTTTTTGATCAGTCTAATTGTTACCGGAAAGGGGTCCCAATCTAGACCCCAAGAGACGATTCTTGGATCTCGCTCAAGAAAGAATTCTAGGCGAGTCCATGGAGTAAAGTGAAAGCAAGTTTATTAAGACTGTAAAGGAGTAAAAGAATGGCTAATCCATAAGCAGAGGAGCCCCAAGAGCTGCTGGCTGCCCATTTTCATGGTTATTTATTGATTATATGCTAAACAAAAGATGGATTATTCATGCTTCCCCTTTTTAGACCCATATAGGGTAACTTCCTGACATTGCCATGGCATTTGTAAACTGTCGTGGCGCTGGTGGGCGTGTAGCAGTAAGGATGACCAGAAGTCACTCTTGTTGCCATCTTGGTTTTGGTGGGTTTTGGCCAGCTTCTTTACTTGCAACCTGTTTTATCAGCAAGGTCTTTATGACCTGTATCTTGTGCTGACCTCCTATCTTATCCTGTGACTTAGAATGCCTTAAACTCCTGAGAATGCAGCCAAGCAGGTCTCAGTCTTATTTCACCCAGCCCCTATTCAAGATGGAGTTGCTCTGGTTCAAATGCCTCTGACATAATTATCTGTGGTTAGCTGTCTATATTAGTCCTTAAACTTCACCCTCTTCCATTACCAACTCTGAACTGACCTCTAACTGCACAGAGTGATAAATCCTGCGTCAGGTAAAAGACTGAAGCTCCTCTGTATTAAAAAGTGTCCTCTTTGGAAAATCAGGAACTACTGCAGAGCTATTGAAAGAAAAGCTATGGTGTTCTGAACTTAAAATTCCCTCCCTAAAATTGCTATGAGCTCTAATTTCAGTCTCTTTCCTACTCTGATCCCTTATATAGAGCAGAAGATGGCCAGAGACCAGCTACTAATCTTACTTAGTCACTCTTCATTGATCAATTGTATCATTAGTTGATGCATTCATTCATTCACCCATCAAAAACAGATTTGGATGCCTCCTGCAGCCTAGATACTACTTTGGATCTCAGAATATAGCAAGAAAATGTAATGATCCTACCTTAATAAGGAGCTCACAGTTTAGTTGGAGGAGACAGATGAGGAAATCAACAATTATACGTAGGATGATGAATGTTAATGATAGAGATATGAATACAGTAACAAGGAAACACAAAGAAGGGGGAAACTTGGAAAGTGGTACTAAAGCGGAGAGCTGAGTCTTTAAAGATAAATAAATTGGTCAGGCAAATAAGGGAGAAAAAGACATTTTGAACAGAGAAAATAGCAGGGCAAAAGTGAGGAAGCATGACAGAACAAAATATTCTTGAGAAGCTGCAATGGGGAGTGTGTGTGCCCATCTTTGTATATGTATGTGTATCTTGTGTATCTTTCAGGGGAAGTTGGGAAGGATTGATCAGTGATAAAATTTAAAAAGTGATCAAGGGTTTCATCATGGTGGGTATGTGTTGCATATTAAACAATTTTAACTTTGCCTTGAAAACTAGGATGACGCTTAGGATGATTTTAAGCAAGAAAGTGATGGATTCGCATTTACATAGCTTATATAACAGTTTATGGCTTCACCCTTCTATGTACCACCTATATCCTCACAAAGCCTTAAAGCCATGAGCAAAAAGAGGTCAAGGTCCTGAGAGGCTTCTCAGACCATAAGCAAGACCAAAAGGATTAGGTTGCATTAAGCAAATTAATACTAGCATCTATGGTTTAATCTCGTTGAAATTTTATAAATTTCATACAAAGCCAAGATTAAATTAAATTATATGCAGAAAAATATCCTAAATCAGATATCAGCTCTAGGGTTATTGAACTATTTTCCATCCCATTTTAGAATTTAATTGAAGAAAACATATTCTGTGTGGTACACCACTTAATTTCTATTAATAATAACACCCTTTTGGAGATGTCCTTAGCTGACTTAGCATTGTCTCCCAAAAGCAGAAAGATAAATAACAAGTGGATTATTCATCAAGTGACATTGCTTTTGTCTGGAAACATATCCCATTGCTGTTGGAGGTTTTAAAAATAGTTAAAAGTCCTAAATTGCCTGAGTTGCAGTTTTCTCAGATGAATATATAATAAATCATCCTCCAAGCCAGACTGTATAAACAAATAGTTTCTGTTCTAAAAAGGGCTTGCTCTGAGGTCCAGAGAGTCAAAACAATTTTCAGGGAAACTCACATAATATTGTCAGCTTTTATAAATTATCTCTTGAACTTTAGTATTTTAAAAAAGCAATCTTTAGACCCAAGCAGTGGCATCTATTGTTGTGTTAGTCTGTTCTTGCATTGCTATAAAGAAATACCTGAGGCTGGGTACTTTATAAAGAAAAGAGATTGAACTGGCTCACGGTTCTGCAGGCTGTACCGGAAGTATGGTGCCAGCATTTGCTCAGCTTCTGGTGAGGCCTCAGGGAGCTTTTACTCATGGCAGAAGGTGCAGAAGGTGAAGCAAAGAAGGAGTAGACATGTCACATGGTAAGAGATGGAACAAGAGGGAGGGGTTGGTGGGGGGCAAGACAGGGGATGGTGGGGAGGTCTCAGAATCTTTTAAACAACCAGATTTTGTGTGAACTAACAGAGCGAGAACTCATGGATCACCAAGAGGATGGTGCTAAGCCATTTGTGAGGGATCTGCTCCCAAGATACAATACTTCCTACTAGGCCTCGCCTTCAGCATTGGCAGTCACATTTCAACATGAGATTTGGAGGAGACAAACATTCAAACCACATCAACTGTGGTCTATACTTCTTACCTACACATACCAGGGGTGGCTCATAAGGCAAAATAATCAGCATTTCATGCAACCAATCCCTGAAAGACAGAAGATGGCTAATTTAATTCCTATGGGCTGAGCACATCCACAAATATAGACACTTGGCCCTAGCATGGAGAGGTGATGAGAAACTTCTTTAATACTAAATAAAGCAGGAAGCCACCATTGGATATTTCAAGGGCTATAAGTTTACAAGAAATCTGACAGATTTTGATCTGTAAGTTAGAAGCTGAACCACAGAGATTTAAGTCAGAATGAGTAATGCCAGGAGATGAAGATGGTCAAGAACTTAGCACTGATGACACTTAGCTCTTATTTACTGCAACTCCCATGTCACTGCAAAATTTTAATATCATTGTGATGATGACCAGATCACATCTTGTGCTTTTCCCAGTGAGGCTACTGATGTAGTAACCCCTTTAAGCTGATATTTTTCTAAATCATAGTTCAGTATTTATTTATAGAGATATCTCAGGTGTGTTGAAGGAAGGAAAGGAAAAGAAGGTCCCATTGTCAGTTCCAGATTCTGTCTTCCACTCGGAAGAACAGAAGGCTGAAGTTAACCTGCTTGACCTTCCTTAGACAGCATTTTAGGTACCATCTGTTGATAGTTGAGCATATCCTTTCAGGGTCTATTCCTCCATCTGAAGTGGCTTATGAAAATGCTGCTTGAAAACACATGCAGACTCACTTCCCGTCTCTCTTTATCCAGGAGTTCTGACAAATAAATTTTCTTCATCTCTTAACATTTTATGTGACATTTTAGTGGTCCAGTCAATTGCCCAGTTGATCTGGCTCTGGTCATAATTGAATGCCATCTATCTGAAGAAACACTACACACAGTCAATGCGGCTTGCTGCTTTATAGCATATTTATAGTTTACCAAGCTTATTCAAATAAATTTACTCATTCACATACCTTTCCGAAATAAGAGAGACAGAGAGAGAACAACATGCCCAAAGTCATACAGCTCATAAATGGCAGAGCTTGAAACTCAAACTCAGGTCTTCTAACTGTAAATTTCATAATTCATCCACTAAAGCATACTTCTAGATTGAGCCTTATGGAACACTTTGTGCCCAGTGGTCATTGTAACGGGAGAAAAAAAAAGATAACCTTTACCTTCAGATAGGTATGATATAAGTGAAGGAGTACTTACAATCTACTTCCACAGGCATGGGATCTTTGATGATGTTGCAAAATGTACTGGTCTAAAATAGACCCTATACAATAAATTATATTTATCCTACAGTGTTTCAGAACAGATTTTGAGTGCTCACAACACAAAGAAATGATAAATATTTGAGGTGATGGATATGCCTATTACCCTGGTTTGATCATAACACATTGTATACATGTATCAAAATGTCCCCCTGTATCCCATATATGTGTACAATTATCACGTGTCAACAAAAATAAAAGGAAAAAAATAGACCCTATAATAATAATTGTCATTAGGCAATAGATAGATACTGCTGTTGATAAGTAAAGTAAATACTAAGATACTGATGAATACAGTAGTGAAGACTGATAAGTAAAGTAAATGATTCCCGGAGTAAACTGGATGATATGCAGGCTCCTTTAACCCCTGTGTGTCTCTTGACAATAGTGGAAATTTTTGTAACTAATTGGTTATTTAATAATGTGACAAAGCTGAATGTTTCACTGTGTTGCGAGCAATTTGGCACATTGAACTAAAGGAAACCTTATTCATAGTTAACAAGAGTACAACCTCTAAGTCTTTTTAAAGTCACATTTATTTACACCTAGTTTTTTTTCTTTAAAAAGACAGGAAACTTCAAATAGAGTAATATTTGTAAAGTTAACAGAAAGTTTGAAGTATATATTTTTTACACATTAGTTTTATCACTTTCATGTACTCATAGTATCCAGAGCTAGGTTAATATAAAGTTCATAATTAGTATATTAAAGTAAAAACCTAGAACAGCTTAACTTTTATCAGTTCTAGAGGAAAATGTGCTTATTGGGCACTTAGTAAAGAGCCCTGGAGATTTTATATATGTGTGTATATGTATATATACACACACACACACATATATATACACACACACATATATATATATACACACATATATATGTATATGAGTCCCTGCTCTCAAGACATTTAAGGAGTGGCTTCATTGTGTGAATATGGAAGTTAATATGGTGGCAGGCTTAAAATGCTTATGGCAGCTCTCCCACTTCCTATTAAAATATTCATAAAAATATAAAAGCTTTTTTTTAAGCTGGTAACATCACTGCAAATTCAAGATAACAGAAGACCATATGCCAAATCTGGGTGGAATTTCAACTAATTGCATCAGCCGTGTGGATAAAATCAAGAAGTACATTCTTGAGCTGCACAACACATGCTCTAATCTCTGAACCAGAACAGGCCAGATGGACCCAGTAAAGTTGGGGAAAAGCTTTTATTCACCTTCTCTGTAAGTGCCTAACTCTGAAACAGTGAAGATGTACTGACTAAACAAACAAGTACCCATTCTGTAACTTCAGAGGAACCAAATAAAGCCAAGGTTTTACCCTCTCCACATTTATTCCTATTATACTGTTTTTATTATCATCATTTCAAAATGGTAATTTCCAGAAGGTGGCACAGAAGAAAGTACATAGGAATGAGAAGAGACTCACTGAAACATATCATATTTAATCCTCCAAACCTAGGCAGAGACAAGAAGACTGTTAGAAGCACAAGTAGAAAGCGATAGTATTTCATGTAATTCCACTGTTTAAAAAATTATAAATTGCATCATACCCTTTTGTTTAGTGATAGAATCTGACAGAGCAAGAAAAGATCCAGAAAACTTGCACTAAACACCTGCATTCTAACAAGGACAGAGACCAAACTTAAAGTTTGTTTAAGAAAGATAATTTTTCAGACCCCCAGAAGTAGATGGTGGAGACCTAGAACATAGCACCAATCCTTCGTGATGCAAATTCTAAAATTTAGCTGATTAAAATGTCCCCTGTCAGTAACCAGAAGAAACGCCAACATTAGGCCCATAAAAAATGCAGCAATAAAGAGAGTATTGTGAAGATTTACAAGGAAAAAACTCTTAATATGATTTTCTGTAATAAACCGAGGAAAATTTTGTTTTCATTTGCTTTGGATTTATTTTGTCTTTGCTTTGAATCTTCAAAATATTGTGAAAGGAGAGTACTCCCAGTTTCAAAATGTCAGTAAAAGATTGTGGTTTCTCCTTTCCATTCTTAGATATCACACAAAACTCAAAGAAAATAAACAATAAGAGTACTATCTCCATTTTCAACAAAACCAAGAAACAACTATAACTTACCAAAATTTCTGAGAAAGAGCTACTCAATAAAGTCCAGCAGACTCATGAAAGAAATGTAGAACATATGCTTATGTCTATAAATATCAGACAAACCTGTCAGAGCACAGATCTCCAAAATAAGCAGACTCCTAACTAATGAGCACTGGTTTGAATTAATGAGAATAATATTGCTTGGTAGCAATCACTTCTCTAGACTCATTTTGCTACAATATCTCAAGGAACAGGTAAATCAAGGATAGGTAAGAAATAAAACAGAGAGGCCATGTTTGCTGAAAGATATTTGTCAGCAAGGCAGGGAATAAAAGATTTTGCATATTGTGAGTCACACTGCCAGGTTAATTCAGTGTGTTAGGAAAAGTAAAGGCAAAAAAAGTCAAACACACACACACACCCACACACACACTTCTGGGTCATAAGGAGAATTTCCACAAGCTTAAAACACAGTCTTTATTCTCAGCCCATAGGAAGCTTCAAAGTGAATTCCAAGTCTAAGAAGTCCTAACTTCACTCAAATATGAATTGTAATAAAATCAAAAAAACTAACACAGAACTATGACAAAGGTACTACAAATAAACAAAGGAAAGAAATATAGAAATAACTGACAGATAAAATATACTCATTCTAAAAATTTTTGATGGAGCACATAATAATGTAGGCAAGAGAATTTTCATAAAAATAAAGATTAAAGTAATCAGAACCTTAATTACCTTTTAAAAATTCTCTCTAAAATAAGAAGGAAGAGATGAGAAAGCAACAAAAGAAGTCACAAAAACTAACTTAAACTATAACAGAAATAAAGGACAAATTAGAAGCAGAAATTGGAAACTGGCAAACACAGTAAAGGATGCAAATGATAGGCTTGAGGAAAGAAGCAAAATAAAATAAAAACAAATAAAATGAAAAATGTTATTTACACTGTTGGTGGGAATGTAAATTAGTTCAACCATTGTGGAAGACAGTATGGTGATTCCTCAACGATCTAGAACTAGAAATACAATTTGATCCAGCAATCCCATGACTGGGTATATACCCAAAGGAATATCAATCATATCAATCATTCTACTATAAAGACACATGCACGCATATGTTTATTGCAGCACTATTTACAATAGCAAAGTCATGGAACTAACCCAAATGCCCATCAATGAAAGACTGGATAAAGAAAATGTGGTACAAATACACCATGGAACACTATGCAGCCATAAAAAGGAATTAAATCAAGTCCTTTGCAGGGACATGGATGAAGCTGGAAGCCATCATCCTCAGCAAACTAACACAGGAAGAGAAAACCAAACACCACATGTTCTCACTCATAAGTGGGAGTTGAACAATGAGAACACATGGACACAGGCAGGGGAACAACACACACCAGGGCCTGTCGTAGGGGTGGGGAGTGAGGGGAGGGAACTTAAAGGACAGGTCAATAGGTGCGGAAAACCACCATGGCACACGTATACCTATGTAACAAACCTGCACATTCTGCACATGTATCCTGAAACTTTAAGTAAAATAAAAAAAATTTTTTTTGAAAGAAAAGTGTTAGAAAGAACATTATATGGACATCAGGCAAAGAAAACCCAACATAATTATAATTGATGTCTTCCTCTGTGCCCTCTTTCTCCACCCCCCCCCCAAAAAAGATCTGAAATAATAGGACGAAAAATATTTTAAAATTTTTGTAGTTTTGGCTTTTTTCAAGATGACTGACTACGGACATCGGATGTCAGTTCTCCTCAGAAAGATCAAAGTTACTGGTGAATGAACAAGTTCTGAACAGAAAACTGAGGAAAGAGGGCAGGTGTGGTGGCTCATGCCTGTAATCCCAGCACTTTGGGAGGCTGAGGCAGGTGAATCATTTGAGGTCAGGAGTTTGAGACCAGCCTGACCAACATGGTGAAACGCTGTCTCTACTAAAAATACAAAAATTAGCCAGGCTTGGTGGTGCACATCTGTAATCCCAGCTACTTGGGAGGCTGAGGCAGGAGAATAGCTTGAACCCAGGAGGTAGTGAGCCAAGATTGCACACTGCACTCCAGCCTGGGAGACGGAGCAAGACTCTGTCAAAAAAAAAAAAAAAAAAAAAAAAAAACCAGAAAATTGAGGGAAGAGAATCAAGATCTGTTGGAGTGCCCTCAGGAAGAAGCTAAGGTGCAAAAATGGAAATCAGAAAGAATCAGAAAGAATCTAGTAGAGATTGACCCCAAAGGAACTAAGACCCCCACAGAAAGGGTCGATGGAAGTGTTCCCTGCTTCCCTTACCCCTCTGACAATCTGCTTACTGCCAAACTGCTAAAGAGACCCTCTGCCCTCACGGCCTAGGACATTGCTATCACTGGTAATTGGGGAAATTTCTGGGGACAGAGAACCAGGTAGCCAACCTAAGAAAATGTACACACGCTCTCCTCAGAGCCAAGCTGAGAAGGTGGGCACCATACTGGCTGTACATCCAATGTGGGCCACTGCCCTGCCAGGGATTCTCTGCCTTTGAGTCAGCACACCACCAGATGCTCTGCAAACATACTCCACAGCCCACTCTGATATTGGCAAGCATAGGGGACTGGTGGGTCCTCAGTTACCTGGAGATCTAACCCTCAGAGTGGGTCTCTTCTAAGGGAAGGCAGGCAAGACTACTAAATCCCCTTTGGGACAAAAGAAATGGCCAACACCAATTGCGGAAGGGGCCAGTATCTATGTCTAGGAAGGGACATGGAAGAGGGAGTCATCTACCACCTTCACAGCACACTGTTGTGAATGCAACAGTGGTTCTTCATGCTGAGGGTCAGCATGTTTGCACTCAGAGAAAAAATTTTTTATGTTTTTCCTAGTGGCTACACTGCTAGTGAAAGTGAGTCCATGCCACTTGGGCTTAAAAAAAGAGCAGGGCCCAACTCTCCCTCCCTACACAGAGCAGTAGAATCTGGCAACAGAAGACAGAAAAGTTATGGAGTTGCCTTCTCTGGACTAGAATAAGAGGTTCTACCATAAGTCGATTTTGGTGGTAGCCATCAGAGGGTCATATGTGCAGCCCACAATGGTACTGCACCATGAAACCAAAGGACAAAGTCTTTATGAACTGAAGTCATGAGCCGTGCAACAGGGGTGTGATAGATAATCAGAGAACATTCCTGCCAGCTCCAGGTGAGATGCTGGTGCACCCCACACCCCTTTTCCAAGACCTCAGTGCAACCCAACATGATCCCTTCCCCCCAGGTCCCCTAACAAGGAAGGTGTTTCCACTCAACATTAGCCTACCTGAGGGCAAACTTAAGCAGTGTCTACTCGTCTGCACACTGAACTGCATCACCAAATAAAAATCCTAGTGCCAGAAGGACTTTAGTGCAAATCCACAAGATAAGCTTCCTGAGACCCCTGTACCCTAAGTCCCACCGGAGATAGTGTGTTGGCTCTTATGTCCAATACATTGCTACAACAAGCACCATCTGAGAAAGCCACCAAACAGAAATTATCCACAACCAAGGAACCCATACAGAGCCTTGGTTCCTGGAAAACACCCAGAAGTAAAGCCAAACAATCATAGACAACATACACAACAGTTATACACTCAAGACAGAAAAGAATTTAAAAATAATAAAGTCTCATCCAAACAATAACAAATTCAAAAATATGAAGTGACAGCTCCCTCAGATGAGAAGGAATCAGCACAAGAACACCAGCAATACAAAAAGCCAGAGTGACTTAAAGGATTGCACTAGTTCTCTAAAAGTGGATCCTAACCAAATTGAAAAGTCTGAAATAACATATAAATAATTCAAAACATGGATTGCAAGGAAACTCAATGAGATCTGAGAGAAAGTTGAAATTCAATACAAAGAAAACAGAAACATGATTCAGGATATGAAAGATGAGACAGCTATATTAAGAAAAAAACAAATAGAACTTCTGGAATTGAAAATTTCACAAATGGAATTTCAAAATACCATTGGAAGCTTTAAGAATAGGCTAGATGAAGCAGAAGAAAGAATTTCAGTTTAAAGATTGGTCTTTTGAATTTACCTAGTCAGACAAAAATAAAGAAAAAAGAATTTTACAAAACAAATAAGGCCTTTGAGAAATATGAGATTACACAAAGCAAAAAACCTATGACTTATTGGCACTCCTGAGACAGAAGAAAAAGTAAGCAACTTGGAAAACATATTTGAGGGAATAATTCAGGAATATTTTCCTAATCTTGCAAAAGAGGTCAATATCCTGACACAAGAAACTCAGAGAACACCTGCAAGATACTATACAAGATGACCAACCCTAAGGCATATAGTCATCAGACTATCCAAAGTCAATGCGAAAGAAAAAATCTTAAGGGAAGCTAGAGAAAAGGGCCAAGTTGCCTGTAAAGAAAATTCCATCAGACTAACAGCAGACTTCTCAGCAGAAACCTTACAAGCCAGAGAGATTGGGGACTTACTGGTACCATTCCTTCTGAAACTATTCCAATCAATAGAAAAAGAGGGAATCCTCCCTAACTCATTTTATGAGGCCAGCATCATCCTGATACCAAATCCGGGCAGAGACACACCAGAAAAGAGAATTTTAGACCACTATCCTTGATGAACATTGATGCAAAAATCCTCAATAAAATACTGGCAAACCAAATCCAGCAGCACATCAAAAAGCTTATCCACCATGATCAAGTGGGCTTCATCCCTGGGATGCAAGGCTGGTTCAATATACGCAAATCAATAAATGTAATCCAGCATATAAACAGAACCAAAGACAAAAACCACATGATTATCTCAATAGATGCAGAAAAGGCCTTTGATAAAATTCAACAACGCTTCATGCTAAAAACTCTCAATAAATTAGGTATTGATGGGACATATCTCAAAATAATAAGAGCTATCTATGACAAACCCACAGCCAATATCATACTGAATGGGCAAAAACTGGAAGCATTCCCTTTGAAAACTGGCACAAGACAGGGATGCCCTCTCTCACCACTCCTATTCAACATAGTGTTAGAAGTTCTGGCCAGGGCAATTAGGCAGGAGAAGGAAATAAAGGGTATTCAATCAGGAAAAGAGGAAGTCAAATTGTCCCTGTTTGCAGATGACACGATTGTATATCTAGAAAACCCCATTGTCTCAGCCCAAAATCTCCTTAAGCTGATAAGCAACTTCAGTAAAGTCTCAGGATACAAAATCAATGTACAAAAATCACAAGCATTCTCAAGCAATCTTATACACCATAACAGACAAACAGAGAGCCAAATCATGAGTGAACTCCCATTCATAATTGCTTCAAAGAGAATAAAATACCTAGGAATCCAACTTACAAGGGACGTGAAGGACCTCTTCAAGGAGAACTACAAACCACTGCTCAAGGAAATAAAAGAGGATACAAACAAATGGAAGAACATTCCATGCTCATGGGTAGGAATAATCAGTATCATGAAAATGGCCATACTGCCCAAGGTAATTTATAGATTCAATGCCATCCCCATCAAGCTACCAATGACTTTCTTCACAGAATTGGAAAAAACTACTTTAAAGTTCATATGGAACCAAAAAAGAGCCCGCATTGCCAAGTCAGTCCTAAACCAAAAGAACAAAGCTGGAGGCATCACACTACCTGACTTCAAACTATACTACAAGGCTACAGCAACCAAAACAGCATGGTACTGGTATCAAAACAGAGATATACATCAATGGAACAGAACAGAGCCCTCAGAAATAATGCCGCATATCTACAACTATCTGGTCTTTGACAAACCTGAGAAAAATAAGCAATGGGGAAAGGATTCTCTACTTAATAAATGGTGCTGGGAAACTGGCTAGCTATATGTAGAAAGCTGAAACTGGATCCCTTCCTTACACCTTATACAAAAATTAATTCAAGATGGATTAAAGACTTAAACATTAGACATAAAACCATAAAAGCCCTAGAAGAAAACCTAGGCATTACCATTCAGGACATAGGCATGGGCAAGGACTTCATGTCTAAAACACCAAAAGCAATGGCAACAAAAGCCAAAATTCACAAATGGGATCTAATTAAACTAAAGAGCTTCTGCACAGCAAAAGAAACTACCATCAGAGTGAACAGGCAACCTACAAAATGGGAGAAAGTTTTCGCAACCTACTCATCTGACAAAGGGCTAATATCCAGAATCTACAATGAACTCAAACAAATTTACAAGAAAAAAACAAACAACCCCATCAAAAAGTGGGCGAAGGACATGAACAGACACTTCTCAAAAGAAGACATTTATGCAGCCAAAAAGCACATGAAAAAATGCTCACCATCACTGGCCATCAGAGAAATGCAAATCAAAACCACAATGAGATACCATCTCACACCAGTTAGAATGGCAATCATTAAAAAGTCAGGAAACAACAGGTGCTGGAGAGGATGTGGAGAAATAGGAACACTTTTACACTGTTGGTGGGACTGTAAACTAGTTCAACCATTGTGGAAGTCAGTGTGGCGATTCCTCAGGGATCTAGAACTAGAAATACCATTTGACCCAGCCATCCCATTACTGGGTATATACCAAAGGACTATAAATCATGCTGCTATAAAGACACATGCACATTATGTTTATTATTCACAATAGCAAAGACTTGGAACCAACCCAAATGTCCAACAATGATAGACTGGATTAAGAAAATGTGGCACATATACACCATGGAATACTATGCAGCCATAAAAAATGATGAGTTCATGTCCTTTGTAGGGACATGGATGAAATTGGAGATCATCATTCTCAGTAAACTATCGCAAGGACAAAAAACCAAACACTGCATGTTCTCACTCATAGGTGGGAACTGAACAATGAGAACACACGGACACAGGAAGGGGAACATCAGACTCTGGGGACTGTTGTGGGGTGGGGGGAGGGGGGAGGGATAGCATTAGGAGATATACCTAATGCTAAATGACGAGTTAATGGGTGCAGCACACTAGCATGGCACATGTATACATATGTAACTAACCTGCACAATGTGCACATGTACCCTAAAACTTAAAGTATAATAATAATAAAACAAAAAAAAGAAAAAGGAATGCCAGTCCTCCCAAATTAAGCTTCAAAAATGGAAAAATAAAATTGTTTCCAGACAAGCAAACACTAAGAGACTTCATCGCCACCCAACCTCTTCTGCAAGAAATGCTCAAAGGGGTTCTAAACATGGAAACAAGAGAACAATATTTGCTACCATGAAAGCACATGTATAAGCTCACGGATCTTATAAAATAATTACACAACAGAGACTACAAAACAACTAACTAACAACACTACGTCAGGAACAAAACCTTATATATCAATATTAACTTTGAATGTAAACAGCCTAAATGCTCAACTTAAAAGAACTAAAGAGACAAATTGGATAAAAAAAATAATAATAATAAAGACCCAATCTTCTGCTGCCTTCAGTAGACCCGTCTCAAATGTTATGACACCTACAGACTCAAAATAAAGGGATAGAGAAAGATCTATTATGCAAATGGAAAACAACAAAAAAAGCAGGGGCTGCTATTCTTCTATCAGATAAAACAGACTTTAAACCAACAATAGTAAAAAACAGAAACAAAAAACAAAGAAAGGCATAATATAATGATAAAGGGTTTAAATCAACCAGAATATTTAAATATCGTAAATAAATAAATAAATAAATATATATATATATATATATGCACCAAACATTGGAGCACCCAGGTCCATGAAACAAATACTACTAGACCTAAGAAAAGAGATAGAAAGCCATACAATAATAGTGGGGGGACTTCAGCACTGGACAGATCATTGAGGCAGAAAACTGAACATCTCTGGACTTAAATTGGACTCTTGACCCAATGGATCTAGGAGACATCTACAGAATATGCCCCTTAACAGCCACAGAATATACATTTTTCTCATCTGTGCATGAAGCATTCTTTAAAATTGACCACATAGTCTAAAGCAAGTCTCAATGAATTGAAAAAAATTGAAATCATATCAATCATCTTCTCAGACCACAGTGGAATAAAATTAGAAACCAATACCAACAGAAACTCTCAAAACCGCACAAGTTCATGGAAACTAAAAAATTTTTCCTGAATGACTTTTGGGCAAACAATGAAATTAAGGAAGAATATTGCTATTCACAATAGCAAAGACATGGAATCAACCAAGATGTCCATCAATGGTGGACTGGATTTTTAAAATTTAGTACATATACACCATGGAATTATACACAGCCATTAAAAAAGAATCAAATCATGTTCTTTCCAACAACATGGATGTAGCTGGTGGCCATTATCCTAAGTGAATTAACATAAAAATAAAATCAAATACTGTATGATGTCACTTATAAGTAAGACTTAAACAATGGTTGCACAGGTACATAAAGATGAAAACAATTGACACTGAGGACCCAAAAATGGGGAGAGAAGGAGGAGGGTGAGGTTTGAAAAACTACCTATTGGATACTATGCTCACTACTTTGATGATGGGTTAATTAGAAGCCCAAATCCCCACATTATGCAATATACCCATGGAAAAAAACTTGCACATGTAACCCCTGAATCTATAATTTTAAAATAAATAATAAAAATATTCATAATTTTGCCAATTTTTAAATAAAACCATTCATTTTTAGCTTGTAAGGGCACACTTCATCATGGAAACAGTGCTTACTCACTTATCAACACTAAGAAATATATTCTGTTAAAACGATCACCTTCAAAGGTAAGAAAAGGAGACTGAATTTAAAGCTAATAATTTGTATGAGAAAAAATATTAATTTCAGACTTTTTCATAGCAACTTTTAACTCTAAATGTTGCTATCAAATTCTTAAGGAAAGAAAGTTTAGTCCAAGAATTTTATACCTACCTAATCTTTTATTAAGATGTAAGGGTAAATGACAAGTCATTTGGAATATTCTAGGTCTGAGATCCCTTGAGCCAGAGTTACAAATGCTTGAATACACAAGGAAAACTTCAGCCAAACAAATACAAATGTTGAAGGTGTGTCAATGAGCATTTAAATCATTTAGCTATAGATCTGAACCTTAAGAAAATATAAAGAAATAATCCAGAACCGAATATAGAGTTTATATGCCCAGAAAATGTAAAAATTAAGAATCTAATGAATAAATTAGAAAAAGGAATTTCCAAAAATCCACCAAAAAACAAAGAACAATAAACTAAACCTAACTAAATAACTAGGAATTAATAAGATCAAAATCAGACATTGGTAACACTAATAAAGACAAGAGCTGACTCTGTAATAATAATGAAAATAGCAATAATAAAATAGAAAAATTCATAGGTTACTAAGTCATGAAAACTGGGAGATAGGACAGATTTTTTTAATAACTAAAAGGATGATTTTATTAGTTTTGAGAGAATACATTATAGGATAAAACACGTGATTTTTCTAGGAAATCATGAATATCCAACACTGACCTAAATAACAGAAAATACAACCAGATCAATTACTATAGAGGAAATATGTGAAGATGTTATAGACCTAATTTTTAAAAATGCACTAGTTCTCATGTGGTATCACAAGGAAATTCTACTAAAGCTCTAAGGCAAGTATAATTTTAATGCTGTTTAAAATGTTCACCAAGATAGAATAAAAAGGAAATCTACTAAATTAATTTTATAAAATGAGTATATAACATTGATATTTAAACCACAGGTAACAAAAATAATAAAAAAGAAAAAACAAGATATTTACAAAAGAAAAGAACCAGATGAACCTTAAACTTCTTTGACATTGAGCACCAGAAAATCATAAAGCAACGGAAAATCTTGTGACCCAATAATTTGAGTTAGAAAATGTTGTCATTCAGGTGTGAAGGTAACAGAAAAGCAATATTTTAGATATGCAAAGGTTTGTAAAATAAATAACCTACTCACTGTGCCTGAGAAATCTGTTTTTAAACGTTTTAACTAAGGAAAATAAAATAAATAATTAAAAAATGGGGAAAATAATGGTATAAAAAGATTATGAACACTGAAGCTAATTACATTATATATACATGATATAAATGATATATAAATCATATATAATGTAATTATGTGTGTGTGTATGTACAAGTCTGATGCCAAATAGCCATGTGCCAATTTATTTATTTAAACAATAAATATGACAATAAATAAAAATTTAATACAGAGATGTGGGGATGAGGGGGGAGCAACTTCTCTAAAGCCACTGAATCAAAAGGAAGCCAAGGATACAATTACAGACTTTTGAGTTCCTGTAGGACGATTGCAGTTTCTTAAATATCCCTATTCATTATCAAAAAAGCATGTAGGTCCACATGAAGAGTAAGTAAAACCATCCACCATAAATTCTTACAGCATAACTAGAAGACAATGTAATGCATCAAATGACATGTGTATAGGGTAATAAATATTGCAAAATATTCCAACGGCAGCTTATGCATGGAAAAGTGTAATGTAAACGTGAGACTAGCTTAGCAGAACATAGATAAAATTACCCCCGATAAGGATCCCATCCTTAGTGGGAACACACTTAGAACAGGTCTTAGAACATAGCTTCTGAGTAATCCAAAGGAAATGGCTTAAAGGGTGAAAGATAACTTTTGGAATTCTTGGTAAGATATAATTTCTGGGGGAAAGGGGGCAATCTGGAAAGGAGAGGCATTCTTTGAAGGCTTAGTGATAAAGGGAAAGAAGGAAGTCAGCAATGGAAATTAAAGGTCCTACAGAAACAAAAGAATCCAGAGATTTACAAAAACATAATTCTTCCTCTGCCTCAAAACAATTCCATCAATTTAAAAAAATTGCATTAACAAATCAACAGAAGAATGCTCTCTTGAAGCAAGAAACCTAGTAAATAGTAAACCTCCCAAACACTTCACCCCTTCACATTAAGGCCGGTTAGAAAAAAATAAGACATATTTGCCTAAGAACTTAAAATGGCCCACATCGGATTCCCTTATACATACTGCTAGTTGCCACATGCTCTGTCTCTCTCTCTCTCTCTCTCTCTCTCTCTCTCTCTCTCTGCCATTCACTAGGAATGAATGAAAAACGTGTGGCAATAGCCATAAAAACTGCTACAAGACAAAACAAAAACAAAAACAGAAAACAAAAAATAATCAAAAAAAATCTATGAGAACAAAAACGTTTCTACTGATGAAACTTCTCCCCTACTAAAACTAACTACAAAGCAGAGATCTGTGTAGTAAATTCTTGTAATTTTATGTTACCTTGGCATCCATTATGTAGAAGCAGGGCTGTCACTCTTTACAGTTTCCTGTTCTTCACTGCACCCAAATGGCTCAAGCCATGGCCAGAGATAGGAACCAGAGATAGATAGGCCAGAGATAGGTGGCCAGAGATAGTGTTACCAGCAGGTCTTTGTTCTTAGAGCTCCCAAGATGGTGGTGGGCCACTCCTAAGATGGGGCCGGCTGCTCCCAAGATGGCCGCAAGCCTTTTATTCTCTGACGTGGGGTTCTTGGCCTCAGGGATTCCAAGGAATGGAACCTTGGGCCATGCGGTAAGTGTTATAGCTCTATTAGAAGCTGTGGGTCACGGAAGAGAATCATGGAACCCAGAGACTAGTGTTCAGCCTAATTAGGATGAACCCGGGCACTTCCCGGTGCAGGAACAATGGCAAGCCTCTAGCCTGATTGGGAGCAGCAATGAGCACCTCGCTGAATCAGAAGCTCAGTGGACACCCTGCCAAATCCAGAGGGATGAAAGTCAACGGCAGGTCTGCGACTGTGGCGTTCAGCAGTGGTGGATGGAGAGCGAAAGCTCAGTTTGAGCCGGCGAAAACACGGACCAGAAGAGTGTGCAGTTGCAAGATTTAATAGAATGAAAACAGAGCTCACATACAATGGGAGGGGACCCAGAGGGGGTTGCCCCTGCTGGCACAAAGGCCTGGATTTATTTTCCGATCATTGTCTCTCCCCGGTGCTCTCAGGCAGTAGATGATTTGACTATTTCTTTATCTCCTGCTTTTACCCTAATTGGTATTTTAGTGAGCACTATTTACTACCTGATGGGTCCGGTGTGAGCTGAGTTACAAGCCCCGCGTTTAAAGGTGGGTGTGGTAACCTTCCCCAGCTGGGCTTAGGAATTCTTAGTCGACTTAGGAAATCCAGCTAGTCCTGTCTCTCAATAGGACTACCCACTCTTCCGCTGTTTCCTTTTAAGTGAATCTGTCAGATATTTGCCTAAGAACTTAAAATAACCCACACTGTATTCCCTTATACATACAACTATTTGCCACATGCCCTGTCTCTCTGCCTGACTCCTTCATTTCTGCCTCGCATGACCCTAGGACAGAGGACTGCCATCCCACCTTCCTTGCCCAAGATCTGTAAGTACAATCTTTTAATTGTTTCCTTTTGTGCTGGAGTATTGAATTCCCACCTTCCATCTGAAGAATCAGGGGCTACGCCAGGCCTATCTTTCCCTGACATGGGACGGGGAAGCACAAAGTTGAGCTCCCAGAACCAGAGCAATGGTCAGGCAGGCATAAACTGAACACAGGTCAGACAAGAGCCAAAAGGGCATCTGCCAGTATAAACAAGTTTCCTGTGTGAGAAATCTTCCTGGTCACAGGTTAGACAACTAGACACTAGGCTGTCTGCCAGGTAAAAGATGCGTCCCGTGAAAGACACCTTGTAAACAACCATATCCAGCTCCCCTTCATTTCCCCTTAGCTATCCACACAGGTGCTGGAACCCCAATTTAACTGGCGGCTCTGAAAACAATCTGTAACATAACACCCCATCTTGAATTAAATATTTTAAACAAATATTTTGCAAAAAGAAAAAATGTTAAATCAGAAAAGCAGAATTAAATGAAGTAATATACGAAAAAAAGATAGTCCCCAGGAGGGAAATTAAAGAAAAAGGCAAAAACATCTTATGTAGTAAGAATAATTTCAAAGTACTCAAGAGAAAATTGATTTCTCTCAAAGCAGAAGTTTAAAAATATATGAAAAATTCCAAGAAAATGAAAACAAAATAAATAAGGTGAAAACCATCAGAGAGAAAGAAGACTGGGCATTATCATTTGGGTTTCTGGCAAGAAAAACAAAAACAATGAAATGAGAGAAATCACATATTTAATCACATATTAAACCACAATCCAATAAAACTTTGTATAAATAAAAGAAAACTTGGATATATTTGTGTACCTAAGAAGACTAACCCAGAATGGTCAATTGTAATATATAGACATACATCTAAGACACAGTATAATAGGCCTATTAGACATTAAATATATACAAGCAATCTTCTGCGCATCCAAGCAAAAAAGGCCAAATCACTTACAAAGGAAATAAGATCATAAAACAGCATACAAAGCAAGAAAACTGTGGAAGAACAATTTTAAGAAACTCAAAAAAGGAAAATATGAGCCCAGAGTGTTATATGTAGGCAGACTGTTTTTAAAGTACCAAGCCTATAGGGAAACAGTTTGATACAGATGGAAACTCAGAAAATATTCATGAACTCTTCCTAAGACATTTATGAGATACAATTGAAACAGTGACTATAGGAAAATACATAGCTCTACATACTTATGATACTTAGATAAATAAAAATAAATGAATTAAATTCCCAACTCAGAAAAGTAGGTAGGGGATGGGGGAAGCAGAAGAAAAATTTTTTTAAATATAGAAGTAGAAATTAATAAAACAGGAAGCAAAAATATAACAAAATTGATAAATCAATCAAAATGCTTGTTCTTGAGGAAAAATTAATAAACTAGATAAACTACCACCTAATCTAACTCAGAAAAAAAGGAGAAAGCACAGATATATAAATTTAAAAATGTTATGGGGGAAATAACCTTGAAACAAAGTAAATTTTAAAAGATTCTTACAGACTATTTTGTTCAACTCTATACAAATATATTTGAAAAATTAAATAATTGGATAGCATCCTTGAAAAATGCAATGTACTAAAATTCACCTTAGTAGAGATAAAAGGCTTAAAACAATTTTTCACAGGAAAAATCAATGTAATAACAATTACCCCAAAGAAACAGAAAATCAAGGTCAAGATATAGTAACAGGGACATTTGAACATCTTTGCACCTGAACATAGAAAAAGGAGAAATTCTAAATTACTTTAATTAAACACATATAATATTGATGTCTAAATCATATATAAAAAGAAAACTTATAAACCAGTCTCATTTTGAATATTAATGCCAAAAATCAAAATAAAATATCAGCAAACATATTCCAATAGTATATTAATAAAATATACTATGATCAAATGTGATTTAGTCCAAGATGTTTTAATATTAGAAAATCTCTTAATATTGTTCACTACCATTAATACCTAATGAAAAATAATATATGACTATTTCTATAGATAATAAAAAGAACTTTGACAAAATTCATCACCCATTCCTACTAAAAAATATACACTCAGTAAAATAAAAATTGATTCTTTTTTAACACTAAATATATATGTCAGTTCTAAAGCCATATTTCCACTTAGAAGAGACACTTCAGTGGTTGTCTAACTAAAGTCAAGAATAAGTTAAAGATGCCCACTATTTCTTCCATCTATTACAGGTATTAGTAATTAAAATTAGATAAGATAAATGATTGGAGACATGAAAGATGGAAAATAAAGAATCAAAACTATATCATTTTGGAAAAGCAAAGATAAAATAACTATAAAACTCAAAAGAATTATTGATAAAACTAACACAAATAATAAGGTAGGAAGATATAAAATTAATATATGCTAATAAAGAGCCTTCAGATATACCAGTAATAACCAGTTAAAAGATGCAATCCTATAACGGAAGAAAAAACCCATTTATTTTAGCAACAATTTAAAAATAAAATACTTAAGAATAAGCTTTAAAAGAAATAAGCATAGTGATTCCAATTCTGGTATGGTGGCATAAGTCTTCTATAGCCTGCTACTGCAGCTGAATACAACTAGAAACCCTGGATAAAATATGAAAAACGAATTAGGGCCCCAAAGCTAAACAAAAGCAAAAAGATTGTGGAGGGAAATTAAAACTTGGAGAAGGGACCATACAAAGTGAGTTTCCCAGTTTGCTTTCTGCCTCCTATGTTAGGCTTTTCCGTTTCACAGACCCTAGTTGCCAAGCTGCAAAGTGATTAGGGCAGAGCGCTGAAACTCCGACAACCGTATTTGTCTGGTTAGAGGAATCAGGAAAAAGAAACCATGCGGGCTGGAGCATAAGGAAGAAAATCCCAGATCAGAAAGATTTACAGAAGGCATCCCCTAATTATGCATATAAACCTACAGATCTCTGGCTCACCTCTGAGTTACACACGTGTGGGACAGACCCAAATCAGCACAGCAAAACCTTCAGAGCTCAACTGATATGTGAACAACAACTAAGAGAAAGTGAGACAGTACTTGGGGTCTGACCCTAAATGAGTTGACCGCCTGCTTAAACAAGTTACCAAATTCATCAGAGGAACATACAGGTCCTGGGGGCTATACAATGTAATTTTCTATAAGGTGCAGAACACAATCAAAAACTACTCAGAAAATTTAACCAGTTCTCAAGGGAGAAGACAATCTACAAGCACTAACCATAAAATGTCTTGGAGTTTAAAGCATGAGATAAAGATTTTAAAGCAGCTTTTACAACTATACCCCATGAGGTCATGGAAAATACATTTAAAAGAAATGAAATATAGAATTTCTCAGCAAAGAACTACAGCCTATGAAAATGAACTGAATAGAAACATAAGACTTGAAAAACATAATTTCTGAAATTAAAAAATTTACCAAAAGACCTCAATTAAGGCATGAAAATGACTATAAGTCAGTGAAACATATATCAATAGAAACTATCCAATATGAAGAAGAAAGAGAAAAGAATAAAACAAACAGAGCCATTGTGACCTGTAGGTGAATACAAAGGTCTAAATGACATGCTATTGAAGTGCCAGAGAAAAAGGATTATGTGGCAGAAGAAATAATTGTTGAAAATGCTCAAATATGATAAAAGACATAAATTTACATATTCAAGAATCTCACTGAACGCTAAAGAGGATATAACAAAACTGAAGTAAAAAGAACATGCCTAGACACATCGTAATCAAACTGCTGAAAAAACAAAGACATATAAAAACTTTTGAAAGCAGCTACAAAATGATGCATTACATACAGGGGAATAATGATTCCAAATGACCACAAATTTCTCAATATAAACTAGGGAGGCTAGAAAACCCTGGAGTAGCATCTTTGTGGTGCTGAAGGAAAATAATTTCAACACAGAAGTCTATATCCAGCAAAAATAACCTTTAAAGCAATGATAGATTCTAAGATACAGGAAAACTAAGTTCATCACTTGTTTTTTGTTTTTTTTGTTTCGTTTTGTTTTGTTTTACAAGAAATACTAAAGGAAGTTCTTTAGGTGGAAAGGAAGTGATAGAAGAGAGAAACTCAGATCTTCTAGAATAAAGGAAGAACAAAATAAATGGCAAATATTGGGTAAATATAAACATTGTTTCTCCATTTGGGTTTTTTAAAATACATAATTCTGTTGAAAGCAATAATTAAACCATCGTCTGCTTGGGTTTTCAAAATATGTAGATGTAAACATAAGATGACTATAATATAAAGGTCAGTGACAGGAGGAACCTATGTGGCTGCAAGGTTTCTACATTTTATTTGAAGTGGTACAATATTAACTCAAGGTAGAATCTGTAAGATTAGGTAATATTGTAATCCTTAGATCAAGCACCAAAAATAGTATACCAAAAGATACAGCCATAGTAAGAGGTCCTAACACCCTCTCTCAGCAATTGCTAGAATAATTACACACAGAAAAGGAAGCTGTGAACACTATCAACCACCTTGATGTAATTGATATTTATAGAACACTACATCCAACAACTGCAGAATACATATTATTTGCAATGAATATTAACTTCATTAACATAGAATATGTCCTGGGCCATAAAAAACTCAGTACATTTGAAAGAATTAAAATTATTCAAAGTATATTTTCTGAATACAATAGAATTAAATAATCAATAACAATAAGTAGAAATGATCAAATACCTGAAAATTGAACAACAAAGTTGTAAATAATTTATGTGTCAAAAACAAAAGCACAGGAAAATTAAAAAATATTTTAACTGAATGACAATGGAAATTTGTGGTATGCACCTAAGGCAGTGCTTAGATAAAAAATATATAGCTTTAAATATTGTATTAGAAAAAAAGAAACATCTAAATCAATACCTAAGGTTTCAACTTAAGAAACTAGAAAAAGAAGAGAAGTAAACCCAAGTTAAGTAAAAGAAATGAAATAAAGATTAAAGAAGAAATCAATGATTTAGAAAACAGAAAGACAATAGAGGAAATTACATCTAAAAGTTGATTCTCTGAATAGATCAGAGGCCGTAAAAAAGTACTTTTCACAAGACAAATCTGCCTATTTTTGTTTACTTTTGTTTTCCTGTAGAGAATAAATTGTTTCATAAAACAATAACAATTTTATTGAGGTATAATTTACATACTATGAAATTCACCCATGTTAAGTGTGCAACTAAGTGATGTTTGGTAAATTCCTTGAGTTGTATACTCTTCAACATAATTGTTTTAGAACATTTTTATCACTTATAGTTAATCACCATTTCCACCCCCAGCTGCAGGCAAACCACAAGTATAATTCTTGTCTCTATATATTTGCCTGTTCTTTATACATACTTCTTAGAATCATATGATATCTGTTCTTTTGTGACTGACTTCTTTCATATAGCATAATTTTTCAGTGTTCATCCATGTTGTAGTATGTGTCAATTTTTTACTAGTTTTTAATTGCTGAATAGTATTAGAATATATGTATATAACAAATTTTGTTTATCCATTTAGACTGTTTCCCCACTGGGGATATGAAATATTCCGCTATGAATATTTACATGCAAATCTGTGTATGGACATATGTTTTTGTTTTGGGAGAGTAGTTATATGATTTTAGGAAACTTCAAAACAATTTTTCAAAGTGGCTGTAACTCTTTATATTCCAACCAGAAATGTATGAGGGTTTTTATTACTCAACACAAATGCCAACAGTTATTTATTTCTCTCTTTTTGATTATACGGTGACTGTGGAGTATTAACTCATGTGGTTCTTTTTGGTTTTGTAAATAAAGTTTTATTAGCACATGGCAACAGTTGCTGGGCACAGTGGCTCAGGCCTGTAATCCTATCATTTTTGGCAGGCAAAGGCAGGAGGATTGCTTGAGCCTAGGAGTTAGAGACCAGCCTGGGCAACATAACAAGACTCTATCTTCACAAAAAGAAAATAAAAGAACTCAGCAATATTCATTTGTTTATGGATTGTTTATGGTTGATTTTATTCAACAATGGCAGAGTTGCATTGTTACAATGATGATCATATGGTCCACAATGCTTACACTAAATTATGAGCTTATTACTACTTGGCCTTTTACAGAAAAAAGTTTTCTGATCCCTGGAATAGATCAACAAAATTGACAAACTTCTAGTTAGATTGATTAAGAACAAAAGAATACACACATAAATCACAGTTATAATGAATTTTTAAAAAAGATTATCATTACATATTCTCCAGGCATTAAAAGGATCATAACTTAAAATTGACAAGTGTTCTTAAAAAGTGGTCCTCCCAAAATTGGCATGAGAAGATAAAGAAAATCTGAATAGTCCTATACATAATAAATTGAATTTATCAAAAACCCTCCCAAAATGGAAAGTCTAGACCCAAGTGGTTTTACTGGTAAATCTTTTCTAATCTTCAAGGAGAAATAACACCAATCTTACACAAGATTTTTAGAATGTAAAGAAGGTTAAATTACCCCATATTATAGGTAATCTCTTTTGTTGAAGTTGTAGCATAATCCCAAGTACCTCAGAATGTGACCTTATTTGGAAATAGGGGCATTTCCAAGGTAATCAAGTTAAAATGAAGTCATGAGGGTGAATTTAATCCAATCTAACTGGTGTTCTTATAAAAAGAAAATCTAGAGGTAGACATGCTGCAGAGAGAATGTCTTGTGAACATGAAAGTAGGCAGTGGAGTCATGCCTCTACAAGCCAAGGGACACTAAAGATTTCCATTAAACCACCCAGAATCTTGGGAAGAGGCAGGAATCAGATTTTTCTTCACAACCCTCAGAAGAAACCAACCATGCCAATACACTGAGGCTGAACTTCCAGAACTATGAGACAATAAATTTCTATTGTTTAAGCCAACCAGTTTGTGGTACTTCATTATGGCAGCGCTAGCAAATTAATACACTCCCCAACTTGTTTTATGAGGTTCGCATTACTCTAATACTGTCAAAACCTGCCAAAACCATGAGAATGAAAACCAAAGAGAAAGGAAAGAAAAAATTATAGACCCATATATTTTATGAATGTACATGAATACAGATGCAACAACTCTTTGCAAAATTTTGGCAAATTGACTTCAACAATATATTAAAGGAACAATTAATTATATGGCCAAGTTGAATTTATCCCAGAAATATAAGACGGTTTAACATTCAGGAAATCAATCAGTGTAATTTGCCATATTAATAGAATAAGGAAAAAAAATTATTATTTCAATAGATACAGAAAAAACATTTAACAAAGTTCAACAACACTATTCACAATTTTTTTTTAAATCCAGGAGACTAGAACCTTTAGCAATTTCCTTAAATTAATAAAGAGCATCTACAAAAAGCTGAGACCTAACATTTTACTTAATGTTAAATGATACTATTTCTTCTGAGATGAGAAGCAAGTAAAAGATGACTAATTTTATTTTCTGTTCAGCATTGTACTGGAAGCCTGGTCATTACAATAAGTCAAGAAAAATGGTATTAGGATTATAAAGTAAAGCAGTCTCTGTTCATAGATGGTATGATTGTTTATGTAGAAAATGCCAGAAAATCTTTAAAAAAGCTACTAAAACTAATAAATTGCTTGAGCATGATCATAAGACACAAAGTTAATATACAAGATTAAATATTGGCCTATGTTATAGAAACAAACAATTGGAAATGAAAATTTAAATAATCTCATTTAAAAAGCACCAAAAAATTAGAATGTGTAGAAATATATCTAATAAAAGACAACCAAAATCTTACTGCCTATAAATACGATCATTCAATTTATAAAAAATGTAACCCAATAAGTGAGGGGGGAAAAAAAGCCTTTTCATATAGTAGCCCTAAGTCAACTGACTGTTTGGGGGAAAAAATGGACTTTTACTTCCTGCCATTTGTAAAAATAACTAAAAATCTATTATAGACCTAAATGTAAAACTCAGAATTATAAAACTTTTAGAAGAAAATACAAAGAAATTCCTTTCAATTTTAGAGTAGGAAAAGTACTTTTTAAATATAATACAAAAAAGCAAAAGCCATAAAAATAATGTGGACATATCCAAAATCATAATTAAGGGGGAAATAAAGGACAACCCATAATATAGGAGAATATATTCAGGATACATATATCAGACAAAGGACTTGTATTCAGAATATATAAAGAACTCACACAACTTAATAGTAAGATAAACATTTCCTGCTTCCCACTTCCACCACCAATAGACAAAAGATTTGAATAGACACTGTATCAATGAAGATATACCAAAAACAAGCTCATGAAAAGACGGTCATCACTAGTCATTCTGGAAATACAAATTAAAACCACAATGAGATTCTACTATACACCCGCTAGAGAGACTAAAACTAACAAAACTGACCATACCAACAGTTGGCAAAATCTGAAGAAAGTGGAAGTCTCAAATACTGCTGACGAAAATGTAAAATAGTAAAACCACTTTAGAAAACAGTTTAGTAATTTATGAGGAAGTTGAACACACAGCCAGCATAAGGCTGATCCATTCCACTTCAAGGTATGGACTCAAGAAAAAAAAACAAAAAAAAAAAACAAAAAAAAAACATGCCCACACCAAGTCTTGTATGCTTATATTTATAGCACCTTTATGTGTAATAGCCAATAACTAAAAACAACTCAAATGATCAACAGGTGAATGGGTAAACTGTGGTATATCTAAACAATGGAATGTTACTCAATAATAAAAGTGAACAAACTATTGATACATGTAACAACATAGGTGAATTTCAAAATTATGTAAAAGAAGCCCGGCCAACAAAAGTGTCCATACTTTATAATTTTATTCATGTAAATCTAGAAAATGCAAAGTAATCTGTAGTACAGAAAGTAGATTGGTGATTCCTGGGTAGCAGGGTGCAAGGATGGATAAACTGTAGAAAGGCATGAAGACGTTTTGCGGGGTAATGGAATTGTTTTATATTTTGAATCTGGTCTTAGTTTACAGGTCTGTACATGTCAAAACTGTTCAAATTGTACATTTAAATAGGCATAGTTTCTTGTATTCCAATTATACCTCTATAAAGTTATAGAAAAGAAATAAGCAAAAGTTATAAAAGGTAAACCTGAAAAGATCCTTGAGAGATCCAAAATGGATTTGAACAAATGGAAAAACACTTCTTGTTTTTTAACAAGATGATTCACCATCATAAAAATGTTACCATAAATTTAAACTTACATCAATAACAATAGTTGTCTTCTGGAGCTAGACAGTTCATTTAAAAGTTTATATGCAAAAAAAAAATCAAGGAATAACAATTAGGAAAACACTAAACAAAGCAGTAAGGCAGGACTAGCTCTACCAGAAATTAAAATATACACCAAATCCTCTGTAATTAAAACAGATGGTACTCACATATGACTAGGCAGGCGGACTAATGAAACAGAACACAAAATCCAGAAATAGACCCAAGCACATCTGGAAACTTTAGTATAGGAATAGACTGAATCTCAATTCACTCAGTTAAAGATGGACTACTTAATAATTTGTATTAAAACAACAGAATAGTCATTTTGGAAAAGATAAAAATTAATTCCATGCCTCAAATCACACAGTAGGATAAACCCCAAATGAATCACATCTCTGAAGATAAAAATAAAACCATTCATATTTCTAATATAGAATATTGATCGATTTTTTTTAATTCAATGGTGGTAAAAACTTTCTAAATGTGATTAAAAATCTAGATGCAATAAGATTAAAAGTCTATAAATTTAATTACATAAAATTATACTTAAAACACTATAGACAAAAATGCAAATGACAATCTGTTAAAAAATCATTTCCAACATATATCTCAGATCAGAATAGGTAGGTAGATAGATTATAAAGTTGCAAATTTGGAAACTTCTGGTGTCTGGTCTGATATGTAAAAAGTTTGGAAGCCATCACTCTATCCTCACAAGGTAAAGCTGAACAAACGAAAAAACAGTAATGCTTAATTGATCTATCAGAGAACTGAGGTCACAGGGCAAACCACTGCCCTGAAAACTGGAGAGACAAAATACTGAGAACCACAGCTTATTGAAATTAGAAACCACTGCTGGAGCCTATTAAAAATAACTAAATTAAATGGTATTTGGCTAATTGACAGAGACTGAGCATGGAACTAGCTTGAGAGATAAAAACTCCAAGAGGGCCCAGAACCATGAGGCTCTCAGGGTAAGTATCAGAGAAAAATTTATCATATCTGTTGTGGGGGGAGAGGATAAGTAACCATTCTGAAATAAGTCCAGAATGCTCTGTTCTTAACAAAGGCCTGCCCTCAAAGGAAACTATTTAACCAGAGCCTACCTACCTGGGCCTTGCCACAGCCTAACTTACCTGGGGAAAGGGAAAGAAACAACTCTAGTCTCCTTTCGCTTTCCTGTTTCACCTAAGTAGGGGAAAGGGAAGCAATGACAAGCATTTGTGAAGGTCATAACCCAGGGACACAAGCCCATGAAAAGACAGAAACCTAATCATGCAACTACAGAATGCTTCCTTTCCCCCATATGTTACTGCCAAATCAACAGGGCTTCTGTATAGTAACAGAGGATTACAGCTAAGAGAACTGCAAGCTTCAGATCCTATTTAAGAAGTCTCTAAGGAAACCTAGAGATGACAGAACAACAGAAAACCTAGAAACAACAGAGACAACAGAAAAGACACTAGAGGACAACAGGACAAAGAGGACAAAGACACTAGGACTCTATAAGACAACAGAAAGGACACTAGAGAAAATTTTAACTGCTGACGCATGCAACTACAACAAACAATAAACACAGTTTAACTGCTACCCACATACATAAAACCTCACACCGAAGATCTATTTACCTCAGTTTCTTTTACCTATACATCAGGTCCAGCTTTCAACAAAAATTTACAAGGCATACTGAAAGGCAAAAATAGTCTTGAGAGACAAAGCAAACTTCATAAGCAGACTTAGATATGGCAGAGATTTCAGAATTATCACACCAGAAATTTAAAATAGTTTTAATTGATATGCTCAGGGTTCTAATGGATAAAGTGGTTAACACACAAGAAAAAAATGGGTAATGTAAGTGGAAAGATGGAAGTCTGAGAAAGAATCGAAAGGAAATGTGTGAGGTACATGGATGTGCTTTGGTCAGGAATAGGCTGAGGCAGACATCTGGGCCAGAGTGACTCTGTGAGTTTGGAGCACAGGTGTATAACTCCACTTGTTTGTGTAAGCTCCTGGTTGGCTTTCAGCCACTATTGTCTGTAAAAGGTATAACTACCCTGCTGATGCTGTGCACGGGGCTTGTGCTGGCATGCCCAAAGAAAGAGAGAGAGCCAGAGGCAGTCACCTTGAAGGCAGGTAGAACAAGCAGCAGAATAAATACTAAAAAACTATACTTAGACCTATTATATTAAACTGCAGAAAATCAAAGACAAAGAGAAAAATCTCAAAAGAAGCCAGAAGAAAAACACCTTACCTATAGAGGAACAAGGATAAGAATTACAATGGACTTCCATTTGGAGAGTATGCAAATAAAAAGGAAGTGGAATGAGACATTCAAAGTGTTGAAAGAAAAACCAAACTAACACCCAAAATTCTGAATTGGGTTATTTTTCAAAAGTGAAGTATAAATAAACACTTTCTCAAACAAATATTGAAGGACTTGGTCTCCAGTAGACCTGCCTTGTAAGAAGTGTTTAAAGTTTTTCAGAGGGGAGGAAAATACTATAGACAAAAACCTATTTATATCCAAAAAAAGGAAGAACATTAGAGAAGAAATAAATGGAAGTAAAATGAAATCTTTTATTTTTATTAATTTTAATTGATCTAAAAGATAACAGTTCAAAATAATAAAAGCAACAATGTACTAGGTGAGTATAGTTTATGGATAAGTGAAATGAATGACAGCAATGTAATAAGGGACAGGAGAGAAGAATTGGGAATGCTTCGTTGTAAGATACCTGTATTATTTGTGAAGCAGTATAGTTATTTAAAAGTGGGCATGCTGTTTCTGCTATGTTTCTGTTCATCTGCACTGAAAAGATAACTCGTTTCATTTAGATGCTCCAATGGACCCTATAGCATGATGTCTTAGTCCATTTGTGCTGCCATAAGAAAATACCACACACTCAATAATTTATAAATAACAAAAATTTATTATCTCAAAGTTCTGGAGGCTGGAAAATCCAAGATCCAGACACAAGCCTCTGCATCTTCACATGGAGGAAGGTTGAAGGGCAAGAGAAAGCAAACCCACCCCTACAGCCCCTTTTTAAAGGCATTATTCCATTATTTAGGACAGATCCCTCATGACCTAAACACCTCTCAAAAGGCCCCATCTCCTAACACTATTATGCTGAGGATAAAGTCTCTAACATATGAATTTGGGGGGCACATTTAGACCATAGAAGATGAATACATCCATGATAAATAGTTGATACATTTGAGCTTCCTTAAGTGGAAGAGTTCTTGCAATCCTCCTCTAGTTGTGCTGAGAGAGACAATCTATAATTTCACACCCGCATGTTCTTAAATAGGTGAATTACATGATTCTGTAACTATTTCATTCTGTTCCTTCCTTTCTCCTACTCTACCATTAATTCTTGACCAACTGGTACACACATTCTACATAAATAATTGTTTATAGCTATAATAAGTGTAGATTAAGATAAAATATTTTATGATGTCTCTTGATACTACTAAAATTCCTTTCTTGAAGAAATATGTTAAGAGAAAACATTTTCTAATAGATAAACATTTCTAATAAATAGGTATTTATTATTTCTAATAAATAAACTTTTCTAATAATAAACACACATCATTATTAACAAACCAAATTTCAGAGCCTGTATTATAATCTGCAACTATTCCACTATATGTTTGCTGCCACTTTCTTCTACCTGTAAATTACCCAATTGTTTGAATCTCAATATCGATCATTTCTCCCTCACAGTGACATTGACAGAATTAAATTAGATAGACATAAAAATAATCCCCACTACATTGTCTTACATAAAAGTGGAATAAGGAGAATATCTTCAAGGAAATTAAAAGTTCTCTTTGCTTTTTAGAATTTGTTTTCCTTTCAAAATTTAGATTTACATTTCATACAACATTAGGTAAAAATAAGAAGGACCAGTGATCTGATTCTGCTCAAATCACTGCTTATGTCTGCCATTAGTATTAGAAAAAAGGATATGGCCTGGTACAAAGGCACTGCACCTCCTATCCAGATGATACAGGAGAGAATGAGAGAGTATAATGATAAGCAACTGGGCTATAATAGAACACTAGGAATGAGCTGATCTTTTTCTCATTGTATTTCTGCTATTAAGTCCCAGCTTATCTTGGTTTTACTTTTAGCTTCCTGTTATTGATAATGCATTCAGTTTAGAGACAACTCTATCTAGACTCAAGCTGTGGTTTTAATGCAGAAAAATAAAACCTTAGGCTTCTTGAGGGGAGTGATATGGTGTGGATGTTTGTCCCCTTCAAATTTCATGCTGAAATGTCATCCCCACTATTGGAGGTGAGACCTAGTGAGAGGTGTTTGGGTTATGGGGGCAGGTCCCTCGTGAATGCCTTGGCGATATCCCCATGGTAATGAGGGAGTTCTAGCTCTGAGTTCACATGACATCTGGTTGTGTAAAGAACCTGACACCTCCCACCTCTCTCTCTTGTCCCCTCTCTCACCAGGTGATATACTGGCTCTCCCTTTGCCTTCCACCACAATTGAAAGCTTCCTGAGGCCTCACCAGGAGCAGATGCTAGTGCCATGCATCTCATACAAACTGTAGAACCATGATTCAAAATAAGCCCTTTTTTAATAAATTGCCCAGCTTCAGATATTTTGTTATAGCAGTGCAAATGAACTAACACAGAGAGGATTCATGTGTTACTCACTTGTTGTCTCTCCACCACTTAATAGTGCTTACTACATAGGAACTTCATAAATTCTTAATGTTTGGATGAATAAGCCAAAAGATGTGTGAAAAATTATGCAGATAAATCTCTGATTTTTAATTTTTCACTAAGGAGAAATTTATACTTAAAATCTGAATTAACAAAATCTTATTCTCTTTAAACAAAGTTGAAGATAAGATAGGATAAATTAAGAATATATGAGGATTAAAGGGATAGTAACTCTCATTTGCCGGAAATGACATCACTCTGAAGAAGTTTTGTTTTTTTTTCTATTCTTTATTCTTTACTTTCAATAACTATTTCAGCAAGTTTTCCTGAAGAGTCCTTTGTGACACAGTCAGTTACAGCCTTCAGCTGTGCTAAATAAAGGAACAATTGTAAATTTAATATTGGAGGTCTCTCTGACATACCATTCTCTTGTGGGGAGGTAAGTGAGAGGGGAAGGTGGAGAAAATATCATGATTACTTTTTCTCATTGCCTCCTTTTTGCTTTTGCCCATAGCGTGTTTTACTACCATCCATCAGAGTTATGTCAAGAATAGGCTTTACCCAAAATAGCTGAAAAGTAGCATAGTTTATCACTTATCCTCACCAGTGAGTCAGTTTGAAACTCACTGTCTTCTACTAGGTCAAAAGGAATTGCTAATATTTTTAGAGGACACGATGGATGGCAGTTAGGATTTTAACAAAATGTGACCAAAATAAAACATCAACATCATTTTCACTTCTGAATTGAAGAAGAATGGGAAAAGCATAGATGACATTTCTTACTCAACCTGATTTTGCCATTTATTTTGAAAGGGAGAGGGAGGGCAATGGGGATAGATTCCAAGCCATCATTTAAAAATGTGGCTACAGGCATTTGTTATTGACATGTCATTGCATCGTGCTACTTGAAAAAATTTTAAATGCATTTTTCTTTCCATGAGTCTGATTTAAGTTTGTCTGTCCAAAATTCCTTCAGGAATGCTCCCCTCTTCATGTCTTCATTTTTCAAGGGATGAGAAGTTGACATAAGGGTTTTACTGAATTTGGTCTTGAAATCATAGGAAGAAAATTGGTGTTTTGTTGAATCAACCCCTCTACTATTGAGCGTCTCTCTGAAATTTTTATGTTCTTCCTAGCTGACTCCTGAACTAACTAGAACTACTGGTGCTTCAATTTTGGGATGCATTCAATATTTAGCTTTTACTTTATCACTTCAGAGTCATCTAGTTTCAAGTTCTTTAGTTCCCACTTCCCTAGCAAAATGGTTTATAAATTGGCATAAAAGAAACACTCAAGGAATCAGCAGGAAAGTTGAGGAGAGTCAAGGAATTGTCAACTCCCCTCCCATCCACACTTCATTCACACAACTTCTGCCTTTATTTTCTGTATATATTAAGGTTAATCCATATGTTATATGGATTAAGGGAACCACTGGTTTAAGAAGTTGAAAACCATTGCTCTACCCTATTTAAAGCAACAGAAGAAAAGCAGAATCATAAAAATTTAGAACCAAAAGGGATTTAAGTGACAATCCAACTCTCTGATTATATGGATGAGAACGTTGAGCTAGGGAGAAATGAAGAAACATGTCTGAGTATACATAGTGATTTGCAGATATAAATCTATTGATTTCTACTCTAATATCCTTTCTTATTTTTCTATAATGTCAGTGATGCTTAAAGAATGAAGACTGAGGAAATATCTTTCCAAGGGCTGCCTAATTTAATGTTATTAGCTACTTCAGAGATACTCTAGATCACATCAAACCATATTTATCTGCATACATTTATGCATTCATCATTCCATCTTTAGCCAAAGAGATATAGGCCAATAATAGAAATCTGTTCCTGATTATATAGTTGTTACAGCACAAATACTATAATAAATCCATCTAATTCTCAAGCACTCAGAGTCTAAATGATAGAAGCCTGTCTTTCAGGGACTATATGGAGGGCACGTATTCAAGATCCTACATGGAAGAGAACACTGACCAGGGAGTAGACACACACATAATACAGGGCTTCTGATCATAGATTCCTGGGGACTTCCAAAAATAATTTAAATTAAAAAGAGGAACTTCTTGCCTATATTTTGCTATGAAAACTTGGATATCAGCATGTCAGTTTGGAATGCATACTGTAACTTTTTGCAATAAGTGATCTATGAGTCTTCAAGCCATATGTCTTCATTCCTGGATTTGTGTTATTCTCTGGAAGGGCATAAAATAGGAAAAACACGGTGACATTAGCACAGTCTTTTGCTATTTGCTTTATAGCATCACCAGCTCCAACACCAATCCTCCAGCTCTTAAGGGTCTCTCACATGTGCTTCAAATAGTTCCTTTATTGACCACAGGGGGTAGGCCTTCTTTGTATACTTCTGCTCCAGAGCCACTGCTCTGCTGTCAAGGTCTCCAGTGTATGTGGACCATGTTAAGGTGCCCTGTATCTGCTGGCAGAGCCCATGGTGATTCTCTTTCTCACCAGTACCACTGCTTTCATGAGTATTGCCCTCACCTCCACAGGGCACTGATGCTGCCACTAGGCATGGACACTGCCTCTCCCTGGTACTGCTTTTTTTCAGAGAGTGCTATCAGATGCTTCTGCTACAATATGCCACTGCCATCTCAATGCACCCCTGACACACACTCTGGCTACCGTCACCTACATTGGGCCTGTTTTTGCACAGGAACCATCAAGAAACCCTGTCCAATACTACATGGGGCTCTGTGAAAAACTGCGTTCTTCTCTTTCGTGAGATATCAGAAAAGGGCTGTTTGGGTCCCATGCTCTACAGAATTTTTATTGAAAGCTGTGATGAGATAAACTTTTTGACATATATGTGTTCACAGCTTTTTTCTTCCTTTTTTCCCCTACTTTAGCTCCATTGCCTCTCCCCTCTCTGAAGAGATGATGGGAAAAAAATCTAAGTAGATGGATTAATTTGAGTAAAGCAATCAGGGAAAAAGAACCACATTCCTGGAGGAGCGAGGCCTGTAGTAGAAAGCTATGCCATACCAGATGCATATTGTGAAAGTTCTGTGCAGAGAAAGGAGATGATGGACCAGGATGGTGAAGAAAAGGCTATGTAGATGGGAGAATTCTGTTAGGATGCAGTGGAAGGACAGCAAGAATTTGGAGAGAACAGCATGTTTTCATTAGAATAGCTGTGAGCAAAGTTTCTCTATTCACATGATGCTTCAGAGATAAAGTTTTACATTTCAGCCTGTACCAGGTGCAGCTTTATAGACACTATGTAATATTTCAGTAGTTATGTACTGTATACTACCATATTCTCACCCTATTCCTCTCCTCTCTATATACCAAGACATAAGTTCATAAGGATTAGGTCAGGAGACAAATATGAAGGAGAGGCAACAAGATGTCCAAAGAATTCCCACTGCCTCCTGAAGCTGAGACTTCACTTCACAGTCAAGTCTGACTGTCTCTTTCCTTCCCTGAGACAAATTCTTCCCAAGATTACTCTTAGTCCCACAAAATTCTGGCAGATTCAATCCTGAGTCGGCTAGCATTGACCAGATTTGTCTGAGCCCCAGCCAAGAAGGAACAGAGTTTAGGTTCAACTGAGACTGCCACTATCTTTCATTTCAATAAAAAGTATAATTGTCTCTTGGATCATGGCAAATAACTCTTTCGTTGTTTTCTCATTCTGAAATTTCAGTTTTATAAATCCCCAAATTAATTCAGAGAAGCTGAAGATGAATCTACTTCAGAAGACTACATGCTTCCCAAAGTATCCCAGTTGATTTAGGGGCTAATTTATTGTAGGTTTGTGGGCTCACTAGCTTTTAGCCTCATTTTGCTTCCCATATCAGCATCTGTATTTGTTTGACAGCCACTGGCTGAATGACTCTGAGAGTTATGAAGCCATGTGGATGGCCCAGGGGCCACATGGCACATCTGAGGTGACACTGTGTGTGTTTATTATTTGTCATCAGGTTAAGATGTGTCTCACAGAAATTAAGCTCAGGGACTGAGTCTACCAGTTCTCTGGAAAAATAATTCCAAGTTTTTAGTGATGTAAGATTCTCCCCAAACACGTCAATGTCTTTTGCTTGAAGTCCAAACAGAGATGATGCCACTTCCTGATAGAAAGGAGGCTATTGCTAACATGCACCAGGCACAGCACTAGGGACAGGGGTCACTGAAGAATATGCCAGTCTCTATTCTCAACTCTAGGAGCCTGCCTCTCTAAAGGAGAAAGACAGGAACCCCCACCTGGCAGAGTAAATACTAAATGGAGGTATGCTCAAAGTATAAGGCTAGATTCTGGTGGATGGGCGATTAAGTTTGACTCTGCAGGAAGGAGTAGCTTATGGTAGAGCAGAATGAGGTGATGATGCTTAACTGCCCTCTTTTATATTATATCTGTGCCATGAGGTGATGCTCTTGGCTTAGAAGCCCTCACACTGCCATTTATACCAGTCCCTTAGATCTCGGTCAACCCCTCCCACCCTGAATTAGTGCAATGGCTACACATCAAAGCATTTGAGAATCTTTTGAAAAATAGTGATGATCAAGCCTCACCACAGGCTGACTGAGAGAGAATCTCCAAGAAAGGAGTCTGTGCAGGTGGGGGGAGCAGTAAAGCTCTCTTAAAGCTGTCTCCCCAGAGGGACTCCCTAGATGTACAGCCAGCCAGCCTGGCACGAGCCTTCAGACTGGCCTCTGGAAACCATTGCTCCAAATGACCTCCATCAGAATCCCATACAGTCCATCAGTGGGGCTGGGGAGTATTCCCTGAAGTATGCCACAAGATGTTATCTGCTTTTAAAGATTCGACTGCGAGCACAACCTGAAGAGGAGACGCCTATGGGAAAAAGTGGTGTACGCTAAACTTAGAATTCACCCGTCTATTTTTGATCCCATCCATCATGTCTAGACTCTCATTTGTCACCATCGGGTAGAACTATTTAGGACACAGTCAATCAGACCACTGTGAGCTATGAGGATAAGCGTATGAGATCAGATCTAGGTTAGCTTCAAAGTTAGCTCTCGGCTCCTCCATAAATTCCTGGAAGTATTTATTGGTCATATTAAGTAGTCTTTTTTCCATAGGGATTTGGGTACATGCCAGGTTTGGCCATTTGCTCAGACCAGTGAGCTGACTGAAAATATGCAAGTACCCCTGAACCTTCAGATTCACAGGCACCCTGGCCATGTGCACTTCTGTGGCACAGCAGCAGTAGTGCCAGCTTGGTAAAGGAGGGAAGCACTGGGCGTGAGGCAAAAGAACTGGATTCCAGTTCTCACTGCCACCATGTATCTCTATGACCTTGGGTGTTTCACAGAACCTCTCTGGGTCAGTTTCCTTATCCATAGAATGAGGGAACTTGACTAGAAGTTTCTCAGGGTCAGACCTCTTTTCACTGGGATAATGTATGATTAATAATGCTTTGGAAATTGTTATAAAATGATTTGCATAGATATCTCTGCCTAAGCTATAGGTAGTTGGAAATGTGACTCCCAGAAATAATTTTTTAAAAGCCATTCTTTATTAATTAAAATGGAATGAAAGAAAATGGTCCAATATTTATTTGATGTCTGCTGTGCACCAGGCATTGTGTTAAGTGGTTCTCCCTTTGTGAGTTCATTTAAGCCTTCTAAAAACCCAAGAAAATTCCTGTTCCAGTTAAGAAGAACCTGGAGTATTCTCATTTCAGATAAGACCGCGACACAAAAGGTAAAATAACTGGCCTAAGTTCACAGAGCTAGTAAATGATAGAGCTAGGGCTCAAGTCCAGGTTTTGTTGTTCTAAATCCAGTGCTTTTGACAGTTGAAATTCAGTTGTAATCCTGTGGGTGGGAGAGGCCCTTTGTAAATCAACTGGCTGGTCCAGTTCAGTGGAGAATGCCTGTGGGTAACCACACGTGAGAGCGTTGCTATTTGTCCTGCATTTCATGTTTGCCTTCAGGGGCCTTCATAAGGCTTGCGTTAGCAACTCAGACTCTGACTGAGTTACCAAATGAATGTCCCTATCCCCTTTCTGCTCTTACTAACTTTTATTTCTTAAAGAGGAAAGTTAAAAATAAATCACAACTAAGTATTAGGGCAAAATTAATGCCATGTCTTTAATCATGTAAATGCAAGCAAAAATCCCAAAAGTAAAATCCCAAGGCAAACATAGCAGAACCCATTGTACCAGCAGAGAGGGAAAGAATACCATATTTATTAAATTTTTAAAAAAATATTTGCTAGGACATTGTATTGCGGTAGCACAGAGAGTCATGACTTTACATGTTCTGCCTTTCTATGTGATTAAAATACCAATTTTGACACTGCATTAATTTCAACCATAATTCACTCATTTTATGAAATATTCTTTAAAAATGAAGTATTATTCTAAGACTTAAAATGCTAAAAAGAATTACTTATCAGTGTTATTGGCTCACATAACATTTATAAAAGATGAAGAGACAGCTTGAAATGATTCTGAGGTCACACAGTAGGGACTTTAAGCTGTCAAGCCCCAATTCACACTTGGCACCTGGCAAACATTTAAACCACACATCTGTGAAACACTTAGCCATTCTTTGAGTAATAGGAATGCCTCATACAGAATCTACTCTGGTAGAGGAACCAGCTGGGCAGATGTGCCATTCATCACAAAGTGGAGGCCCAGCATTTTCATGGGGTATGGAAGAGGCACCAGCAGTATTTTCTAGCCTCAATTGTCTCTTTGCCTACAGCTTTCTATCATTTACTTAACACTCAATTTCCTTTCACCTTTCACCATCACCATCATTGTTTTCAGTTGTTTTAGCTCAGAAAGTGTGGGCCTAATATTAATATCTAGATTGGTCAGTTCCAGAAGTTAAAGTCCTTGCCAGCCTTGATCTAAAGTAAAACACACACACCCACACACACACGCATACACACAGATAGAGCGATTGCTTGTGAGCAATGTCCATTCAATCTGGGATCTATGAGATCCTTTAGGCACTTTATTTCCTGTTTTGTTCTCTTAATTTCCCTGGTTTGGTTTCAATGTAGACTCAGGTCTGGTCAATAGATAATGTAGATACCGTATCACTGGCTTCTGAGAGTAATTGTTTTAATGAGGCATCTGACGGGCTCCTGTTGGTCCCCAGGAAGCACAGCAGAAGGGATTGTGTTTATAATCGACTCTAATCCGTTCTAATCTTTCACGTTAACCTCACCAAGAATTAAGTGATTGATTTTTGGTCTCTTGAAAGAAAATAAAGACCTCCTGAGACAAAACTTGGCAGCTGTCCAAAGACAAAGAAACAATTGAGGGCTGGCAGCATTTGTACTTGGATATGGGGAACTGTCTTGGTCTAAGTAGGTCATTTCCCTCCCACCAGTTCTTAGTTCCTATTTGAGCACTCACATTGTCCTGGGTCAGGAAAGTTAGACAGAATTTCACAATAATTTATTTACCTCAGCGTCAGACACCTGTAAGACAAAATATGGCAAATATGGCTAGGCCAGGTTATTCCTTGGCATTCTGCTTCCTCTAAGACGTATCTCACTCCCTTGACCTAAAGTCCAAAGGCTGTAGTTCCCAGATTACTGCTCTCAGACAGCAGGCACTACCCTTTTTCTCACTCCACTCAGAAAGACATGTTAGCTCCCCTCTAAAAAAGTTTATTTTCCCTATAAGTTGGTGTTGGCTGGAACAACAATGTGCTGTTGGGGTAAGAAGTAGCTGACTACTAAATTGGATGTTATTCACACAAGTGCTCATCTTTTAACCTACTAGTGAAATTGGGGCTGAAATGATAAACTAATGAAAATAGAGAACAATACGTAAGCATTGAGGGAAAGCTGACCTCCTCCTTCCTTACCTCTCTTGTCCCCTCCAAACTTCCTATTCTCACCATTCCTCAGCCACTTTTTTAGTTTCTATTTTTCCATATAGTTCAAATATGCAGTGCCAGAGGAGTGGTGTGCACAGAGACTGAACTTCAAGTCAGAAGGCAGAGGGAGAGGATTCTTTGGAGAACAAAAAAAGAGAATGAGAGATAGCAAGAGGGGGAAGCAATTAAGTATATTTGACAATAGACCCCATTGTCAGCATATTTAATTGTCTTCACTCATCTTTTTGTACCTAGGCCCCTCAGCCTCCTAACATCACCACCTGGCCAAGCTGCAGCCTCCTATCCAGCATTCTCCTATCTTGCTCCCTAACACCAGGTACTGTTGATTTCAGTCCAAAGTCAGCCCTTCATCTTCAGTCACACTTTCACCTATGCTCAGAAATATTTTTTTTTGCCTCCTGTCACCATCCTCCCACTAACTAGTCCAAAATTCCCTGTTCCACTTTCCTTAGGGCTCCTTCCTCACTGATTTTCACAAATAACCCATCTTCCCTTCTATTTATACATAAGGTTGGAGGTTCAAGTCAGAACTTCAACTTTCTTACTCTCCACATCCCAATTTTACCATAATTTCTCTGATAACCACCCTGCTATAGAGCAAACACTTCCCTATTCAGTCTGCGTACCCCATCAGTGCTCTATTGCACTCTCTTAATCTCCCAAATACTTCCCTGTGAGTTTTTTCCTGTTTCTTGAATTATTAGTCTCTTCCTCTTCACTCTCTGCTTCCTACAACCTAATATAAATTTCATCTTATGAAAAAAGTCTCATCCCAATAATACTTAACTGCTTCCCCCTCTTGCTATCTTTCATCCTCTTTTTTTTTTTCTCCAAAGAATCCTCTCCCTCTTTGCCTTCTGACTTAAAGTTTAGCCTCTGTGCACACCACTCCCCTGGCACTGCATATTTGAACTTACTAGTGATAAATGAAGTTGGGAGTGTAGACAGAGGATAAAAGAAGAAAGAAAACAGAACTGCTGAAAGGTTAAGATTGCAAGAGTAGAAAATGGAATCACCTACGAAGAATATGGGAAAAGGCTAGCCACAGAAGCGTGTATGGAGTTAGGAATGGGGGCAAGAGAGTACAGCCCTGGACTTACCCTGAAAGCCAGACCAAGGTCCACAGAAGCCCCACTTTCTGAGCAAAGGGTGTCAGGAGAGGAAAGAGCTAACCTCCATTCCAGCCAGGTGGGTTTTACCCAATAGGTTTGTGGTTGCATTGCTGGGACAGAGAGGCGAAGACCAGTGCAGCAGGTGTGAGGCTGGCCTCACAGCAGGTGTGAGCTGCTAATGCCAGGGGGACCAGCAATCCTGGAAGGAGCTACTAGGAGATGAAGGAATCTTCTGGTTAAGAGATGTGGTGCCCCCTCACCTCTCTCTTCCTACCCATCCATCCACAACTTCTAGCCCCAGGAACTTTAATTTTTAACAAAGCATTACTAATATCTAGGTTTTGTACTGATTTGATTGCCTCCTGTTTTCTCAGCATCCATGTCAGAAGTGTCTTTGAAATTTAAATTAATGAAAAATATTGGGTTTTTTTCAACCTATCAGCAAACATTAGGACTTTTATTATCAAACTTACATTTATAAGAAGAGTAGCCAGACCAAGGCTCAAGTATAATTTAAACGGAAAAAAAAGTGCTTTATTGTTTTGTCACACTGAAGCTTTGAGCCACACAGATCAAGTTTATGTCAGAAAATTATTAAAGGACCAAGTCTACAACATGTGGATTTGGGGAGCATATGTCATATTTGATGTGGGAAAGAGGAATATCCCACAATTGGATATAAAGGATACGTCAAAGGCAAGTGTATTTCATAACAACATAAGAGGAAATGAGAGGGAAAATCAGTGCAGAAAGAATCTTTGAAACTTAACCAAAAGAAAACAGCTCCTCACTCAGATAGACAATACGGTCCCTGAGTAAATGTCATCTGTAAGAATATTTATCTTTGTGTTCCCACTTTCTTTGATGATATCATTATTCTAGGCAAAGATCATTCCTGTCCGGCCCGCAAACATCAGCAGCACATAAACACTAACTTGCTTAGGGAACTCCACTGGCAGCAGAGCCCAGGGAAATTGTGTCATCCATTTAAGATGTCTCATACCACAGACACACTGTTATCCCAGGCCATTGCTGGCTTCCTTGAAAGCAATAAGCAGACAATACAAGAAGCTGGCAGGAAATCCAGTATCTAAAACCCAATATGAGATTGTGGGCCCAATCTAATAAGAATAGATTCATCTGGCTTTATTCCCATTTTGTCACCTGCTTTGTGGGGAAAGTAAAACACAATAAAGCAGAGCATTATGGCAACCTCTGAGTGCATATTGACTCCTCATTCCCTGAACTTTTATGCTGAACATCTTGAATCATGCAAATTAGTGGGGACTCAGTTTCTTAGCTGTACCTTTCTTTCTATTACAGTGGAAGCTTAAGAGACTTTCTCAAGCTTAGCTTAAAAGATTCCAATATTGAATGTTCTGAGGCTTCTTTAAATTCACAAGTGAATTTGATGAAAATGTAGACATTCATCTGATGTATGTTAAAGAGTCTAGAGTCATCATCACCCCAGGAAGCAACTGGGGCAGATGCATTGGCTAACTTTCCTATGACTTCTATGGGATCTATGCTTTTAATAAAACTTAAATTTGATTTGAACAAAATTGATAAGGGGTCAAAAGGATAGAGAATCTGAAGTTGAAGCTTCTTCTTGTTTAGTAAGGGGTTTTGTTTTTTTTAAGCAGATGGATTTATTAAGATTTTTATAGCATTTCTGTGCTCAAACCAGTAGATCTGTGTATTGGGTGGCTGTTTACTTTAGACTTTTATGTAAGCCCTAGCAAGATCTTCTCATTAATCCAATCACAGCAGCAGGCTGTGATTAATTTACTGCAGCATTGATTTTTTAAGGATCATTGAAAAGGCCTCCTTAGTTCAGGGAGAAAAAATGCATTAAGGGATTACAGACTACATCTGCCAAAACTAAGATATTTATTCATATAATTTATTGTAATTTTCTGTTTTACATGGCCTATCATTTTCTATATATTTCATGGAAATCTTATATTTTATAACTTAATGGCAGGCCAAGTCATTTGGTGATGACTATTAAACTCGTCTTGAATCAATGAACTAGGAGGCCATTTTCATTTATGTAATCTTTAGCAGTTTACCATTTTACTAATGAGGAAATGCAAGCCCAGAAAATTAAATGACCTATCTATCCAACATCACTGAGTTGGAGGAGAGCTGTATCTAGAAACTGCCTTCCTTCCCTTGACTCCTCTCTCTTGCTTCTTACTTTTCTTAGCATTATTGTGACTTTGTTAGCTGTGCTATGGGCCAGACACTACACCAGAAACTTTCACATATGTAATCCCTTTGAATTTTCACAGCAATCTTGAAGGAAGGCATTGTCATTACCATAATTTTATATGTAAGGAAACTAAAGCTGAAAGAATTTAAGTTACTTGACCAAGGTCATTCAACTAAAAGCTGGGTAAATCCTAGATACTAAGCTAAAGTTTGTTTCCACCCAAATTCTAAGCTCCTAATCATACCCCATACATAACATTGCTTAGAAAGATGACATTGCAGTGTTCTGCCACTTTTGCCATTTCCCCAACTTCTTCCTTAGGGCAAAAGGTGACTTTCTAAATTGTTCATGATGTGAGCTCAAATCTTTGCCTGAAAATCACTTTCTTTGACCACCTTTTGCTCCATGTATCACTGACTGTCTTAGGGGTCCAAAACAGAGCTGGGAACTTTGGTTAATGATGGATGGCAATAACCAGTATACAGATCACTCTTCTTCAGCTCTTTTGAATCTGTACAGTTGACACGGGGAAAGAAAAATAAGTTCACATTTGTTTTCATCAAGGAAAGAATTAGGCAATTCATATAAAATAACATTTTGGCCAAAAGTTGTTGTTATCATTAGAAAAACAAAAAGGACTATGCATTTTATGCTAAGAATAGCTTGTTTTGCACCTGGCTTACTTGGATGCCAGGCACTTTACATGTCATCAGTCTTCACACATACCCATTTAAGAGATGCTAGAACACAGAGGCTTAGAGAGATTTAGCATTGCTGCAGGAAGTCAGGGACCCCAAACAGAGGGACCGGCTGGAGCCACAGCAGAGGAACATAAATCATGAAGATTTCAGGGAGACTTATCAGTTCCCTAATAATACTTTTATAATTTCTTATGCCTGTCTTACTTTGATGTCTTAATCCTGTTTTCTTTGTAAGCTGAGGATGTATGTCACCTCAGGAACACTATGATAATTGTGTTAACTGTACAAATTCATGGTAAAATATGTGTGTTTGAACAATATGAAATTAGTGCACCTTGAAAAGGAACAGAATAACAGCGATTTTTAGGAAACAGGGGAAGACAACCATAAGGTCTGACTGCCTGCAGGGTCAGGCAAAAAGAGCCACATTTTTCTTCTTGCAGAGAGCCTATAAACAAACATGCAAGTAGGGAAGATATCGCTAAATTCTTTTCCTAGCAAGGAATATTGATATTAATACTCTGGGAAAGGAATTCATTCCTGGAGGAAGGTCTATAAATGGCTGCTCTGGGAATGTCTACCCTATGTGGTTGAGATAAGGACTAAGATACGCTCTGGTCTCCTGCAGTACCCTCAGGCTTACTAGGATTGGGAAATTCCATCCTGGTAAATTTTTGGTCAGACTGGTTCTCTGCTCTCAAACCCTGTTTTCTGTTAAGATGTTTATCAAGACAATATGTGCATCACTGAACATAGACCCTTATCAGAAGTTCTGCCTTTTGCCGTTTGTCCTGTTTCCTCAGAAGCATGTACTCTTTGTTCTGCTTTTTGCCCTTTGAAGCATGTGATCTTTGTGACTTATTCCTTGTTCGTACATCCCCTCTCCTTTTGAAATCCTTAATAAAAACCTGCTGGTTTTGAGGCTTGGGTGGGCATCACAGTCCTACTGACATGTGATGTCGCCCCTGGTGGCCCAGCTGTAAAATTCCTCTCTTTGTACTCTTTCTCTTTATTTCTCAGCCAGCCGACACTTATGGAAAATAGAAAGAACCTACGTTTAAATATTGGGGGCAGGTTCCCCTGATATCTGGCACGCCAATGTGGTTTTCTTTTTCCTAAGTGCATGTGGGAACCCAATTCCCTTTGGCAGGTGTGGAGAAATTTTCATTGGTCTGGCGCACAGAAATGTTTGTTCAGCTCCCTGACGATTGGTGAGTTGTCTGTGTATTGTCCAGGGTAACTATGGGTCACCCGGAGTCTAAACATTATGCTTATCTCTGCTATATTAAATTCCTTTTAAAACAGGGAGGAGTTTGAGTGCCCATAGAAAATATGGTCACCCTATTCAGGGCAGTGGAAGAACACTGTCCTTGGTTTCCTAAAAAGGGAATATTAGACCTCCACAGTAGGGGGCAGGGTGGTCGATCTCTGTAGTACCAGTCCTCTAAATTTACTACCTAATTCTTTGCCTTTAATTGTCCCCATGGGGGTTATTGGCCCTTTACCTCAAGGTTCAGTGGGCCTGGTGTTAGGCAGGGCATCCACCTCTGCTGACGGTATCATAGTTCATACTGGTCTCATTAATTCTGATTCCTCTGATGAGATTAAACTTATGGTGTCTGCCAAAGTTCCTGCTTCCATTCCGGCCAGTGAGTCAATTGCTCAATTACTTTTACTACCTAATATTATTTTAAACAAAGGAGATAAGACATGGGGCCCTGGGATGGGCTCCAGCAGTGAAAAAACTGCTTATAGGATTAATGTAATTTCTAAACAACAGCCCACCTGCACCATACACATTCAAGGAAAAAAGTTTGACGGCCTAGTAGATACTGGGGCTGATGTTTCTATTATTTCCTCTAATTTATGGCCTTCCTCCTGGCTTAAACATCCCGCTAACATGGGACTAGTAGGTGTTGGAAAAGCTGATGAATTTCACCAGAGCACATTTATCTTGCCTTGCACTGGTGCTGATGGTCAAAAGTGTACAATTCAGCCTTATATCACACAAACCCCCATTAATCTTTGGGGTAGAGATTTGCTGGCACAATGGGGGGCTGAAATTAATATTCCATGTAACTCTTATAGTGCTCCCAGTCAACATATAATGGAAAACATGGGGTTTGTTCCCAGACTTGGTCTCGGTCCAAGACATGAAGGAATTACTAAACCTCTTCAAGTTACTGTAAAAGAAGACAGGGCTGGTTTAGGTTATCCTTTTTAATGACGGCCACTGCCATGCCTCCTAACCCTGTAACTTTGCAATGGAAATCTGAAACACCTGTTTGGATTCAGCAGTGGCTGCTCTCTAAAGAAAAACTGGAGGCTTTAACTCAATTGGTTTCTGAGCAGTTATAACTTGGAAATGTGGAACCGTCTCTTTTGTCCTGGAATTCTCCTGTGTTTCTAGTAAAAAAAAAAAAAAAAATTCAGGCAAGCGGAGGAAGGTAACTGATTCAAGGGCCATTAATGCTGTAATTAAACCTATGGGAGCTGTCCAACCCGGCGTGCCTGCCCCTGCTTTAATACCTAAAAATTGGCCTCTCATAGTGATTGATCTTAAAGACTGTTTCTTTCATATTGTTTTACATAAATCGGATTGTGAAAAATTTGCTTTTACTGTACCATCTATCAATAATCAGGAGCCTGCAGCTCATTATCAATAGAAAGTACTTCCTCAGAGACAGGCTGTGGTGGAACGGGCCAATCGCACTTTCAAAACTCCATTGTCCAAACAGTCTGAGAAACAAAAGCATAATGTAACCACTCCCCACTCCCAATTACATTTAGCATTGTTTACTTTAAACTTTCTAAATGTTCCTAAAGACAATACTCTGACTGCAGCTGAACGCCATTATACAGGGAAAAAATTCTCCCTAAATGAAAGCAAGCCAGTGTTATGGAAAAACTCCCAGACCAATACCTGGGAACGTGGAAAAATTTTAATGTGGGGAAGAGGGTATGCTTGTGTTTCACCAGTAGATCATCAATCCCCTGTCTGGGTGCCCACTAGAAGACTTAAACTTCCTGTAAATACTGACAATGAAAACCACAAGGAAAAGACATCTGCATCAGAGACCGCCATCGTACCTGGTGAGATCTGTGCCGACTCTGCAGAAACTGGCATGCCAAATCAAAATGGGTCTGGTTTAATCCTCCCTAATGGCAATGGAGACCCCTCTAACTAGTCCCACTTCTCCTTATTCCCTTTCTTTTTCTCCTTATGATCCTAAAAATCTCACCATTTCTATTAGTTTGAAAATAACATCCCTCTGTTCTTCTCTTCCTCCTTCAGCAATGGATCTTGCTTAAATTGGTTTTTTTAAAATAATTCTCCTCCTTATACTTTCTGTCTCACCAGTTTCCCCTCAGACTGATTTACCTGCTACACAAAATTATTCTTATTGGGCTTATGTGCCTTTTCCTCCACTTATTCAAACTTTCACCTGGATGGATGCTCCTGAGGAAATCTATACTAATGATCTTGTGTGGATGCCTGGAGCTAGAGATGACCGTTGCCCTGCTCAACCAGGAGAAGAAGGCACTGCATTTAATGTTACTATGGGTTATAAATACCATCCTCTGTGCCTCAGACATGCACCTGGTTGTATTCATCTAGAAACTCAAGTCTGGGCTGCTTATCTTCCGGAGAGATTAGCTACAAGGGAATGAGGACATTTGGTCTCCAGCCTCTCCCTTTCTCCTTTAAGACAAATAAAAAGGTGAGTAATAGGAGATACCCCATACTTTCAATATAAACCTGTAGGAAAACCATGTCCTAAAAATTTTGAGGGCCCATCTAAAACTTTAATTTGGGAAGACTGTGTTAACTCACATGCAGCAGTATTAATAAAAACTCATATGGTTTAGTAATAGGCTGGGCACCAAAGGGCTATTTAAAAAACAATTGCTCCTCTGGCAGAAGGGAATGCCTGGAGGGTACTTATTTTATTTCTTTTTGGTAGGACGAGGATCATCATCCTACTTTGCGTAGGAGGTTCAGCTCGTTCTTTCCCTTAAAATGGGAATATAAGGGCATTACCCCCCACCTGAGGCCTCATATGATATTCCCCATTCTGAGCCCAGAACACCCAGAACATTGGAAATTGGCTATTGTCATGTCCAGACTCTGAGTATGGGAAGGGGAAACTTTTCTGTCTGTTGTCCCCACTACCGCCCTTTGCATCCGTGATTCTGAACCGCATGGTAAATCCCCTTTGAACCCTTTTCCTCTTTTTGATGCTGATCCTCCTTTATGGGACCCCGATTGGCATAATAATTCTTCTCAACCCAGGTATACCCCTCCACCTCTTCAGCATCCCTGGGCACCTCAGATCGCTTCTTTACAGTGGAGAACATCGGGCATTGCCACCACCACTCCTCTCCCTCAGTATCGACGTAGATTCAAACATTCTGCTTTGTTTACCTCCAACCTGACTATTCCTATACAGAGTTGTGTTAAGCCTCCTTACATGCTGTTAATGGGAAATATCAAAATTTGGACAAACAGTCGAACTGTCCAATGCAATAATTGTCATTTATACACTTGTGTTAACTCCCATTTTGACTTCAGGAAAAGTGTAATGTTGGTTCAAACTCAAGAAGGAATCTAGATACCAGTAACTTTACCCAGACCTTGGGAATCTTCCCCCTCAGTACATTTAATTAATGAAGTGTTACAACGAATTCTCAAAAGATCTAAGAGATTTGTTTTCACCGTAATCGCTGTGATCATGGGCCTAATTACAGTCACTGCACTGGCCACCACTGCCAGAGTGGTATTACACCAATCAATTCAAATGGCTCATTTTGTTAATGATTGGCAAGCCAGTTCCACCCAAATGTGGAATTCTCAACAAGGCATCGATCAAAAATTAGCTAATCAAATTAATGATTTAAGACAGTCTGTTATTTGGCTTGGGGATCGGCTTATGAGTCTCGAACATCACATGCAAATGCAGTGCGATTGGAATACTTCTGATTTCTGTATCACACCATATTCCTACAACGAGACTGATCATTCATGGGAAATGGTCAAAGGACACCTTCTGGGTAGGGAAGATAATTTATCCTTGGACATAACTAAATTAAAGAAACAAATTTTTGAAGTCTCTCAAGCTCATTTATCCATTGTGCCTGGAGCTGAGGCGTTAGATCAGGTGGCAGAAAGTCTTTCTGGACTAAATCCCACAATTTGGATTAAGTCTATTGGGGGCTCCACTGTAGTAAATTTTGGGATTAGGTTTCCATGTTTAATCAGCTTGTTTTTAGTGTGCCAGACCAGTCAAAGAATCCTGTGTCAAAACCAAGAGAACGAACAAGCCTTCATCACCATGGCACATTTATATAAAAAGAAACGGAGACAAGTTGCGAGAAGTCAGGGACCCCGAACGGAGGGAACAGCTGGAGCTGCGGCAGAGGAATATAAATTGTGAAGATTTCATGGACATTTATCAGTTCCCAAATAATACTTTTATAATTTCTTACACCTGTTTTACTTTAATCTCTTAATCCTGTTATCTTCGTAAGCTGAGGATATATGTCACCTCAGGACTACTATGATAATTGTGTTAACTGTACAAATTCGTGGTAAAACATGTGTATTTGAACAATATGAAATTAGTGCACCTTGAAAAAGAACAGAATAACAGCAATTTTTAGGGAGCAAGGGAAGGCAACCATAAGGTCTGACTGACTGTGGGGTCAGGCAAAAAGAGCCATATTTTTCTTCTTGCAGAGAGCCTATAAATGGACATGCAAGTAGGGAAAATATCGCTAAATTCTTTTCCTAGCAAGGAATATTGATATTAATACCCTGGGAAAGGAATTCATTCCTGAAGGGAGGTCTATAAATGGCCGCTCTGGGAATGTCTGTCCTATGTGGTTGAGATAAGGACTGAGATACGCTCTGGTCTCCTGCAGTACCCTCAGGCTTACTAGGATTGGGAAACTCCATCCTGGTAAATTTTTGGTCAGACTGGTTCTCTGCTCTCGAACCCTGTTTTCTGTTAAGATGTTTATCAAGACAATATGTGCATCACTGAACATAGACCCTTATCAGAAGTTCTGCCTTTTGCCCTTTGTCCTGTTTCCTCAGAAGCAAGTGATCTTTGTTCTGCTTTTTGCCCTTTGAAGCATGTGATCTTTGTGACCTACTCCCTGTTCATACATCCCCTCCCCTTTTGAAATCCTTAATAAAAACCTGCTGGTTTTGAGGCTCAGGTGGGCATCATGGTCCTACCGATATGTGATGTCACCCCCAGCAGCCCAGCTGTAAAATTCCTCTCTTTGTACTCTTTCTCTTTATTTCTCAGCCAGCTGACACTTATGGAAAATAGAAAGAACCTACATTTAAATATTGGGGGCAGGTTCCCCCGATATAGCTTCTGTGTAAGGCCACAGCTAGAAAATGGCAGAGCCAAGAACCAAAGTATATCTGATATGCCTTGAATCCATGTTCTGTACAAGATTTTCTCTGTGCTGAACAGCCCAAATTAGCACAGGTTATATATATATATAATATATATATTATATATATTATATATATATAATATATATATTATATATATTATATATATATAATATATATATTATATATTTTATATATATATAATATATATATTATATATATTTTATATATATATAATATATATATTAAATATATATATATCTGTAAAGTCTTAGGTGTGATTTTCAAAAATGATTTTGGATTCTGACATGGCAAAACAAGCCCCAGTGGAGAGGATTTTGATGCCTTTCTATCAATTACTTCTACTGGGGGTATAGACAGGAAGTGTCTGGAGGCCAGGCTGGATGCTGCTTAGTCTCTGCTGCTTAGAGGTCAGTACCGAGAAACCACACCTGTTGAAACGTTGCCTGTTGGTGCAAATCACTGAGGAGGAAGACTCCACACTGCTTGTCTCTACTGTCAAAAGAGAGGATTCAACACTGTGGGAAACTTGTGCCATCCCAAGATTGCTATGGATTCATTACTTTTTTACTTTTAGCACATGTTCCTTTTTCTCTAGCCACACTTAGATATTTTTTCTTAATTTCTGTTCTCAATATCCAGGACTTTTGGCTTTCATTTTCTGTTTAAAAATATATCCTCAAATCTTCTATGATATGATAAGATCTTGGTTTAATTTCTCAATACCCACTAACCATCCACTTAGACTTCTGTCCAATTCTTGAAAAATATTACTTCTATTTTGAAAAGGTTTTCATTCTTCTAGTTTTTGTGTTTAACTTCTTACCTCATGTTTCTTATCACAGGGGCAATAGTAAGACAGAGAGCCCACACAATGGAGCATAAAACTTCTTTTTTTTAGGCATTGGGAGGATGGTTCTCCAAAAAGCCTCCTTCTGAGCTACTTAGACTATTGATGGTTCATCTCATGTGGGAGTATGTCTTAAATCAAGGCCCCTGGAAAACAGACACTGTGGTGAAATTTGCCTACAAAAGCTTTATCAAGAAGTGCTCTTGAGAACAACACCTACAAGAGAGTGAGGGAAGCAAGAGGGGATGGAAGGAGAAGCTGCCTTCCAATAAAGTTGCAACAGAAGCCTCAGCCCTTCCCACAAGACAGCTCTAGAGCTGGGATGTCCCTTTAGAGTTATCAAGAATTGAGGCACAAAGCCAGACCTTTGTGCATCCTCCTTCATTATCCACTCATTACCAGTGGGCTGTTCCCAGGGAGAAAGCAAAAACTTAGAGAGGCAGCTTTCTTTAGATTAAGGAAATTCTTGGAAAGTGATGCAGCTATGAGCCATCAGCAGGCAACACTCCCAGCAGCAGAAAAAATTAGTGCTTCAGTCCTGAACGGGGAAATGGGACAGTGCACCACAGTATCCACTACACACCTCCAGTTTTCTCAGTGTTGATAGCATGCTTAATTTGCTGAAAATATTTTACTTCATTATATCTTTAGTGGGATTAATGGTGACCCCTCAAGATATATGTGAAAAGCACCTGTAAATATGATCTAATTTGGAAAAAGGATTTTTGCAGATGTAATTAAATTAAGGATCTCAAGAAGAGATCCTCCTGAATTAATGGGGTGGGCCTTAAATCCAATGACTAATATCCTTATAAGAAACAGAAGAGGAGATGACACAGGCAAAGGAGGAGAAGGCCATGAGAAGACTGAAATAACTGGAATGAAGCTCACAGCCCCAGAAGCTGGAAGAGTCAAGGAACAGTTTGTCCCCTAGAGCCTTTGGAGGAAGCATAGCCCTGCTAATACCTTGATTTTGGACCTCTAGTCTTCATAATTGTGAGAAACTGAATTTCTTTGATTTTAAGCCACCAAGTTTGTGGTAGTTTGTGACAGCAGTCCTAGAAAACTAATACAACATCTTACACCATTTAATCGTTACATAAAATTTGTATTCTTAAAACCCTCAATAGGAGGGAGAGTGGCATCGAGATACTTATATCCCTAGGTTTCTAACTGAGGGGTTGCCAAGGCTTGGCTACACATCCATGCTGAAGGCCACAGTTCCTGTTGGGAGGCTCTCTCCCTGCAGCTACCCTCTCTCGTGGCTGTCTCCCATTTCCCTGTGGTCATAGGAAAGAAAGTGGCTTCCCAATGTTGCTAGCCCGTAAGAACTATGCTACCCCTGGTCTCCCCTAAGCCCTACTACATCTTTATATATAGCCCCTATATTAAACTCTATTCAATTATCACTTTTGAATGTGCCTTCTGTTTTCTACTGAGACTAGACTGGCTTGTCAACTCTGGGGTAATTTAGCTCCCAGGGAGCAATGACTTCAGTCAATGCTAAGCCACTAGTGACAGCAAAAGTTGTATTGTAGCTTTTCTGAGATTTTGTAATATTATGTGCCTATATGTAAGAGACCTGGATTTTATAATACTCATTTTCCCATAGTTATAGCATTAGATCCTTTAACCCTCTGGCTTTCAAAAAAAAGAATCTTGTCATTGGTAGAGATAGGTTTGTCATCCTTATTTTTATCTATCTTAAGTACTGCTATTGAATTCCATCCCTTAGGTAACAAGAATTTCTCTATTTTCTACAGTTGATTTGAGCACTTGGAAAGCCAGTCACAAAATGTCTTAAGATTTATATTCTCTCTGGCAGGGCAAATATGGTCTGCTTTTTTATGTGCTGCTAATTTCCTTCATCTTACATACTCCACAGGAGACCTACGGGTGATAATTGGTGGCAGATCTAATGGGCTCCTTGAACTGCTCATAGCTACTGTGGGCATCCCTCTTCTTGATAACGCTGAGATAATATCATGGGAGAAGAGATATTATTTATCTTTGTCTCCTGTACAGATCAATCCTAGTGCCAGACATTTAAGTGGAGCTCAGTATTTGTTGAGACACTCAGCAAAATTAAGAATATATCTTATTTTTAGAACTCTGACTAGTTTATTTCAATTTTGTGGACCTTGTGAAATGTGTATGCTGTATTATTTCTATTGATGGGAAATGGATTTACTTACTCAAGAGTTTCATCAAAAAATATTCATATAGTGTCTATTATGTGCTCAATACCATTCTGGGGGCTAGAAATATAGCAGTGGAGTAATCAGACAGCCTTAGCATGCATTCTCCACAAAAGCACAGCCTGAGATCAGACAGCCTTAGCATGCATTCTCCACAAAAGCACAGCCTGAGACAAGGGCCTGCCTACAGTTACTTTGGGATGTAATCACATGGAACAGGAGTGGGGGTGAAAAAGAGTGAAACAGAGAAGGAGGGAAAGTCAATGCAAGGGTGCAATATCAAGCAGCTTACACTATGGTCCACTGTTGTCTGGGTCCCTCTGGGCACTTTCTTAGGATCTGTGTAGAACGCATCTTAGAATCTTTCACCTGAGCAACACAAGCTCCTGTTCCCCATTGATCAAAGGTTGCCCGATGAGGTGTTGACTCCCTGCACTTCCAAGGTCACGCATGTGTATGCATGGATGAGTGGAATGAGGCCTCCACCCCCACCTATCCCCCTTCCCTTGCTGAGGAGGCAGAGATGCCCAGGTCAGAAAGTAAGAGATATTTAGGGCAGCTGAGGAGAGGTGCTTTCAGGCTTACATTTGAGCAGCCTGTTGGACCCATGACAGCTGGAATGAAAAAGGTGGGTGTGATATTGTGATGTAATAAGAATTATGTATTTGGTCTCTGTCCCCGGTTCCTGGCACACAACCCCTGAAACTCTTGGAACCTCTTAAGTGATAGATGTCTTTGTGTATGCTAGCAAGATGACTGATGATTGGGGCCTCTGGGATAGCCTCAGGATGGAAGGCTGGTTACCAGGGGAACCAACCATGTGATTAGAAGGTTGAAACTTTCAGCCCCACACCCTGACCTCTGAGGAGGGGAGGGGGCCTGAAGGTTGAGCTGATCACCAATGGCCAATAATTTAATCAATTATGCCTATGTAATAAAGCCTCCATGAACACAAAAGGACTGGGCTTGGGGAGCTTCCATATTGCTGAACAGGTGGAGGTGCTGGGAGAGAAGAGCACCTGGAGACGGCGCAGAAGCCCTGCACCCTTCCACATACCTTGCCTTATGCATCTTTTCCATCTGCTGGTCATCTTCATCTTTTATAACATTATTTACATGGGTAAACATAAGTGAACTGTTTCCCTGAGTTCTGTGAGCCACCCTAGCAAATTAGTTGAACCTGAGAAGGGGGTCATGGGAACCCTGAATTATAGCCAGTCAATCAGGAGCACAGGTCACAAGCTGGGACTTGTAACTGACATCTGAAGTGAGAGACAGTCTTTTGGGACTAAGCCCTCAATCTGTGAGATCTGACACTATATCTGGGTAGATATGTGTCAGAATAAAATTATAGGACATCCAGTTGGTGTCGACTAGAAAATTGAAAAACTGCTTGGTGTATGAGGGAAAACCGCCAGACAGCTGGTGTCAGAAGTGAAGTGCTGAGTGACTGCAAGGGAGTAGGAAAACCACGTTGATGTTTTCCTAACTTTAATGGTGGGTTGCGAAAATGTTTGGTGAGTCAAGAAATGACTAATACATAAAGCTCCTGTCCTTCCCAGGCAAACGCTCTAGTGGAAAGTGACAATATACCAAAAAAATAAATAAATAATCAACTTAATGTCTCATGCAAATAAGCCCTGTGAAAAAAATACAGTTGTTGCTGTGACAGAGACCCATGACAGGGCTCCTTTAGATAGCCATGAAATTCAGGAAAGGCCTCTTTGAGGTGAGGACATTTGAACAACCACAGAATGAGAGAAAATATTCATGTATGTAGCCTGTGGAAGAGTTTTCCAAGCAGGGCAAATGCAAAGGCCCCGGGGTTGGAAGGACACAGAGAGCTTGAGGGACAGAAAGGAAAGAGTAGGAGGGTTGTGATACGTGAAGGAGCATGGGGTGAAGGAGGGAGGAGAGGTAGCCAGGAGCTCGTGGGGCCTTTAGGGCCATTAGCTGTGGTCAAGCATGCGTATGCCCTAGAGACATAAGAAAAGGGGAACTTGGACATTTACAGAGTTGATATTTGAAGTGTTCATCTCTCACAGGTAACTGTCATGGTCCCTGACACATTGTTCTTTGATATTTTATTTTACCAAGTGATACATCTGAATTATGTGTGCTGTGAATCACTCTGCAGGAGAGTGAGCCTAGTTAACAGCCAACACCCAAATTTCAACCTCATTTTGTGGACTTTTATTCATGATCATGTAAGTAGTAACACTCATGATCTGATTAATGTTCATTTCTGTATGAAAAAAAAAGGTCAAGATAAAGCCAACCACTTCAATACTTTAAATATACATAACTATGACTTCAGGATGCATTTCCCACTGTTGGGCACCAGGTCTTGATTTATAAAATAAGGGAATTGATTCTCCTGAGTTTCTATGGGTCTACATGGCTAAAGTGTGAAACTGATAAAATACTATTAATTCCAAGTAGATTCTAATTTTCTCTGAAGCAATAAGACATACTATTATTTTAGAAAAAAAGAGCTTTGAGGATCTTCAGCTTGCTTAAAAGAAACCTCCACACGGAGCGTTTTCTATAGTTTGTCTCCATCCTCCTCTAGCACCCCTGGAAATGTGGCCTTCCTCACTATGTGCTGGGTTATTAGAGAAGCTTCCCCATTAAGTTACAGTCATGTATATTGGAGATAGAGGAGAGGCTCAAAAGAGAAAGAGAGTTTGGAGATGTAAATATGAGACCCATAGTATCTTCCCTGAGCAAAACCAAAGGGAATAATAAATGGCTAAAGAACAGTGAAAATAAAGTAAAATTGATGCTGAGTTATATAACACTGGAATGAAGCTAATTCAATACCTTTAATTAAAAAATAGCATGCTTGGTTTCACCCAGAGTCAGTCAGAATTTCTCCAGGAAATTAAATTTAAAAGCAAGCAAGAGAACAAACAAAAACTTCTCAAAAATATATATATATAATTGTTTGAGATAAAAATCTATTTATTGTGTGTGTGTGTGTATAGTTGAATATATATAAATCCTTATTTTTTCCTCTGTGACATACAGGTGTAGTTTTGTCAATAGAAATGTCATGGGAATGAAAAAATGTACGCTTTTTGGATTGCTTCTTATTTGTCAAGATATTAGAGGCAATTTGCATTTTAAATTGAAGAATAATTGGTTTTTATTATTGAATATGTTATGAAGCTCAATGTATTAATGGTGTAAAAGACTCATCGTAACTAGCACAGGATTTTTTATAACAGACCCTTTGATCTTGGGCAGGACATTTTACCTCTTCGGGTGTCATTTATTTCATCTGTAAAATAAAGGGCTCAGTCTATGCTAAATGACCAATACAGTTTCTTCTAACTCCAACATTCTGTAGGTTTTGGTAGGAAATAGAAAACCTATGTGTGCAAGCATGCTCATGCCTCTGCTTTTAACACTTTCACAAAACAGGCAAATCTTCACAAAGTTAGACCTCTTTTCTGAAGGAGAGAGCATATTTTTATGCACAACTGTCTTCTTGTTTGTTATGATTACTTTCTGGGGACTGTGGTTCAGAACAAAGTCCCTAGTCTCTGTAAGATCTCCAATCTTGAAATAAAATTATGTTCATGATAAGGTTTTCATTGAGCCAGAAATGTGAAACAATGCATTTTTAAAAGATGTTCACCAACAAGGACTAATTTCTATCCTACTTAGTTCTCCTCCCCAGTACTACCCCTCCTCTTCCAAGAAAAGAATTTGGTTTGGCTCTCATTTGCCCAGGAAATGATATTAATCACAATCTCCTATTCCCTGATAACATTACTTAATTGAGGTTGTATTGAGCTATACCATTACTAAAAGCAACAAATACAAAAGTGTGCTTTCTGTCCTCTCTCTGTCTCTCTGTCTCTCTCTCTCTCTCTCTGTCTCTGTCTCCCTCCCTCTCTTGCACTTCTGCGTGCTCTATTTCTTTCACTCTTGTCCTCAAATGCAGGACTCCATTTAAAAGGAAATTATTGGGGGAAATAACAGGGAACAGAGAGGTGATTCAGTCCTTGGTTGACCTTACCTAGTCTATTGTTTTCACCAAGTACAGAAACACGACAGTTTCTATGTGAACTATAGTTGTAAAAATACAATGTGATTAAGAATATTATTGTAGCAGTCTATCAAAGAACCATAGTATGTGATTTTGCTCCACACTATCTATTTTTAAGCTATAAAATCAATTGCAACCCTTCTCGTTTTTCAAGGTGTTCTTTCTTTCTTCATTGACTATGAAGAGACATTTTAATAAATTTTAATGTTTTCAAGCCAGGTAGAATGTAGAACTTAAAATATTTCTTCTAATTCTGGCTATGCTAACTTAACCTTGGAAATATTAATGGTTTCTTCAATGTATTTCTGAAAAAGTCAACATTTTGATTACTGAGTTATTAAATTGCCAGGGCTTTGGCAATTTCAAAATATCTCTGTCTCTGTCTCTTTCTCCATCTCTTTCTCTCTCTCTCCTTGTTTCAGTTTGCTACTCAAAATAAATATTCAAAGATTACTTATTACAATTATCCAATTGAATTATATAATTTTATTTCTGAAAGTAAAATGCTAGGTGGAAATTTTATATATACCTTACCTAAAATTATTTTTTGTACATCTATAAAATGAATTTTTAACATGCATGTGGTAAAAATTCATTTTCTTTATATGTACATGTTTATGAAGAAATCTAGACAAATATATACCATATAGGTCTTGGTAGTCTTTGGGCAGTTAGAATTCTTTCTTATCCATTTAAATTTTCTTTCTTATCCATTTAAAATGGTTTCATGTAATGAGTAGATATTGATGTTGTAACTGAAAAAAAAGTATTAAACTAAAATGAGTCTTTCATGGATGGAATTCGGCATGGTGAAAATAGTGGTGATAAAACAGATTGCTATGCTGAAAGTCTCATGAAATTCTTTTTCATTACATGCTAACTCATAAAACTCATAAAATTTGAGTGAAAACCAAAAGAACTCTACTCTGATGAAGGCAGGACTGCTAGCTGTGCCATAATAGGTTATCTTTCACATCCATCAAAAATCTATTGATCATTTAATAACTGCTCCTTGATTAGGGTGGTTCTTCCAGCAAGAATCCAACTCTGTTTGTTTTCCCTTTTTCCTAATTCTGAGGCATGAAACTTTATAGGAGATTTTGATTCCATGCCCAATCGTACATCTCACCTTACAGCCTCTTTATTGGTAATGACCTTGCTTTCATCATGCTTCGCCATGCCAGTCAGCCCATTCTCATCCTAAAGTGCCCAAAGAAACATAAACTCCTAACAAGTCTTCTGTTTCTCTGTTCTCCTTTCTTCCATTCATTTCACACACGCCCACCCAATTTATCCTTTTAAAATGTTACTTTAAATATATGACTCATATGCTGAAATATCTTTAGGGAGTCTCTCTGACATGAGGAAAAAACCCACACCCTTTAGCCTAGAATTCAAAGCTCTTGGACAGCTTTGTCTGCTCCAAGTCCCCTAATACAGCCTCTGCTAAACCGGAATAGCCCACTTATTAAATGGCCTTGAACTTCAACACTGTCAAGTGTTGGCTCTTCCTGTTTCTTCTGCCTGGAATGACTTAGCTTGCGGTTTCTACCAGTCTGACGCCTATAGGGCCAAGTTTAGATTCCACACTTCATATGCTCTTGGCCCACTCAACCCCTAAGATAATTCCCCCTTTGCTAAAATCCTGCCCTACCTTCTCATTTGGGCTGTGCTTTATGCTGCTTGACTTTTTTGGTGCACATGGATGCTTCCTCCCAGCTAAATGGTAACTGCCTTAAAACTGAGGGTTGTGTTTTATCTTTGGTATTTTAAAATTATCTAGAACTATGCCTCTTCAGTAATCCCTTAAGAATTGACATACAGTAAGTATTTTTTAATTAACTGAAACCTTAACCATCATGTTTTCTAAGCATTTTGGAAAACATGCAAAAGTATAGCACTCTCATTTTTATTTTTAGTAAGTGTTTAAAGATAAGTAAGTAATATTTGAGTTAACCATTATGAAAACCACAAAAGTAAGTTTACCTTTTGCTCAACTTCCTGTTTCTGAAAATGTCCTTTTCTCATTGAGTGTGTTTAGCTAGAGCATTTAAAAAGTTTGTCCAAAATACACAATCATGGCTTGCCTTTAGCAGAAATAATGTGTGTTCCTGCTTCTCTTTGTAAATAATTGAATTTGCCTCTGCAGTTCAAGAAGATCACGATTTCTTTTTGTGTGTGAAACTGACTTGCTTCTGTTTTCTCCTTATGTGCAGCAGACTATAAGGCAGAAGAAACCCTGTGCAATCAGGATATGGTGGGTAGGGAGGATAATAGAAGAGATTGACATGACTTCCATAGAAGAGTTATTTTTAAGTATAGAGAACGCCTGTCTATCCTCATGCTGAAAGAGCCTTTAGAAAATATTACCAGGATTGAAAGGCAGTGGGGGCAATTCCCATCACCTGGGATAGCCGTGCCAGTCTGCGGAGTGTTGCTGCCACCTGCTGCATGCAAACAGCCATGGAGGGGCTGTTGCCTGGGTCTTGCAGCTGCAGGACACCTGAAGTGTAAGCATTCAGTTAATATTCTGTGGCCATGCATCTGAAATTGTTATACTTTCAGAACCTGTGTGGATCCCAAAGAAAAATTAATCAAATCTGATGGCTTCAGGACATAGAAGTTTCTAGACATAAGAATCATTAACTAAGCCCTGAAAAATACCCAGAGGACAGATTTGCCGTATAGCCACTAAATGCATGGCTCAGGTGGCCCAACCCCAATGAGAGGCAAGAATTCTACTGAAAGTAAGTCTGTAGCACTGGAAAATAAACGACCAATTCCATGTTTCTGAGTTTACAGACTTTTTTGGAACAATTGTTTCGCTTTAATACAATAAAAGATAGAAGAAGTCTAAATACCCCAAAGAGTGTATTGTTCTTAGATAAGTCAGTAAATGTATATTTGAATTGGTTTCTACTTAGGTAAATTCCTCTTAATATGAAAAATGGAACGAGATCATAGAATCCCTTCTCTAGGCTTGTAATGTGTCCTGATTTAATAGGGACACCAACGTGCAAATCAGGATCTTCATAGTGCATCTCCAGGACTATTTTTGCTGCTATGCTTCATAAAACTTTGATTTACTAGAATTTCCAGGGGCAATGGGAAGAGATGAAGGTACCTAGAGCAGTTATGTCTCTTCCTGCCCTTCTATAAAGGACTTTGAGTTCCCAGGCCTTCCCTGGAAAATCACTGTCAGTACTACCTGACCCAATATCCCCAGTGACCTGAAACTCATGGGAAGTTGGGAAGGGGTGATAATAAAGGTTTGGGGAGCACTGAACTAGGCAAGCAGTAACTACATCTAAATTCTGCAAGAAATCATTAGCTGAGGAATACTGAATAAGTATGGCAATTATCATGGCAAGTATTTGCAGTGGTGGTATAGGGGGTGACCTGGACGTCCAGGAAGACAGTCGCCCTTGTTTATTTACATGAAAACCTCTCTTCTCCCATCTAAATTTAATCTCCTGACTGGCAAAAGCATTTCCTTCTGTCTTAGCATCTTCCATATTCCCCACGAGTCCTTGCATAGGAGAGATTGGTGTATACATGATGACAACCTGACGAAAATTATCTCCACCTCACCTGAAAAGAATTCCCATCTCAGGATTACAATTGGCCTTTTCATTTGTCTTTGGTCTTGCTAGGTGGTACGTATATTCTAGTAATGAGATTAGGGTCACAGGATATTTTAATCATTCATACGGTTGTATGAAGACACACATGTTTATTTGTAGTTATTCTTTGTCCATCAAACTTACAGTAGTCCTCAGTCTAATGCTTGTTTTCTTAATGTTGGAGGGTGATGACAGCCTATTTTATCTCAGGCTGAAAAACTAATACAATTAAATCAGAGAATCATAGCAGGGAATAGTCATCGTGTTCTACGAATAGCCAGACATTTTTACCAAGGGGTCACTTTCCTGAAACCTGTTTGCGGTTCTCTGTAAATAGAAGTAACTAGGCAGATGTAATAAGCCTAATAGCTCACTGAGGTGGGAATTCTCTGCCTTTGGATTCTGATTGTTACCGCCTTGCTTTGGCTTAGGCATGGATAAGCTCTTCTGTGGTGAACAAAAATGGCCTCCAGCCAACCTGGTGGGAGATTTCCCTATCTGACCTCCAACCTTCCCTTGTCTTCCCAGACGAGGGGTAGAAAAGTAGCCCTCACTCCTCCACTCCCAGGAAATGTGCATTTCCCTGCAAGAGGAGAGACAATAAAATTCGGTTTGATAGCTGACACTATTCCCTGTTACTTTTCAGATTTTATTAAAATTAAATGTGTTAATTCTTTGTTCTTTCACCCCAGGGCAATTCTGGAAAGAAAACATATCTTAAGATTGAACAGAAAAACTATTATGAAAAACACCAAGCTCACATTTGTTAAATGACTTTGTGCTCTTGAAAAAAAATGTATAAAAAGCACATTGCCAACTGCTCTGCGTGATATCCTTTGTTTGGATTTTAGACGCAGCTTGACTGACACAGAAATCCTGAATAAGAGACTCTTTGGATACTGAAAAGTCTCTTAAAGAAGGTGATACACAAATTTCAGAGAACAATTTCAACATTGTTCTGTCGAACGTTATACTCAGTCCTGAACCACATTACTTTCCTGTCTACGTTTCATTTCCTGGGGGCTTGCCAAGTGATAAACAGACCCAGGCGTGTGTGGTAGATTTCGGGTTTTTTAGCACGAAGTGGGTGGCTGGAGTTTGCTTGAAAACATCAATTGACTTTGTGATCATTACGGAAATGCTGGTGTAAGGTGTTCAGAAGACAATGGAGAAAAAATGGAAATACTGTGCTGTCTATTACATCATCCAAATACATTTTGTCAAGGGTAAGACTTCCAGTTGTCCCCTCTTGTCGGATGGGCCGCTTTAGGGGCGGATGGGGCCTCTGTTCATTTAAAATGCCTTGTGACTGCTGCTGAAATTGATCACCAAAGGACAAATCATTACTAAGGGTTTCAGTTACGTATTTAAGCAGCAGGTATAAGAGAGATGCTAGAATCTAGAAATGATTACTAATGAACACTAAAAATAAGAAGGGAATGGGTCATTTGTGCCACTGCTCTGAGGCATTTTCACCCATTTCCTTTCTAACAGGATCTCTGGAGTAATTGGCAAATTATGTTTCTTGGAAATGAAATGCTCTCCAAATGGTAGCCAAAACAACTGCGGAAAAATTAAAAATTACAAAGCCATCAACGCTCAGAGATCCTTGTTTAACTTTTTTCTCTCTCAAGTACTCTTTCTTTTGGATATAACAAGTATTTCTCATCCAAATACTGAGGTTTTTGGGAGTTGAAAACACGTTGAATTTTAATGAGGCATGTGTAGGTATGAACCTGGGAGGCAAAGTGGAATCCTTATGACAGTGGGAACGAGAGCCTAATGGGCCTATTTAAAAAAAGAAGGAAGCAAGATTAGTTCTGTATTCCACAGTATGAGAGTATCATAGTAAGCCTGAGTGTCTTAAGAATTAACTGTGCTTTTCAGATATAGCTATGAAAATATTAAGGAGAATTTCTAAATCAAAAGAGATTTGGAATATAATGCTGTAGATAGGATCAGAGCCATATTTTCAGGCAAAGGATAGCTCACAGGAAGTTACATTAAACTGTACTAACCTCTGCCTACCAAACTTTTGCATCCACAGAAGTATGATAATTCCCATTTGTCAAGTACTTTTACTTTTAAGAGGCTTGTTTCTTCTCAGTTGCTTGTCATCTTTTTATCTTTTCCTTTTGTGAGCTTCAGTGGTACTTGTCACAATAATATATATCATTTCTGTAACAGGATTCCATGTTAATTCTAAAACTGAGGCCAACACTATTGAAGGCATGTCACAGTCTCAATGCTTAACACATTTTAAGTGTCCTGTATCACTCGGTCAGACTGCTGATGGGAAAGAGACTCTGCTTATGTCTAGTATTTCAGACCATCGATTAGAGGTGATACTAAGTGGAACCTCTACCTAAGGTTAGATGAGGTCCTTTCAATCCTTGTATATTGAAAGTGAAATTTCTTACTCTAATCAACTAGACTGAATTTGGGAGACAGTTTGGAAGTTATGTGGAAGGAAAATAAAATAAAATAAGTAATAATAAAGTTTAAAATAATAAACATAACATAGGTAATAGTTAACATTAAGTATAGGTTACTTAGAAGTTATATGTAGGCTAAGAAATTTAAGTAGCCCCTCCCAGCATTGCTAACAAGTTGCAGCTGCGAGCTTATCTCAACCTTCCAAGCTTCTTGCCTGCCCCCAGACCCCTACATATTTCTGTAACTCCTGTTTTACCTTACCCCATCTCTGTCTAGCTTCAAGATTGACTGGTCAAGATAACTAAATTGTAAGTTATCATGGGTTAAATAATTGTCACGGGTTAAATAATTTACTGTCTTTGCCTGAAACCTGTATCCTGCCTTGTTTTCCCACCTCAAACGACATATAAACAAGCCTGCTTTCTTTGTCAGAGTCAGCAGCCATTTTGGGCATGAGTCTGCTGTGGGCCTAGATGCCTGAATTAAATAAAGTTCTCTTTTGTCTCCAAAGGTCTCTGTCTTCCTTGGCTGGAGTTTTACTGTTATACTTATGAGGGTTATAGAAAGACCACAGACTCTGGGCAACTGAATTCATTCTTTTACTGGAGGTGTGACTTTTTTGGTTTTGTTTCGTTTTTTGTTTTTTTGAGATGGAGTCTCACTCTGTTGCCAGGCTGGAGTGCAGTGGAGTGCCAGGCTGGAGCCAGCCTGGATTATAATAATACAGGCTCACTGTAACCTTTGCCTCCCAGGTTCAAGCGGTTCTCCTGCTTCAGCCTCCCAAGTAGCTGGGACTACAGGCGTGCACCACCACGCCCAGCTAATTTTTGTATTTTTAGTAGAGACGGGGTTTTGCCGTGTTGGCAAGGATGGTCTGGTTCTCTTGACCTCATGATCTGCCCACCTCGGCCTCCCAAAGTGCTGGGACTACAGGCGTGAGCCACCGCGCCAGGCCTGGAGGTGTGACTTTGAGCATACTGTTTCATCTCTCTGTGGCCCAGTTTCTTCCTCATAAAAAGGGGTTAACAACATCACCTATGGCGTGTGAGGGGGATTAAACAAGATAAGATATGAAAGGCCCTTGTAAACATGTATTTTTCAAAGAAATTGCTGTACACATATCATTTATTTTTGCAGTTTCAGAAAGCATCACGTGTGTATTATATTCAGCTGTTGTTTTATAACCCAAAAAGCCAATTATATTAAACGTAAGAAGAATCGTCATACTAAGTTTGCTGGTGTGCTTCAATTTTCAAATAGGCTTAATTTTATTCACAGGTAGTCCGAAACCTTCAATTATATTTTGGTCAGACCAACACATAGATAAATATTTAGAAGTCAGTAATTGCCTCTAGCTTCTCTACGTAAATGCCTCCTCATTTATATTGTCTCATGCATCTCTATCTGAGTGAGACACAAGCTCTACTCTATTCCTGAAGCAGCCAGGGAGAAATTTCCTCAGTTGCTCCCCTCACCTTACTGAAGTGACTAGGGTTTTTAATTAAGAGTCATTCTATGTGAATTATTTAAACTCATGGCTCATGTTCTTTCTTTTCAGGAGTTTGGGAAAAAACAGTCAACACAGAAGAAAATGTTTATGCTACACTTGGCTCTGATGTCAACCTGACCTGCCAAACACAGACAGTAGGCTTCTTCGTGCAGATGCAATGGTCCAAGGTCACCAATAAGATAGACCTGATTGCTGTCTATCATCCCCAATACGGCTTCTACTGTGCCTATGGGAGACCCTGTGAGTCACTTGTGACTTTCACAGAAACTCCTGAGAATGGGTCAAAATGGACTCTGCACTTAAGGAATATGTCTTCTTCAGTCAGTGGAAGGTACCAGTGTATGCTTGTTCTGTATCCAGAGGGCATTCAGACTAAAATCTACAACCTTCTCATTCAGACACACGGTAAGCATAACTGGCAGAGGGATGTGCTTTCATTCAGCTCTCTCTCATTCAACAAATGTACATTGTAAGAAAAGCAAGGTTAGGCTTGGTGCTCAGCATACAAAGGTTGAGCAGAAAGAGCTATTGTCTGATAAGAGAGACAGGAAGTGACCACAGCATTTAAGTAAATAAATGTAAACTTGCAACAGTGATAAGTGTCGATAATAAATACTGTAACAGTCTTGTGAAGGAGCACATCACAGAGGCCATTGAAATTGTCCTTGAGAAATTAACACCATAGCTTAAGTCTAAAGAATGAGTAGACACTACCACAATTTAGGAGGTGGGGCTGAGGCAAAATGGGATTGTGAGTAATCCCAGAGAGAGAAAAGAGCTTGCATGAAGCTCTTTGGAGTGTTTGAAGAAATGGGAAAATGCCAGTGGGACAGCAATACAGCAATTAAAGGATAAGGCAGGTAAGGACCAGATCATGTTGGACCTGGTCAGCTTCCCTTTTAAAAGGTTTCCATTTTGATCTCAGAACCATGAGAAGACATGGAAGTATTTCCAACAAAAGGATGGCATGACATTTATAGGCTGACTGTATTTGTGTTGTTTAAAAAAAAAAAGTCATACTGACTTTCATGTGAAAATGAGGTGAAGATGGACAAGAAGGAGAAGGTAGAGACAACTCAGGAGACCACCTCAGTAGCCCAGAAAAGAGAGAGTGGTAGTTCAGGTAGATATAGAAGGAAAATGGCAAATTTTGTGCATTGGGCATAAAACAGATATGATCATAGAGAGAATATAAGACAAGGGCAGTATGAAGGAAGGAGAGAAAGAAGTTAAAGGTGACATCTGGGTGTCTGGCATGCACACCTGAATGGTGGTGCTATTCACTGTGATGGAAGGTAAAGGAAGGTTTGTAGGTGAATTTATGAAAGTGATTCTGGGTATACAATATTTAGTCTAGGGCAGGTAAAGGGACAAAGGAAGCTGCTAACTATGAAGCATTCACACCAAACATACTTTGGAGGCCTGCATTTAGAAGTGGGAATCCTAGATTTAAGTTCTAGCTCCTTTCTGAATAGAAATAAAATTTGACTTGGGGCCTATGGTGTAAATTCTCTGAGCCCATTTGGAAAATGATTATAATAATGCCTGCCCTAAATTACCTAGTCCTAAAGTAAATGATTTTCATTTCTGCTAATGGAAAACAATGAAAGTGAAAGCCAACAGATGCAAAATGCACTGGCAGTGGACTGGTTCTAACTCAGGGCAAAGTGGCCTGGTAATATAAGAAAAAAAAAAATAACTCATGAAGGTCATATTAAAGGGGGCATAGAGCTGTCCAGAACAAGCAACAGGTATGGATTTATAGCCTCCTCTCCATGTCTTATAACTTACTTGCTTTAAAAATATGCTGTTGGAACAGTCAACCTATAGGCCAAGGTCCCATCAACTACCATCTTATAATGCCCAATTCCCTTGCTGTTTTCCAGGAGGAAAACACACCACACACACACACACACACAGACACATACACACACACACACTTCAGTTCAATTAAGGATGGAGTGGAGTGGGATTGAAGTAAAGAGAAATGGAAGACCTATATAGAAAACTGTTTAGCTATACATAGTTTGATTCAGGTAGCCTGTATTTGGATATTGGCTCTATCATTTACCATACGTTTCATCATTCCCAAGTTGTTTCAAGTTTCTTACATAACAAATATGGATAATTATAGTGCTTTCTTTACAGGTATCACTAGCTTGGTGATTAAATGAGATAATCTGTGTAATGCACTTAAACATATAGTTCCTGCTAAAGGATAAGAGTTTGGTAAATGGTAGTTTTCAATTAAGAATAGTAATAATTATATTGAGCAAATTCTATTTCTCAGTTCCAATTAAATATGAGCCCTGCTCCTTCTTTTTATATATTGACCTCATTTGGAACCCAGTAAGACATTTGCCATGTAATGTTAGTACAAGTACACATTGACCTTGGTTTCATACATAGATTTTTTGTACATTCTGCCTGAAACAGTAAACAATACTACTGCCTCACGGAGGACTCAGTGTTTCCTTCATTGAGACTTGGCAACATGGACTGATGTACCTTATAGGAAATAGAATATGTGATGCCACAAAATGAAGACAGCAATGGAGAACAGATAGTATATTATCCAGAAAGTAGGATGATGTTGCCTTTAAAGAAAATGTATTTCTTAAAATAAAGAGAACCAAGGGAGTTAAGCTTGTAGCTACTAAAAACTGCAGATCACTGGAGAGGCAGAAACCGTATCTATACTTTTTGCGGTTGGAAAATTTCCGGTCTTCTGAATGTAACTTTGCTGCTGTCATCTGGATCAGATGAAAAGCAATGGCCTCAGTGTTAGAGAAATGGTTCTGGTATTGTGATTTTGGGTACAAAGGGAGTAAAATAGAAAAGAGCAAAACAGAAGGGGGAAACATCCTTCACCACAGAGTGACCAAAAATGTAAGCCTGGTATGGAGCTACAGAGTAGGCAGCTGACTAAAGGGAGGCAGTTGCCATCTGAGAGCGCTGTCAAGTTCACAACCAATAGCATATTTTCTTTCTACCCTTTACTGTTTTGATCTTCTCTTGCTTCTTCTCCTCTCACTTGTACAGTTTTCTTCTTATGCCCCTGTGCAATCTTTAAGTTTACAAGCTAGTTGGGTAAGCAAAACACACCTGAAGTGCAAACACTTATATAGTACATAAACAAATGCAAATTGAAGTGGTGCATAAGAACCTAATTTGAAAATGCTGAGGGACTTGAAGTGTTTGAGTTGATCATCTCTTCCTGTTTCTTTTCTGTTGCTGTTTGAGTCATTCTCTCTTGTCTGCTCACAACACAGTGTGTGTCTAAATCCTGTTCCCATGTTCCCCAAGGGCCTAGCTGTGAAAGGATTCTGTTCTCTTTTCACAATATTTTGTCTCTGTGTGTGTCTTAGTGCTCTGAGGTTGTGGACAAGAGTGGAAATATAATAAACAGTGTGAGGTTTGCCTCTTTTTCGCTTTCACTTGACAGAGTTTCCTCCTAGGTTAGGAGCTTTTCAGTCACTCCAAGAAATGCAGTTCTCTGAGTTAAGCCTTGGATTGTCATAATCTAGATTTCATTCATTTGAATGCTACTGGATCCCATAATGCTTCAGATTGTAAGATTTTGGTGCATTTTAAAATTTGTAGTTATTAAGATCAGTTATAAGAGTATAACATGGCTTTAATTTACTAGTTCACAGTAAATGCCTTGGTGGGCTGTTAATGTTATTGGAAGCAGTAGTAGCAGTGAATGTGGTTGGAGAAGTCATGGTCCTGGAAGTAGTAGTAATAGTAGCAATAAAATTTTGATACTACAATGTTGATAAGCTTGGTCTAAAACATGTTGTTATCCTGTCTAGTTTGTATTGAGCCTGAATGCTGGCTCTTCTTAAATTCCTGTATTTAGTCTTTATCCAACAAGTGTTTTTGAGTGCTTACAGTGCTAGACACCGGGCACTAGGCACAGAGTAGGCATATATGCATGACTGTGTCTTCATGAATCACAAAGTTCAATAGGAAGAAGTTGACATTCATCAAATAAGCAAACAAATATCAAATTGCAACAGTGAGAAGTGCTTCAGAAGTGAGGAAGTAGTGTATGAGAGGGTATAATAGGAAAATCAGAAAAGACTTTCTTTACTTTGTCCTTTCCTTTCCCCCTTACTTTCATTTCCCTCTCTTCTCCCCTCCCCTCTCTTCCCCTCCCCTCCCCTCTCCTTTCCTTTCCTTTGGAGGCACTGCTTCAACTGGAGTTAACCAAGTGAACACAGAGCTTTACAAAGAACAGGACATGCAAAGGTTCTATGGGGGAAGGAAGTTATAACAACTGGGTAGGCAGGGGAGATTTTAAAAGGTATTATGGCTGGAGCAGAGGGATTACAGGTGAGGCAGTTGACGATAAGTTTAGAAAGATTGATTAGTCCATTTAAGGAGTTTTGTCTTTATCCTAAGAGCTGTGGGAACTAATTAAAAGGTGGTTGTTTTGTTTGATTTTTTTTGTTTTGCATTTCAAAAATGCATCTTTGTGGTTCAAGTGTAGAGAATGAATTGGAGAAGGCAGAGACAATAGTGTGGATCAGTTAGAAGACAACAGCAGAAAGCTACATGAGAGATGCTGGTACCATTAAGTACAGTGGCAATGAACTAGAAATAGAAGAATGTTTAGATTAGAAACTTGTGCAGGAGATTCTCCCCACAGGATCAGTGGTGGACTGCCTATGTGAAGGAAGGAATAAAAAGCAGCGTCAAGGATGATGCTTTAATTTCTAATATGTGACACAGAAAAAATAGGGGAACATTGTATTAGGGAACACTGGAAGATGATCAGATCATACAGAAATTATTTTGCATTTAATCTTATAGATGTTGAGTTAGGCATGAAGTTGTGACATACAGAAGATGTTAGGTAAACTGGATATACAATTTCGGATCTAGGAGAGAGGTTTAAGCTGAAGATACAGAGTCATCTGAGTGTGAGTGTTAACTAAAGTTCTGGGAGTGAAAGAAATCCTCTAGGAAGAGAAAATCAAGCAAGAAAAGCCATGTGGCACTTCAGCAGAGTCCATGGTGACGGATGGAGAAAGGTGAGTTTTCAGAGGGTAATGAAGAGCAATTAAAGAGGCAAAAGTAGAATCAGGAGTGAATTGGGTCACAAAAACCTGGAAACATATTACATAAAAGGAATAGCCATCAATTATAAAGTTTCTAAGAAGATAAAATAGTTATTCGAATGTATTTTAAAACATGAAGTTTTTTTTTATCACCTAACAGGAACTGTTTGATGGCATTATGGAATGGAAGTCAGGCTGGAGGGAGAAGAGGAATGAGTGGGAGGCAAGGAAATGGGGACAGCATATTGATATGACTTTCAAGAAATCTGCCAGTAGTAACAGGAAGAGTAGATAGAGGTGTTCAAATGCGGGATTCTGTTGATACTGCAGTAGTGATGGTGGTGGTGGTTTCAATTAATAAGAGACACTTGACTGTGCTTCAAAGTTAATGGGCAGGATCTAGTTGAAAAAGGGTAGTTAAATACACAGTATGGAAGATAAAATAATAAACCAAGGTTTCTAAGAAAATGGGGACAATGATACTCACAACACAAGTAGGACTACCCCGATATTGAAAAAAAAAACAGTTTTTTTTTTATTGTAACAGGAGGGAGGGAAAATAAGATGAGTGCATATGATGAGGGAGGTGCTGTCTTCTATTTCTCTAAAATAGGAAACAAAACCATCTTCAGCTAGAGAGAGGAAGGAAGCTTCAGAAAAGAAGATTGAGGAAGGTTTGAAACAGCTGCTATGGATAGAAGGGAAATGGATTCACTAAGTTAACACATTTGGATTTTTGGTCTGTGTTGAACATCCATTTGGGTATGGTATGAAATGGTAGTGAAAACAATTCACACAAGGCTTTCTCCAGCAGTGATTGGCTGCTTGAGTCTGGGCATTAAAAAGTACATAGTGCCACATTTGGATTCCTTTTTAGATTGTTGCCAAAAGGAAAACAAAAAGGCAAAGGATTTGGGGTATAAGCAAAAATATTATTGACATAATGCACTATAGAACTTTAGCTTGATAATAAGAGATGCAAAGAAAAAATAAAGCTGGTGATTTGGAAAAAAGTAGAGTGATTAACTCATTAAAAGACCAATGAGATTGGAGAACAGTTGAAATGAAACTGGTTGCACAAACTGGAAGAAGAGATGTTTGTAGGTCTGAATTTGTGATTTTGTAGATGAGCTATTTTACATGATAAGAAGATCCAAGATGTGATTGTGAGAGTAGATGGCTAAAATGAAGTGGAGACAATTAATGAAGATGACAGTGGGAAGAACTGAGAGTCCAGGTATTGGAGAAGTCATCTGCATGGTCACTGAAAGCACCTAGGTTATGTCAGGTTTGGGGCTGCAAAATATTGCAATCTACATAATAACATTTTCAAAGAATAACGGAGTGTGATTGGGAGATTACAGCAGAAGTTGACAAACTTTTTCTCTGAAGGGTCATGCTATGCTTTGAATATTTGTCCCCTTCAAAATCATTTTGAAATTTATTGTCATTGTAACAGTATTAAGACATGGGACCTTCTTTTTCTTCAAATTTTATTTTAAGTTCAGGGGTACATGTGCAGGATGTGCAGGTTTGTTATATAGGTAAATGTGTGCCATGGTAGTTTGCTGCACAGATCATTCCATCACCCAGGTATTAAGCCCAGCATCCATTAGCTATTCTTCCTGATGCTCTCCTTCACCCCACCACACCCTCCGACTGGCCCCAGTGTGTGTTGTACCCCCTCATGGGTCAGAATGATTTATAACAGAATGATTTATATTCCTTTGGGTATATACCAGTAACAGGATTGCTGGGTCAAATGGTATTTCTGCCTTTAGGTCTTTGAGAATGGCCACACTGTCTTCCACAATGGCTGAACTAATTTACACTCCCACCAACAGTGTAAAAGCATTCCTTTTTCTCAGCAACTTCACCAGCATCTGTTCTTTCTTGACTTTTTAATAATAGCCATTCTGAGTGGTGCAAGATGATATTTCCTTGTGGTTTTGATTTGCATTTCTCTAATTATCAGTGATGTTGAGCTTTTTTTCATATTTGTTGGCTGCATATGTGTCTTCTTTTGAGAAGTGTCTATTCATGTCCTGTGCCCACTTTTTAATGAGTTTGTTTTTTTTCTTGTAAATTTGTTTAAGTTCCTTTGTAGACACTGGATATTAGACCCCAGGCCCTTTAAGAGGTGATATAAGGGCTCCACTCTCCTGGAAAAGATTTGTGGCAATATAAAAATGTGTGTTTTACCCCCTCTTTTCTCTCTGTGGCTCTTCTGCTCTTCTGCCATGTGGGGAGCAGCATTCCTCCCTCCGAGGATGCAGCATTCAAAGTGCCATCTTGAAAGAGGACAGGACACTGGGCTCTAACCAGACACCAAACCTGCCGATGTTTTGATCTTGGACTTTCCAGCCTCAAGAACTGAGATAAACAAATATGTTTTTTAATAAGTTACCTAATCTCAGATATTCTTTTGCAGCATCACAAAACAGACTGAAATAGTCCAAATACTAAATATTTTAGGCTTTGTGGTCCATGTAGTCTCTGTCACAACTACTCAACTCTACCACTGTTGCATAAAAAGCATCACAGAGAATATGTAAATGAATGGGCCTGACTGTGTTCTAATTCAACTTTATTTACAAAAATAGGCAACAAGCCAGATTTGGCCCACAGGCCAAGGTTTATGACCTCTGAGTTAGAGGATAATAGCAGTGAATCAAGGAAGAAAGGGATTGTTTTGTTTTTCTTAAAATATGTTGCTCATAACTGACAATACTGGTACTGGAGATGGTTTTAGGTGATTCATGAAACAACTATAAAAGCTTTAATTGTGGAAAACTCTAAACAATATACAAAAATTACATAGAATAATTATGAAAATTATATAGAATAATTTCCCACATACTGAACATACAACTTCAACAATTATCAACTCATAGGCAATCTCATTTTATTTAAACCCTTATCAACTGCTGCCTTCCAAGATTACTTTGGAGAAAATGCAAGACTTCTTGTTTATTTTAGTATGAATCTTTAAAAGATAAAGATGTCATTTAAAAAAGCCATAATCTACCACCAAAACTAAAAAAAAAATAGTATTTAATATTATTCAATATCCCATCAGCCTGATAATGTTATATTTTGTTTTTTTTTTAAATTAGGATGCAGATAAACTAGATATATTGTGATTATTTGGAAATTCCCTTTTAATCTGAAAGCTATATTACATTTGTTATTTTTCCTTTGCGATATATTTGTTGAATAAATTTGATGATTTGTCCAGCCTGGATTTTGCTCTTATAGTCCCATAGTATCTATATGTTTTCACCTTATAGTTAGACTTATAGACTCTAAGTTATCTTATATTCTTGACAGAGACTTGATCACATTTAGGTTTTCTTTTTTCTTTTTTGTTTTTTGGCAAGACTACGTGATAGATGATGCATAGTTATATGAGAGGCACATAATTCTGGTCATATGATATTAAGAGCCACTGGTGAGCCTTGCCTACATCCATTAAATCATTATGATTTGCCGAATAGAAATATTCTATCATTCCCTAATTTATTAGCTTAAGTATTTCTATAAAGAGAAACTTCCTCTCATCAACTTATTATTTATTTGATGTATAGTTTGTATAAGAAAAGCAGAATAGATACTTGATTCTTTCCCTTTAATCACCAGTTTTAAAAATGAGTTGGTTAACTAGTATTTTTAGAAAGTGACCCATAAGTATTTTATGTTAAGTATCATGAATTTATATGAACTTAAACATACTGATGAATTTCAATTCATTACAGTTATTATCCTTATTTTACTGAAAATTTCCCATATATAAAACCTATTAATCCTTTGTTATATAAGTTGCAAATATTTTCCCAGTTTGTCATTTATTCTTACTTTCTTATATTGTTTGCAATGCAGCATGTTTCTTATTTTTATTAAATAAAATCTATTACTCTTTTCCCTTATTGGTCCTGATTTTAAGTTTTGGTCAAGAAAAGTTTTCTTCATTTCCAAATTATATAAGAATTTGCTCATAATTTCTGATACTTGCATGCTTTCTTTTATGAGCATTTAAATTTGTAATGTTAGGTTTCTGGTGCAAAATAAAAACACCTAAATTTACATTTTTATATATCTCTAATGCCTTCTTCTATATTTTCTACTTTTTTTCCCTTCTGTGATTCAGTTAGGTATTGACCCGTCTTCCAATCATAAACTCTATCTCTATGATGTCCAATAAGTTTTTACCCCATCAAATTAGTTCTTAATTTCTGATATTGTATTTTTAAGTTATTTGATCATGTTTGATAGATTTTTAATTTTTGATAAATTTGTCCACCTTTTGATCTACTTCCTCCATTTCTTCTCTGTTTTCTTGAGTATATGAAAAAGAGTTATTTTAAATCTTTGTTGGATAACTCCAAAGTCAGAAGCATTTGTTTGTCTGTTCCTATGTCTATTTTTCTCTTATTTTCTTTTTTTGCAACTTGCTCCACCATATCTCGTCTAAACCACTCTGTATTATTAAATATACTGCATCTATATCAAACTATAAAGTACACATATATAATAATATATGTATTAAACTCAACAGTTAAGTGTTAAATTAAGGATTTAAAGCAGCAGTACCCAACTTTTTGACACTAGGGACCGGCATGAAAGACAACTTTTCCATAGACTGTGGTGGAGGGGGATGGTTTGGGGATGATTCAAGTCTATTACATTTATTGTGCACTTTATTTGTATTATTATTACATTGTAATATATAATGAAATAATTATACAACTCACCATAACGTAGAATCAGTGGGAGCCCTGAGCTTGTCTTCCTGCAACTAGATGGTCCCATCTGGGGGTGATGGGAAACAGCAACAGATCATCAGGCATTAGATTCTCATAAGGAGCACACAACCTAGATCCCTCAAATGTGTAATTCACAATAGAGTTCGCACTCCTATGAAAATCTAATGCAGCCACTGATTTGGCAGGACACAGATCTCAGATGGTAATGCAAGTGATGGGGAGTAGCTGTAAATACAGATGAAGCTTTTCTTACTCACACACTGCTCACCTCCTGCTGTGTGGCCCCGTTCCTTAACAGGCCACGGACAAGTACCAGTCCATGGTCCAGGGGCTAAGAACCCCTGATTTAAAGAATTTCATGTTCTTTAACGAAATTAAGAGAAAAGAAAAGAAAAATAAATGTATGTATAGTTTTTATTTACTCACGTATGAAGACTACATATATAATTTTTCATATTTACTCACGTATTTACCATTTTTTGTGCTCTTTATTTTATCCCATGAATTGGAGTTACTGTTTGTTGTCATTTATTTTCAGCCTGAAGGACTTTAGTATTTCGTGTAAGACAAATCTACTTGCAATGAATTCTTTCAGATTTTTTCATTTTTAACTTTAAAGGATAATTTCAATGGATATAGAATTCAGAGTGGATTGTTTCTCTTTCTTTTAGCATTTTGAATATATCTTTCGATCTCCATTATTTCTGATTAAAATGAGCCACTAGTTATATTATTAGTCTGCTGAATGGGATGAGCTTTTGTTTTTGTTTGTTTGGTTGGTTGGTTTTTGCTCCTTTCAATTGCTACTTTTATAATTTAGTCTTTCTTTTTGGCTTCCAGAAGTTTGATTATGATGTGTCTTTTGGCTTTCAGAAGTTTGATTATGGGTGTCTCTTTGTGTTTGTCCTATTCAGGTTTTGTTAAAGTTCTTGTATGTGTAGATTAATTTTAAGAAAGTTTTTAAATAATCAAATATGTGAAGTTTTTGGCCATTTTTTCTTCAAATATTTGATCCATCCCCTTACTCTTTCACTTCTTTTTCTACTACTCCTGTTTCATGTATGTTACCATACTTGATACTGTCCTATATGGCTCTGAAGCTGTTTTCATTTCTTTCAATCCTTTTTCTCCCTTAAGATTAGATAATTTATATTGAACAATGTTCAAATACACTAATTCTTTCTTCAGCCATCTCAAATTTGCTATTGAGAACATCTAGTAAATTTCTTATTTTTGTTACTGACATTTCACCTCTAAAATATACATTTGCTTCATTTTATAGCTTTCTATTTCTCTACTAACATTTCCTATTTATTGAGTCATTGTCATATTTTGCTTTAATACTTTGAATAGACTAATAACAACTTCTTTGAAGTCTCTTAAATTCAACACCTGGGTCCACCCAGATTCAGCTGCAATTACTTTTTTTCCTGATTATGGGTCACACATTCCTGTTTCCTCCATGTCTCATAATTTTTTGTTGAAAACTGGACATTAAAAAATATATATATATTTATAGACAGACTATAGAACATATATGTATATGTTGCAACTCTATATTATGTCTTATTTTGGTTCATTTTGTTTCATTTTAGTAACTTACCTGTGCTTAAATTGAATGTCTCCTTTGCAATGCAAGGCCATTGATCTCTCTTCTCAGATTTTTATACTAATAGTTATTTTTTAATTTGGCTTGCAAGAAGTTGCCCCTGCATTGGCAAAGCCACTTTATTGGTCCAGCCGTGATTTTGGCAAAAGTTATGCTCAAATACTTAAATCCATTAGGCTTCCACTCTTTATGCATAGATTTGTGTGTCAATCAGGGAGTGCATTCAAAGTTGCAGCCAGTTATCCAGACTTCCTGGGCTTTTACATTTTGCTAGGCTCTTTCGGGTCTCCCTGACTCAGTGTGTAGTTTCCTAGTCAGGGTATAATCTGTGAAGTCCTTATCTTAGCCATTCCATGACTCTAGTTTCCAGGATCTCCATGTTAAAGGTCTTTCTGGTCTAGCACTGTCTTTGTTTTGTGCTGCTCTAACAGAATACCACAGACTGATACTTTAGAAAGGATAGACATTTATCTTCTCACAGTTCTGGAGGTTGAGAATGTCCAAGATCAAGCCATTGACATCTGGTGAGGGCCTGCTTGCTAAATCCTCTGGAGGGGAGAAATGCCATGTCCTCACATGGTGGAAGGCAGAAGGGCAAGAGACAAAAGGGGAATCAACTCGCCCTTTTATAATGGCATTAATGCCACTCATGAGAGCTCTGTCCTGTCACCTCCCAAAGGTTCCACCTTCTAATACTGCCACAATGGCAACCAAATTTCAACATGCATTTCAGAGGGGAGAAGCATTCAAATCATAGCAGCCACTCACTCCAAATGGGAATACAAACCCAAACTAACCAAGCTTCAGGTTTTTGGCACCTACGAAGTTTATGGTTAAAAGGTGAAAGGTTTCTATCCCTAGACCTAATTTAAGTCTGCCCATTGTGGAAAAAAAGCTGCTGCTTTTTGCAACCAGCTCCATGTGGCTGAAACTACATTTCTTAATGACCAGGTTGGAGAAGGGAATGGATGGAGCTGAGGCAAAAAGATTGAAGTCTCCTGCTGTTATTACTAAAGCTCTAGTGATTTTTCAATAAGAAATGCTTTGCAATTTAATGACTACCTTTAGTCAATTTCCACGGCCCTAAAATTGTTGTTTTTTTAAACACATTTCCCCAGTTTTGTACTTGTCTGTTTTTACTGACCTCCTCATGTCCCCATAACCAGAAGTATCTCATTCCTACACCCCATATTTTGATATTTATATTGTATCTTTATTTAAAAACATATATTTATCACTATTCCCTTTGTTATAACAATTATATATTCTTAGTGCTAAAGGTAAATAGATAATCAACATTTACAACTAACCTTTATGTAAATGCATCTCCAGTCTGAAATGTATTATATTGGAGAATCCTCAGGAAAGGCTCATAGCAGCAATATTCTCTGAGTTCTTGTGTAACTCTAACATCTTTCTGTAGTCTTTATTAAAAAAGACTTTATTAAAAAAGAATATAAAATCTTTGGCTCACATTTTCTTTCCCTGAGTATATTAACTATGTTACTCTATTGTTTTCTGGCAGAGGACTGCTATCAAAAAGCTAATAACAATCAGATTTTCTTTCCCCATATTTGACTTTGCTCAATACTTTTATATGAACATGCTTAAAGTTGTCCATTCTGGGTCTATTTTCCTATTTTGCAGTATAATCGTTTAATGTGCAGTTTCTAGTCATTTTTAATTTTGTTATATTTTTCTTGAATTATAGTTTTTAATATTTGTTCTGTTCCATTGCTTTCATCTTTTTTCTTTAATGTCTTTTATTGTACATATATTTTTATCTTCTTTGCATATCATTTCCTTTGAATCTCTTTTATCAACTTTTTTCTTTTTTTATAATTACATATTGCTTTATTTATTTCAAAATTTCCCTCATTCTATTTTGAAAATGAACTTTAATGAATTAACTTTTGTGTTTCTGTGTTTCTGGTTTCATTCTAATTTTGTCTTAGTTTCTGGAGTGATTTTTAAAAATTTATTATTTCTAACCCTTTCTCGAATTTCGTTACCTATGTTTTGTAAGCTTTTTTCTTCCACTGGACTCATTGGGAACTTTCCAAAATTGTGCACAATTTCATCATTTTATTTCTTTTAGCTCATTTTGAATAATTTGGCTATAGTTTTTATTTACTTTGTTGTCGTGTCTTGATAATATGCTCTCATTGTTGTAGGAATGTTATTTTGTTCTCTATTCTTTTTTTGCTTCTGGTATCTTTATAGGTTATTCTATCTCATTCCCTTTCTATCACTCATGCTTAAGTTAAATGCATTCTTATCACAGAGGAGTGGGCCAGCCTAGCTTTTCTAGAGTGTTCAGTATCCCTAAAGCCACCTCTTCTGTTATTTTCAAGATAAGTAATTTACCATTGTACTTTCTGAGTGTATTTCCTTTGCTTCTATCCCTCACTTTTACCTAAATTGCCTATTTGATTTCTCTTATTGGACCTGTCCTGTCTTATTGGATTCTATGTCCAGCAGTTTTTTCTCCCCATGGCATGTGTCCTGAGAAGTCCTTTCTGCTCCAGCACTGACAACCTTTTTCTTATTTTTCTTGAAGACACTGGTGATTTGGTGCCCGCAAACTCTCTTCTCCATTTCAGCTACTATTCTTGGATTAATCTACCTGTCTTTCCAGTGATTACCTGTTACTAGGCAGAGGGAGGTGGTATGGGTTCTCTAGTTCTAAGATACATCAGAAGCCCAGTTGATCTTCCTCTGTTTCTGCACAGTTGCTGATAACACAGTGGTTTAGTAGATTTTTCCCCACCAATTAAGAGGGATGTGTTGTTATTTAGTGTTCGTGTAGATATGATCTATGTATTTTTAGTTTTGTTACCCTATTTCTCTTCTTTGTTTTTATAGAGGGTTTCAGGTATATTCAAAAAGTAATGCCACTTATACTGCCAGCTTCCCAGATTCTGGACAAAATTTACAAAAATGTAATACTTATGTATTTGACTGATGTTCATTAAAATATAACTAACATATTTGGATTGCATGGACTTCAGAGATATTCAGTATATTTTAAATAAATATATATAAGTAAAACAATTACAATAATTTAAGAATAAAATTAGATAGTAATGGTCTTATGCAAATATGGCAAAAAATTATGATAGTAGAGATGGTATAGAAACAACTCCATTTGGAAGTGCTGTGATAGCTAAGTGATTTTTTTTCTCCTTAAGGGACAGGGGTCTTTTTTTTCAATTATGGGCTTGGAGTACTATTTGGAAACAGCAGTGGAGAGCAAGGAAAGCACTGATCCCACCTCCAAAACTTGAGGAATTAGAGTGCAAGAAAATATATAACCACTATTTGGAAATGCTGTGGGGAAGATGTACCCTAATGGGAAGATCTGGTTTTAATTAGGAAAAGGAGGAGGAAAGAGTTATCGGGAAAGAAGATAGATGATATTGATAAGAGATTAAAATATAACAAAGATCTAAAGGCTAGATATAAAATTTATAAACAGAAATATGCCATTAAAATGTATACTGTTATATAGCATATATTTATATATATATTTATATATATAATTTTTAGCCCTAAATTGGTGCTTTAATCTTCAGTTTCCTTTTCCTTGATCAGAAAGACTATAAAACTTCATAACCTAGCCTTTGCCTTTTTATTTTGATGGACTAATACTGTATAAAAGTTATACTGTTTTATAACACATATATATATATATATACACACACACAATGTTAGTAGCAATAAGAATGTTCATACTCAATGATCCATTAATTATACCTCAGAGAATTTATCTTAAGTAGCTGAATGGTCAGAAGAAAGCTATTAGCATGAGGATGATCCTTGCTATATAGCATGTAATGGTTTAAAATAAAGTAAAAAGTCCAAACTGAAAGAGCATAATGATTCAATAATTGGAAATGACTAAATGAATGATGATTAGTATATATGATAAAATGACATGAAGCCCCCATAAATTTAAATCACCTGTAGTTCAAGAATCACACAAAACATTCTAAAGTAACAACATATATAACATTCATTGGTAAACAGGATTGCAGACTATGAGAATACATGCATGTATGCAAACAAGATTTGAATATAGAAAAAAGAATATAAGATTTTTAGGATATTTGGATGGTAGAGTTGCCTTTATTTGTAAACTTCTTTTGATGCTATAGTTTAGTCACAAATTTATATGTATGTATATAAAACTTTCCCAATAGGAGAGACTACAAAATGGATATTTATCTTCTATTACCTTAAAAATGAAAATAATTAACACTGCTTCCTCAAAGTTTCCTTATATATGTTTGTGTCATTCCTTTGTGGGAGGAATGTTTATAAACTCTGGGAAGACTGTTACATATGAAGACTGTAAAAAGAACAGAATTTTAGGGCAGGAAAACTATTATGTATGATACTATAACTGTGGATACATGTCATTATACATTTGTCCAAACCCATAGAATGTGCAAAATTAAGAGTAAACCCTAATGTAAACTATGAACTTTGGGTGATAATGAAGTGCCAGTGTGGGTTCGTTAATTGTAACAAATGTACTGCTATGGAACAGGATGTCCACAGTGGGGGAGGCTGTGGGTGGGTAGAGGTAGTAGATATACTGGGAACTTTGTACTTTCTGCTCAATTTTGCTGTGAACCTAAAACTACTCCAAAAAATAAAGTCCAACAAAATAAAAAGACAGTTAAGGCTAGGTTATGAAGTTTTGTATTCTATCTGATCAAGGAAATGGAACCTGAAGATTAAAGCACCAATTTGGGGCCAAAGCAGAACATGCCAAATGATGAGTTTGATTCTGTTGGGGTCATTTCCTTGTAATTTTTCAGTGTTTAGCAACAATTCTGTGCTCCTCAGTGACTCCATTTAGCCACTTATACAATGAGGGCTATCGTGGGAGTTTGCCTCTCTGCTTCATAGGTGTACCCTGAGGACAGATGAATCCCTATACTAAAACTGTTTTTGTCTCTTTGATGAAAAGCACTTTACAAACCAATCAGAGATTCACATATTTTCTACCTTATGTTTTGTTACAGTTACACCAGATGAATGGAAAAGCAACCATATGATAGAAATAGAGATAAATCAGACTCTGGAAATACCATGCTTTCAAAATAGCTCCTCAGAAATTTCATCTGAGTTCACCTATGCATGGTCGGTGGTAAGTGTTGCCCTTTTCAGTGAATAACCACAATGGTCTTTAAACATTAATGAAGTAAAATGAATAAGCAGTAATATAGGGAAGGAAGCATACAAATAACAGGCAGGCATTATGCCAGTGGTGGGAAGAGGGGTAGGGAAGGAAGGAGAGGTCACTCAGATTCCTTCTCACAGGCAAGCCTCTGAGTCTATGAATGCAGTGAATTAATTTATAAATTTGCTTCTAAAGATTGATTTTTACTTCTATCTATATACCAAACCATGATTACAGAAAGAACAAAGTGTGATAGTGCCCTAGAAAGGAGCCATATTCAGCAGAAGCCCCTACTCACAGATACTTGTTTCACAAACAACATATACAGAGCTACAGACTCCTTTCTCCAAAAACACTTATTACTACATCCTGGGAAATATCCAACATTGGGTTAGATAGGGAAGCACAGACTCTAATGCTTGTGAAATATAAGCAGCAAATGTATATGAGACAAGCAGGCCTTGTATAAGAAACAGTCACTGCCCAGCTCTATTAATGCCACAGGGGGCTGCAGGCCTATAGTTGCCATGCCTTCTCATTAAAAAACAAAAAACAAACAAACAAAAGCCAGAAATCTGTATTTTTATGAAAAATTTTCCAATTTTAAAAATGATGTGTAGAGCAAAAATAAATAGTGGTCTATTATTTTGATGTGTAGAGCAAAAATAAGTACTGGTCTATTATTTTGCTAAGACACTGTAAAATATAACTCTAATTATAAATTTAAAAAATTTCACTGAGGATTCACTTTGGCAGTTATGGTGGGCCAACTATTAAGTTGCTTAACATGCTTAACATGTCCTGTGATGACTAAATTCTCCCACTACTTTTCTCTCCTTGAAATACTGCAGTGTTCATCTATACAGATCTTTATCTAATCGGATTTATGATTTAATTTGGCCTGTCCCTTAACATAACTGCATCAGTTATCTACTTTGTCTGCCTTTGTTATTTTATCATTAGTCTACCTTATTCTGCCTAATGCATCAGTTTATTTTTAAAATCTAAATTTAATCTTAAAAACTAAAATTGAGCTTTTTCTCATAACACGTAAACAAAATCAACATGAGGATAATAATAAATATGAAAGAATTGTGTCATTATAACTTTAATGTTAGTCAACCAAATGGCAGCTAGCTACTAACCAGTGTATGCAGTAAACCCCTAAAACTGTTAAAAACAAATGACAACAAAGAGACAAACACAATTATAGAGGTGATCATAAACATGATTTCAAGAATCACATAATAGGGCATTCATTTAGATGATACAGAATATGATTACTGTATGTTAATTTTTATATTTTTGTCAAAATGAAAACAAAGGATTTAAAAATTCTTATGAAACTCACAGATTCTCATGAATGTAACAGCTGGCACAATTTGGAAAATACTGTGATTCAGATGGCTGATTATTCATATTACAAGCTACCTAGATTTTTGTGGACAGTCTTGGAAACTAGACCCTATATATAAAAACATTTCCTTGGGTTTGTGCCAAACCCAAAATAATTGACTTGTACGAAGAACTTTAAATACAACCTACTGATAATTTTTCACTGTGTAGGTATTTTTCAGATAGTAAATAATAAAAAGAATTATATTTTAAAATAACTTTCCCAAATGGTTGTAAAACCTACAGTGTCTCTTTGTCATCTGTCACAAAACTCGTCTGCCCTTTTATAGGATTTGCTTTCCAAAAAGTAAGCCTTCCTGGACAGTAGGCCTATCATTAGGATGAGTATAAGTCCATTGTTCTTAATAAACATGATGCAACATAGTTCTGAGAAAAAGGTTAAGTGAGATAATTTCAGGAGGACAGAAATGTACTATACTAAACATTTTAGTAATGAAATGCATAGCTTGCTTAATATTTTCCACGAACAGAGCAGAAAGTTCCTATCTCAGTTATCACAAATTCATTAACAATGGCAACTGGTTTAATAAAGCCTTACTGTAGATATTTTTACTGTAGTGTTCTTATCTTGTCTCATGGGTATGTAATCTGTTTTTCTAAGCAAATGTAAAGCCTTCAGTATGTGTCTTTTATGTGAGTCTGAGCTTCTCCTGAACAAAAAGTTGTATCTCTCATTTCTTTTTTTTTCCAAAGTATAAATTCATATTTTGTAGGAAATGTAGTTTACAAAACAGTATCAATCGCTACCCCCAATCCAGATGACCCACTTTCCTCCGAAGGGGGACGTTTAGGTCCTATTCCACTGGGCAAGGGTAAAATGATTCAGTAATCTTCCAGGTTAACAGTAAATTCTTCTCCCAAGGCTGGGGCCGTCAAGGCACAGTCTGTATGAGGCTCACCCTGTCTGACCCTAGGCTGGGGCTCCTTGCTCGGTAGGCAGGAATTGGGGTTGGGGTGGGGGCTCAGGGAAGGGTCTGGACCCTGAGACTTCTGCTTACAGGAGGGTGCTGGGAAAACCCTGCCTTGGGTTGGGGAATCCCCTCTCTCCCAACTTTGGGGAACAGGGTGGGGAGGGAGTAAGTGGGACCCTGCTGCCTGGAGGGCTCAGGTCTGAGCAGCAGGGAGCCCTTAGTCCCCACTCTGGCAGATCTATTGGGAATTTACTACCTGAAGACAAATTATAGGTCTAGGGTCTTCTTTGTGATTTTGGGGGAGTCGAGGCATTGGGGGGTGAGAGGTATGGTCTAAGGTCACAGTCTGGGAGAGGAGTCCTTGGGATCAAGGGTTGTGCAGAAGCACCTTCCCCACCTCCTGCCTCATGAGATAAGGTTGCCAGGATTCCATTATCACGGTGAATTTCTCTGGGCTCGTGGGTTAGGGGTCATAGTGGAGCCACCAAGGTAGAAATCACAAATGGGACGCATGTGTGTTAACTGACAGTGGCCTGGCCAGAGGTCAGGGGGCACTAGATCCTTGGCAAGAAAGCTAAGGGATCAACAGGTGAGATGTGAGACACCAGGCGCATGGCAGCTCACACGTACATGGCCCGGGACATGACAAAGCATTTGCCCTGGTAGGAATCAGAGGGGCTGCTGTAGGACAGAGCATCATAGATGGGGTTGATCTTGTCCAGATACTCTTCCTCCTCCTCCCCCTCCTCATCCTCTAGATCCAGGGAAACGTCTTCCACAGCAGGTGGCCCTGGAGGCACCGGGATGGGGGACCCCAGGCTTGTGGCTCCAGGGTGCAAGGGTCCTGACCACTCTTCCAAGGTGGGCAGCTCATGGTATCGAGGCATTTCCTGCCCAGTGCATGAGGCGCCAGCGTCAAAGTAGGGGGTCTTGAGTGGGCTGTGCTCCGAGGCCCCCAGAGTGAAGAGCTGGGAGGGCATCTCCTGCTCCTCCAGCTTCTCTTTTGGGGTCGGCGGCTTGTAGGAGGGAGGTCCTTCCAGGCTGTGGGTTAGGAGGTAGGTCAAGGAGACTAAGACCAGGGCATCCCTCTGAATCCAGGGTTATGGCACATGCTGTTCCCTCTACCTGGGTCCCCCTTTTCCCTGCCCCCTTTTCTTGCCTGGAGTAAGAGGTTTTTTGTTTTGTTTTGTTTTTTGTTTTTTGTTTTTTTTTTTTTGTATTGCTCATTTCAAAAATCTCCAGCATCTAGTATAGAGTCTTAGAGCATAGGTACTCATAAATACTTAATAAATACTTGAATTAATTTATTTCTATTTGTCCCCTTTCCCCACAGTCTTATTCATTGTTCTCATATTAAATTAATGATCACTAAATTAATGCTGTTTGATTGTTTAATGAGTGGCAGCTCATTAAGTATCAACGACTTGACAACTGATGAGTCACCGTTTATCAAGTAGCTTCCTTTAAAGAAACTAAGAAGGCCATATAGACATTACCTTTGGATTCTGCCAGGACATTTAGAGTAAATGAATGCCAGAGAGTGCATCTAAGGTCACACAGTGAGAGGGTGAATCTTAAACATCCACTAGAACCTCAAGCCATGCTGCCACTTTAAAGAATGCACCATGATACCAACAACTTGAAGAATCTTTCTAAAGAAACCTTTCTTCAAAGGGAACATGGTGTTGGCAAATGTGCTGATTAAAATCCTATGGTACATTTCCTTTCAAAATGTCAAAATCTATTTGCTCCTCTCATTTACATCTATGCCCCACAGTATTGATGGCTGTAGGATTCAGCCAGTCTATTAAACCATCTAATGTCCTTATAAAGTAGATTACATAGGGTGGTTATAGTCTCCCTTAAATGAGAACAAACTTCCTAAGTAAGAGGAGGGAACAAACTGCCTGACAGTGCATAAACCATACCCTGGGCTCATGGTTAGAACATCCCACAGCAAGGAAGTAAAGGAACAGAATGGAAAAATCCCCACATTCATGCAAGTGCAGAAACCCATGATTAGTGTCTTTGGGCTGACCTATGCTCATCATAATAGTAAAAAACACACCCATGAGTAGAGATTTAAGATGTTAATGAGACATGCCATGTATCTACCAGCACGTACAACAATAGCACATGCACATCGGGAGGACCACCCCGAACATGCTTAATAGCAACACACCTTCCCACCCCTTCATGAATAATCATATGAGACTCTCATAAAGGGAGTTTCCCTAGTGTCAGTCAGCATCATCTCACCTTTGAGTAGCCCACTGTGATCAGCGGTGAGTGTACTTTTGCTTTGCAGTAAGCTCTCTTACCTCTTTTCATTTTGAACTTGCTCTCAAATTCTTTTGTGTGGTAAAGTCAAAAACAAACTGGTGCCACTGGCAACACTTATATTAGGGAATAAACTACAACTCTTGGTATCATAATTGTTACATGTCTGCAAAGGACACAAATATTCCAGCCAATCCATATTTTTGGTCTTTAATCTCTTCTTAAACTAAGAATAAGAATCATAAGATAAGCCTATTGTTCTTACAAACATTATATAATCTCTTTAGAAAGAGATTACAACATAGAAATGATGAAGGTGAGCTCAGGAGAGCAGAAACTTCCTATACTGAACTCTGGGAAGTTTCAAAGGCCTTCTGCCCCAAGTGACTCATGAAACCCTGGAAACAATTTACAAACTAAAATTATCTAAGTCACTGAAAAACAAAAGTGATGTCTTCCTGTTTGTGGAATTTTATAAAAGCTAATTAATTCAATTATGACCCTCATAGGAAAGGTTATAATTGGGATTCTGTCTCATAAAATAAACTCTTATGCTACATGTGCCTGATCTCATGCTAAGGCTGTGTTAAGTGTGTTAATGGGACAGACTCTGCATTTTGGGAAGTTACATCGCAGGACTGGGAATACACTGAGGTAGACGGGCATCAGGTGCAAATGGACAGTGTATCTAACATTCATCCAGCATGAGGGGTAACTAAGTAAACACAAAGGGTTAACTCTCTAATGGAAACTAATAATCTATGTGAATGTAGGAGTAATATATAAGAAATCCTAGAATATGTGTATTTAGATGGGATGCAGTTGGAAGCTGAAAGATAAGTGGTATTTTTTCCCATCTTATGCATTGGGACATAAGCATATAGTCATGAGGGAAATTCTGCAGGCTTATTCTGGAAGCTTCTAAATATACTCTAATATTCTGTTTTCATAGCAAACTATCATCCTTGTTTCCCACAGCATGAATTTCAGTTCAGTCCAATAAACATATATGAATCTGTTTTGAGCACTAAGTCCTGCAGGGATACAAAACTATATTGGACATATTTCCTACCATGACATACACCTTTAATAAAAATGTTAAAAATGGCAGCATGGGGAAAATAGTTCAATTCCGACTAGATGAACCTGGGAAAGCTTCTTAGAAAAGGTTATATCTGAGCTGGATAATTAAATAGTTGGCTAGCAAAAGACAGACATATACTACACCAAGACCCTGGGACCTTTAAGTACAAACTGGTAGTGCAGACGGGAAAATGCATGAGGGAATATTTGTTCCCAAAGTCAGTGAAAATAAAGAAATTCACGATTTTTCTCTTTAAAATCATGAAGAGAAGGACAAGAGTATTTCCAATTCAAACAATTCAATATTAGTGACAAAAGCACATAACTATAGATTCTCATCTATCTTAAAATTTTTATCTATAAATATATCTTCAACATGCTCTTATTTAATATCTGTGCTATTTATGTTAAAAGGTAAGTGGTACTATAGACAATGTTTGTTATGCTTATGGATGCCTCACTATTCAGAAAACAAAACTGTAACCTCTTACCTGATGGCAGCTAATTCTAATTGTCTTTAATAAAAAAATGAAGTGCCAACCAAACTACAAAGTGTTGATAACCAACAGCAATGGTTAGAAATATATTGTTCTGGTGCTCTAGAAAATGGATGTGGGGAGCTTCGCAAGCAGCTTGCTTTGACAGCACTGACTGGATGGAGAATAAATGGAGGAAATGTGAAGATAGGAAACAGTTTGGAGAAAAAAGGAGTAGCAATCAATACAGTTAACAGCAGTTATTGAATGAGCTCTGTACACTCAGCACCTGCCATGTGCTGTGGTCAATGCAGCCAGCTCTGACATGGAGCTGGTTTCAAGGAACTCAGGATAGCTCAGAGATGAAATATCATCACTAAATCAAGGAGGTTGAACATCCCAAGTCTGAAAACCTGAAATTCAAAATGCTCCAAAATCTGAAACTTTTTTAGCGCACACATGATGCTCAAAAGAAATGTTCAATGGATCATTTCAGATTTCAGATTTTCAGATTTAAGATGTTCAACTGGCATAATGTAAATAGTTCAAAATCCAAAACAATCTGAGCCTGAAACATTTCTGATACCAAGCATTTCAGATAAGGGGTACTCAACCTGTAGTACAAAGATTCCTCTTCTAAATTGAAAATTTTGATTCTAGTTCAAAAACAAAGCCTAAATGACTTATTTTAGGATTTGTCAAGTATTTAAGGGACATATAACAGCAGTTTCATGATTCAATAAGATCCCTTTCAGCAGTTATCATGCTAATTATTTTATCAAGCTCCTATACATAATTTAATTATGCATTTGTTTCTTTTCTGTGGCTCCTGATTTTCATATTTGTTTGTGTGTGCGTGTTTGTTCTTCTCCTTAAGTATATTTTTTAGTGCAAAAAATCTATTTAAAAATTATATTTAAAAATCTGAATTTTTAGATTTTTTTTTTTTTTGAGGCAGTGTCTCACTTTGCTGCCGAGGCCGGAGTGCAGTGACATAATCTTGGCTCACTGCAGCCTTGGCCTCCCCAGGCTCAGGTGATCCTCCCACCTCAGCCTCCCAAGGAACTGGGACCACAGGCATGTGCCACCATACCCAGCTAACTTTTTTTTTTTTGTGTATTTTTAGTAAAGACAGGGTTTCACCATGTTTCCCAGGCTGGTCTTGAATTCCTGGGCTCAAGAAATCCACCAGCCTTGGCCTCCCAAAGTGCTGGAATTACAGGCATGAGCCACCAAATCCAGCCCTTAAGTAGACTATAAGTAGGAAAGGCTAAGACTGTTTCTTTTACTACTTTTGTGAGACTGTATATAGCAAAGTCATTAACAGTGTGATATTTGGAGGGAAATTGCTGTTTTCAAGACCTGGATCTCCACTACTTACTGGCTATGAGACCTAAGGGCTGGGATTAGAGTGAAGCAAGGAAGGCCATTAACCTTGGAAGCAAAATTTAAGGCAGCACAAAAAAATTAGTGATAAAGATAAATATTTTAATACAAAATTTTTAAAAATCAGAAGTTAGGGAAAATCCATGGTGAGCAAAACATCAAATTTGTAAATAAAGGCAGACTGTTGCTTGTGTGTTTTTGAGACCTTGCTACATTTATATTGTTTAAGGAACAGTATTTTCCAATCAACTTGTTGTTCATGGCCATTGTGTCCCCCAAGGGCCAACCCTTATGGGTTGACATTGGCAAGAGAGCAGATTAAGCTATTCATGGCTTTATAACTGTCTTAATCTATTTTGTGCTGCTACATGTAACAGAATATCTGAAACTGAGAAATTTATAAACAGAAAATTTATTCTCTCAAGTTCTGGAGGCTGGGAAGTCCAAAATCAAGGTGCCAGCAAGTTAGAGCCTGGTCTCTGTGCTTCCAAGATGGCACCTTGAACGCTATGTTCTCCCGAGAGGACAAAAAAACTGTGTCCTCACATGGCAGAAGAGCAGAAGAGAGAGAACTCACTACTACAGGCACTTTGTAGAGTGGCATTAATCTATTTATGAGGGCAGAGCCCTTTGGATCTCCCATTAGGCTTCACCTCCCAACACTATGCCATTGGGGATTAAGTTTCAACATGAGTTTTGGAAGGGACAAAAACATTCAAACCATAGCAATGAATTTCCATAATTCCTCAGTTTAGCCAGGCACATAGTGAATACTCATGAGATAGCAGGTTGATCATAGGCTGGACTAGATAATAATAAGCTTGTATTATTGAACATCTATTAAGTGTCAGGACTAGAGTAAGTATATCATATATGTTACCTCATTAAATCTATATTTCCCATTAAAATGTGGGAGTCTACCAAGGTGTGAATTCATAAAGTTTTAGAAATACTTATTAATATTTTTTAAAGTGGACAATTTTTTTCTTTGAAGAACAGGAAAAGAAAAAACTGGTAGAAATAAGGCTGTCACATACAGGTTCTTGCCTCTATCAGTCTGTTTCCTGAAGACTAGGTTAGTTAAGAGCATTATTATCAAGTAGGAGTTGAGGTGTGCTCTAAACACCTATCACCAAAAGTGGGTCAATATGTCATACAAAGGCCCCTTACAATCAACAAATTGCCCTCACCCCTGTAATCTACAACTCACATGAAAGGTTCTAGCTTTCTAAAATTTCTATTACATTTCTCACTGTAGATACTTCAGAAGGGTTTTTTATTTATTATTATTTTATAGTTTGGTTCTTATTAGTACAAATTGTATCTGAGACTTATTTGTTCCCGGTTCTGGGCCTCCTTGCTTTTTGATGCTGTGACTTAAATACCTCTTACTTTGTGTGATCTTTGATCAAATTTTTAACCTCAATTTATTCTACATAGTTGTAAGGAGTAAATAAGACTTGAAAGGACTTTGCAGAATTCTTAGAATATAGTAGGTGCTGAATAAATTTAAACTATGACTAATAAGATTATGAAAGTTTAATAATGGTCATAACATAATACTATCATTATTTCTCCCTCTCCCAGTCCTAGGCATTTCGTTGTTTGCCTGTGCTAATTTTTTCACCTCTCCTCCCATTTGCTCTGTGAAGGCAGCCACTCATATGTAAGTTCTTGCTACTGCCCTCTTTATAACTGAAGACTCTAGAATGTCTCAGGATCTCCTTATCTTGTAGGTTACGGGGCATTCTTTGCAACTGAATCCCATCTTTCCCAATGAAGGAACAAACCCTTCTTTCTGCAAAAGTCAACTGCCCAGGGGAAAAAAGCAACCTTTGGATAAGTTGGAAGGTTTTGTATTTTTTCTCTATCAACTAAACCACCTAGTCACAATCTGCTATATAATAAAGAAAAAAGCAGTTTTTCTCACCAGTCTACAACTTCAGCATGTAACTGCTCTTTTTCCCACAACAAAGTGACAGTTGATGGAACTGTTCCAAATGGCATTCATATACTAAATGACCAAGGAGCATTTTCAACTCTAAAATCCTGACACACAAAAAAGCAAGAGGCTGCCAAACGTACCTGTGCCAAAAGATCTGCAGGGGGTACCTGCCTTCTTAATTATTGACCTCCAGACTTGCCAGTGCTGAGTGACATGCTCTCCACTTTCTTCTCCTGTCCCCACCCAATACTTAGAGCTCCTCTGGGGGATCCTATCTCTGTAATACAGTCTTTCTCCCTTCTTCTTTTGCTCTTCTTCTTTAGGAAAACAGCGGCACAGATTCTTGGGTCCTTCTTTCTAAGGGTATAAAGGTATGTAAATTGCTTCAGGAAAAAGAATTCAGCAGAGTGTGATTATTTGCAGGCAATAACACAATACTATCTGTATGTAAGACTGACACAAATCCTAGCCGGATTCAGCTAAAGAACTGTGTCTTACATAAGAGTTTCTACTAAGTATATTCTGGAATTTTCTATTTAAACTATTTAAGAAGTATACCTTAGTCCATCCTCTGTTTCTGCCCATACTTGAATGTGGTTTCCATTTCTTGTAGCCTGATCTGTCTCATTTTTAAAACTAGATATTCCAATTCATAGATCTTATCATTATTTTGTAACACTTCCCCCATTGAATGCACTCCTGTTTACCCTTCTCCATTTTACTTCCCTCCATTTCCCCTGATGACTGTACACAAGGATTCATCTGTTGTTTAGAGTTAGGCCAGTAGATGTCAGCCCTGGATCTCCTGAGTACCTTAAAAACAATTGTCCTAGCCATGGCCTTATCCCAGACAGACTGAATTAGAATCTCTAGAAGACAAGCTTGTGCATCAGAGTGTTTTAAAAGCAGCTCAACTGAGAATGTTGAGTCATACTAACAGGATATGAAGACCTAACCCATCCTCTACCCTTGTGCCCGTCAAGAATCCCCTCCTTACTGGGCCCCTAGTGAGCACTTTTATTGACATCAACCAACACTGTGACACCCCAGGGAGTTTGTCCAAAAAAATTCCAGGCACAGAGAGAATAATAGGGCTTTTCATCACAGACCGAAGAAAGGATATGGGATAGAAGAACCAAGTACCTCAAATATACTCTGATCTCCAAAATTCAGAGTAACATTTTCAGGCTACTCTTCATGCATCCTCTTTGAAGCTAACACAAACACAGAAGAAAGGGAATAAGGTTAGGACCAGAACAAGGCTGTGAAAGGAGGCAAGGAGCTGCCCAGGGCACAAAATTTAAGGAGGTACTCACTGTTGGGTGTCAACATTTCACTTGCAAGACTTTGAGAATGCCACTTTACCTGATCCTAGTCCAGGCTTGGGGAGGAGCTGAAAAGAGTCATTTTCTAAAGGAATTTAGGGATAGCTGTAATCATCCAGTTTAAATGAAGATTTTATGAAATCTTCACACTGATACAGTCTTCTCATCTTAGCAGTAAGATGTCAGAACTTCTTAAATGAAAATTAAAATCTGCCATTAGTCCTGCCCATTCCAAACCCCAAATCCTGCTCCAGGTATACAGTTCCTAGAAGATTATGAAGGAGAAGGTCTAGTCAGAAGAACAGAATGTTTCCATTTGTTAGGAGAGGGTAACAATAGTTTTTTAACTGAAAGTCAAGTGTATCATACTTTCTCTAGTAATATACTGAATGTCTTCTAATTTCAATCCTTCATTCTTCCTCTCTACTTTACAAAAAATAAATGAATCAGTGCTTGTCGAATGCCTAGTTCAGAGCTGGCACAGTTGAGGACTCAATAACTGGTAACAATTTTTCTCACCAGGAGGATAATGGAACTCAGGAAACACTTATCTCCCAAAATCACCTCATCAGCAATTCCACATTACTTAAAGATAGAATCAAGCTTGGTACAGACTACAGACTCCACCTCTCTCCAGTCCAAATCTTCGATGATGGGCGGAAGTTCTCTTGCCACATTAGAGTCGGTCCTAACAAAATCTTGAGGAGCTCCACCACAGTCAAGGTTTTTGGTAAGGGCTTTTGTTCTACAGACTCACTGGCATCCTCCTGTCTCCTGCCCTGCTCTTTCTTGAAGAGGAAGCACCCTATTATGCTGCAGAGCAGCCACATGTGGGTAACAGTGCTGGAGTCTGTTTCCCTGGATACTTGTCATTCTTGTTGGGCAAGGGGCTGAGGGTAGGATGCTAAAGAATGATGATTCCGTTAACAGAATAAAATCATACAGAAATCAATAATTTTCTGTATTGGTCAGTTTTCTGTTGCTTACAATGAAATACCTGAAACTGAGTAATTTGTAAAGAAAAGGAATTTATTACTTACAGTTATGGAGGCTAAGTCCAAGGTCGAGGGGATGCATCTGGTAAGAGCCTTCTTGCTGATGGGGACTCTCTGAAGAATCCCAAGGTGGCACACGGTATCACATGGCGAGGGGACAGAGTTTGCTAATGTGCTAACTCAGGTCTCTCTTCCTCTTATTATAAGGCCACCAGTTTCCCTCCCATTATAACTCATGACTCCAGTAACCCATTAATCCATCAATGGATTAATCTTATTCATAAGGGCAGAGACCTCATGATTCAATCACCTCTGAAAGGCCCCAGTTCTCAATACTGCCACACTGGAGATTAAGTTTCAATATGAATTTTGGAGTGGACATTCAAACCATAACAGACAGATCAATTTCCTGGTGACCACTATCTTATTTACAATGCTAATATTTCTCAGAATACTGGAAATCTCTTTAATTGTAACTGCCAAAGTCTAATTGCTTGGTTGTCTAATTATCTTAGTTGCTTGCTTGAGCAAGGTGGAGTAAAGTCAGTGAGAAAAGGAAGGTGATAAATATAGCCCCAGAGAAACTGCAGAAGTTCCTCCTCCCCTGCTATCCTGCCAAGGCCCAGCTGGGGTGAGACCATCCAGGTCCAGCCCTTCCAGCAAAGGAGCCTTTAGGAAAGGCCCTCTGAACCTGCACTCTCAGGAGTGTGGAGCTGAGCTGTGAAATCCACTGTGGCCTCACTCAAAATGCAGACTACCTGCAGGGTGCCAATTTAAGGAGGAAAGGTTGAAATTCTATTTTCCCCAGTGGTACAAGGAAGTACCACTAATTAATAAACACCATTAATGAAGGGAAGCCTCTGCCTTTGGATGTTTTTTTCATTTTTTGTGACAAAGATCTGTGTTTTTTAGAAAATCAATTTTAAAGAAGGCAAAGAGAATAGCAGTGAGGTGGATAGACAATTAATTATTTTTGAAAATGAGATAAACAAAGAGAAAATAACTTCACAAACCTATGGACACAGGCTGCTAGATTGTTCCTCAATTCTCTAAAGGGCAGAGCAAGCAAAAAAAAAATTATTTGGAATTGTATTGCCTTATTATTGGCAGTCATACAATTTAGTATTTTGAAGAAAACACAAAATTGCCTCCCCCTTCCCTCCTCTGTCCTCCCCTTCCCTCTGCATCCTCCCTCTTCTCTTTCTCTTCATCTCTCCTCAGGGATGGACTAGGCAATAATCATCCCTGATGATCAGGTTCCTTACGGAGCCTAAACAGTGTCCTGTGAAGAGTTGGAAACAAGCTGTTCATCTCTTTTGCTATCACCATTTGTTTATTTACCAGGCTGTGACTGTCTTAGTGCAAACATGAAACTGCTTCATCTGGTCTATTGTCAAACCAATGAAGGCAGCCATCCTCAATGTGGAAAGAAATATCAATTTTAATCTAGGCAAGCTGTGTCCCCTATTGATCAAGACTTTTTGCATCATAACTTGATCTAATTGCCTTGTCAACATTTATGCTGTGTCCTGTATCTCTTTGCTGCATTAAAATACCTCTATCTTGATCTTAAATGTTTTTCACCCTTTTATTTCTCATTTTTATCACCCTATTGGATTCTACAGCTCTTTGTCTCTACATTTCTCTTGTTTCTTCTTTGAAGTCCTTTTGGTGGATGCTTAAAAATATGAAAACCTGCCTGCTTGTTCAGAAAATTAGATTTTTCATGCTTCTGGGTTTTTGCATTTAGTAAATTGGCTGGGGGGGTTGTGTTTGGGTGGAGTCTCATCCAGTCCTTAACCTATTTTGAGGTGTTACCCAAGTATATATTGTGGCCCTGACCACATATAAGAACCTACTTTACATCCCTTGGTGATTCCTCATATAGAATAAGTCTCCCCAAAACACCCATGAAAATCTTGAAATCAATACCCAAATATATATTAGATCTATTCCACATGCCTTAAATCCAGCATATTTCTTCTTCCCAAACAATGCCCATTGCTCAACTCTTCATTGTTTAACAGACCAGGGACAAGAGGGGCTACTCCAGCAATTTTGCCACTTCCTGCATCTCCTTCACTGGTCTCCTTTGGTTTTCCTTTCCTTGGCAGGGAGTCACCTGCCCATCACAGGGTTCTGTTCCACTCCTAAATTCCAAATCTGATTGTCCTCAGCCTCAAATAAAATCTGTCTCACCCTGTCACCTCTGCAATTTTTAGTAGTTGTTCTTTCTTTCAGGGCTTTTATTCTGCTGGTATTTGTTAACAGGAGGTAAGAGATACCTCTCCATCCATTAGTGTTTCAGGTTATATCTTGGTTTTGGGTTCCCCTGAAATAAAACATCGAGATAAGGATTGGGGTTAATTTATTTGAAAGGCCATCCTGGGAAACATCAGAAAAGGAGTGAGAAAGTGACTCAGGGAAGGGAAGGAAGATAAGAAAATGTACAAGATTATATCAGTTAGCACCATAGGTTTAGAGCTCATCTTACTGGGAGACAGCATAGAACACACATCAGAGTTATCCCACATGAAGGGCAAGAAAGCTGGGGTATTCATCTACCATCTCTCCATCTGTTATCACTATTAACTCTCTGGGACTCCCAGTTTTTACTACTTGTGGACTAAGTGTACTCCCATAATCTCAATAAATCATTATGCAAAGAGTCATCTAGTCATCAAAGAGTTATCCCAGTAAGAGATCTTCAGTATGCCAAGGTAAATGGCTAGTGGCTGTAGCAGGCACTGACAGCATCTGTGACTGGAAGTTTAGCATTCTTTCCACTGAGTCATAGAAGGCTGTGTTTGCTGTGCTCAAGAATTTACTTGAAGCCACTTCTGTTCAACACGATGTACTTAATGTCTAGTTTGTGCTGGGCACAGTTAAGTGCTGGAGATGAAGAAATTGATAAAATACTGGCTCAGAGGCACTTAAAATCTAGTAAAACAACAAAATCACTGAAATATTCCCTGATATTTCCTAGTGCCAAGCAACCAAACAAGAATCAAGTGTTTCTCTGCTCCACTTCAGGGACCTTTATAATGAGACTTTATTTCTAAGCTGCATTAGTCCATTTTCATGCTGCTGATAAAGACATACCCAAAACTGGGAAGAAAAAGAGGTTTAGTTGGACTTACAGTTCCACATGGCTGGGGAGGCTCAGAATCATGGCAGGAGGTGAAAGGCACTTCTTACATGGCAGCAGCAACAGAAAAATGAGGAAAATCAAAAGCATAAATGCCTGATAAACCCATTAGATCTCATGAGACTTATTCACTATCATGAGAATAGCATGGTAAAGACCAGCCCTCATGATTCAATTGCCTCCCACCAGGTCCCTTCTGGGAGACACAATTCAAGTTGAGATTTGGGTGGGGACACAGCCAAACCATATAATTTCACCCATGACCTGTCCCAAATCTCATGTCCTGACATTTCAAAATCAATCATGCCTTCCCAACAGTCCCCCAAATTCTCAACCCATTTCAGCATTAACCCAAAAGTCCAAGTCCAAAGTCCCATCTGAGACAAGGCAAGTCCCTTCTGCCTATGAGCCTGTAAAATCAGACGCAAGTTAGTTACTTTCTAGATATAATGGGGGTATAAGCATTCAGTAAATACAACCATTCTAAATGGGAGAAATTGGCCAAAACAAAGGGGCTACAGGCCCCATGCAAGTCCAAAATCCAAAAGGGCAGTCAAATCTTAAAGTTCCAAAATGATCTCCTTTGACTCTATGTCTTGCATCTGGGTCACACAGATGCAAGAGGTAGGTTCCCATGGTCTTAGGCAGTTCCACCCCTGTGGCTTTACAGGGTACAGCATCCCTCCTGGCTACTTTCACAGGCTAGTGTTGAGTGTCTGCCGCTTTTTCAGGAGCACAGCGCAATCTGTTGGTGGATCTACCATTCTGGGGTCTGGAGGATGGTGGCCCTCTTCTCACAGCTCCACTAGTCAGTGCCCCATTAGGGACTCTGTGTGGGAGCTCCAACCCCACATTTCCCTTCTGCACTGCCCTAGCAGAGGTTCTTCATGAGGGCCCTGCCCTTGCAGCAAACTTTTGCTGGGTATTCAGACATTTCCATAAATCTTCTGAAATCTAGGCAGATGTTCCCAAACCTCAATTCTTGACTTCTCTGCACGCACAGGCTCAACACCATGTGGAAGCTGCCAAGGCTTGGGGCTTCCACACTTTTAGAAGCAATGGCCCAAGCTGCACGTTGGCCCCTTTCAGCCATAGCTGGAATGGCTGGGACACAGGGCACCAAGTCCCGAGGCTGCACACAGCAAGGGGACCCTGGGCCCAGCCCAGGAAACCACTTTTTCCTCCTGGGCCTCTGGGACTGTGATGGGAGGGGCTGCTGTGAAGGTCTCTGAGATGGCCTGGAGACATTTTCCCCATGGTCTTGGAGATTAACATTAGGCTTCTTCCTACTTATGCAAATTTCTGCAGCCAGCTTGAATTTCTCCCTAGAAAATGGGTTTCTCTTTTCTATTGCATAGTCAGGCTGCAAATTTTCCAAACTTTCATGCTCTGCTTCCCTTATAAAACTGAGTGCCTTTAACAGCACCCAATACACCTCTCGAATGCTTTGCTGCTTAGAAATTTCTCCTGCCAGACACCCTAAATCATCTCTCGTAAGTTCAAAGTTCCACAAATCTCTAGGGCATAGGCAAAATGCTGCCAGTCTCTTTGCTAAAAGATAACAAGAGTCACCTTTGCTCCAGTTCCCAACAAGTTCCTCATCTCTATCTGAGACCACTTCAGACTCAACCTTATTGTTCATATCACCATCAGCATTTTTGTCAAAGTGATTCAACAAATCTCCAGGAGGTTCCAAACTTTACAACATTTTCTTGTCTTCTTCTGAGCCCTCCAAACTGTTTCATCCTCTGCCTGTTACCCAGTTCCAAAGTTGCATCCACATTTTTGGGTATCTTTTCAGCAACACTCGACTGTACTGGTACTAATTTACTGTATTAGTCTGTTTTCACACTGCTGATAAAGACATACCCAAGCCTGGGAAGAAAAAGAAGTTTAATTGGGCTTACAGTTCCACATGGCTGGGGAGGCCTCAGAATCATGGTGCATGGTGAAAGGCACTTCTTACACAGCAATGGGAAGAGAAAAATGGGGAGAAGCAAAGGCGGAAATCCCTGATAGACCCACCAGATCTCATGAAACGTATTCACTATCATGAGAATAGCATGGGAAAGACCAGCCCCCGTGATTCAATTACCTCTCGCTGGGTCTCTTCCACAACACATGGGAATTCTGGGAGATATAATTCAAGTTGAGATTTGAGTGAGGACACAGCCGAACCATATCATAAGCCTTTGGACACGTAGAACATTGCTCTTTTCTCTCCCTCCCCACCACCCATCCTCTGCTTGCACTACCAGTCTTCCACATTCCCAATTTTACTTGACTCATCACTGATAACTACATCACATCTTCCAAAAGCCTCCTCCTATCCTCCAAGGTTAGGTTAGAAAATTTATTTAAAAGCTGTCTTCAGAAGAGTTAAGGCATATTCAGAGAAGGACTGTGTGGTAGATAGAGCTCCCTCTCCCCTCTCCCCTCTCCCCTCTCCCCTCTCCCCTCTCCCCTCCCCCCTCCCCCGTCTCCCCTCTCCCCTCTCCCCTCTCCCCTCTCCCCTCTTTCCACGGTCTCCCTCTGATGCCGAGCCGAAGCTGGACGGTACTGCTGCCATCTCAGCTCACTGCAACCTCCCTGCCCGATTCTCCTGCCTCAGCCTGCCGAGTGCCTGCGATTGCAGGCGTGCGCCGCCACGCCTGACTGGTTTTCGAATTTTTTTGGTGGAGACGGGGTTTCGATGTGTCAGCTGGGCTGGTCTCCAGCTCCTAACCGCGAGTGATCCGCCAGCCTCGGCCTCCCGAGGTGCCGGGATTGCAGACGGAGTCTCGTTAACTCAGTGCTCAATGGCGCCCAGGCTGGAGTGCAGTGGCGTGATCTCGGCTCGCTACAACCACCTCCCAGCCGCCTGCCTTGGCCTCCCTAAGTGCCGAGATTGCAGCCTCTGCCTGGCAGCCACCCCGTCTGGGAAGTGAGGAGCGTCTCCGCCTGACTGCCCATCGTCTGGGATGTGAGGAGCCCCTCTGCCTGGCTGCCCAGTCTGGAAAGTGAGGAGCGTCTCTGCCCGGCCGCCATCCCATCTAGGAAGTGAGGAGCGCCTCTTCCCGGCCGCCATCACATCTGGGAAGTGAGGAGCGTCTCTGCCCAGCCGCCCATCATCTGAGATGTGGGGAGCACCTCTGCCCTGCTGCCCCGTCCGGGATGTGAGGAGTGTCTCTGCCCGGCCGCCCTGTCTGAGAAGTGAGGAGACCCTCTGCCTGGCAACCGCCCCGTCTGAGAAGTGAGGAGCCCCTCCGCCCGGCAGCCACCCCGTCTGAGAAGTGAGGAGCGTCCTCCCTCCTCATCTGGGAGGGAGGTGGGGGGGTCAGCCCCCCGCCTGGCCAGCCGCCCCGTCCGGGAGGTGAGGGGCACCTCTGCCCGGCTGCCCCTACCGGGAAGTGAGGAGCCCCTCTGCCCGGCCAGCCGCCCCGTCCGGGAGGGAGGTGGGGGGGTCAGCCCCCCTCCCGGCCAGCCGCCCCATCCGGGAGGGAGGTGGGGGGGTCAGCCCCCCGCCCGGCCAGCCGCCCCGTCCGGGAGGGAGGTGGGGGGATCAGCCCCCCGCCTGGCCAGCCGCCCCATCCGGGAGGGAGGTGGGGGGATCAGCCCCCTGCCCGGCCAGCCGCCCTGTCCAGGAGGTGGGGGGGGCGCCTCTGCCCGGCCGCCCCTACTGGGAAGTGAGGAGCCCCTCTGCCCGGCCAGCCGCTCTGTCTGGGAGGGAGGTGGGGGGGTCAGCCCCCAGCCCGGCCAGCCGCCCCGTCCGGGAGGGAGGTGGGGGGGTTAGCCCCCCGCCTGGCCAGCCGCCCCATCCGGGAGGTGAGGGGCGCCTCTGCCCGGCCGCCCCTTCTGGGAAGTGAGGAGCCCCTCTGCCTGGCCAGCCGCCCCGTCCGGGAGGGAGGTGGGGGGGTCAGCCCCCCGCCCGGCCAGCCGCCCCGTCCGGGAGGGAGGTGGGGGGGTCAGCCCCCCGCCCGGCCAGCCGCCCCGTCCGGGAGGGAGGTGGGGGGTCAGCCCCCCGCCCGGCCAGCCGCCCCGTCCGGGAGGGAGGTGGGGGGGTCAGCCCCCCGCCCGGCCAGCCGCCCCGTCCGGGAGGGAGGTGGGGGGGTCAGCCCCCCGCCCGGCCAGCCGCCCCGTCCGGGAGGGAGGTGGGGGGGTCAGCCCCCCGCCCGGCCAGCCGCCCCGTCCGGGAGGGAGGTGGGGGGTCAGCCCCCCGCCCGGCCAGCCGCCCCGTCCGGGAGGGAGGTGGGGGGGTCAGCCCCCCACCCGGCCAGCCGCCCCGTCCGGGAGGGAGGTGGGGGGATCAGCCCCCCGCCCGGCCAGCCACCCTGTCCGGGAGGTGAGGGGCGCCTCTGCCCGGCCGCCCCTACAGGGAAGTGAGGAGCCCCTCTGCCCGGCCAGCCGCCCCCTCCGGGAGGGAGGTGGGGGGGTCAGCCCCCCGCCGGGCCAGCCGCCCCGTCGGGGAAGTGAGGGGCACCTCTGCCTGGCCGCCCCTACTGGGAAGTGAGGAGCCCCTCTGCCCGGCCAGCCGCCCTGTCCGGGAGGGAGGTGGGGGGTCAGCCCCCCGCCCGGCCAGCCGCCCCGTCCGGGAGGGAGGTGGGGGGGGTCAGCCCCCCGCCCGGCCAGCCGCCCTGTCCGGGAGGTGAGGGGCGCTTCTGCCCGGCCGCCCCTACTGGGAAGTGAGGAGCTCCTCTGCCCGGCCACCACCCCATCTGGGAGGTGTACTCAACAGCTCATTGAGAACGGGCCATGAAGACAATGGCGGTTTTGTGGAATAGAAAGGGGGGAAAGGTGGGGAAAAGATTGAGAAATCGGATGGTTGCTGTGTCTGTGTAGAAAGAGGTAGACATGGGAGACTTTTCATTTTGTTCTGTACTAAGAAAAATTCTTCTGCCTTGGGATCCTGTTGATCTGTGACCTTACCCCCAACCCTGTGCTCTCTGAAACATGTGCTGTATCCACTCAGGGTTGAATGGATTAAGGGCGGTGCAAGATGTGCTTTGTTAAACAGATGCTTGAAGGCAGCATGTTCGTTAAGAGTCATCACCACTCCTTAATCTCAAGTACCCAGGGACACAAACACTGCGGAAGGCCGCAGGGTCCTCTGCCTAGGAAAACCAGAGAACTTTGTTCACTTGTTTATCTGCTGACCTTCCCTCCACTATTGTCCTGTGACCCTGCCAAATCCCCCTCTGCGAGAAACACCCAAGAATGATCAATAAAAAAGAAAAAAAAAAAAAAAAAAAAAAACTGTCTTCAAATCCTACATGTCCTTAATCATTGCACTTATCTCAGTGTATTATAACTTCCAGTTTGTTTATCTGTATTCCCATGAAACTGTAGATTTCTTAAGAACAGTGAATATTATTTGTCCACATTTGTTTCCTAAGCCTCTAGCATACTGCCAGGTACACAGTGGGCCTGGCAGTATTATATTAATAAATATTAATTTATAAATATTAATATTTAATGAATGAAGATGCTTATAGACACACACACACATACACACACTAGTGGCCAGGTAGGATGACATTTGGTGTCACTAATTATGTTTTATTTGCCTTTAAGCTAAACCAGAAATCCCTGTGATTGTGGAAAATAACTCCACGGATGTCTTGGTAGAGGTGAGTCACATAAAAGCCTTTGAAAATCTACAGTATTACATGTAAGGTGTGTCAGGTTGCATAGTTGCCAGGAATGTTCTCTCAAAGAACTTTACTCCTTGGCCCTTGACCAATTAACTGCTAATAGGGATGAAGGGAAGCTGGGTTGTTTCTAGAAAGTGAATGGGAATTTTTACTTTTAGACTAAGGGCTCTCAGAATGTTTGATGTGCACTTTTAGTCCTTAAATTTCTCAGAAAAAAAATAGTCACAATTGTTTAAACTTCCCTTTTATAAAAATTCAGGTGGATAGTGAGGACAAAGTAGGGCAGAAAGCTGTGTGAGCCCTGGTGTAAGAAGGAGGCTTTTGCTCAGCTAATGTTTAATTTGTTTTAATCCATTTCCTTTACCCACTTTCCCATTTTTTTATTTCAAAGTGACAGGAGGAGATATGCCCTCCTGTACTCGTGCAGAACCCTGGGTATGTCTTTGGTAGTAATGAAGAAGGGCAGGAGAAAAAAGAAAATTGAATAGGGACCTCTGACTTAACTTCTTCTGGGTGGTAGTTACCAGCCTCTAGTCACTAGGATCTGGACTCAATTTCTCACTCTTTCTCTTGCGAGCTGTGACCTTGGGCAAATTACTTCATGTCTTTGCAGTCAGTTTCCCCATCTATATGAATTGAATAATAATAGTATCTTCACATTGTTGCTGTTTTTAAAAATTAAATAATGTATGAAAAAATCTAAGTACAGTGTGTGGCATATATTAAGTGTTTAATAAACATTATTGTTCTTGTTTTTATTGTTATTATCTGCGTTAATCAACTGTCTTGTGGCCTTATGACTTTAGCCAAGCTTTTAAAAACCCTAAGTAAAAAATATACTCATTAATTCTCTAACATTTTCTATTACATGGGGTGAGAGAAAATTATATTCATTCTAGTTTCTTCTCGCACCAATAACATTAAATAACTTACAATCTCTGGTCTTACTGAATATTAGTCATTTAATTTGATAATTGCATATAAATCATAGCTTAGATTCTTTGAGATGGTTTTGCATGACTTGGAAAAATAACTTCCGAGTAGTTGTGTCTTTTGCCAGTTTCATATATTAGTCTGTTAGGTAACTGCTTGTATTAGTCCATTTTCATGCTGCCAATAAAGACATACCCAAGACTGGGTAATTTATACAGGGAAAAGAGTTTAATTGGACTTACAGTTGCACATAGCTGGGGAAGCCTGACAATCATGGCGGAAGGCAAGAAGGAGCACATCATGTCTTACATGGATGGCAGAGGGCAAAAAGACAATGTGCAGGAAAACTCCCCCTTATAATAACCATCAGCTCTCATGAGACTTACTCACTATCATGAGAACAGCACAGGAAAGTCCCCATGCTTCACTTACCTCCCACCAGGTCCCTCCCACAACACGTGGGAATTCGAGATTAGATTTGGGTGGTGACAGAGCCAAACCATATCATTACACTTCTGACCTCTCCCAAATCTCATGTCCTCACATTTCAAAACCAATCATTCCTTTCCAACAGTCCCCCAAAGTCTTAACTCACTGCAGCATTAACTCAAAAGTCCAGAGTCCAAAGTCTCATCTGAGATAAGGCAAGTCCCTTCTGCCTATGAACCTGTAAAATCAAAAGCATGTTAGTTACATCCTAGATACAATGGAGTACAGGTATTGGATAAATACAGCCATTCCAAATGGAAGACATTGGCCAAAACAAGTCTGAAATCCAGCAGGGCAGTCAAATCTTAAGGCTCCAAAATGATCTCCTTTGACTCCAAGACTCATATCCACGTCATGCAGATGCAAGAGGTGGGTTCCCATAGTCTTAGGCAGCTCCACCCCTGTGGCTTTGCAGGGTATAGCTCCCCTCCTGGCTGTTTTCACAGGCTGGCATTGAGTGTCTGCAGCTTTTCCAGGCACACAGTGCAAGCTGTTGGTGGATCTACCATTCTGTGGTCTGAAGGATGGTGGTCCTCTTCTCACATCTCTGCTAGGTGGTGTCCCATTAGGGACACAAGCTCTGCCAGTGTGGCTTTGCAGGATACAGCCTCCCTCCTGGCTGCTTCCATGGTCTGATGATGAGTTTCTGCAGCTTCTCCAGGCACACAGTGCAAGCTGTCATGGATCTACCATTCTGGGATCTGAAGAATGGTGGTCCTCTTCTCACAGCTCCACTAGGCAGTAGCATAGTGGGGACTACATGTGGGGCCTCCAACCCCACATCTTCCTTTTGCACTGCCCTAGCTGGGCTTCTCCATGAGGGCCCCGCCTGCAGCAAACTTTTGCCTGGGCATCCAGGCATTTCCATACATCTTCTGAAATCTAGGCAGAGGTTCCCAAACCTCAATTCTTGACTTCTGTGCACCTACAGGCTGAACACCACATGGAAGCTTCCAAGGCTTGGGACTTCCACCCTCTGAAGCAGCAGCCCAAGCTGTACCCTTGGCCCCTTTCAGTTATGGCTGGAGTGGCTAGGACACAGGGCACCAAGTCCCAAGACTGTGCACAGCATGGGGACCTGGGGCATCACCCACAAATCCATTTTTTCCTCCTAAACCTCTGGGCCTCTGAAGGAGGGGCTGCTGCAAAAGTCTCCAACATACCCTGGAAACATTTTCCCCATTGCCTTGATGATTAACATTCAGCTCCTTGTTACTTATGCAAATTTCTGCAGCCAGTTTGATTTTCTCTCCAGAAAATGGGATTTTCTTTTCTATCACATTGTCAGGCTACAAATTTTCCAAACTTTTATTCTCTGTTTATCTTTTGAAACTGAATGCCTTTAACAGCACCCAAGTTACCTCTTGCATGCTTTGCTGCTTAGAAATTTTTTCTGCCAGATATCCTAAATCATCTATCTTAAGTTCGAAGTTCCACAGATCTCTAGGGTAGGGGCAAAATGCCACCAGTCTCTTAACTAAAACATAACAAGAGTCATCTTTCCTCCAGTTCCCAACAAGTTCCTCATCTCCATCTGAGACAACCTCAGCCTGGACCTTATTGTTCATATTACTATTGGCATTTTTGTTAAAGCCATTCAGCAAGTCTCTAGGAAGTTCCAAACTTTCCCATATTTTCCTGTCTTCTTCTGAACCCACCAAACTGTTCCAACCTCTGCCTGTTACCCAGTTCCAAAGTTGCATCCACATTTTTGGGTATTTTTTCAGCAGTGCCCCACTCTTCTGATACCAATTTACTGTATTAGTCCATTTTCATACTACTGATAAAGACATACCCAAGACTGGGTAATTTATACAGGAAAAAGGTTATAATAACCATCAGATCTCATGAGACTTACTCACTGTCACAAAAACAGCATGGGAAAGACCTGCCCCCATGATTCAGTTACCTCTCACTGGGAGTTCAAGATGAGATTTGGGTGAGGACACAGCCAAACCATATCACTGCTATTATAATCTTGATTATACAGCAAAAGATTTAATCATTTTTGCTGTGTCGTAACTTAATTTCTAAGTGTATTAGTGAACTTCATTTCAATAGTTTACATTTCAAAAATAAGCTAATCATACAGCTTTTGGTAGGTGTTTTTGTTTCTTTTTTTTTCTTTTTTTTTTTTTTGAGATGAGTCTCACTCTGTCACCCAGGCTGGAGTCCAGTGCCGCGATCTCTGCTCACTGCAAGCTCCGCCTCCTGGGTTCACGCTATTCTCCTGCCTCAGCCTCCTGAGTAGCTGGGATTACAGGCGCCTGCCACCATGCCTGGCTAATTTTTTGTATTTTTAGTAGAGATGGGGTTTCACCGTGTCAACCAGGGTGGTCTCGATGTCCTGACCTCATGATCCGCGCGCCTCGGCCTCCCAGAGTGCTGGGATTACAGGCATGAGCCACCATGCCGGGCCTGTTTTTGTTTTTTATAAGGATCTCTAATAGATTCTTGGTGCCAGTGTTTACAGGTAATATGGGCTCAATCCAGATATAGGACCATAAATTGGATCCAAGAATCCCAGTTTAAAAAAAAAAAAAAAAAACTTTACCTAATATGCCATAAAAGTTCCTCTTCTCTACCCTTGCTTTAGTGCTAACTAAGAAAACCAGAGAATTTTCCTTCCTAGAGAATTAGTGAGTAATCTTTCTCCAATCACACATAACCAGCTACAGGACATGGCTTGTCTATGGATCTTTTCAGATCTTGCCAAACATTAGTAACTCCTCACTCTAATATTCTTACAATCCCTGCTGTATTTTTAATAATTTATTAACTCTTCAAAGTCCTTTCACATACTTTTATCTTGTGCTGCTCCCAGTGAGCCTCTGAAATAGATAGGGCATCTGTCATTTTACAGATGAGAAATTGGGGCCTGGAAAGTCTTAACAACTGGCTGAGTCGCTAATAAGGGGCAGAGCTGGGATGCATATTTAGTGTGCCTGTATCCAGGCAGAATAGTATTATTATGATGGAAGGATATCATGCTTCAGGGTCAGATAGCACAAGTGTCAAATTCTAATTCAACTACTTAGCTGGTAACATACCTCATCAATTAATTAACCTCCACGAGCCTCAGCTAACTCATATCTAAAACTGGAATAATAACAAATACTTCGGAGGGTTCTTAGGAAGATTAAATTTATACTCTAATGGAGTTCATGGCACATAGTATACATTTCAGGAATATTTCTTCCCTACCCACTATTTATCATTTACTCACTCTCTTACGTTCATAAATCAGCTATGTGACTGATTCTAGCAGATACTGCGGAATAATTTTTTTTAACCCAGAATACAGACTGTGGGATCTGATAGAACTAGGTTTGAATTCTCTTCCAGCACTTATTAACTCTGGCCCCTAAGAGCTCAGTTCCTTAACTTCCTCAACAGTAAATGAGGGCAATGGCTCCAACTTCACAAGGGTGATGTTAAGGATCAAGTAAGAGAATGTGTGCAAAATACCTACCATCCAGCAACCACAAGTTTTTGGTCTTGGCAATTTCCTGCCCCTCCTTCATTCCTTAGAAATTCTTGAAGGCAACATGCACACGCTGGTTCTGCTACCTGTTCACTACACTAGCAGCCCGCAGTGTGGAAATACTCTGGGGACTTGGTCAGTTGTGAGCTGTGTCTTCCTGTGTTATTAGTTAAACTTACAAAGTTTATGGCTAATTTTAGTATTTCTGTAAAATACAAAAGACCCAAAAGCATGATGCCCCTCAGGCATGGACATGCCGTAGATGTCTAAGGAGAGTGTCACACCTGTGAATGTTGTATCTTATGCATTCCCAAAGTCAAGATTTTGCCAGGGCTCCAATTTGACACACAGCTTCACTCCTGCACTACAATGAGAAAAGAGTCTTTAACCTAAATTTCAGGGCCCCTCCATGTGGCAGGTTTTTGTATTAGAGCAAAAGATATCAAGCCAAAGAGCCCCTCAACTCACAGCTAATGATGTAGCATAAGAAGGCACAAGAGGTATGCATAAAAGCTCTAGCGTGTACTCAGCAGTTCAGACTTTCCACAAGCCTCATACGTCTCTCACTCTTATGCTTGTGCTTTATACTTTAGCCCCGTCATCTCCATGGGTCTTGTTCATATCACTCGCTACCTTTGTTATGTTTGAAATAAATTAGGAAAAAAAAATCTAAAGAAAATTATCTGTCATGAAACATAGGAAACAAAAGCAGTTTGGGGTTAAGTTGCCTACAAAGGAAGAGAGGCTACAATATTAATAACCATGTAAAACAGATACCAGAGGCCAGGAGCAGTGGCTCACGCCTGTAATCCCAACACTTTGGGAGGCCGAGGTAGGCAGATCATGAGGTCAAGAGATCCAGACCATCCTGGCCAACGTGGTGAAACCTTGTCTCTGCTAAAAATACAAAAATTAGCTGGGCATGGTGGCACGCACCTGTAGTCCCAGATACTCAGGAGGTTTAGGCAGAAGAATTGCTTGAACCCAGGAGGCGGAGGTTGCAGTGAGCCAAGATCGCGCCACTGCACTCCAGCCTGGCAAGAGAGTGAGACTCCGTCTTAAAAAAAAAAAAAAAAAGATACCAGAACCTAAATACCACACTGGTTGGCATCAGCAGAGCTCCAGCATCTTTGTGCAGAATTTGATTATTTGTGCTTATTTGGTTTGGGTTTTGCAAAGCTTGAACCCTGTGGTTTCCTCAAGCTTCCTAAGCCCCACTCCAAAAATATGTGTTTTGGTTTTCATTTTTTAAATAATTAGGTATTACAGCCTCCTTTTTTTTCCTAGCATCTTTTGCAACACAATAAGGTTCTGAGTCCAAATGTCCAGCCGTCGTCACTTGCACTGGTGAGCACCTGAGCTTGCACCACAGGTAGAGAAGGTTCTAAAAGGGCATCATACCTCTGTGGGGAGACCACATGACAAATGAAATCTTTAATATCAGGCAGATCTCTAGATAAAAAAAGAACATTGACGGGACTTCAGTGTGGCCTGGTTATTTCACAAGCCTGGTGCTCGGACTTTTGTTTGTTCTACAAACAGCTGTTAGGGAAGACAGATCTAGAAGTGAGGGCTGCCTAGCAAGTCTAGGAAGAATATGAGTGAACTACATAGGTCAGGGCCAAAGGAGGCAAGACACGACTGTTACACAAGGACATCCTCTGCTTCCAGAGAGGTTGGTGCCCACAAAGTACTTGGGCTATCTCTGAGATAATGGGATGCTGTCTTTATCTATTCCTGTCTTCCCAAGCTCTTTCCCCACTCCATCCCCATTCCCAACCCACATTATGTTTTGTTTTTTAATGTGTGTGTTTGGTTGGAGGAGGGTGGTGTGGTTATAGAGGAATCTATCTTCTATAACAAATATCAGGTCCAGTGCAGAGGCCAGAGTACTTTCCAGTTTGATTTTATTCTATTTCTAAATTAATATTTTAGGCATACTTTCAGCAGCCCAGGAAATTATTCTCTCCCTATAGACTGTTAGGATCTCTTTTTTCAAAGCATCTCTGAACATTTAAAGATAAACAGTTTAAAAAAATCGGTGAACAGTGGATTGGCATGCAATTAGCATTTCAGAGGTACGAGTAAAATCTAAAACCTACTGTTCAAATAAATAACTGGTCTGTAGGCACAAAACAAAACCAAGTTAACTCATTAAAATTAACTTCAGGATCTAAGAAAATGTACTCCATCCTTCCCTCATTCAGACAGTCATGTTCTCTTCCATTTTCATGATAAATTTTCCCTAGAGCACTGTCTGTCTTCCCCATCTTTGCATTTCTTCTCTATCCCATTTATTTCTAACTTTCCTTCCTCTGTTCTTTATTTCTCCTTACTTCCTTTATATCTCTGTCTTCTTTTCATTCTGAATTTCTTTCAGCTCTTCCTCACTAACTCCTTTTCCTTTGACAAACCTTAATATGAAATTAGATTATATTTTAACTATTTATGAATAAGTTTTATATAATCTATACTGGATGTTTAAGTAAGTTGAGAGGTTTTTCATTTCTCTGTGCTAATTACACATTAATTAGTTTAAGCATTAGGTTGTTAAAAAGACACACCGGACTCAGATTATACTGATGAAACAACTTTAATATAAGCAAGAAAATACATCGCAGCAATAACAGGAGAAAGAGATGCATTGGAAGGGTCCAAAGATCTGAGGCTCACAGTTCTTTGTCCTTCCACTTGCTGGGTCACACAGAACAAGCTTTTATTCATACTGGTGGTCTGGAAACTCCACCAGTACATGTGCTAAGACCTCAGTCCTAGGAAGATTAAGCTCTGCTTCTGGCAGGGTGTCTGCAAGTGAGCTGGTCACATAGGCACATTCCAGCTACCTAACCAGCCTCAGCCCTCAAAATCGTCAGCTCCACCAAAACCGAGTGCTAGGCAAAAATCTGATTATTTTGTTAAACAACGCTGACTGGCTGGTACATTCTGCCCTGAAACAAATCACAGAGTTTTACTTTGGTAAAAGCATTTATCTTTAATAGGTACATTTTAGAGTTTTGGCCAAGGGTCAGCAGAGCTCTAGGAACCTCGTAGATAAGCATTTGGTCAATTCAGACCTGCTCAGATTAACTCATACTGTGCACTATTTCACATAAAAGCAAAATGTCACTAAACTACTTTGCTTTACATTTGAGTTGAAACTAAAATGGCTCTTTTCTACAAGTCTAGAGTCAATGTTTTCAGAATAGATTCTCCAAGCCCAATTTAAACAAAATGGAAGGGATGCACTGCTGCAGGCAGCTCTTTCTCCCGCTGGCATGCCTCCTTCTCAGCTCTCACCTTCCACTTCATCTCCAGGATGGCCCTTTCCACCTCCTCCAGGGCTCGCTCCCTTTTTTCCACAGCCCTCTCCCGCCATTCCACTGCCCTTTCCCTCCTAAGCACCTCCTTTTCCCTTTGGCTGGCCCACAAAGCCATGGTGCCCACCTGCTCCAGGAGCCTACCCCAGTCACCCTCAATGCCCGTGGGGAGCTGGGGCCCGTGGGGCCTTGGATCCTGGCGCTGCCCAGCCTGACCATGGCCACTCTTCTCCAGCTCCTCTCTGTGCATGCTTTTCAGATGCTTCCACAGTGCAGTGGTGCCCACGTTGACCCCAGGGCCACGGCTCACCTGCCTGCCACACAGGCGGCAGGTGGCATACTGGTTGGGATGGTGCCCAGCACGAGCAGGAGCTAGGTGGAAATACTCCCATGCCTCAGAGAACCGGGTGCCCTTGTTGTGGGGCATTGGAGTGGGCATAGCACTCACAAAAGGGCCAACCAGTTCTCCTGTCTCACTAATCTCTTCCTCCTCCTTCATGTCTAAGTCCCCTTTTGCCTTCATCATTGTTCCCTCCTCTTCCTCGTCTTCCCGCCTCATCATGTCACCTCTTCTACAGCGTTCTTTATGATGTGCTTAGATGTGAGCCAAAAGCTTATTTGAACCACAAGATTAAATATATATTGGGGAAGGGCCTGTGGTAACTCTTGGGGTTTCACAATAATGGCCAAAGTCTGGCCACACCTGGGTGGTGTGAGGTTTCTTCCTTTCTGCTTCACTGGAGAGTCAGGGGTGAGTCAGATACAAGCAAAACAGCCCAAGAGTGCATTCTTTCCATGCCCCAGATACTTACTTATCCTCCCTTGACTAGGCCAGAAAGACAAAACATATCAGTTCCTGTAGCAAAGGGGTTCTCTGGTCCAATAATTACAAAGCTCTTTGATGAACTCAGTGTTTTCTGCATCAACCACCACGACAGGTATTTTTGAATATTGAAAATTTTAGGTTTTCTTGTTTCTCCTCCTGGTTGTTTCCACTGTTTCTGTGCTTCTTATTTCCTATAATTGCACTTTGGAGGCAGGAGAAACAGCCTCAGGGTTCAGGCTTTTCAGGACCAACAGAGCTAGGGCCTCACTGGGTCTTGCTCAAAGTAGGTAAAAGCAAACACAGGCAGATGCTGGTGCAGGAGACAATCTTGCTTCCTAAGAACTGTTGCAACAAGCAATCCAGAGTAGACAAAGCCTATGAGCATCTGGATAATAAAGTTCCCAATGCAAGGTCAGTTTGTCCTTAGAGGCGTCTCTCGGAGGCCAGGAGTCTAAGAAATCCAAAAAGCAAGCTCAGCTGTTTCAGCAGGAGGAGCTGGGATGCACAGAGGAGAAGGTCGAGCACATCTTCACAAACACGGTGTTGCCTGGCTGTCCTTAGCAAGCAGCTCACCATACTCCACCTTCTCCACCAGGATCACCTGCAAAGCCAACAGCCAATAAGACCTTCCTGAGGCAACTTACTCCAGATGTTTTGCTCTTTACCTCATTTTAAAGATAAATAAGTAAATGGAAAATCATATTACATTTAAAAACAGCCCGACTTTTCTCTCCTTTCTTGGGTCATTTCTTAAACTAATGAGAGCTTTATTTAATCAAGCTTTGCAACCGTGAACAGTTAGGAAATTCCCCCCAGCCACAAGTGGGTACTTACAAGCAGGCAAGGCTCTGGACTTCTCTCTGATCTTTCCTGTGCAGAGTGAAAGCACTCCTGCACACCTTGGATGTCTATTAGCTGACTCCTACCCCCAGAAGGAGGGCACCTCCAGTTCTGGTTTCCTCCCACTTCTAGGGAAGCATTGTTTCCAGGTAGGTGTGTCTGTGCCTGTTGGGTTTTTCTGCAACACTTAGACACAGATGCAAACCTTTTCTCCACCCCCTCCACCACCAAGAAAAGGATGTTCCTGGCATATGTCATGCAGCAAAACAGTAAGTCAAGCACCTACAAGTCTTACTTCTCTTTTTTGATGACTAGATTACCTAACCTCTCAAGTAAAGTAAGCGATTTGAAGGAGGAAGAGTGGGAAAGGCTGAAATATTAAATGTATACACACATAAATATTATATATATACATACATTATATATAATATGCATAATATATATGTGTGTATACATATTTAGATTGAGAAGGAAAACCTACCAAGAGGAGATAGGAAGACTAAAGAAGGTATCAATAGAAGAAGAAAAAACTTCATGTTATAAAAGGAAAGATAGAAATGGCATTGCAGGCCAGGAGCCATGGATCATGCCTGTAGTCCCAGCACTTTGGGAGGCCGAGGCAGGTGGATCACTTGAGGTCAGGAGTTCGTGGCCAGCTTGGCCAACATTGTGAAACCCTGTCTCTACTAAAAATGCAAAAATTAGCCAGGTGTGGTGGTGCACGCCTGTAATCCCAGCTATTCGGGAGGCTGAAGCAAGAGAATTGCTTGAACCCGGGAGGGGGAGGTTGCAGTAAGCCGAGATCATGCCACTGCACTCCAGCCTGGGTGACAGAGGGAGACTCTGTCTCAAAAAAATAAATAAATAAAATGAATAAATAAAAATAAAAAAAGAAAGAAAAGAAAAAGAAATGGCATAGCAGAAAATATGTAGAGGTTGACAGTTAAATTAAAATAGAAAAAAAAGATGGGGGGAAAAGATTTAAAATAGGAATGAGACTGGGAGGAGTTTTAGAACATGAACCACTTTTCTAAACCAAATCTTGGAACACAAAGTCTAGAGAGAGTCTAGAATGTTTGAAATTTGGATCATTTCAGAAAATCTGAACCCAGAGAATTCATGAAAGTCAAATATTTTCAAAATTTTTAGACGTTAACCAGAGTTCTTCAGTGAGCCAGTTGCCTTCGTAAAATAATAACACCCCCACTTACTCCTGATATTACCATATCGTCATCTTTGGTGGGTTAACTAAGAGAAAGGAAATGAATCATAAGAATGGTTAATGTCACTGGATTAATGCAAAACTTTGTATCTTTTTCTTTTTTAAAAAAAACATTTTACCTCCTTTACCTTTTTATCTCTTCCTGGACCAACTGGAGATAAAAATCAATCTTTGGCATCTATTGAATTAAACTGAACACTCTCCTTTACTTAATAAGAATGTATTTTAGAGGATCTGGTTTTGCTTTTAATTTTTTAGTGGAGAGACTAGCATCCCTGGCCCATATATGTATCCCCATTATCTGGAAAGGCAAGTGTTGAATGGATGGGAATACTGGGAGCTACGGTGTTTGCCACCCAGCATCTTGGATATGCTAGACAACCCCCTCTGAAATTCTCTTGTTTCATTGGGATTTCTGTAGCAATGTATTGAGAAATGGTAAATTTCTGTAGGATTTCACCAGGAAAATGTTAGTTAGCATTCTCGAATTTGGTTTCTCAGCTCTATAGGCCCAGACTTCTTGGGAGTAACTAGTCTGAGGATTGGCACACAAATCATCACATACATTTAATTGTTCTTTACATGTTAACTAGTATATTCATTAATTGTGGAAAATATCTGAGAACTAAGAACTAGGGCTGGTCATATGTAAAATATATACATCTCTTGATGAGAAAACAAGTAATTATAAAAGGAATTATAATTTTGAAGAGTCTCAGATAAAACAGTGGGAATCCAATAATTCTCGCTGGATATTTTCACCAGACTGTAAAAGAAAGTATCATCCCCCAAAGAACAAACATAGCATTGAAAATAAAACATAACTAGCCCTGCATCTAAGTTCTCTGCTTTCATAATATAGTTACTTCTTTCATTTTTTTATTTCAATACAATTTTTATTAAAAAATATGTTGGACTGAGATTAAGGAAACATCGTTTCTAATTGTGCCATTAACTGTTTTCCACTTCCTTGAACCACTGGGTGCCTTGATTTTTCCATTGGTCAAATGGCAAAAATAAGGCATGCTCTACCTATCCTTAAGATTAAGCCAATAAATTGTTTTTAAAAATTAGGAAAATGCTTCACAAGTAAAAAGTAGGATATTTATATAAATCGTTTTCTGTGATTGTTACAAATAGTGTCGTACATTATTTGGGGCACAGAAACAGCTTGTAGATCCCCTTGAGCTTTTAATCTAACAGACTATTCTTCTCTGGCCTCTGTTTGCTATAGCTTCTTCCTTCTGTTCTTTGGTTTCCATTTAGTATTATTTTATTCTGCCTACACAGAGTTAAGATTTCTCTTTTACAGAACCCAGAATTCAGACTTGGAACATTAGTATAGTCCTAGATCCTTAAGTTGACCTAGGAGTATAGCCAGAAATTTATACCATCTCTATAGGAGATAGCCCATTTATAGTGCACGTTCTAACACAACCTATATTAAAAGTAGACACTGCCTTCTATTTATTCAGTTAAAAATGGAGAAACTCTTTTTTGCCAACTTATGTTATATGAATGTTAGTAAGTTGTAAGGAGTACCAGTTTCTTAGGAATTTGCAAATAATCCTTTTTCTGTCTTTACCCCAGAGAAGATTTACCTGCTTACTAAAGAATGTATTTCCCAAAGCAAATATCACATGGTTTATAGATGGAAGTTTTCTTCATGATGAAAAAGAAGGTAAGGAAATTAATCAATGGAAATAAGTTCGGTACAAAAAGAAAGAAAACAAAGAACATTAGAAATTGTCATTGCCCAAGTTGATCTTGGCATTTAAGAATGATTCTCATTCCAAGAAAAACATCATTCTGCCTACCAAATGTCATTTTCTGATGCTTCATCTGTTTCTTCCAAGGGGGTGGAGTGTAACATTTTCCAGAATAAAAGAAATACAATTGATTTAGACAAACAACATCCAAATATTTTATTTAACTAGCAGTAAAAGGAATATCTTAGATGAGGACAAAAAGTTTAAGTCTACATATGTTTATTAAAACTTTTTCTGCCTTTATAACATAGCTACCTGTTTTTCCATGTCTTTCTTATTTCAATACAATATGTTCAATTAACTTAGCACCGCTGCTTTAAATCAGCCAATAAATAATTTCTACCTTTTTATGTGAGAATCTGAGGCAGGTGTTGGTGGAACACTAGAGAAAGCCTATGTAAAAGAGTTGGCTCCTTGACAAGGTACATGTTCCCCAGGAGGATTAAAAGTTCCTGGAGGAGGAACACACATCAAGACAAGCTCAGGTGAAAATTCACAAAGCCGTGATTTTATAGATAGTAACCATGACAGCCTCTACCAGAATAATCTCAGCTGTCCCTGCCTGAACAACAGCTATTCTCCTTTCTCCTGAGTCGTTTTTCCTCAAAGTTCAATCTGTCTTCAATAATAACTGAGTCACACAACTCTTTCTGAATTATTTTTATTTTATTTTATTTTATTTTGAGACGGAGTCTGGCTCTGTTGCCCAAGCTGGAGTGCAGTGGGGCGATCTTGACTCACTGCAAGCTCCGCCTCCCGGGTTCACGTCATTCTCCTGCCTCAGCCTCCTGAGTAGCTGGGACTACAGGCGCCCGCCACTACGCCCGGCTAATTTTTTGTATTTTTAGATGAGACGGGGTTTCACCATGTTAGCCAGGATGGTCTCGATCTCCTGACCTCGTGATCCGCCCGCCTCAGCCTCCCAAAGTACTGGGATTACAGGCTTGAGCCACCGCGCCCGGCCCTTTCTGAATTATTTTTAAATGATAAAATTGAAAGCTTATGTTAATGAGTGTATTGATCACTTGATGCATTTTGAGATTATTATTGGTTTTATTAGTTTATTTTAAAAAAATAATTCACCCACAACAATGACAGAATGCAATTCTAAAAATATACGTTAAAAGTTATTATAGGCCAGGCACAGTGGCACACACTTGTAATCTCAGCACTTTGGGAGGCCGAAGGGGGTGGATTACCTGAGGTTAGGAGTTCGAGACCAGCCTAACTAACATGGTAAAACCCCGTCTCTACTAAAAATACAAAAAAATAGCTGGGTGTGATGGTGGGCATGTGTAATACCAGCTACTTGGGAGGCTGAGGCAGGAGAATTGCTTGAACCTGGGAAGCAAAGGTTGCAGTGAACCAAGATTGCGCCATTGCACTCCAGCCTGGGCAACAAGAGTGAAACCCTATCTCAAAAAAAAAAAAGTTATTATAAATTTATTCTCCTGTTAAATAAGCCCTGCATAGGCAAAGCACCCAGATTTCACCAAACTAGAGGCTAGATTTTGTGGTCAGAATTGCACTGGCACACAACTGCATTTAGCTATTACTTTGGTAAGTAATTACATCAGAATTGGTGTTAAGAATCTGTAATGTGAAAAAGCTGTAAGAATCCAGAAAATTCTGACATATAGTGATAGTTGGTTTTACATTAATTTTCTGCTGCCAAGTATGCTATTTGGAGGTTGTACTAACATAACAGTTTAAAACAGAGTTTGATTTCTAAAGAAGACTCACAGGACCCAAAATGCAATGCTTACAAATCTACAGCTTATTTCAAGAAGAGGAGACAACATAGCAAAAAGATTACAATATGCAGCATATCCTATCCTACACTTACAGCCAGGAGTCCAGAGAAGTCAGATATGAGCTCCTTCGTCCTTCCTCTCTAAGGACCACAGCCAGACACACTTCCTCGCTCAGATCAGAGACTACTGATATATACACAGAAGAGCTCAGAAGTGGGTAGTCCAAAACGGAGTCCCAACTGAAATTGCTTTATATTTTTCTGGTCACTTAGGTATATTTCTGCAACATAACCAGATTCCACAGCAGAGCTCTCCCAAGATCCGACCTAGACTAGGTATAAATTATCAGTCTCACAGTTGTCAACACACAATGCTGATGAGCTGGGATAATCTGCCCCAAAACATTTTGGACACATGGTCACAAACAAAGCAACACTATTATTCAATATATTTTATACCCTGACCATGGATCAATGACATGCAGGAGCTTGAGCAAACAGCTCAAGTTAATTCCAGATCTGCTGAAATTGACTCTCACTGCAGAGAAGCTGCCATTTGACCACTTTAGACTCTACATTACCATAAATTGATCATGCCATGCCTTGGCATTATTGTATGGCTCATACATAAAATGTTAGTGTTGAACCATGTTCTTATCTGTCTGGCAGGAATATATATTACTAATGAAGAGAGAAAAGGCAAAGATGGATTTTTGGAACTGAAGTCTGTTTTAACAAGGGTACATAGTAATAAACCAGCCCAATCAGACAACTTGACCATTTGGTGTATGGCTCTGTCTCCAGTCCCAGGAAATAAAGTGTGGAACATTTCATCAGAAAAGATCACTTTTCTCTTAGGTGAGTTGTCTATTTAATAAGATCAGCAAGATTTTGCCAAGACTGCCATAAATTCAAAATATCTTTAATGGGAAGATTATCACTTCCATAATGTTTTAATCTCAGAAAACTTTTTATGTAACTCAAGACTATTTCAAGTTATCAAACATTTTTGACAAGTAGGACTCCAGTGAAAAGAATTCTTCAACTAAAAAGAAAATAGTTGACTCATGTTTTCACAAAGAATTTCTGCTGCATACAGCAAATTTTTTGTTCAAATTTAATTCATCATAACGCTTAATTAGTTAACATTTTTGTTAATCCATCACATAATGAAAATTAATACAAATACTGATGATCAAGAAAGATTTAAAAGACCCTAAAATTCCTTCTGCATCATTAGAAACATTCCATTATGTACAACATATATACTTTTAATATTTAGGAATGGATAAGATGTGTACAATAAAAATACCATAAAAATAGGGATTGTATCTTAATAATTGTAGTATACCTAGGTTCAAGCACTGTAGTTAGCTAACAGAAGATTTTTATGATTGAAAATTGATATATAGGATTACTCTAGTTATTATATCATTTGACTAACCAGAGTATTTACTACCCTGAACCAGATGAAATAATGGAGATTTTACTACATAAAAGATGAACTAATACCTCAATAAATACAGTGACAACAGATATGCCTGAAGAAAAATAGAAGTAATGGCAACTGTCAGATATTCATATTTAACAGTAATCTTATAAAACGTAAATAGATTTGCAAATCATTATTACAACTCTATAGGAGCATTGACCTCTTAAACCACATCCTATTTTCAGAGATATCATAATCTATAACATACTCATAAAAACACAGAATAATTTAAGAAGGAAACAGTTTTTCTTTGTTACAAGGGCACAACCCGCATCTTGGGTTCTGTCCAGCTCCTTCACAGGTGCAGTGGTTGGTTATGAAGAAAAGTGTACCCAGCACAGATCTATCCCTACTACTCAGAAGCAGGTGTGATTCTGATGCCGGGGCATTGGCATCGCTCCCGTAGCCTTGCCTGTGTGTCTGTGTATATGTATATGTATGAACACATCATCCTGTGTACTTTGAGTTAATCATTCAGAAATTGTGATGTATTTACACTAAAATAGCCTTACTCAACTTCATCTAATTCCCTCAGGAATAAGTCAGCTCCTTCCTGGAAAGCTGGACATAATAGGGCTGCAGTCTTGGAACAATGTGGAGGTAGCTGATTATCACATAGATTTGTCAGTAGCTTTAGCAGAATCTAAGGATGTGAGCTAAAGGACCCTAAAAGCTCAAATTCCTAAAAAGAACCCTATTCCCATTATAGGTAGAACCATGTCTGTGAAACTAATATTTTCTGATGTTAAAACAGTGCTTGATTTCAGTATCAGAAAATAATGAATACCTTTTTAGGTAATAGGAAGAACACTGATTCTGATACTGAAAACATACCATAATTCCAATTGTATAGGGCAGACCTTGATCTAGTATAATTTGGGGCTCTGAACAGGTGGTTAATTTTAAATTGCCAAATGAGTCTTTATCCTTTATGATCAAATATTAAAGACAATTAATCTTTAGGAGTTCAGTTTCTCAAAATTATAGCTTACATTCTCATCCCATTCTGGCATATATCTATGTGACTGACCTAGAAGATGTAGTCAAGGCTCTATAAAGCAGTGTCATCACTGTATTATGTCTCCCTATTGTTGCAAGCTCTTAAACACTTACTTCCACACAGGCTGTCTGTCTGTGATGGTACTGCCGGATGCTTTATGAACTCCGGAGTAAACTTCTGATGTGTGGTGCAAGAGTCATTGCCTTACCAAGCTATTTATTGTTGACAAGATACTGAGATGAAGACACAGAAGAAAAATCTGCCATCCCTGAGTGCTAGATTAGAGAAACGCTAAGAATATTACACATCAGGAAAGAGTTTTAGTGAGACAAGGGGAGAAGTTTTGCTCTCTTTGATCCCTTTTGCTTCCAGAAAAGGGTATTAATGTTGGAGACTGTGAGGTAACAACCCTTTGAGGTGCTTCCTTCTCCACCTACGCCCAGTCTCCCAAGTGTTCAGTGATCCCTATTCTAGAAAACTCAGACAGGGCATGGGATTAGGGTTAGGGTGATCAGTGACTCTTCAGGCAGCTATTTGTGCACTAGGACCTGCAGAATTCCCATGATCCACAGTAACTACCACTAAAAAAAAAAAGCCTTTCAAAAATATCATGGACCAGGCACAGTGGCTCATGCCTGCAATCCCAGAACTTTAGGAGGCTGAAGCAGGAGGATTGCTTAAGTGCAGAAGTTCAAGATCAGCCTGGACAATATAGTGACACTTTGTCTCTACCAAAAAATTCAAAAAATCAGCCGGGCATGGTGGCGCACACCATTAGTCCCTGTTACTCGGGAGGCTGAGGTGGGAGGATTGCATGAGCCCAGGAGGCTGAAGCTCCAGTGAGCCGTGATCATGCCACTACACTCCAGCCTGGGCAACAGAGCAAGGCTTTGTCTCAAAAAAAAAAAAAAAAATCCCGCCCTGCTAGCATGTCAAAATGTCTAAAATCATGGCACTGCTGAGTCTATTTTTGGCAGATTTAAAGAGCTGGGTTTTGTGGGTTTTGTTTTGGGGAGTGGATAGGAGATATTTTGTCTTGTTTTAATGCAAAAGTTGAGTGCAATACCCCCTGGGGTGGATAATATTTTGGTTGTCATCTCCCTTGACAGAGATTTGTTTATTAAATGGATTTCTGACTGTAGCTGTTGAGATCAAGACCTTTGGGATAGAAAGAGAGTTAAGCATTGACAGTTGTGTAGGTGTATGTGTGTGTAAGTATGCATGTGTATCTTCACATGTGGAAAGAGGAGTAATAAAAAGATATCTTAATAGTGGAACAGGAGGACCACTGCATATTGATGTGGAAGATGCCAGACAAATACTTCCTGTTTCATGACTTCCCTCAGTGCAGCTGGCCTCATACCCTTGACTGATCCTTTCTGAGAGTATCAGTTGAGAACTTTAATATGCATATAAATCACCCAGGGATCTTGCTAAAATACAAAAATTCTGATTAAGTAAGTCTAGGTGGGACCTGAGATTCTGCATTTGTAACAAGACCCTCAAAGAAACATATTCTGCTTGTCTATGGACAACATTTTGAGAAGAAAGGACCTAGCAAGCCCTGGGATTTGGCTTACTTCTAGGTGGATGAGATAAGGGCTTATACAAGCTCTGAGGAAACCCCGGAATTAAGCCAGTTGCCCTATGGGACAGACCCATGGCTGCTGCTGCCCATGAAGGTGGTTCTGAGAGCCCTGCCAAGCCTACTCGAATGGACACACCCAGGAACAAATGAAGTGGCTTTAGGCGGCAGCTTACCCTCTTATGACATTATGGTAAATGCAATGATCTGGAAACTGGCAGAGGTGTTTCTGCTAAATTCTGCATTTGGGTTTTGGGAAACTGTCTCTCCTTTTTAGGTTTTAACCACTCTTTTCATACCCCTGAGTTTTGTTTTGACCAAAGCAGAGTTTCCACTTTACAGTCTAATCTAAAACTAGATAGACATGTTTAGGTCCCATATTTTATGTGGAAAGCTATGTTTCCCCTCTGTCACAAGGCAAAGTGTTCATCTCAAAATGCACATCTTACAATAATATCTTCTTAATACACTATGAGGCTGAACACCTCAGCTTACAAAATCACTTGGTGATGAAATATGGCAGAAAAGTATCCTCAAACTGAAATGTTCAATCAATGAAAAATAAATGTTTCCCATTGTGGAAACTGAGCATAACGCACCAATATCTTCTGTTCCAGGAACTGGCAACCTTCTTCTGTAAAGAGCTAGATAGTAAATATATTTTAGGCTTTGTAGACTTTTTAATCTCTATCACAATTACTCAACTCTGTCACCTTAGCACAAAAGCAACCATGGACAATCGGTAAAAAAAAAAAAAAAGGGAAAAACTGTGTTCCAATAAAATTTCTATAAACATGATTTCACTGTAGGCCATAGTTTGCCAACCTCTATTTTAATCAATATACAGAGAAAACACCTAGGCATTTATTTTCCAAGCCAATGTCCTGTCTTATTAAGGTACCACTTTGGAAGATAATGCTTATGATCCACCAGCTGTCAGACACACACTTAATGCTGGTCTTCTTTCTTTCAGTGTTAAGAATAAATTTGCATGCATTGATTCATCTACTTCCATTTGCCAGAATCCATAAATATGGTGCGGAGCAAAACAGTGACTTCCCTTGAGGGGCATATATGATGACACAGTGATGAGGCATTTGCTAGGGTAAACGCTGAGGGGTGAGCACATCACAAAGATCCCCAGGCTTCCTCAGCTTGAGAAGGTACATTCAGGGAAGTTTGGGGTCCAGAAACCACATAAATTAAGATAAAGAAGTCCCAGAAGTCACAGAGAGAATATTGTGTTTCAGAAATTGGGTTGAAATATTGCTTATTGGATAGAGGGGATTATTTGAGAGAGATGGAAAAAATGATAAACAACATCAGGAAATTGGGAGTGTAATGACAGCCCAAATCATAATTAGACTTGTGTGTCATGCTGAAGAGTTCAAGCTTATTTTGGATGTATGAAGAAAAAGGATGGTCATTTTGTTAACCTATTCATATACTTCCCATATAACCGTCCCCCACCTCCTCAGAGATTATTTGCACAAAAGCATTCATATAGTAGTGGATCAGAGCTAGCTATGAGTGCCACCCACAGCCACTGGCAATAGCAGTGCTACTAGCAATAAGAATAGAACATACATGTATCTAGCTTAGAAAAACCAATTCCTCCCACTGGGCTATGTGCTATCAAGTGACATAATATAAGTAAAATATACTTGTCCCTTAAAGTACATTACAGAATAGAACCAATAGTTTAATTAGTAATTAAACATCCAAATAATTGATATATATCAGCAGATGTGTAACACTGTAACCAGTAACATTATATCTACAAAAATCATAAAATCTTCTAACTTCAAAATCATCTAAGCACATTTAACCCACATGTTCCTAAAGTCAATAGAGCCTTCTGGCATTTGTAAATTGTCCTTCCAATAGGGCTATTTTTAAATACAGTAATGGAGATTTAAGGAATTGACATAAATGTAAAATATAAATAAAACCACATTCTAGCCTCTATTTCAACTCCCCCCAACACAGACACACACACGCACACACACAAAAGAAAAAGTTGTAGCCAAACAAAAATATTATGACAAAAGTTGACATGTTAGAAAGCAGAAAAACATCACACATTTACTAATGTTACATCCAATTGGGTAGTTGTATCATTGTTTCTACTCTTGCTGGTATAAAAATTTTTGTGAGTTTATGGATTTTGTAAACTGCATGATTACTTTTCAAACACTTGAAAATATTAAATGCTATAGTAGTTTTACCAGGTCTTGGCAAAGTGTAACTTTTTCCAGGGAGCCTTCTCAGACCTCCCAATCTTTATCGGTGCCCCTTCGTTGTGTTCCTGTGGCCACCTATGCTTTCCACTGTCATGGTACTCAACACAATGCTTGGCTGCCTAGTTTCCAGGCCATAGGCCCTTTAAGGACAATCCCATGTCTTTCTCATTCATCATTATATCCCACTGCCTTGACCTTAATAGGCCCCCAATATTGATTTGTTACATGATGAATACATAAAGGAAAGTGTATTTAAGAACTAAGTCAATACTTTATCTTTTGATTACAATATTTTGTTCATTATAAATATCTTTCTAATCCTTTCAGGTTCTGAAATTTCCTCAACAGACCCTCCACTGAGTGTTACAGAATCTACCCTTGACACCCAACCTTCTCCAGCCAGCAGTGTATCTCCTGCAAGTAAGAATGTTTTCACACTGAGCTATTGATTTAACCAAGCAGATTGATAATGATAAAATTTCAGCAAACTTGCATGATTCATGCCTGTTTCTTAGCTATGACTTTTTTGGGGCTGAAATTGGGTTTTATTTTTTAACAGCTTTATTGAGATATAATTCATGTCACATTAACTTGCCCATTTAAAATGTATGATCTAATGGTTTTTAGTATGTTCACAGACTTGTACAACCATCACTACAGCCAATTTCAGAACATTTTCATCATCTAATAAAGAAACTCCTAAACATATTAAAGTATCATTCTCATGGCTTCAAAGAGTTAACATAGCTTCCAAAATCCTTTACTTAAAGCCCTGGGAAAATCAAGGTAAATAAATATTCAGTGAGGAATTTAAATTCTGTATTTATTATTAAATAGGTTAATAAATGACAGTCATTCTCCAAAACAATGTTCTCAGTGGGGAGTTTAAGAGATTGGTTGTAAATGGGGATAGGCCAAAAGAGGTTGAATCCTTTTAAATTTAAATTTTTCTGATTCAAATTAATGTTGACAAAGTTGACTGGTAAGGACTATGAATTCAGCCCTCCCATCTGAGGCATCATTAATAATGGAGGTCAGTCTGGGTCAGCAATGCTATGGCAAAGGAGTGGCAGTGACTCTCAAAACTTGTCATTGATGCAACAAATCATAAATTCCCATGTCTGTGGCTTTTGTGTCTAACAAAGAACCATGGTGACTCTCTAATACAAAAAAGCTTATATTCTATGTAAAGTAGAAGTATGGCTCTCATTTCTCATTTAATTAAAACTATCCATTTTAGCTCAAAATGAGAACTGAAAATGGAATAAAACAAAAGCAGTCAGTAGAAATGAACAATTCCTTTGGCTGGTAACCTTTGGCATGTAGCCTGCAGTCGCTGTCACAGGTTGATACTTCTCAGAAAATGAAGCAAGTGGCAGAAAAGCTTGCAAACCACCCATCAAAAGTTTCATATCCATCTGATTTTCTCATGTTCTTAATGTTTTGTAATTTTTCTTTTCTTCTTTTTTTTGAAGCCTCTTTTTCTTCTACTTTTAACTCACCACCGGTTCATCATGGCATTTTTCATTTAACAAGTATTAGCATATTCAAAAATAATAAAACCTTAAATCTCTCTAGTATCCTGTGTATTAGTTATCCATTGCTGCATTAAAAATGCCCCAAATTTTAGCAAAACATATATTGTCGCATATGGTTTCTGGGGGTCAGAAATTCAGGAGCAGCCTAGCTGGAAGGTGCTAACCTGGGTTCTTTCATGAGGTGCAGTCACACCATTGGCTGAGGCTTCAGTCATCTGAAGGCCTGACTGGAACTAAAGAATCTGCTTCTAAGCTCTAGCATATAGATGATCTCAGTTCCTCAGCACATGGTCTTCTCTATAGCTCTGCATACAATATGGCAGTTGGCTTCCTCTGGACCAAGTAATTCAAGAAACAGTGTGACTAAGTCAAAAGCCATATTGCCTTTTTATGGCTTAGTCTCCAAAATTGCATGTCATTACTTCTGCTTTATTTTATCTACTAGAAGTAAGTCACTAGGTCCATCTTATATTCAAGGGGATGAGAATTAGGCTCCAAGTCTCAAAGAATCTGTGAACAAATTAAAGCCACTATACCCTGTCATTTAGAAGTGTCTGTAAATAAAAGGCAATGTGGTTTGATCTTTATTATGAGTGGTAGACAGAGCAAGCATTATTGTTCCCACTTGCCAGATGGGGACTTTAAGACACTGAGAGCTTAAGTGATCACATACCTAGTAAGTGACAGTGTTTTGCATTCACACCACAGTGTTATGACTAAATTTAGTTCTCACCACATTAGACACCATTTTTTCTCCAGTTGATCTAAACATATCATGAGAACAGAAACCGTATTTGTTTTTCCTCCTAGCACAGAGTAGAGAGTCAAAAACTATTAGTTGAATAACTAACTGAATGAATGAAATAATTAATAAGAATAATGTTCCTTCACTATGTAGATGTTATTTAATAGATTATTTAATGCTAAAGAAAAAAGATAAAAATATATTTCTGCCTTCAGAAAGGTTGCAGTCTACTTGGAAGAGAAGGTATACACACATAAAAATAATAATTCAAAATACTAAGATGAAAGGTGGTGTACCTTACAGAATTAAAATGCCCAGGGAGAGGTACAAACCAGTAAGTATTAGGCTTTGAAAGTTCTTTGTGAGTTCATGGGCTCAGAAAATGTTACCCGGGAGAGATGAAATAACTTGACCTTTGAAGTATGTATTGTATATATTTGACTCAGTGGAGAGCTTGAAAGAACGTTCTAAACAGAGAAAACAAAGTGAGCATTTGTGCAGTGACAAAGATGTTTATGGGCATTTGAGAAAGCATCAGTAGATAAGTTTGGATCAAAGAGGTGGTATTGTGTACCAAAAAAGCAGGGATGAAAATTGGAAAATGCAAAGTAAACAAAGCCTTGAGCCCCAGTTTAAGGACTCCAAATGCTGTCCTTTATGAAATGGGAGAAGGACCTCATTCCACTTTATTTTAGAAAGAAAGTGATATTATTTATTCATCAAATATTTATTGAGCACTTACTATATATCAGGTACCTTTGTAGGTGCTGTGAATACAGCAATGAACAAAACTGAAAAAAAAAATGTCCTCATGGCATTTATATTCTGCTAGTTAAAAGCAGACATGAATTTCTTCTAGTTGCATTTTTATGGGGTTAGTCTACATACAGTAAGTGCTTATATCAGTGCTTACAAACACAATTCTTACTTCTGTGACAAAATTCAAAGCAAAAGAAAGCAGTTGTTACACTTCAGAAGCCTACAATTTAATATAGTTTTAGTATTAATGAAGGAAAGAAAGCACAGTCAAGTACCATATTTGTTTAAAAAGCAGGGGGGAAAAATGCCACCTGATCTACTATCACACTAAGATGATGTAGTTGGGAAGTCTGTGCAGACTCAAAAGACCTCCGTAAAATAAGGTTCCACCACATTGGACCTGAGGATTGTGTTAGATAAGTGGTTGTCAACCAGGGTAATTTTGCCACTCCAGAGGACCTTCGGCAGTGCCTGGAGACATTTTGGGTTGTCACAATGAGGGTGGGAGGGTGCTACTGGCATCTAGTGTATAGAGGCCTGGGATGCTGCTAAACATTGTACAACACAGCCCAGAACAGCCCTCACAACAAAAAATTATTTGGTTCAAAATGTCAATAGTGCCAAGGCCAAGAAGACTTGTTTTAGATCAAGGCTTAGGTGTAATTACAATAGGTATCTCTTACTTTACAAAATCAAATCTGGATTTCTGTCAAGATGGCAACAATAGTTTATGTTTGGAATAATTTTCTGTTTGATTTTGTATGTCAATAAAACTCATGTTAAACCAGTGGCAGATTATGTCTAAATAAACTTATCTTTTTGGAATAATCACTGAATTATTATTGAAAAATCCAGATTTTGTCTTGGCAAACTGGAGGGTAATTGTGAAATCACACAATGACTTCCTGCCTCAGAAGCTGGTAGGATTCACCTTTGCATGTTCTTTGAAGAAAGGAAGTGAGATGAAGTATGTCACGGAAACCAACTTCAAAGGCTGTGGTTTCATTCCGAATTCTAAGATGTAATGAGCTTTATAATCCAGTCATCATTACGAAGCTGCATATCTGGCTGCAAGCATCCAATTCTTATTTTTTCCTCGATGAAAGGATATTTTTTAAACAAATATTGAAGGTCATGAAAGCAATATTCTTTAACGAGGGGAGGAGAACTTAATAACTCATAACAAACTGCAAGAGTTATCCAGGGAAGCCCAGCTCAATTCAACCTGAACCAATTAGTGTTTGCTGAGTCCCAGCTGCATTCTCAGCGCAGTTCAAGGAAGACAGGCTGACAAGCTAAGTGGCGAGATGAGACAAGTCCATGTGGAACAATCAGAGACAACTGATGAATCCAGGGTGGGGCTGTACAGACACAATTCAGGAGTTTCCGTCGCCTTGAGGAGAGAGCCCTGTGCCTTTCAATTCACTGGCTATGATTTGGCTAAGAGTTACGTAGCCTAAGAGATGCCAACCCGGTGTGGCAATCATCCAAGACACTTATTCATGAAACTCATAAGTATGGAGCGCCTACAATGTGTCAGGGACTTTTGAGGTGCAGGATACAGTGATGAACAAGACAGACAGGGCTCCTGTTGCTTACAGAGCTTACGATCCTGTGTGACCCACTTGCCTTGCCTCCTGTTTTACTGCCCATCAGTCCCTTTGGCTCTGCCTCCTATTGTTATGTCTGCACATGACCCTTAGACCTGATGATGTTGATTTTAATATTAAGCCCTTTCTAATGACTTAGCTGGTCCTCACTATCTGGGTCTTTCTATTCCTGGATACTTAGAGTAAAACACTAGGTCCAGTCTGCCTCTAACCCTCCAGCCAGCACCCCAGGTAGACATAACTGATCTTCGGGAAGTGGATGATCAGACATTGAGGGGCACAGGGTAAAGGAAGCAACTGACCAGGGGATGCAACAAAACTACTGATTTATGAGTAAGCATGTCAGAAATGGTGGGGGATCAACCCAGAAGACATGTCATTAGATGAGATTAGAAGAAAGTAAATCAGAAATTCGGCAGTTGATAGGGGCATTGGATTCTAGTGTTAACAGGGGAACGCCAGAGAGAGTCTGCAGGACAGCGAGAAGGCTCCAGTGATTTGTTTGTGATAGCAACTTCTGACCCCTTTGCTAGTCATGCCATGCCTGTATTCAGGTGCCTCAATTGCTGTCCAATAGTTTCTGCCTTTATCAACATGTATCTGCTGCTGAAAAGTAAGAAAAGTCAGTGAGTGCTGGGGGAAAGGAAAGGGGATCAGGGAAGTCTTCATGCAGGGTCTGGAAGAAAATACTGACTCAGGTGGAAGAAAGATGAGAAATGGATCTTCACATTCGCATCATAAGCAAAGGCGTAAAACAAAATGAGTGCAGGACATGAGAAGACAAGCAGGAGTTCTGACATTGCTTGTTGGGAGAGGGCTAAGGGTTGATTAGGTGGGGTGGAACAAGGTAAAGATGAGCTTCAACTCATTTAGCCCCAATTCATAGCCCACAGCCCAGCATGTCTCCTTTATGCTGGACTGAAGGTCAGTGCCCATGTTATCCTGACCACGCAGATTGATGAGGCCGATTCAAATGTGTTTAGATGTAGTTGAAGCCTGTATTGTCCAGTTAATGTCACTACTGTGTTTAAACGTCAACTAATGGGCTATGAATTGGGGCTGTGATCTGAACAACAAATAGCCACTATGGCTTTTTTCGTATGTGGGAAAATGTCAGGAAAACAGCAGTTATGTATATGGTAGGTGATAGTTGCAACAGCAGGGAGAAAGAAGACTAAATGATATAGATTTAAAGTGGTTTAAGTTTATTTTCCATGATCACGAAGGTGGTTAAAAAAATGATATGATCTGAACTAGAATGGGCATTTGTAGAAATGGAGAGTGCTGCAACAGAGGCTCACCAGGATTGTCTGCCTAAATACAGGGACTAAAAAGGTTTTCAGAGAACAATCATGCAAGGACCTTTCCATTTTTTCCTAGCAATTACATAAAAATGTTTACCAACTGCCATGATTGTATAACAATACTAAGCAATAATATTAATATTTGTTGGTTGCCTCCAATGTGTATGGACTGTTCTAAACTAGTAAATGTATTTTCTCATTGAATCCTCCCAACAACACAATTACTTAGGTACTATTATTATCCCACTTTACAGATGAAGATACTGAGGCACAAAGAGGTTAAATAACTCACCCAAAGTCATGCAGAAAGTAGATGAGCCAGTATTGAGCCCAGACAGACTTCAGACCTTGAGTCCTACTGCCTCAAAGAGTACATGGTTGGTGCTGAATAAATGTCTTTAGACACTGAATAAATCCCTTCCAGTGTGAAGCTGTTATAGGTCTTAGGAAAAGGTCAAACATGACACCTATGCTTATATTAATCTCTCCCTTTTTCAGACCAGTGTTTTCCTGAGACATGCAGCATCTGAGAGTGAAGATAACATTTCCTCAGTTGGAAATAAATTAGAGAAACCCCTCCTGCATTTGTAGCCCACCCCTGCCATCAACACTATTATCATATAATTCTCACTGTAGATATGAATATACAGAATCCATACAAAACTCCAATGCTTTTCCTTGAATCCTGGGAAATTCTGTTTATTGTATCTTTTTCACCACCTTCCACCTGGGGCACACAACATTCTGCAGACTGTTAAAAGGATTTTTCTTTTTTCTACATCTGTCACCTGTAAGTCAAGGTTAGCCTTCTTGATGACTAGTTTACTTTGGGTATTCATCTATTCAGTTACTCCCCTTGGGGTGAGATTCCTCAGGGTAAAAGCTATCAGTTGACCTATTTTTCAGTTTATTTCATAATTATTGAGTATCTACAAGCTCACCACATGATGCGTGATGAGCTCTGTCCTGCTTACTGTCATCTTCCCCAAGGGAGTCCTGAAACCCTTTCTGGACCAGTAAGCCAGCAATACACATTATTATTCCCCATTTAGTCAGCACATGCCCCAAACAATCTGCCTCTCACATGAGAAAAATTTTATGCAGGGTTTAGATTTAGGTTTAGGTTTCACACCACATGTCTCCTTTATGCTGGGCTGAAGGTCAGTGCCCACGTTATCCTGACCACACAGATTGATGAAGCTGATTCAAATGATGAAGCTGATTCAAATGTGTTTAAATGTAGTTGAAGGCCTATATTTTCCAGTTAATGTCACTACTGTGTTTAAAGGCTCTTTGTGCTGCAGGTGAATTGATGGAGAGCAATTACACATTTGTCCAGAAACTAGATGGCTAAGTCTAAGTCTGTGCTATGCCGATAGGTGCTATAGTGATAGAATGAAAGGCCCAATGGAAATATTTCTATTTGAGACAATAAGTTAAATTTTTAGGTTCAGTTTTACATTGGAATAAGGCAAAATCTTAAATAACAGAGTCTGACTAACCAGATAAGTTAACCAGCAGCTTGAAACTTACAAATAACTTTTACCTTTGTACTTGGTTGATTAAATAAGCTAAACCGGTAGGTTAGCAAAGAATAATTTTTACTGTTTCCATTCTTCTCTGTTCAAATGAGATATATTGAATAATTTTTTCTTGGCCTCTAAAAGAAATTTCAGACAGATTATTTGGCTTTTTTGGTGATTTCCATATAATAAATGTCATCTGGTCCCTTTCAGCCACAAGAACAGACCGGTGTCAATAATTAAAAACTCTTGTCAAATGTAATGTCAAAACTCAAAAAAGTTAATTTAGTCCAGAACTTCTTTCCTCTTCCTTCCCCCAAGTGTGGCTCTAACTCAACTTGGAAACACTGGGATATGTGAGGTGGGGGTAGGGAAGAGACGGGAAATGTCTCTGATTCCCTGGCTTGGCTTCATCCTCTCCTCCGCTCCTAGCTGCTGGCTTCGGTCCCTCTTTATGGGGAATGGCGTAAGAAGAAGAGGGAGAGGTAGGTAAGGAAGGAACTTCCTTAATAGGCTGGATGTAATCTGACTTAGGTGTCCTCTGGATGAGGAGAATAAAAATTGCCATATTGACTTCATGGGGCACTCTGGCAGATTTTTCGGAAATCCCTGACTGTCCTATGGCTGCTGTCCCTTGGTGCAGGCCATGCCTCTCTTCTGGTCTTCTGCTTCCTTCTCCCTGCAGCCTCTAAACTTCTGAAGGTCAGCTCCTCTTGGGGGCTTCTTTGTTCCTCTAGGTGTTCTTCCTGAGTGAGATTCTTTTCATGGCACCCTATTATGTCTGGAAAAATATGCACCTTTGCCTACTCTATGGGGGAAGTGCTCCTCTTCACCAGTGTGGCCCTGTCTCTCTTCTCCATACTCATTCAGAGCTGCTAACCAACCATGGACTCCTAATGCAGCCTCTCCAGCCTGAGTAAGGCACCATGCCCCTTTGTCCTAAATTCCAGGACACACAGGTCAAGAGATCTGAGTATTTCTCTCAGATCCACACTTCGCTTCGTCTAAAGTGAAGGAGCGGATTCTTCTTCATCTTCTCCATGAGGGAGGGCCTGATGCACAGGACCCTTCAAAGGAACTCTTAGCCAGTCTGCTCCCACCCCGTCACACAGCTTTGAGGTTGATGATGGACCACCACTGACAGGTCCCACTCCACACTGCCTCGCATGTCCTGCATAGGTGGGCTAGAACCCTGCTTTCAACGTGAGGTGGCTTGTGCCCTGTACTATGGTTCTTAACCTTTGGAACCTCATCTGAAATGAAGGTACAAGGATTCCATTTAAAAATTTTGTTCTGCATTAACCATTGAAGAGTTAAAGGAAATACAGTGAAAATGAAGCAAACATGATGAGGTGATGGTTAACCCACTGAGAGGATCCACAGAAAGCTGTAGTTCTTAGCAATAGTGTGATGGATGGAAGATAAACACTGAGTTCTAGAAGCATTGGCCAAAGGTGAGGATGCTTGAGGAACATGAAGGGAGACAGGAGAATGCAGAAAAGGGAAAGCTTTCACGTGGGTTCCTTCTTCTAAGGGTGATTAAAAGCAACAGAAGAGACTAAGCAAACAAAATACCTACTATAGCACTTGGTTCACAGTAAGTGTCAACATGTTGTATTCTATTATTAGAACCTCTAAATCCATTTGGAAATACAGTAAGAACCCAAGATAGGAAATAGAGTGGCTGATTGACCAGTCTGTCTTTGTCTAAGGGGTGTGTGTGTATGTGTGTGTCTGTGTGCGTGTGTGTTTTAATAAAAATAATCTAGGTTTAGAATGAAAGCAAATAATCTAGGTTTAGAATTATGTATCTACTTGAGATGAGATAGATACTGATGTAAACAAAACCAGGCTCACAAGGACCAACATCTAGTGAGGGGAGGAGGGAAGTGGGCAGTAAAGAGGAGCAGAAATCTACAGTTAGCATGAAAAGCCACATTATACCCTACTTGATATGTCCCCCACGACTGCCCTCTCCCTTTCTCTTGCTTTGCTCAGCGAAGCTAGCCTCCTAGCTGTTTCTTCAACATACCAGGATTTCTCTCATCTCAGGGCCTTTTAACCTCACTTCCTATGCCTGAAAAATTCTTCCCCCAAATATCTACATGGATCACACCCTCATCTTCTCGAAATTTTTGTTCAAATGTCACCTTCTCGATGAGGTACTCTATGACCATCATATTTTAAATTGCAGCTGCCTCCCACCCCGTTTCCTGTTCCCCTTTTTGGCTGTATTTTCTCCATAACACATTTTAACACCATCTATAAGTTACCTGTTTGGCTCCTCTCCACACACACAAAAAGTAAATCTGATGAGGGCAGTGTTTTTTATCTTATTTGTCTACTGATACAGCTGTATCACCTAGAACAATGATAACACATGATTACCAATAAGTATTGATAATTCAGTAAATATTTTTTAAATGGAGAATTTTTTTAAGTACAAAAAAGAAGAGATTAACAAAGGAAGGCTTTAGGGAATGCAGAGGATATCTCCCTAAAGAAAAGCCATCTGGCTAGGGCTGATGTCTGGGTAGTCTTATGACAGGAAGCTGAAAGGTGGTGGTGGGACAGGAAGAGAAGCTATCAAAGGCCTGCTATTCTGGGCGGTTGTGTGCTAGACATCATGAGTGAGCTCGTCCGTGGCTAGGCCCTGATGATGATGATACATGCTGCAGCAAGGCTAACTACACTTATAAGGCTACCAGAATGGAATAAATATAGTCTTTAGTGTCAGACAGCCTTGGGTTCAGTTGTTGTCTCTGCCACCTACTGGCTCTGTAGCCTAGAGCAAGTCATTCTGATGGCAGCAGCTGCCCGACTGGACTAGCTGCTGTGGGGATGCCAGCTATAGCGAGGGAGGCCTGGCTGGGACTGTTGAGCCCGTAGAGGCTGAGAACAGGAGGGAGCCTGCCCCCTACTGACTTGGCAGGGCAGGAGCCCTGGGCTTTCAGGGCAGCTGCAGCCACCCAGCTGTGGCTCCAGACCCTGACACCCCTGTGCTCTCGAGGGCCTGGGAACACTCTCGCTTCTGCAGGCTCAGAAGGGCCTGCTTCCACCCCCTGGACTCTTCCCACTCCCAGCACCTGCTCCAATTTCGGAGCAAAGTTGAGGCTCAGCCCAGGCACTGTCGCAACCTGGCCAGGTGTGTGCACACTTGGGGCAGCACTGACACACCAATCCCCCACCTTGGCCCCCTCCAGACTTTGGGCGCCAAGGAGCACAGGAAGGAGGCAGCAGGTGGAGATGGGCTGAGGGCAGCTGGATGCAGGCCTGCAGGTGCCATTTGGTGCAAACAGCCTGGGCTATGGAAGGCATGATGACAGTGGGAGGCTGACTAGGTTCCTGGACGGAAAGGTGTAGGTCCCCAGTGAAACCCCACCTTCAGGCCAGGCATGGCCTGAAGCCTGGGAGCCAGGCTCCCAGTTCCAGGTGAAGTCCATGGATATGAGTAATAACTTCATCGATGACCATTGGGCCAATTGGATAGTGCTTTTTCCTGGCCCGCCTATGGCCATCTATGGACCAATCACCATGCACTTTCTCCCTTCCAAGCCCATGAAAAACCGAGGATTCAGCCAGACTCAGAAAGAAGTCAAGACTACTAGCTGTGAGAGGGAGCTACCCACTATGGGTCTCCTCATCCAGACAATTTGCCTGCAGAAAGGAGCTACCCACTACAGGTCTCCTCTCCACTGAGAGCTGGACACTCATTGGGACAGCCTGCATATGGAAAGGAACTACCCACTTCAGGTCTCCTGAGAGCTGTTCAGTGGCTCAGTGAAGCTCCTCTCCACCTTGCTCACCCTCCAGTTGTCTGCATACCTCATTCTTCTTGGGGGCAAGACAAGAACTTGGGACCTACTGAATGGTGGGACTGAAAGAGTTGTAACACAAACCCAGCTGAAACACAACTCCCACCTGCTCACCACATTGCAAGCAATGAGAAGGAGAGAAGAGCTGTGGCCCTTCAGGGAGCCCAGACCTAAGGCCTCCCGGGCCAGGGCTGTAAAACCCTCTTTGGAGCTCTACAGTTCCTGGCATCTCCAAGCTTTCTGGTGCCACAGTGTTCCCCTTGTCCAGACACCAGTGCCTGCAGCAGAAACTGCTTGCAATACATCTGGTCCGGCAGCAGCCTCACACAGAGTCGGCACCCATGCTGGAGCCTGGAGATTCCCACCCTGCCTCAGCAGCCAGTGTGCCTGGCTGTGTGCAGTGGCCAGACCCCACGCTCACTCGTTCACACACCCCTTGCTGCTCTGCACCTGGCTCACCCTTGGCAGCTGTGGGATCCAGGCTGGTAGCACAGACCAAGCACAACCTGCCGAACCAAGTGGGTGGAATGAGCCCAGAAGTGTGAGAAATACTCAGGCAGAAGGTGCCACTGGCCACAGAATTTCTGGCTGGCAAAGCAACACCCCAAGGATCCCGTGACAATTTCACCTCTGTAGTAGTTTCCTTGTCTTAAAAAAATGAGAGTAACATTATCTAGTTCATACAATTATTAGGAGAATCAAATGTGAAAGTGCATAAAAAACAACAATGAAGCTACGACTCATACTGTCCAGTCTGAGAAGAAATGTCATGATTAAGAGTCTAGTAAGCAAAAACCATCTCAAAATAAATCAAGACCTTTATATGTAATTTTTAATTCCTTGAAGGAGGAAACAATGACCAAATTTATTTCTCTTTTTTTTTTTTTTTTTTTTTTTTTTTGAGACAGAGTCTCGCTCTGTTGCCCAGGCTGGAGTACAGTGGCACGATCTCAGCTCACTGCAAGCTCCGCCTCCCAGGTTCACGCCATTCTCCTGCCTCAGCCTCCCGAGTAGCTGGAACTACACGTCCGGCTAATTTTTTGTATTTTTAGTAGAGACGGGGTTTCACCGTGTTAGCCAGGGTGGTCTCGATCTCCTGACCTCGTGATCCACCCGCCTCAACCTCCCAAAGTGCTGGGATCACAGGCGTGAGCCACTGCGCCCGGCCTCGCTTTTTTTTTAAGTTACCAGCTTATTCTTTACTTACCAGCTTATTCTTTATGCTCCCCTTATGCTACTTTGCAACTGCTCACTTGCTTCTTTTATTTGGCATATTAGGTTCATATTAAATTATTTTTTAAATCTCTGTTGTTTGGAAAATATTTCAGTATTTCCCAAAAGTTAATCAACCATAGATCTTCTAGCCTTCCTCCACCTTTCCTTTCTCTAGCAGTTAGGTCACTAGGAAGACTGGCAAGAGTATAGGTTAAGAGATTCAGTTCTGCTTAATGATGTCACATGGAGATGACCAGAATTAGCTCTTTTAGAACATGTTTCTGTCTGCCCACTCAATTCAGCACTGACTGGAGCTGTCTTCTAACTTAATTGAATTTCCAGTGATAGCATAAAAGGGTGGGTTTTTTTATTTTAGTGAGAAAATTTTTAAAGAGTTAAAATAGAAATGAGCCAGGAAGGCTTCAAACCTCCTCATGTAACCTCATGGCCATTTCTGAGCTAGTATAAACAAAACATTTTGTGTGAAGTAGTGTTTACCTCTAAATTTCATCTTATTTCCTGGAGACATGGGTCATTATAGTGTAACTCTGGATACTTGCAAGATTTGATAATAATAAACATTCACACTGAAGAAGGAATAAACAATCAGCAAACAAAGCCATCAACTCCCTATCACAGAGTTTGTCATCTTACTTGCCTACATAGTATCTCATGATTGAGAACACACTATTGAATATTGAAGAGATTTTGCTATGTTGTGAAATATAAACTTAGCCTTAAAACAAAAGGTACAAAGCAAGCTTTCTCACATCTGGAAATATATGATCAATATGAATCTTTCAAAAACATGGCTATGAGGAATGCAAATAAAATTTTTTAATTCTCTGCATGATATCAAGAGACAGTCAGACATGTTCTTATACAGTTACAGAATCTCCAGGTCAGGTTCTAAGAAGGGACTTTTTAAAACAAAACAAAACTCCTAAGAAATAAGCAGTGTTGCTGCACACTGTGCCACAGTTTGGTCACTGTTCTCCTGCTGCTTTTGTCTTGGATAGGCACTTTGGCGGGTAACGCCCCACCTAGCTCTCACATCCAGTTCAACTCAGCACATGGAAAAAACACCCCGAGCCCAGCCCTGGAATGGACAGGTGCCAGAGATGGCTATTACTAATCCATGATATGTGGGACCACACACTGGGCTTTTGCACGCTATGCCCTCTGCCTGAAAGCTCCCACCCTCCCTCCACTGGCCACAATCTCCCACTAAATTCCTTGGGAAAGCTTTCCTGGGACTCTGACTGGGCTATCCCTGCTTTAATATGTTGTAGCATTTGAATTGGCTTATGTGATCATCTGGTTGATGTCCATCTCCTTCATGAACTTAAACTCCAGGAGAGCAGTATTCCCAGTGCCAAGCACAGTGCCTGAAATTTAGAGACTCTCAAATGTTGGTTGAACAAATAAAAAAATGTATGCAGGGAGTAGCAAGAGAGGACATGTGAAGATTTTTAGAGATCAGGTCATGGAATGTGAAGGGGCCTTAACCTTGAACCATAGTGTAAAGTGGGAGAGAGAGGAGTAGATTTAATTTATCCAGGAACTACATAGTTCTCTAAAAGACTTTAACTCTGACTTCTACATAATGAGTGAGGTCCCATAGTAAAGGGGTCATTATCCCAATAACCTGTCAAGTTGGTTCAGACCCTCAAGTGAAAGTCTAAAGAAAATTCAGCTGGAGACCAATAGGAGCGAAATAACTTTGTGCTCCCTGGGGAAAGAGACTAGGAGACTAGGTATCATTGATCCTTTTGTTCCCCACACTTGGCATGTATTCAGCCCTCAATGTACTCCACAGCACTGTGTGTGAGAAGGGTAAAGCAACATAGATGTCTAAGTTGGGTCAGAGACATAGTCACACAAGGATTAAGGCAGCATGCATCCCTGAGGCATGTTTCTCCCCCAACAAGGTCCCTAAATAACATAATAGGTAGAATCAAATGAGTGAGTTCTCCTTCTCCTGCAGTAACCCTTGAGAAATGATTTATGTCACATTATTTTCTGACCTCCAGAAGAGAACATTTAATCAGTCATTTTCATATAAATGAAATTCCCAATCAAGTTATACTTCATCAGGATTCCTGTGATTCCTGCCAGAATTAAATCACATGTCCTGGTCAGTGGCAGCACCCAGTGTGGGCAACCAGGCTGGCATAGGAAAGTGTCTGTTGCTTGCAGGTAAGATATATTTTTAAAGGCTGCTGGCAGTTGCTTATTAGACTGAGATTTCTAGGTAGTGGTCATGTAGTTTACAAATAAATATTAAGTTCTTTGATGTTTATTTCCTAGATCTTTTTCATCATCCTCATTATGACAATTGTTATCATAGCACGACTGTTAAGAACAATTCCTTTGAATTTACTTACCAAGTCTCTCAGCAAATACTTTTGGAGGTTAATTCTCAGCATGAGAGAGAGAAGGGAGGGGAGGAAGGAGGAAAGAACCATCTTTATTCATTAGGAAGAGCCTATCATATCTCTCAGTATCTCACAGTGTTCAAATTACTTATACCTAATTTATTTATTTTCTTCTATATAATTTTTACCTTGTCTTGTCCCAAAAGGAATATGAAGTAACTTTAAAAATACATAACAATACAGAATTTTGAAAAGAGGTAACTGAAGGAATTGCTGCAGAGAGAACAAAAGCAAAGTCTTCTTAATGAGAGAAATAAAATTATAAATCACTTGGTGATCCACAGGTTTGTAAAATGGTATAACAAGGCAGTTGTCCAGAAGCACAGCCGCTCTTAATGCAGAGACTGCCTGGGCCCTCCTCTAGAGGGCGTGGTGGAGCACAGTCCCAGGAACTTTCTCACTGCAAGTGAACAATGGCGACCCCTCCCCGCATCGTATTAGACTGTCATCTAGTGTCAGCCAATCGGAAAATCCTCAGTACTATATAAGAGCAATTCCACAGTGACTAGGAATGTAGTTCCAATACTCAGTTCAAAGCAATCTACAAAAGCATCATATATGCTTTAGGTAGTCAATCTTGTGCAATTTTTCTATTAATACAGCCTTTGATGAATGGTAGAAGGCAGTGAGCTAGAAGTTACAATTACCGCACAAGAATCTGGTACTGATGGCTCAGTGGGATGGCAGAGGAGAAGAATTGTAGGTGATTCTGCCAGTGAGAAGTTATTACCCTACCACAAAGCTAATGCCCCAGCCTACTATCACACTCTTTATTTCTGACTATTAGCCCTTTTCTAGTACAACACTTTGGAATGTAGTTCTTGACTTGGGCCAGGCCTGGGGAAGAAGGAATTAGTTACCTTAGATCAACTTTCTTCCAGAAAGACCAAGGTAAATGGGGCAATTGTGGAACTCCTCAGGAGATTCAAGTGGCCTATAGTTAGAATATGCTTGTATTATCAACATCTAATAAACTGCAAGTGACCTATTTTACAGATTCTAAGACATACTTTTTAGCATTTACTACATGTCAGGCACTCTTCTAAGTATTTTATATGTATGACTCTTTTAATCATGAAGCCACGGTGTGTAAGTATCTTTTTGTAGTTCATTGATAGGCTGCATTGCAAAAAAAGGTTATCATTGATGACCTCTGGATGTGAACTACTTATAAATGCATAAACCACAATGCCAACTTATTCATTTGATTTGATTGCCCATGTTCTCTATTTAAGGCATGTCCTTTCACATAACTGAGGTACCAGGAAAGCTGGCTGCCATTCACTACTAACTAAAGCTTGAGGATGAATGAACATACTGGCTATCATACTGTAATGATATTTTATAGGATACTTTACACAATTATACAGCATTCTTTTTATGAAGATCTGGGGAAAAGTTTCTTTTTAATCACAACAAAAAGAATAACTATTTCTCTAGCTATTCATAATAATACTGTTTTTATCTTATTATATTCATCAAGCACATAACCTACACTCTTTATTTCTTAGCACTTCCTACCAGAAAGGTCAGACCAAATGTGGGGCCCACATCTACTAAGAGCATAGGACATCAGTAAATGCACTTTGTCCACTATCCCTGTTTAGGTTTCAACAGGACTCAATATAATTTTTCTACTGTATTTTCCTTGTTCCTATTTTGCCTTTCTGCTTTTATCTTCTTGTATTGCACATTGATATAAACCACCTTAAATACATTTTGGACCAAAAGAGAAATGCACACAAAATGTGTTTAAAATTTTTCTTTCCAAGAGATATAAACCTGATTTCAATGGACTGTTGTTGGATATTCTTCTTTAATCTACCTTGCTTTATATATTAGTTCTAAAATATAGAGCTATTTTCAAATGAATATGAATCAGTCTTTCATTTTGGGGGAGTGACGGGGAAGGAAGAGAATGTAACCATTATGGAGTATAAAGATGGAGAAATGACTTTGCAAACTAACAATTGAAGTAAATATGAAACCATATTTAGCATGTGAAGATACTATTTTCACAGTAGTATTTGTGAAAATTCACTATAAGGTAAGTTTCATGAGAGCAGGGACCCTGTCTTCATTGTTTATTGCTATATCCCCAGCGTACAGAATAGAGTCTGGCATACAGTAGACACTGAAATAATGTATTTTGAAAGTATGAATATAATACATTTAGAATTAGGAGAACCGGGTTAATAGCAAAGAAATGATATTGGATATTGATTATTTAACCACAAGCATATTCCTTTTGGATTCGGTTTTATCATTTATAAAATGAGGCTGTTCACTAAGATTCTTTCCAACTCTAATATTCCAGGCTCTTGTTAAATGTAGTGGCACAGTTAAACATACGAATGTAAATACATATAATAATTTGGGAATTTTATTTTCAAAATAGGATATCCAGCTACATCTTCAGTGACCCGTGTAGATGTGAGTGCCTTGAGGCCAAACACCACTCCTCAACGTGAGTTCAGCAAAGTTTTCCTACGTGATTGGAAAGAGACAACACACTCACAAGTTTTACTACTGCTTCTATAATGTTGACGTTTCAGCAAACAGCTGTATTTTTAACTTGATGTTTGTTAATATCTTGGTTTTGGGTTACTCTGCGGTGACTATATATTGATATGACAATTTCTATAATCTTAAAAAATAAGGGCTGGTGATTTATTATATTGTATCTTTTATTTGTCAAGGGATTTTAAGGTAATATTAAAGTAGTCTTCACAATACTCTCAGTGATCTGAGTTTGTGAAAAGAACAGAAAAAGAACACAAATCAGTGACAAGCTGGCATTAAACATAAACTACAGAGCTTTTGCTTAATATGCCAGCTAGTGTTCCTGCATAGGGAAGCACATTTTCAATTTCAGATTTCCCCAAAGTCACATAGATTAAAAATTCTGTGCATCAAAGCAAAGTTAAATTACAGCTTTCGGAAAAAGCTGGATTCTGAAAATAATTTTGTCTTTCAGCCAGCAATTCCAGTATGACTACCCGAGGCTTCAACTATCCCTGGACCTCCAGTGGGACAGACGCCAAAAAATGTTAAGTATAATCGTGGGTCCCTTGAGTCCTCTGGACTTCAGTCATTCATCTGACAGATATATTGAACGACATCTATGTGCTTTGTTTGTAATAATATTTGCAAATGTTCACAAAGCATCTATCATGTTTAAAGTATTGTTGTAGATGCTGAGACTACACCCATGGACAAAAGAGATCTAAGCTCCAAATTCTGATTAAGGGGAGACAGACAAGTGGTGATAAGTTATATGAAAATAAGGCACAGGAGGGAGACAGTGGGAATCGAGAGTGAAGGGTTGCCATTTTAAATGGGCAGTCTTGAAAGGTCTTACTGAGGAAGGTGACATCTGAGCAATGCTATAACCAGTCAACCCGAAAGAGCAAGCTGTGAGTATATTTGGGGAAAGAGCAAACTAGCTAGAAAATGCATATCAGTAATAAAAATGAAAAGAGAGAGAAACCAACGTGAGGCCAGAAATTGTTTCATTCTTCCTTTTAATCTGGCCAACTAGCAGTAGAGTCTGTAGGTGCTGCTTTAGCAGATACAGACAGGATCTGAAGAAGAAATATATTGCCTCTTAGTGGTATTAGACAACGATCAGTGTGGTGGGGAAGTGGTAAGGAAGGAGGCTGGAGCAAAAGGAGAGAGGATAATGGATGCCACAGGGCCAGAACTCTGAATTTAAATGCTAGACTCTTTGCCACAAAGCGTAATGTGTATGTCCCTTTGGAAAGCATTTAAGTTTTACAGTTAAAACCTTTAAAAATATTTTGTATACGCTTGCTCCCTCATTCCTGGGAACTTGTCCTTAGGCAAGAAAGAGAGAAATAGGACTGCTCTTTGTAGCATTATTTATTTATTTTATCTTTTTGATGGCCCTCAGGCTCACAGATTTGAATTAATCATAATATTTAATTCATGAGACACTTTCATCATTGGTCGATGCATTACCCTCTGTAATTTAACATATTTCTTTTAATAAATATGTTAATAATGTAATAGACACCTGTGAACCCAGTACCCAAATATAAGAATTGAAAAGACAGTATTCAGAAGGGGGAGCATAGAAAGAAATCTAAAAATAAATGGAACTTAAGTGTCTATCAAAGATGGTATGGCAGATTACTGTGAAAAGAGGAGACTGTTCAGCAAAAGGATCTAGAAATAGTGATTATTGATAAGAAAAAAAATTAAAATGTACCCCTTCCATGCACATTACACAAAAATAACTCTATATAATTTAAGATCTTTATGTCAAAAGCAAAACATTAAAACATGGAATAAAATAAATGTGGATTTCCTCCTGCATTGGAGTAGGGAAGGGCTTAACAAAGAGACATAACCATAAAAAATATGTAAAAATTAGAATAAAATTAAGAAACTTGGGTTCATCAAAAGACGTCTTTAAAAAGTAAAACAAAAAGCAAGCTACAATCTGGGGAACATATTTGCCATACATATAATTGAAAATGAATCAGGAATATGTAATTGACTAAGGATCAAAATTTTACATCAAGAGATTACAAAGAATGCCTACAAATTAATAACAAATATGACAAAATGAACAAAAGTCACACCACAAAACATGAAATACACATGGCTAGAAACATCTAAAGAAACGCTCAATCTCGGCTGGGCGCAGTGGCTCACGCCTGTAATCCCAGCATTTTGGGAGGCTGAGGCGGGTGGATCACGAGGTCAGGAGATCGAGACCATCCTGGCTAACAGTGAAACCCCATCTCTATTGAAAATACAAAAAATTAGCCAGGCTTGGTGGTGGGCACCTGTAGTCCCAGCTACTCGGGAGGCTGAGGCAGGAGAATGGTGTGAACCCGGGAGGCATAGCTTGCAGTGAGCCAAGATCGAGATTGTGCCACTGCACTCCAGCCTGGGTGACAGAGTAAGACTCCACCTCAAAAAAAAAAAAAAAAGAAAAAGAAATGCTCAGTCTCTCTGGTAATCAGGAAATATAAATGAAGACTAGAATTAGAAAATCATTTTATATGTAATCAGTTTACAAAAATTAAGAAATCTGATATTGCCAACTATTGAATAGGATTTATCCAGCATCCTTTCAACATAATTTCTTATATGTTACTGGTGGTACCATCACTTTCCACCATCCTTTGGCATTGTATTTCAAAGCTGAATATGTGCATACCTACAATCCAACAATTCTATTCCTAGATATAAAAATCCCTCCAAAATTAGTACATCTATGCATGAGATATGCACACAAATGTTTGGAGGAAACACTGTTCATATAGCAAAAACTTTAAGTAATCTAAATGGCCATAGTCAGGAGGACAGATAAATAAATTGTAGTATACTAATAAAATATAATATTAAAGAGCAATGAAAAACAAGTGAATGGCAACCATATACAAAAGCATGAATGAATCTTAATAACATTATGTTGAATTAAAAAGTAAATACCAAATAACAACATATGGCATATTTTCTAATGAAATTTTAAAGCAAGTATAATCAAACACCAAATGCCTTAGACTAATATGTGATATAAAATTTTAAGCTTTATAAGTGAATAATAATTATAAACATTCAGGACAGCATTTGCTTTTGATGGAGATATAAGGGATGAGACAGGGAGAAAACATTTATGATGTTATTGATAGTAACCCAAAATCTGTGTACATGAGTAGGAGTGAGAGGGTATTAAGAGGGTGAAAAATATGTTCAGCAATAAGAAACGGCAAATAGGATGAGATAACTCAATGAAATACTATGAAGCCAGCCAAAACAATAGCCATAACCCTGATCCATTCTTCTTCACTGGGCAGGACCTCACAGCTGGGGTCTCCAGCCACCCCCACCAACTGTATTCTATGGACAGAGCTCTGATGGCTCCTTGGGACACAGTGCCTTGTGGGAGGGGTGGGCCATCACCTTGGTTGTTTGGATGACTCAGCCCTTCCAGCCTGTAGGCACTGGAAAGTACAAACGGAGCAGAGCAGAGGCAGTTCCACAGCACAGTTCCCCAGCACAGCTGTTTTGTTGAGGAATGACCAGACTGCTTCTTTAAACAGACCCAGATCCATTCCTCCTCACTGGGTGGGCCCTCCCAGCCAGGGCCTCCGGCCAGCCCCACCCATGTTCTATGGCCAACAGAGTTCTAATTTCTTCCTGGGACAGAATGCCCAGTGGGTGTGGCAGACATTTGCTTTTGGGCATCTCAGCCAGTTCAGGCTGTGGGCCTTGAAGAGCCCAAATCAGTTGGGGGCTGAAGAGCTCTCCAACATAGCACAGCTGCTCTACCAAAATGCAGCCAGACTGCATCTTTAAGCAGGTCCCTGATTCCATTCTTCTTGACTGGGTGAGATCTTCCAACTGGAATGTCCAACCACCTCCTACAGGCACAGTCAGGCCAGCAACAGGTCAGTACCCCCCTGGGACAGAGCTATCAGAGGAATAGGCAGGTGGCCATATTTGCTGTTTCACAACCTTCACTGATGATACCTCCAGGTACTGGAAAAACCAACATGACTAGGGTCTGGGGCAGACCCATAGCAAACCATAGCAGCCCTGCAGAAGAGTGCCCAGACTAGTCGTTCAAAGAAAACACATAAAACACAACAGCAACAACAAAACACAAAAAAACCATCCAAAGGTCAGCAAACTCAAAGATCAAAGGCAGATAAGCCCACAAAGATGAGAAAGAATTAGCACAAAAACACTGAAAACTTAAAAAAAAAAAAAAAGAAGAAAAACCAACAACCAGAATGCTCCCTTTCCTCCAAATAATCTCAACACCTGCCCAGCAACGGTTCAGATCTTGGCTAAGGCTGAGATCACTGAAATGACAGAAGTAGCCTTCAGAATATGGATAAAAATGAAGTTCACTGAGCTAAAGGAGCACATTGTAACCCAATGCAAAGAAGCTAAGAATCATGTTAAAACAATGCAGGAGCTGACAGCCTAAATAGCCAATATAGAGAGGAACATAACCAACCTGATAGAGCTGAAAAACACACTACAAGAACTTCACAATGCGATCACAAGCTTTAATAGCAGAATAGACCAAGTGGAGGCAAGAATCTCAGAGCTTGAAGATTGTCTTTCTGAAATAAGACAGGCCAACAAAAACAGAAAACAGAGTGAAAAGAAATGAACAAAACATTTGAGAAACAGGGGATTATGTAATGAGACTGAATCTATGACTGATTGGGGTACCTGAAAGAGACAAGAATGGAACCAACTTGGAAAACATATCATCCAGGAAAACTTCACCAACCTAGCAATATAAGCCAACATTAATTTCAGGAAATACAGAGAACTCCAGTAAGATACTCCATGAGAAGATCATTCCCAAGACACATAATCATCAGATTCTCCAAGGTCAAAATGAAAGAAAAAAATGGTAAGGGCAGCCAGAGAACAAGGCCAGGTCACCTACAAAGGGGAAGCCCATCAGACTAACAGTGGACCTCTCAACAGAAATCCTACAATCCAGAAGCGATTCGGAGCCTATATTCAACATACATAAAAAAGAATTTTCAACCCAGAATTTCATATCTGGCCAAACTAAGCTTCATACATAAAGAAGAAATAATATCCTTTTCAAACAAGCAAATGCTGAGAGAATGCATTACCACCAGATCTGCTTTACAGGAGGTCCTGAAGGAAGCACTAAAAATGGAAAGGAAAGACCATTACCAGCCACTACAAAAAAAACACTGAAGTATACAGGCCATTGACATTATGAAGCAACCATATAAACAAGTCTGAAAAATAACCAGCTAGCATCATGATTACAGGATCAAATCCACACATAGCAATATTAATCTTAAATGTAAATGGGCTAAATGCCCCAATTAAAAGACACAGAATGGCAAGCTGGATAAAGAACCAAGACCCGTCAGTATGCTGTCTTCAAGAGACCCATCTCACATGCAAAGACACACATAGGTTCAAAATAAAGGGATGGAGGGAAATTTGCCAAACAGATGGAAAACAGGAAAAAGCAGAGGTTACAGTCTTAGTCTCTGACAAAGCATACTTTAAACCAACAAAGAAAAAAAAAAAAGACAAAGAAGAGCATTACATAATGGTAAATGGTTCAATTCAACAAGAAGACCTAATTGTCCTAAATATATATGCACACATACAGGAGCACTCAGATTCATAAAGAAAGTTCTTAGAGACCCTCAAAGAGACTTAGACTCTCATGCAATAATAGTGGGAGACTTTAACACCCCAGTGAAAATATTAGACAGATCATCAAGGCAAAAATCAACAGAGACATTCAGGACTTGAACTCAGCTCTGGATCAAGTTGACCTGATAGATATCTACAGAACTCTTTACCCAAAAACAACAGAATATATACATTCTTCTCATCACCTTATGGCACTTTCTCTAAAATTGATCACATAATCAGAAACAAAACACTCTTCAGTAAATGCAAAAGAATGGAAATCATAACAAAGTCTCTCAGACCACAGCACAATCAAATGAGAACTCAAGATTAAGAAATTCACTCAAAACCATACAACTACATAAAAATTGAACATCCTGCTCCTGAATGACTTTCAGGTTAATAATGAAATTAAGGCAGAAATCAAGAAGTTCTTTGAAACCGAGAACAACAATACAATGTACCAGAATCTCTGGGACACAGCTAAAGCAGTGCTAAGAAGGAAATTGATAGCACTAAATGCTCACATCAAAAAGTTAGAAAAATCTCAAGTTAACAACTAACATCACAACTAAAAGAACTAGAGAACCAGGAGCAAACAAACCCCAAAGCTAGCAGAAGACAAGAAATAACCAAGATTGGAACTGAAATGAAGGAGATAGAGACACAAAAAACCTTTCAATAAATCAGCCAATCTAGGAGCTGTTTTTTTAAAAAAGATCAATATGATAGATATACCACTAGCTAGACTAATAAAAAAGAAAAGCTAGAAGAATCAAACACAATCAGAAATTATAAGAGGGATATTACCACTGACCCCACAGAAATACAAACAACTGTTAGAGAAAAGTATAAACACCTCTCTGCAAATAAACTAAAAAATCTAGAAGAAATGGATAAATTCCTGGGCACATACACCCTCCAAAGACTGAACCAGGAAGAAACTGAATCCCTGAATAGACCAATAATGAGTTCTGAAATTGAGACAGTAATTAATAGCCTACCAACCAAAAAAATCCCAGGATTATATGGATTTACAACTGGATTCTACCAGAGGAACAAAGAAGAACTGGTACCATTCCTACCGAAACCATTCTAAAAAATTTAAAAGAAGGAAATGCTTCCTAACTCATTCCATGAGGCCAGCATCATCCTGATACCAAAACCTGGCAGAGATACAACAAAAAAAGAAAACTTCAGACCAATATCCTTGATGAACATCAATGCAAAAATCCTCAACAAAATACTAGCAAACCAAACTCAGCAGCACATCAAAAAGCTTATCCACCATGATCAAGTTGGCTTCATTCCCAGGATTCAAGGCTGGTTCTACATACACTAATTAATAAATGTGATTCATCACATAAACAGAACTAAAGACAGAAACCACATGATTATCTCGAAAGATGTAGAAAAGACCTTCAGTAAAATTTAACATCTTAAAAACTCTCAATAAACTAAGGATTGAAAGAACATACCTCAAAATAATAAGAACCATATATGACAAACCCACAGCCAATATCATGCTGAATGGGCAAAATCTGGTAGCATTCCCCTTGAAAACCAGTACAGGGTTGCCCTCTCTCAGCATTTCTATTCAACATAATATTGGAAGTTCTGGCCAGGGCAGCCAGACAAGAGAAAGAAATAAAGCACATTTAAATAGGAATAAAGGAAGTTGAACTATCTTTGTTTGCAGATGACATGATTCTATATCTAGAAAATCACATTTTCTCAGCCCAAAAGCTTCTTAAGCTGGTAAGCAACTTCAGCAAAATCTCAGGATACAAAATGAATGTGCAAAAATTACTAGCAATCCTATACACCAACAACAGGCAAGCTGACAGCCAAATCATGAATGAATTCCCATTCACAATTACCACAAAAAAGAATAAAATACCTAGGAATACAGCTAACAAAGGAAGTGAAGAGCCTCTTCAAGGAGAACTACAAGCCACTGCTCAAAGAAATCAGAGATGACACAAACGCAAAAACATTCCATGCACATGGGTAGGAAGAATCAGTATCATGAAAATGCCCGTACTGTCCAAAGCAATTTATAGATTCAATGCTATTTCCATTAAACTACCATTGACATTCTTCACAGAACTGGAAAAAAAAACTATTTTAAAAGAGCCCAAATAGCCAAGGCAACCCAAAGCAAAAAGAACAAAGCTGGAGGCATCATGCTACCCAACTTCAAACTACACTGCAGGGCTATAGTAACCAAAACAGCATTGTACTGGTACAAGAACAGACACATAGACGAATAGAACAGGATAGAGAACCCAGAAATAAGACTACACACCTACAACTATCTGATCTTTGACAAACCTGACAAAAACAAGCAATGAGAAAAGGATTCCCTATTTAATAAATTGTTCTGGGAGAAATGGCTAGCCATATGCAGAAAATTTAAACTGGACCCCTTCCTTACACCATATACAAAAATCAGTTCAAGATGGATTAAAGACTTAAACCCAAAACTATGAAAACCCTAGAAGAAAAGCTAGGCTATACCATTCAGGATATAGGATGGGCAAAGATTTCATGATGAAGATGCCAAAAGCAATTGCAACAAAAACAAAAATTGACAAATGGGATTTAATTAAACTAAGAAGCTTATGCACAGCAAAAGAAACTATCAACAGAGTAAACAGATAAACTACAGAATGGGATAAAATTTTTGCCATCTATCCATCTGAAAAAGGTATAATAGCCAGCATCTATAAATACCTTAAACTAATTTACAAGCAAAAACAACCCCATTAAAAAGTGGGCAAAGGACAAGAACACACAGTTCTCAAAAGAAGACATACATGTTGCCAGAAACATGAAAAAAAAAGCTCAACATCACTGATCATTAGAGAAATGCAAATCAAAACCACAATAAGATAGCATCTCACACCAGTCAGAATGTCTATTACTAAATAGTCAAAAAACAACAGATGCTGATGAGGGTGTGGAGAAAAAGGAGTGCTTTTACACTGTTGGTGGAAGTGTAAATTAGTTCAACATTGTGGAAGACATTGTGGCAATTCCTCAAAGACCTAGACGCAGAAATATCATTCAACCCAGCAATCCCATTACTGAGTGTATACCCAAAGGAATATAAATCATTCTATTATTCAAGACACATGCAAGGGTATGTTCATTGCAGCACTATTCACAATAGCAAAGACATGGAATCAACCTAAATGCCCATCAATAATAGACTGGATAAAGAAAATGTAATACATATACACCATGGAATACTATACAGTCATAAAAAGGAATGAGATCATGTCCTTTGCAGGGACATGGATGGAGTTGGAATCTGTTATTTTCAGCAAACTAATGCAGGAATAGAAAACCAAACACCGCATGTTCTCGAATTTTCTCCATGTCAGCAGTGTTATCATTTATGTGTTCACTGAGGTGGCACTTTTAGTTGCCTTCAATAACTTTTTCTTTGCATTCACAACTTGGCTAACAATTTGGCCCAAAAGTCCTAGCTTTGAGCCCATCTCAGCTTTTGACGTACCTTCCTCACTAAGCTTAATTATTTCTAGCATTTGATTTGAAGTGAGAAAAGTGCTTCTCTTCCTTTCCTTTGAATACTTAGAGGCTGTTTTAGGATTATTAATTGGCCTAATTTCAATATTGTTTTGTCTCAGATTAAAAAAAAAAGGCCCAAGGAGCGGAAGAGGGATGGGGGAACCACCAGCAAGTGAAGCAGTTGGAACACACACAACATTTATCAATTAAGTTCTCCATCTTCTACGGGTGCAGTTTGTGATGCCTCAAAATAATTTCAATGGTAACATTTAAGATCCCTGATCACAGATTACCATAGTAGATATAACAATAATATGAAAGTTTGAAATATTGCAAGAATTACCAAAATGTGGCACAAAGACATGAATTGAGCACGTGCTGTTGGAAAAAATGGCACCTATAGACTTGCTTGACACAGGGTTGCCACAAAGCTACAATTTGTAAAAAAAAAAAACAAAAAAAAAAAACAAAAAAAAACAAATGCAGTATCTGTATCTGTGATACAGATACATGGTCAGGCTTGCCTGCACCAATTTCTGGGGGCTTCATGGGTTTCCCCATGGTTAAGGCACAAGCCCCATACTTCCAAAGCTTGTGAATGTCATCTTTGTCAGCAAGAGTATGAGGCCACATTTGTGGACCAGGTGGACATGACAAAACTGGGCACAGAAGCTAGCATCAGTGTGTGCATCCTGGCGGCAGAGGTGGTGCTGGCCCAGTACATATTCACCTTGAAAAGGAAGATGAGATGAAAAATCAAGATCATCAAAATTCCTGTGTCCGGGCCTTGTATCTCTGGATATTGTTTGCCACCTATACTGTTGTTCAAGGACAAAATCGAAAACAGAAGAACTCAGAATGCCTTAAGGAATATTGAATAGCTAAGAAGTGACTCATCAAAAGTCTGCTGTGCATGTAAAAATGATGCAAGAATTCCAGAAAAGTTCAGTTTGCATCAAGAACCCCGCAAAAATAACAAATTATCTGTGGTTTTATTAAAGGAAGATGCCAAACTTTAGTAATAATGGACTTTGATATGACACTAAGTAGATTTTCCTACCAAGGGAAAAGATGCCTAATGTGTCATAATATGATTGACAACTATAAACTTGTCACAGGTGAATGTCAAAGAGGTTATTGCAACTAAAGGAAAAATATTTTATTATTGAAGTTGAACCTGTTAACTTCACGAGAAGTACCCATTTACGGTAGAATAGTATGCTGCCCATCAATAGTGTCTTTGTTGAACAAACTTTACCAAAAAATAAAATTTAAAGAAATTGTGGAAGAATCTGATGTTATGCTCAAGGAAGGATATAATAATTTACTTGAGAAGCTCCAATAACATAGTATCCATGTCATATTTTCAGCAGATATTGGTGCTGTAGAGAAGTTTATCAGTCAAGCTGGTGTTTATCATCCAAATGTCAAAGTAGTGTTTTTTTGTAGATTTGTGAAAATGTGTACTCAAAGGATTTAAAGGAGAATTACCTCATGCAGTTAATGAACATAATGTTGCCTTGAAGTACACAAAACATTTCAGTCAATTAAAAGACAATAGCGACAGGGCACGGTGGCTCACGCCTGTAATTCCAGCACTTTGGGAGGCTGAGGCAGGTGGATCACCTGAGGTCAGAAGTTTGAGACCAGCCTGACCAGAGTGGAGAAACCCCGTCTCTACTAAAAATACAAAATTAGCCAGGCATGGTGGCACATACCTGTAATCCCAGCTTCTCGGGAGGCTGAGATGGGAGAATCACTTGAACCCGGGAGGCAGAGGTTGCAGTGAGTGCAATTGCGCCATTGCACTCCAACCTGGGTAACAAGAGCAAAACTCTGTCTCAAAAAAAAAAAAATAGACAATAGTAACATAATTCTGCTGAGACTCCTAAGAAGACTTTAAAAGGGCATACAAATTAGCCAAATTTTCACATTCTGAAAATTAGATCTCTAAATGATAGAGTGGATAAGCATTCAGGAAAGTCTTGTTTCATCAAAAGATGAATCACTAGAAGTAGCCAACTCCGTCTTACAGAGGATTCTATAAACAAGCATTCTTCAGGATGTTCTCCCCTGCAGGAGCAAGAGATACCAGAATTGTTCATCTCTTCATCTTGCTGAAAGGCTATTTTTAATAATATCTTTCTGGTCTTGAAAGTTTACCTTTATGTATTTAAGTATTTTCAGACATGTGGAATCCATCAACGGGAAACTCCATTTTCTTCACCTCTCTCACCATAATTCCCACTACATGTTATTAACAGATTAAAAACAAAACAAAAAACCTCAAAGTCAAAATTAGAAAAATAACTGCCTACTTTTCCAAAGTGGCTTATGTTTTTTAATTTTTAAATTATTTTGAGGGGTCTTTTAAAATTGGGAAAGTTAGAAGAAGTCCAAAAAGAAGTTTCATGAAATTACAAAAAGAAAATGGCATACTTTTAAGTGTTGTAATGTTTGTAATTTGTAATTGTGCTGATGGTATCACCATCTCCTGAAATTGTGTTATATTAGGTTATTTTGCTTGGGGAAAATCAATATTGACCAGAAAAGCCTGGCACTGTATACTTGCTGAAACCTATTAGTGTCCACACATCACTAACCATTACAAAATGTTCTATATTGACTCACTGATAATAAACATGAAATGGAAAATATTTTTAAATACCCATTTTCCTTAAATGGATTGTGCTTATTCAGCCATTTAGACTTTAGCGTAAATTAATTTATCCCATTCTTTCTTGCAAACATACTTTGATGAGATACAAAATAAAGACATCAAGGTCAGAAAGTAAGAAATTAAAGGAGTCACCATACCATATTGAGCAAAAAACTACAAGGTTATTCAGAACAAACTTCCTTCTTCATAATTTTACCTAAATCTAGGCCTAGTCCCAATTGTTTTTCAGTTAGTTATTGCTCTTTGGAAATCAAATTCCGGCGAATGGCGTAATCATTAAAAAATGCTTGGTCCATCATCATCAATAGACCTTGATATTCTGTCTAGAACAAAAATTAATATGCAGTATCAGAGAGTTATATTGAAAATAAGAACAGCACCCTGAACTCAGACTGAAAAAAAGCTGTGTATGAAACCACTCTTACTTCTCAGCTGACCCGAAATGAAAATAGCTATGACAAATTGTCCTGTAATCAAGCCCTAAAGAATGGACTCTTACCTCTTCTGGAGGGCCTGATCACACACCTTTGTCAGCAACTGCAGCTGCTGTTGACATCTAAGAAGAAACAAAGAAAGGGGAGGGCTGAGGGTATTGTTTGTTTTATTTTGATTTTGCTCATTTGATTTGGTCTTGACACACAAGAAAGCTTTTAACTATGAACATCATGTATGCCAATATTTTAAATGAATGGATGTAATATATTTGTACTGATTACAACCATGTATTACTATAGTTATTTTACTTTACATTGCACTGCAGGCCTTTTATCAAATACAGATATGTGGTGTCTGCCAAGGAGTGGATCTTTCTTGCCAGAGATAGGGCAATAAACAAAATGAGTTGTTAGATCTATTTCAAAAGCCATATGTGCTGTCTGAGTTTGCTGCCATCCACTCAAGGGGAAGGTTTGCCTCTAAATGCTTCAAAAGGGCTCACTCAGCAGCTGACAAGGCCTGTGACCCCAGGGGTCTGATAATTCACTGCTGACATGTTTTGTTTTCACAGTTCAGCAAGACTGTCAGCTGACCCACAAGTACAAAGTGTTTTCTTCCCCTATGCATGTTCTAGCAAGGTCTTCAAAGTCCTATTGGCAGCTTTTCTTGACTAAACGCCACCATAACACACCTGGACCTTCATTCTCTTCCATTTTTTTTTGGCTCATCTATGGAATGAGCATGACACACTCTGGCTAGAGGAACCCCTTCTAGTGTTTTCTTTCCATATCTTTTCCTGCTTCTAAGTGGCCATAATTAAAACCTTCCCTATTATAGACATCTGAACCACAAGAATCCCTCCAACTCCCACTTTGTTTGAGGACATTCTTGTGTATGCTATGGAACAGTTTAATGATTTTGCTTTACGTATTCATTAATATCCTTTTTTATAATTATTAGATTAAATTAGCAGTCAAGAAGTGGTAATATAGTCTCATATAGGTTAACTCTTCTGATATCTTCTTCCTTTAGCAGTTTTACGGATACCTAGTGAAACATACAGTTCATCCCCCTCAGGTGCAGGCTCAACACTTCATGGTGAGTACTTGGGGAAGATTTAGGGACACTGAAGCTAGTGGTCAGCTTTATTTGGACACAGGTGTAAAAACAAGAACTGATAAGAAGCCAGCCTCAGATAGATATATAAAAGTACATCTTGATGATGAAAATTACAATGAATGGAAACAAAATTCTTCTCAGCCATTCAAAGAAGATAGAGACCAAGCCTTAGATTTTTATACATTTTATTTCCAAAAAAATCTACACAATAGCATTTTTTACTAGTTATATCTAAGAAAAATAAATTTCAATTTTTTATTGGAAAATAGAATAATTAGTCAACATGGATTTGTCTAGTCTAATGTTGCAAATGAATTTTTATTAACCTTATCAGACACATCAGTGTGGAGAGAATTAGTATTTTGATCAGCTGAACCTCTCATACCAAGAGAACAGGAACAGAGCCTCACTTATCCACGACCCCCAACTCTGGCCTTTTTCTGTACCACTTACATTTCTCATGGAGATTCTTTAGCAGACATCATTTTGTTGTTTGGAAGTATGGAGCTTCTTTTTTTTTTTTTTTTTCAACCAATAGGAAATTTTCCTATTTTCAACCAACAGGAAATTTTTTTTCAACCAATAGGAAATTTTTTTTCAACCAATAGGAAATTTTATTCCTTTGGCAATTGTTAGACAAATCTCAGGATCCCAGCCTTGCTATAAATTGGTTCTTAATAAACTTTACACATAATATTTAAGGGATACTTAGACAATTTAAATTGAGTTCTTTCAAATAGCATATGAAACCCAATCATGGATTTATACCACTTGATCAAGTTGAGATGTCTTGTCCAGATATCCCCTTTATATCCCTAGACAATGTCTTTACCAGCACAGCCAGAGCATTTTCAGAAGTCCCCACAACTGCCAATGGATCTACGAAAACTAATCACGTCCATATCACTGGTAAGTCATTTGTCCTATTTTGGGGGATTTTATGCTTTATTCACTCAATAAATATTTATCAAGTACCTGCCATTTGCCAGGCATTATGCCAGTTGTTGGATATACAGTGAACACACTGGCTTTTTGAAGATTATAATCTATTAGCGATCATGTGTATAGTAAATAAATAATCACAACTAAATTTATTTTTGACAAGTACTATGATAAGGTGTTGTCAGAGTCAAACAGGAAGTTCTGATTTTAATTGGAGAATAGGAGAGGACTCTGTGAGGATATGATACTTAAATTAAAATCTGAGAAAAATAAATAAGAATTTATTCTTGTTGAATAAATTGAAAAGTAGCAAAAAACATTTCAGGCCTATGAAAACATAGTCTGAGAAAGAAATCATCGGAACAAAGAGTACTCCTATAATTCAACTAATATAATATTGTCATGCAAAATGTAATCCCTCTTTTATATCATGAGAGAGCAAAAGATTCAATAAAGTTAGGACCCTCCTAATGAAGGTCATGATTGTAAGTTCACAGGCATAATCAACTTCAGGCGTGTTCACTTGACTAGTGAACGCCACACCTAGGTACTCAGCTCATTTTGTGTCAAAGGTCATACAGTCTTCTGATCATTGGAGCATCATCTTGCACACGTCATGGCAATAAAGCTGCAAACTGAGGTACTACAAAGATTTTAATATATTGGTGCCTTAAAGAGCTGTCTAGTTTAGAGATGGGTCAAAAATGGAGTTCTGCTTTTCCACTTCCATTGTGAAGGCAGTGGTCTCATTTTCTACACTTGGTTGGAAAAAATATATATAGGCATTGATGTAAGACCTCTTTAAAATATTTTGTTTGGCAAGAATGAGGGATCATGGCAGACAGGAAGCAGGACTAGATTGCAACTCTGCAGCATGCAGTCTTCATTGTGAATTTTAGCTCCAGATTAACTGCAAGAACAAACCAGCAATCCTGAGAAAATCCACAGACCCTCTGAAGGAAGCAGACTGCATCTGTAGCACCCAGGAGACACCCCAAATACTCTGGGAGGTGGATACCCTCACACAAATTTTCAAGCCCATCTCGCCCTCCACCTAGAGACAGACTCGGGGCTGTTAGCGGGATGGGGGGCATGGTGGGAGTGAGAATGGCCTGTCAGTTTGCGTAGGAGTTCGGTGAGGCCTGTGACTGCCGGCTTTCCCCCCTCTTTCCTGACAACCTGCATGATTCAGCAAAGGCAGCCATAATTCTCCTAGGTGCACAACTCCAGTGACCTGGGAATCTCACCCCCATCCCCAACAGCAGTGGCAGCAAGACCTGCCCAAGAAGAGTCTGAGCTCAGACATGCCTAGCCCTGCCCCGACCTGATGGTCCTTCCCTATCCAACCTGGTAGTGAAAGACAAAGGGCATAAAATCTTGGGCATTCTAAGGCCCCGCCCACCACCAGTCCCTCTCCAGACTACTATAGCTGATGCTTTCTGGAGAGCTCTACCTCCTGGCAGGAGGCCAACCAGCACAAAAACAAAGCATTAAACCACCAAAGGTAAGGACCCTCACGGAGTCCATTGCACCCTCTACCACCTCCACAAAACAGGCACTGGTATCCATGGCTGAGAGACCCATAGATGGTTCATATCACAGGACTCTATGCAGACAACCACCAGTACCAGCCTGGAGCCAGGCAGACTCACTGGGTGGCTAGACCCAGAGGAGAGACAACAATCACTGCAGTTCGGCTCACAGGAAGCCACATCCATAGGAAAAGGGGGAGTGTCTACATCAAGGGAACACCCAGTGGGACAAAATAATCTCAACAACAGCCTTCAGCCCTAGACCTTCCCTCTGACAGAGGCTGCCCAAATGAAAAGGAACCAGAAAACCAACCCTGATAATATGACAAAACAAGGCTCTTCAACACCCCCCAAAACAATCATACTAGTTCACCAGCAATGGATCCAAACCAAGAAGAAATCCCTGATTTACCTGAGAAAGAATTCAGGAGATTAGTTATTTAAGCTAATCAGAGAGGGACCAGAGAAAGGTGAAGCCCAATCCAAAGAAATCCAAAAAAAAATGACACAAGAAGTGAAGGGAGAAATATTCATGGAAATAGATAGCTTAAAGAAAAAAAGCAATCAAAAGTTCAGGAAACTTTAGACACACTTTTAGAAATGTGAAATGCTCTCAAAAGTCTCATTGATAGAATTGAACAAGTAGAAGAAAGAAATTCAGAGCTCAAAAGCAAGATCTTCAAATTAACTCTGTCCAACAAGACAAAGAAAAAAGAATAAGAAAATATGAACAAAGCACCCAAAAGTCTGGGATTATGTTAAACAACCAAACCTATGAATAATCGGTGTACCAGAGGAAGAAAAGAATTCTAAAAGCCTGGAAAACATATCTGGGGGATAATCAAGGAAAACTTCCCCAGCCTCGTGACAGCCCTAGACGTGCAAATACAAGAAGCACAAAGAACACCTGGGAAATTCATTGCAAAAAGATCTTTGCCGAGGCACATTGTCATTAGGTTATCCAAAGTTAAGACAAAGGACAGAATCTTAAGAGCTGTGAGACAGAAGCAACAGGTAACCTATAGAGGAAAATCTATCAGATTAACAACAGATTTCTCAGCAGAAATCCTACAAGCTAGAAGAGATTGGGGACCTATCTTCAACCTCCTCAAACAAAAGAATTTTTAGCCAAGAATTTTGTGTCGAATGAAGCTAAGCATCATATATGAAGGAAAGACACAGTTGTTTTCACACAAACAAATCCTGGGAGAATTTTACCAAACCACCACTGCAGGAACTGCTAAAAGGAGCTCTAAATCTTGAAACAAATCCTGGAAACACATCAAAATGAACCTGTTTACGCATAAATCACACAGGACCTATGAAACAAAAATACAAGTTAAAAAGCAAAAACAAAAATCCAAAGTACACAGATAACAAAGAGCAAGATGAAAGCAATGGTACCTCATATTTCAATACTAATACTGAATGTAAATGGCCTAAATATTCCACTTAATAGATACAGAACAGCAGAATGGATAAGAACTTACCCATCAACTATTTGCTGCCTTCGGGAGACTCACCTAACACATAAGGACTCATATAAACTTAAAGTAAAGGGGTGGAAAAAGGCATTTCATGCCAATGGACGCCAAAAGCGAGCAGGGGTAGCTATTCTCATATCAGACAAAACAAACTTTAAAGCAACAGTGGTTAAAAAAGACAAAGAGGACAGTATATAATGGTAAAAGGCCTTGTCTAACAGGAAAATATCACAATTCTAAACATACATCCACGTAATATTGGAGCTCCCAAATTTATAAAACAATTACTAATAGACCTAAGAAATGAGATAGACAGCAACAAAATAATAGTGGGGGACTTCAATACTCCACTGACAACACTAGACAGGTCATCAAGACCAAAACTCAACAAAGAAACAATGGATTTAAACTATACCTTGAAACAAATGGACTTAACAGATATATACAGAACATTTCATCCAACAACTGCCGAATACACATTCTACTCAACAGTGCATAGAACTTTCTCCAAGATAGACCATATGATAGGCCATAAAATGAGCTTCAATAAATTTAAGAAAACTGAAATTATATCAAGCACTCTCTCAGACCACAGTGAAATAAAACTGGAAATCAACTCCAGAAGGAACCTTCAAAACCATGCAAATACACGAAAATTAAATAACCTGCTCCTGAATGAGCATTGGGTCAAAAACGAAATCAAGATGGAAATTTAAAAATTCTTCGAACTGAATGACAGTAATGACACAACATATCAAACCTCTGGGATACAACAAAGGTGGTGCTAAGAGGAAAGTTCACAGCCCTAAACACCTACAACAAAAATCTGAAAGAGTGCAAACAGATAATCTAAGGTCACACCTCAAGGAACTAGAGAAACAAGAACAAACTGAACCCAAATCCATCAGTAGAAAGGAAATAGCCAAGATCAGAGCACAGTACAATTGAAACAACAACAACAAAAATGCAAAAGATAAATGAAACAAAAACTGGTTCTTTGAAAAGGTAAATAAAATTGAAAGACCATTAGCAAGATTAACCAAGAAAGGAAGAGAGAAAATCCAAATAACCTAATTAAGAAATGAAATGGGAGATATTACAACTGACACCACAGAAATACAGAAGATCATTCAAGGCTATTATGAACCCCTTTATGCACATAAACTAGAAAACCTAGAAGAGATGGATAAATTTCTGGAAAAATATAACCCACCCAGCTTAAATCAGGAAAAATTAGATACCCTGAACAGACCAATAAGAAGCAGCGAGATTTAAATGGCAATTTAAAAATTACCAACAAGGGCTGAGCGCAGTGGCTCAGTGGCTCATGCCTGTAATCCCAGCACTTTGGGAGGCTGAGGCCAGTGGATCATGAGGTCAAGAGTTCAAGACCAGCCTGGCCAAGACAGTGAAAACCCGTCTCTACTAAGAATACAAAAATCAGCCAGGTGTGGTGGCAGGCGCCTGTAATCCCAGCTACTTGGGAGGCTGAGGCAGGAGATTTGCTTGAGTCTGGGTGGCAGAAGTTGCAGTGAGCAGAGATTGTGCCATTGCACTCCAGCCTGGTTGACAAACTGAGACTCCGCCTAAAAAAAGAAAAAAGAAAAATTACCGACAAAACAAAGTCCAGGCCCAGATGGATTAATGGCAGAATTCTACCAGACATTCAAAAAAGAATTGGTACCAATCCTATTGACACTATTCCACAAGACAGAGAAAGAAGGAATCCTCCCTAATTCATTCTGTGAAGCCAGCATCACCCTAACACCAAAACCAGGAAAGGACATAACCAAAAAAGAAAACTACAGACCTATATCCTTGCTGAACATAGATGCCAAAATCCTTAAAAAAAAAAAAAAAAACTACCTAACCAAATTCAACAACATATCAAAAGGATAATCCACCATGATCAAGTGAGTTTCATACCAGTGATGCAGGGATGGTTTAACATACACAAGCCAATAAATGTGATACACCACATAAACAGAATTAAAAACAAAAATCACATGATCATCTCAACTGATACAAAAAAAAATTCAACAAAATCCAACATCCCTTTATGATTAAAACTCAGTAAAATTGGCATACAAGGGACATACCTTAATGTAATAAAAGCCATCTATGACAAACCCACAGCCAACACAATACTGAATGGGGAAAAGATGAAAGCATTCCCTCTTAGAACTAGAGCAAAACAAGAATGCCCACTCTCACCACTCCTCTTCAATGTAGTACTGGAAGTCCTAGCCAAAGCAATCAGACAAGAGAAAGAAATAAAGGGCATCTAAATCAGTAAAGAGGAAGTCAAACTGTCACTGTTTGCTGATGATGACTGTTTACCTTGAAAACCCTAAGGACTCCTCTAGAAAGCTCCTAGAACTGATAAAAGAATTCAGCAAAGTTTCCGAATACAAGATTAATGTACACAAATCAGTAGCTCGTCTATACACCAACAGCAACCAAGCAGAGAATCAAATCAAGAACTCAACCCCTTTTACAATAGCTGCAAAAAAAAAAAAAAAAAGAAATACTTAGGAATATCCTAACAAAGGAGCCAAAAGACCTCTAAAAGAAAAACTACAAAACACTGCTGAGATAAATCATAGATGACACAAACAAATGGAAACACATCCCATGCTCATGGATGGGTATAATCAATATTGTGAAAATGACCATACTGCCAAAAGCAATTTACAAATTCAATGCAATACCCATCAGAATACCACCATCATTCTTCGCAGAATTAGAAAAAACAATTCTAAAATTCATATGGAACCAAAAAAGAGCCCACATAACCAAAGCAAGACTAAGCAAAAAGAACAAATCTGGAGGCATCACATACCTGATTTCCAACTATACTGTAAAGCCATAGTCATCAAAACAGCATGGTACTGGTATAAAATAGGCACATAGACCAATGGAACAGAATAAGCCCAAATACTTACAGCCAACTGATCTTCAACAAAGCAAACAAAAACATAAAGTGGGGAAAGGACACCCTTTTCAATAAATGGTGCTGGGATAATTGGCTAGCCACATGTAGGAGAATTAAACTGGATCCTCATCTCTCACCTTATACAAAAATCGACTCAAGATGGATTAAGGATTTAAACCTAAGACCTGAAACTATAAAAATTCTAAAAGATAACATTGGAAAAATTCTTCTAGACATGAGCTCAGGCAAGGATTTCATGACCAAGAACCCAAAAAGAAATACAATAAAAACAAAGATAAATAGCAAGAAACCAAAAGCAAATGCAATAAAAACAAAGATAATTAAACTAAAGAGCTTTTCCACAGCAAAAGGAACAGTCAGCAGAGTAAACAGATGACCCAGAGAGTGAGAGAAAACCTTCACAATCTATACTTCTGACAAAGAACTACTATCCAGAATCTACAACTAACTCAAACAAATTAGTAAGAAAAAAACAAACAACCCTATCAAAAAGTGGGCTAAGGACATGAATAGACAATTCTCAAAAGAAGATATACAAATGGCTAACAAACATATGAAAAAATGCTCAACATCACTAATGATCAGGGAAATGCAAATCAAAATGACAATGCGATACCACCTTAGTCCTGTAAGAATGGCCATAATCAAAAAAAACAGTACATGTTGGCATGGATGTGGTGAACAGGGAACGCTTCTACCCTGCTAGTGGGAATGTAAACTAGTACAGCCACTATAGAAAACAGTGTGGAGATTCCTTAAAGAACTAAAAGTAGAGCCATCATTTGATCCAGCAATCCCACTACTGGATATCTGCCCAGAGGAAAAGAAGTCATTATTCGAAAAATATACTTGCACATGTATGTTTATAGCAGCACAATTCACAATTGCAAAATCGTGGAACCAACCCAAATGCCCATCAATCAATGAGTGGATAAAGAAACCATGGTGTATATATATATATATATATACACACACTATGGAATACTACATAGCCATAAAAAGGAATGAATTAACACATTTGCAGTGACCTGGATGAGATTGGAGACTATTATTCTAAGTGACATAACTCAGGAATGAAAAACCAAACATCATATGTTCTCACTGATACGTGGGAAGCTAAGCTATGAGGATGCAAAGACATAAGAATGACACAGTGGACTTTGGGGACTTGGAGGGAAGAATGGGAGGGGGCGAGGGATAAAAGACTACAAATATGATGCACTGTATACTGCTTGGGTGATGACTGCACCATAATCTCACAAATCACCACTAAAGAACTTACTCATATAATCAAATACTACCTGTACCCCAATAACTTATGGAAAAATAAAATAAAATAAAACCTTTTGTTCTTTCCTTTATCTAAAACTTTGGAGGTAAAATATTATATCCCACCATATTACCATGGTAGAGCTTAGTAAATTTTGACTTGTGTGAAACAGGACTTTGTCTAGTCCTGAGTTGACCAATTGTCTCTTTCATGATCATGCAACTCTAGTGGTTTGAACTATGTAAACTTTCTAGTCATCTGTATATACAATGGGTCACATAATTATGTATTATTGGACTACATGGGTCTCCAGGGAACCCTCAGTTTCTACTTTGACAGGGGTGAGAATCAGGAAGACCTTGAATCCCTGGATGTATGTTGTATGAAAGGGAACTGTCTTCAACACTTCTAACCAATGCTAACATGATAACATCACATGGTTTCAGTCCAGGCTATGTAAAAACACAGAAAAGATGTGATAACTAATATTAAATCTAGTTCTTTGACCTGTATTTTTTGAGATTTTGCTATATGAAAAGAAGTGTAATAAAAACGGGGCAATGAAAGAAATTTAAATCCTTGTCTTCACTCACAAGCAGTCACTACCTAGTTGAGACAAGGAAAGAAAACCAATCCAGATAGCTTTTTGCCCAAATGATCCATGTAATCGAAATACCTAAAGATCTATCTATCACGTATAAGAAATTTCACTGGAGTATCATTAGCAATAACAAAGTCTGGAAACAATTTAACCATCTAACATCGTGAGATAAATTAAATAAACTGGTATATCCATTGAACTATCCAGTCATCTAATAGAATGAGGTAAATCTCTGTGTGGTGCTATGGAAAGTATTCCAAGAATGTTTTCTAAGAAAAAGAGGACAGGTGTATGTCTTTTGGCCTCTTATTCTTAAAAAAACATGTAAAATGTAAAATGTTAAAAATGTAAAATGATTTTTACGTTCTTAGGATACTTTAAAAGCTCAAAATCACTAATCACTAGAGAAATGCAAATTAAAACCACGATGAGATACCATCTCACATAAGTTAGAATGGCTATTACTGAAAAGTAAAAAAAAAAAAAAAAAGAAGAAACTGATGCAGGTGAGGATGTGGAGAAAAGGGAATGCTTATACACTGCCGGTGGGAATGTAAATTAGTTCAGCCATTGTGGAAAGCAGTTTGGCTATTGCTCAAAGAACTTAAAAAAAAATTACTATTTGATCCAGCAATCTCATTATATTGGATATATACCCAAAGGAATATAAATTGTTCTACCATAAAGGCACATGGACACGTATGTTTATCACAGCACTATTCACAAAAGCAAAGACATGGAGCTAACCTAAACGCCCATCCACAGTGACTGGATAAAGAAAACGTGGTACATATACACCATGGAATACTATGAAGCCATAAAAAGGAATGAGATAATATTCTTTGCAGCAGCATGGATGGAACTGGAGACCATTATCCTAAGCAAACTCACACAGGAAAAGAAAACCATCTACAGCATGTTCTCACTATTAAGTGGGAACTAAACATCGAGTACATATGGACACAAAGAAGAGAACAACAAACACTGATGCCTACTGAAGGTTGAGAGGAGGGTAAAGATTAAAAAAACAAACAAACAAACAAACAAAAAAAAACCTACCTGTCAGGCACTATGTTGATTACCTGGGTGACAAAATAATCTGTACACCAAAATCCCCACAGCACATAATTTACCTATATAACAAACTTGCACATGTACCCTGAACCTAAAATAGTGAAAAAAAAGAAAAAGAAATCATGGACAGAATAGTGTGTATAATATGCCCACAACTGTAATAAAAGGGGTATATATTCATGGTACATATGTATGCTTATATATATCCACAGAAAATTTCTGGTAGGGTACGTAATTAACTTTAAAAGTTATCACCTCATGTAGGTAACAAGGCTTAGACTTGCCCACCTCCAGAGTATGATCACAGCCAATGTTGAAGAAAATATGTTTCACGTAGGAAAAATGGTTTAATCCTGTTTTCCAAATGCCAAAGTTTGGGATTAAAGTTCATCTTTCTTTATGCCCTTTTCAGGTATTGTGGTCAATAAGCCCAAAGATGGAATGTCCTGGCCAGTGATTGTAGCAGCTTTACTCTTTTGCTGCATGATATTGTTTGGTCTTGGAGTGAGAAAATGGTGTCAGTACCAAAAAGAAATGTGAGTATAATACTAACATATGTAGGAACAGATTAATTTTTCATTGTAAAATATTCATCAGTACAATATATTATTACTCTATGAAGTTCCTCCCATATTTTAATGAGGAAATAATGCTCACAGAAGCTCAGAGAGATTATATAGCTTTCCCAGCATTACATAGTTGGGATTAAATACACAACTCCTGACTCAGTATCCCTCTCTGCATTGGCCTAGTCAGGCTGTAACATTCGTCAGATAGAGCAAGTCCGTGGACACGAAATGAGAACTGAGCCTCACCTCTCCTCAAAACTAAAACTGATTTTTCTTTTAATCTTCATTATTTTTTCATTTTCATGCATCTTTGAACTGCCTAGGCTCCACTGGTCATAGATGCTCAAGTGTGAAATTGAGTGAGAAAGGTAATTTTAAGAGATTTCCATCTGCTTTTTTACCAGAGTGGGCTTTTACTGCCCTTTTCTTTTTTTCCCAAGCAGAAAAGAAAGTAAGCATTGGGTTACCCCATTTTTGTCTTATTGAAATATTTTCCAAAAGCCTTCTCCAATTGGCAGTCTGAAATGGTACATAAGGTTAAGTCTCATTTTTCTGACTTGCTATTTTGAGTCAGTCTGGGTTGGGCCATAACTGGAAGGGACCCCAGTACCCAGAGCTGATCTTCCACTTGTCTTACTACTGCTCTAAGATAACATTAACCATTGTGCCATATGCTTTCCTACCTTTTGCAGAGTATCCTTGAAGACTCTGTAACCACATACAGGGAGTGGTGAATAAAACACTAAACCAGTAGTTAGAAATTCTGGATTTTTTTCCAAGGACTATAATTTGGCCACCACATGACCTTGAGAAACTCATAATTCCCCAAAAAACAAAAGTAAAACAAAAGTGCATGTTTCGTAGAATTACCTATTAATACATATGAAGTCTCCATTAAAGCATCTAAAAATTGGGTAATAGGGATTAGAGAGCTTTATATTAAATGAACAAATGAAATCTGAAAATCTGAATTGATTTTTTAAATTGTTCTGTATTCAAAAGTTTGTTTTATATGGAGATGAGAATCAATCTCTCTATCCTCCTTCCCCCACTACCTACTCTTTATCTCTCCTAAGATGCTATGGATTGCCAGGGCATAGAGGTGTTTGAGTGATGAACATAAAGATGTTCACAGATATATTTCTGTTGCCTGATATCAAGATAGCTAGAGCATTTGTATAGCTAAATTCCACACTAACTTGGCTCTTTAATGCATTTTGGAAAAAGAGATTACTTGTACTAACATAAAATAGTTCTTTGTACAAAGATGACTTTAAGAATGTTCACTGATTCAAACAAAAGGGATTTAGGCATTATCTAGCCAGTACTCGGGGATTGAGAAGAGCTTTACTTCCCATCTCTACCCTATCCCCGCAGTACATAGTGAGTGTTTGGGCAAAGGCTGGGGCTAGGGTTAGCAAAAAGGCTATATGAAAAGCTTCAGTCTTAAATCCTAGGATTTTAAGATTTAGTCTCTGGAGGAATATTTTAATCCACATAAAGGAAACATTTCTTCTATTAGGAGGCAGTTGTCATGGAGAGTATCAGTTCTGGTGAAAAGACTTGAACTGTTGGTCTGGTTCTCTTAAGCAAGTTGTGTAAAACCTCTGAGCCTCAGTTTTATCTGTAGAGTGGTAATGCATTTCCTGCACACAAAGTAACTAATGTTATGATACATTTCCTGCATACAAAGTAAATAATATTATGATAAAAATGCTCGGTTTTATCTGTAGATGGTGATGCAATTTCTACATACAAAGTAAATAATGTTATGATAAAAATTCTTTGCAAACTACAAAATACCATATAGATCATGAGGTTCAAATGTGACTAACAGGCACAGGGTTATGCCAGCAAAAATGCTGAAAGAACTGGGAGAGTATATCTTTTTTTCATCAATCTGTGTTCTCCTTTAAAGAAACAACACATGTCTGTGTGTGTGTGTGCATAAGACTCCCTCAATTCTTAGCATTGAAAGACCAATATTTTGTTCCTAGAATGGAAAGACCTCCACCTTTCAAGCCACCACCACCTCCCATCAAGTACACTTGCATTCAAGAGCCCAATGAAAGTGATCTGCCTTATCATGAGATGGAGACCCTCTAGTCTCATGAGACTTTGCCCCATGGCAGAACTCTGCTGGAATCCTATTGAGAAGGTAGACATTGTGCTTTATTAATATAGTCGCTCTTCAGCCATGCCTTTGCCGCAGCTGAAATGGAAGTCAGAAGTGAGTGACCTGTTTTCCCAGCAACTCACCTTCTACAGTTTTATCTGTAGAGTGGTAATGCATTTCCTGCACACAAAGTAACTAATGTTATGATACATTTCCTGCATACAAAGTAAATAATATTATGATAAAAATGCTCGGTTTTATCTGTAGATGGTGATGCAATTTCTACATACAAAGTAAATAATGTTATGATAAAAATTCTTTGCAAACTACAAAATACCATATAGATCATGAGGTTCAAATGTGACTAACAGGCACAGGGTTATGCCAGCAAAAATGCTGAAAGAACTGGGAGAGTATATCTTTTTTTCATCAATCTGTGTTCTCCTTTAAAGAAACAACACATGTCTGTGTGTGTGTGTGCATAAGACTCCCTCAATTCTTAGCATTGAAAGACCAATATTTTGTTCCTAGAATGGAAAGACCTCCACCTTTCAAGCCACCACCACCTCCCATCAAGTACACTTGCATTCAAGAGCCCAATGAAAGTGATCTGCCTTATCATGAGATGGAGACCCTCTAGTCTCATGAGACTTTGCCCCATGGCAGAACTCTGCTGGAATCCTATTGAGAAGGTAGACATTGTGCTTTATTAATATAGTCGCTCTTCAGCCATGCCTTTGCCGCAGCTGAAATGGAAGTCAGAAGTGAGTGACCTGTTTTCCCAGCAACTCACCTTCTTTCATCTCCAAACGCCTGAAGCTTAACCAAGAGTGAGAGGATATGTCATGTTCACACTCAATGCAATTCGTAGTGGTTTTCTTGCTTATGTAAGAAGTACGTATTAGTCTGCCATCATTAAAAAAAAATACAGTATTTTCATTTAAATTCTCTGATGGAGGGACAACAATGGTTTCAACTGTATGCCCATGCCTGATCCTCTTATTTGAACATCTATCAACATTGTAAACTCTTTGCCAAAATCCTGGGGCTTTGCTGCATTCCCTAAGATAGTTATAGGAAAAAGAAAATGTAAAAGTGCTAACAAGGCTGCCAAGTAATGGAGAAGTATGGTTAGTCTTCATATTGAAATTCTGTTGCTTATTTTCATGGAAGGAAACAGAATACTTTGCACAGGAACCACATTTTCAATCCTCCTTCACTGTCTTCCTACCATGTTCAGCCCAGACTCCTGCCACATGGACCAGGATGAAGAGGGATCAAAGAGATAACTAGCCAACAACACAGTAGCCTAGAAGATACAAAACTCCACTGGCCTCTAAAATTATATTAGCCAAGAGTGGTTTCATTTGAGTGCCTTCGTGTGTATGTCCATCAAACTGGAACCTAAGCCCAACCCTACTCATCTAATTCTGGTTATTCTCTTTTTCATCTGGGGACTTTCCTGTTCATTTAACCTGCCTGTTTTGATCTGTTTTGAAAAAGATAAAGAGCCTCAAATCAGACCAGCACTGATTAATTAACCCTGCTCCTACCAATCTTTTTTAAAGCAGTTGAAGCAGAATGTATAGGTGTCAGAGAAGAAACCTAGTCAGCCAGACGTGCTCTGTATTCAGCAATAGTTTATGAGTGAATAAATTACTAATCCTCCTTGTCGCTTGAAACCTTCCCACACTCCCTGCTCCAGGAGGGAAAAACAGATGTTGTTGATAGATAGAGTGATAGGCAAATTCTGTGTGGACTTTAGTCCCAAAAGGAAACTTTAGCTCACTTGCAGTATGCTTAACCCTGACTGCACATGAGAATGCCTTGTGCAGAGTTATTTGGAGATTATGTCTTTTTCTTAAACACCATGGCTGTCACACTTCAGTTCAATTAAATCAGAATGTCTGAGGAGTGAGACACAGGCATCAACACTCTCAAATGATTCACATGTTCAGCCAAAGTTGAGAACCATCGAGCCTGTGGAAGTTCTTTCTCATGGCTCAGAATCTTAGGTAGGTGCTTAACTCTTGTGGTGGCTAGCCTCCCAAGATGAGCCCCAGTGTTCTTGCCTCCTACTATTCACATCTTTATATGGTCCCCTCCAATGCTGAATACAGATGATTTGTGTAATCTGAGGCGAGGATTAAGGTGAGGCAATCAATGTACCTAGGGAAAAAAATTTAAGGAGGTATTCACACTCAGGGTCATGCACTTACACAATGTTGAGAATGAGTACCACTCTCACCATTGGTATAGCCAAAAAAGCTTGGAAGTGGCCAAGGCTAGGTCACAAAATACACTGTGGCTTCTTGTTTGATCTCTCTTTGACCATACTGACACTGGGAAAAGCCCATTCCCATGCCATGAAGACACCAAGGCAGCCCTATTGAGAAATCTACCTGTTGTGGCCGGGCGCAGTGGCTCACGCCTGTAATCCCAGCACTTTGGGAGGCCGAGGTGGGTGGATCACGAGGTCAGGAGATCAAGACCATCCTGGCTAACACAATGAAACCCTGTCTCTACTAAAAATACAAAAAATTAGCCGGGCGTGGTGTCGGGCACCTGTAGTCCCAGCTACTCAGGAGGCTGAGGCAGGAGAAGGGCGGGAACCCGGGAGGCAGAGCTTGCAGGGAGCCGAGATTGTGCCACTGCACACTCCGACCTGGGTGAAAGACCGAGACTCCGCCTCAAAAAAAAAAAAAAAAAAGAAAGAAAGAAAGAAAGAAATCTACCTGTCAAGGAACTGAGGTATTTTGCTAACAAGCCCCAACTTGCCAGCCATGTAAGGGAACCATCTTGGAAGCAGATCCTCCAGCCTCCAGTCAAGTCTTCAGATAATTGCAACTTCAGTTGATCTTTTGACCAAGACCTCAAGAGAGCCAGAACTACCCAGCTAAGCCTTTTACTAAATTTCTGAACTTCTAACACTATTAGATAATAAGTGCTTATTGTTTAACACCATTAATTTTGAGTATAATTTGTTACATAGCGACAGATAACTATACAGCTCAACAACTAGAAAAATAAACTGTTTACCTGCCTTAATTATTTATCTTTAGTTCCTTATTAGTTCTCAAGAAACAAATGCTAGCTTCATATGTATGGCTGTTGCTTTGCTTCATGTGTATGGCTATTTGTATTTAACAAGACTTAATCATCAGTAATTTGTATACAAAGCATTGTGGTTTTATTTTACTGTTTTACTATAATATATGAATACAAGCAGAAAGTGAGGGTAGGGAGTGGCAGAGTTAGGAGTAGAGAGTGGCAGAGTTGGAGGTATTTGGATTGTTTCACTAAAGGGAGAGACAGTTTTACAATATAACATAAATTCATGTAATTTATCAATCTATCAGATGACAGGTGTCTCTCTGTGTTTTTATATTAGCTCTTCTTTGAAGTACACTCTTTTAGTATCGTAATTAAGTTCTGGTCAGCATTTGCACATTCATTACCACTTGAATAGAGTGAGCGGTTGCTTATCAATGGAGGGATCTTCAGTGAGTAGTTCAGAGGAACTTTTCACAAACCTGCAAATTAGAGGGGCTCCAGTTGCCTTTTAGGTAGTACTGTGAGCTTGACCACCCTTATTTGACTAAAATGACAGTTTCATTTGAGCCTTAAATTGTGTGCGAGTAAATTCACAGAGTCTGACTCAACCAGCAACTCCTGTCTCTGTTAGTGAATTTAGCTCTGTCTCATAGGAGAAATAGCAATACTAGATTCTAATCCCTAAAGTTTCATTTTCACTGAGAAAAAGCCATATGTAAGCATGTTTGTCGCTCATTTCCAAAGCACTATGTGTTAGTTAACATTGTTATTCATATGTTCGTTTCCTTACCCACCTGCACCAGGAGAACTCCTCAGCTTGACAACATGATTTGTTTTGCAATGGAATATCATGGGCACGACTAACCCAAGGCTTGAAAAGTACTTCTATGATTGGATTCACTCTCTTCTTTTCTACCATCACCATGAGAAGATTGTTTTCAGACTAGCCTACTGTGCCAAGAAGAAAAAGAAAGGCTCATGGAGCAGTACCACCCAAGGCTGGTCCAGTCTAGATCAGCAAAACTCACAGCCTACCTCAACAGGCACATAAGTTAGATATTATTGCATGCCACTGAAATTGTGTGGTTATTACACAACATTGTAGCAATAGTTAACCTACACATATAGATCCAGAGGTAGGCATATTTTAGCTCATATGTAAGTGCCTAATGCGTGCTTTATTTTTTTAAAAAAATAGTATTTTTTATTTTCTTTGGTTCAGCATGAGTTTTGTTTTAACAAGAAGATATGGTTGACTTCCCCAAAACAACTTTGCATTTATAGATCTTTAAAAATCATAGAACATTTGACCATGATGGGTTTTAGAGGTCATTTTACAAAATGAGTTAAGGGTTCTGTGAAATTGACTTGTCCAAGGTCACACAATTAGAAATGGTAAAACCAACGTGATGACCCAGCTCTCTGATTTCTAGCCTAGAGTGTAATCAATATTTAATTGCTTGGTGTCTCCTTTTACTATAGACAAGAGCTGCTGCTTTGTGTGCTTTTGGGTAAATTTTTTTTTTATGCCTTGGTAGTATATGCTAAAAATTGTAACAGAAAACAAAGAAAAGTAGAAATAATTAACCCTGGGGGATGGGAAGCTCTAGAAAATGTCAAAGAAAATGAGGAAATGAAAGAGAAAAGAGATTAATCAAGATCAGAAGTTGAAAAGAAAGTTTAGAGAAACTTACTAAGGCCAGAGATAATGAAAAATGTCTCAGAGGCTCTGAACAGGGGAAGAGGTCCTTAAAGGTAGCCCTCTTGGCACCCAGACTTAGGAGGGTGGCTTTGAACCTGAAGGTTGAATCTTCAGAAATATAGAAACTTTGTTCTCTCTGAGACGAGGGCTGAAATGCATAGCCTAACCGACTGTTTGACAACAGCAATCATGGCTGTGTCAACCAGCTAAAGGATGGGTGTCCACATTAACTGGCAGAAACATATAGTGAGAATTGGGGAATCAAGGCAGTTATTTCCCAGCTCCTGCAAAAGTACCTTTTTCCTGGATTTCCTGGATTACTAACAAAGGCACCATGCTCCAGCCAGGAAGGCATGACCAGAAAGCAGGATATTATGACCTTAAGCTAGGTCAGGGCCAGGGAACACTTTTGGAATTATTGTTAAAGCTTGAATGGTGCATCTGTGATGGGTCTTGATGTTTTGTGGGTGCAAATAACACAGAAATGGGAACAATAGAATCTAAATTTTTCTCCTCAGACAGCATCTTTGTATCCTCCAATCTCTGTTATCCAAATCTCCAAACTCTTTCCTGTTCTGCACACTCAGATTCCTCATATTTGTTCAAAGACTGTGGCATTGTGATTGTGGGGAGGGACACTGGGGGGAATAATAGGGAAGAGCAACAAACCCAATATCACAACATAAAGAAGAGAGCATGGCTGGGGCCATATCCAGCTACCCTGGGTAAATGCCAGAAACTTATGCACATTTGCCCTGAGTTTTGTCAGACTATGCCCCATTTACTGTCCAAAGAAGATATATCACCAAATAAAATTGGCTACAGCATTATGCCATTCAACTATCACCAGAAAATACTTAAAAGTGCCAAGAAGGTAGGCTGGAGGGGATAGAACAACAGTTACATGAATCCTGCAGAGAAGTTTGATAGTGGACCTGATATCCTGAGAGCCATGTATAAGAGTTAACCTCTCTATTCTGCATTTTCTCTCTTCAAAGCTTAAATATCTGTTAAGGCTGAATGGGAAGATGGTCAGGGATCTGAGAATTCCATCTATGGTAGAATCATTTTTGCATCACTGGTTTGAGATAAGCCTAATTCCACTCTTTCAGATAATTGGGTTGCATTGGATTTTTCTTATACATAAAGCCATTGCACTGATTCAAAGGGACATGCTTTGGTGACTAACAAATCTGAAATCTAACACAGTAATAAATAAGAATTGATTTTAATTTTGTGGCTAGTTACTAGAAAAGTCTGACAAGCACTTTTCCTGAATACCTCTTTTGGATGGCCAGTTTAGGGTGTGGATTCCACACTCATGAAATTGATACTAAAAAAATCTAAGAACTACTTATTGCCTTCAGTGAATGTAAAATTTAATGGAAGAGATAGACATTTAAACAAATACGTACAGTACAGTGTTACACATATAAAATTAAGTTATGCACAAAGAAGAGAAAATAATAAAGAAAAAGGTATGATTTCAGGGACAACATATGAGAAATACTTTTAAAGGCTTCAGAAAGGAGGCTGTCAATAGAGGCAAGGCCACTGCAGTAGAGACCCTGATATCTGAGACATAGTGATGGGACTTGAAAACATTACCTAAGGGTTATACCAAGAATGCAAGAAGCATTTGATGATAGAAAATTGCTTAATATAATTTACCATATAAATAGAACTAAGGAGAAAAAGGATAGGAATAATCTCTATAGCTGTTTAAAAAATCTTTGGCAAAATTCAACACCCATTCCTACTAAAAACTCTTGAGAAAAGGGATATTTTCTTAACTACAAATATACATAATACATGCATGCAAATCTATCTATAGCTGTATTTGTAGATACATATATATGTACAGTTATAGTATATAAATACTATATATAGTTTTATATATATGTATGCATATATACATATACTATACTCTATGGTATACATATATATAACTACAATTGTATGAATATATATGCAATGAAAGAAAAGATGGATAAATTTAGCTACTTAAGAATGAAAACAACATGCATGAGAGAGAAAGCAGAGTCAAAAGACAAATAATAAAGTAAGTGAAAATATTTGCAACATATATCACAGATGATATATCAATATACATACCTTTATCAATATACTTAGTTGATAAAGAACTTACAAATATTAAGGATAAAAACTGAAAAATCCTATGAAAAATGGGCTAAAGCCATAAACAAATAATTCACACACAAAAATTAAAATGACTCAATCATTTGAAAAACATGAAATTTATTCATAATAAAAGAAATCAAAATTTAAAAATGTACTGAGACATCAGTTCTTCTCCATTTAGTTGTCATGAATTTCAAGTTTGACAATATTGTCCGTTATCAAGGCTTTGGGGAAAACATGCACACTCATATACTGCTGAAGGGAGTGCAAAATGGTGCCACCAATACTGAGAAGAATATGATGATATCTAACAAAACTACCTATTAATTTATTCATTGACATTGTAATTCATCTTCAGGAATTCACCATGAAACTCAGCCTCCAACAATATCAAAATATATATGCACAAGATTATTTTGGTATCATTATGTGTATTCACAAAGTATTTGAAATTATCTAAATGTCCAATATAGGAGATTGGTTGAATAAAATGTAGTAAATACACAAAATAGAGTTAATGTGCAGTTGTAAAAACAAGAAAGAAGAAAATCTCTATCAACTGATATTCAGTGATTTCCAGAGATATTATTAAGGGAAAAAGGTGAAGTACAAAGAGCATGTAATATGCTACCTTTGTGTAAGAAAGAAGGAAAAATAAAAAAATGAAATATGTATATGCCTATTTTTACAAAAAGGAACAGGAGAGATAAATCAAGAAATGCTGGAGTTGAGGGGTAAAGAAGGAACAGAGTGTGACGGATATATGGAGAAGTGACCTTTCCTGCATATACCTTTCTGTATAATTTTGTCTGAAAAAAAGAATATTAGTATTCTATGTATTAAAATAATAAAATTAAATAAATAAGAACAGGAAAAAAACTAAAACTGAAAGCAAACTATTTGTATTTTAAATAAATACCATAAGCACACTGAAAGAGAAAAAAGAAAGAAAAAACTAATCCAGGCCAGGTGGATTAGTTTTTAGGAAAAACTAATCCAATCCAGGCTCACACCCAGCATTTTGGGAGGCCAAGGTGGGCAGATCACGAAGTCAGGAGTTTGAGACCAGCCTGGCCAACATGGTGAAACCCCATCTCTACTAAAAATACAAAAATTAGCCAGGCATGGTGGCATGTGCCTGTAGTCCCAGCTACTCAGGAGGCTGAGGCAGGAGAATCACTTGAACCCAGGAGTGGAGGTTGTGGTGAGCTATCACACCACTGCACTCCAGACTGGGCAACAGAGTAAGACTCCATTTCAAAAAAAAAAACCTAATTCAAGTAGCTAGGAACACAAAATTTGACTATATATTTGACTATATACCCCAGTCTCATGTAGGGTGGGCTGGGGGTGGTGGGAACAAGGTGAGAATTGTAAGCAAATCTGGAAGGCTTGGTAGTAAGATTTTTTTATTGTAATGATATAAGCAAAGCAATTTTGAAACATTGTTCTGTATTATAAGATTATGTAAATGTGTTGTCATTGGGTGCCCAGGTTCTCATTGAGGGAAAAGGAACATATAAATATGGAATAAGGAAAGACTGGGAAGAACCCTGTGTAGATGCAGGGATGGAGTCAAATTGGCAGTATCAATGCAAACTCATGATTTCCACAATATGTGTGTGTATATGTGTGTGTGTGTGCATGTGTATGTGCATGAAGGTTAGTGTCCTTCCCAATCATCACATCTGGAGACCCATGATGTCCACCTGTCCTTCATTGGTAATCTTAATCTTAATCATGTCTGTGTGTAAATGTGCTTGAGCATGCATATGTGTTTTGCACTGCAAATATGTATATGTGCCTATATTTCCCAGATGTGCCTTTTGAAAGGACTAAGAAGGAAAGATATCCCGGTAGCAAAGAGCATACCTAGCATCCGCATCTTGGTCTTCAATATAATTTCCTGCTGAAAGGAACTGAACTCAGAGAAACGTCTAAGGACAAAGTAGACATAAGTGAACTTGAAATACTTTGTTAGGTCAGAAAATAAGAACATAGTCCAAAAACTGCTAGGGTATGTCAAAAGGATATAGGAGTCAGTTTGAAAGGACTCCCACTGTATACATCTAGGAAAATTTGACTATCTATATAGTTAAGTATATTAATGAGTTAGAAACCATTGAGAAAAGCAGGAATTCATGAGTCCTTACCAGTAGTAAATGATAGCTATATAGATAGGTAGATAGGTAGTCAGAGAGAGACAGAGAGAGAAAGGAGGGCTCTCACCTGTAGCAAAACTTCAAGAGCAGATTAAGAAATATGAAGGGAGTGCTGAAATTCAGAAGTTATCATTTTGTAATCAGCATAATAAAGATTGCATCAGGCTAGAATCATCAATGGATACTAAGTTGAGGAAATTTTGATGAAGATCAGGATATATGCATGGTCTCTAAGCGCCTCCCTGTAAAATCTTATTGGTTACACTGGAGAAACAGAAACAGTAACTATGCAGTGGAGAAATTAGACAAGAACTTGACCAAGTGATCAAAATTAATATCATCAGTGAGAGAGACAGGGATGTTGTGCTCCTCCAAATGTAATACTCTGGGAAGGATACAATATCACCTATGGAGTATTAGGGCAGAGAATAACCAAACTAAATCCAATCACAAAGTAGCATCAAATAAATACAAAATAAGATATATTCTATTGTGTCTGTGTTCATCAGGGATATTGGCCTGAAGTTCTCTTTTTTCATTGTGTCTCTGCCAGATTTTGGTATCAGTCTGATGCTGGCTTCAGAGAATGAGTTAGGGAAAAGCCCCTCCTCCTCAATTTTCTCAAATAGTTTCAGTGGGATCGTGTCAGTTCTTTGTACATCTGGTAGAATTTGGCTGTGAATCCATTGGGTCCAGGGCTTCTTTTGCTTCGTAGGTTCTTTGTTACTAATTCAATTTCAGAAGTTGATATTAGTCTATTCAAGATTTCAATTGCTTCCTGATTTAATCTTGGGAGATTGTGTGTTTCCAGAAATTTATCCATTTCCTCTAGATTTTCTAACTTCTGTGCATATAGTTGATCATAGTCCCTGAGGATCTTTTGTATTTATGTGGGATCAGTTGTAATATTGTTTCTGATTGTTCTTATTTGAATCTTCTCTTTCCTTTTCTTTGTTAATCTTGCTACCAGTCTATCAATCTCTTATTTTATTTTTTTGAAGAACCTACTTTTTGTTTCATGGATCTTTTGCATCTTAACTTCATTAAGCTCTTCTCTAATTTTAATTATTTCTTTACTTCTGTTAGCTTTGGGGTTGGTTTTCTATTCTTTTAGGTGCAGAATTAGACTGCTAATTTTTAGATGTTTCTAACTTCTTGATGAAAGCATTTAGGACTTTAAACTTTCCTCTTAACACTGCTTTGGCTGCATCCCAGAGATTTTGGTAACTTGTATACCTATTTTCATTAGTTGCAAGGAATTTTTTTATTTTACCCAGTAGTTATTCAGGAGGAAGTTCTTTAATTTCCAAAAATATTAGCAAACCAAATCTAGCAGCACGTCAAAAAGTTAACATACCATAATCAAGTAGGCTTTATTTCTGGGATGCAAGGCTGGTTTAACATATTCATACCAATAAATAGGATTCACCACATAAACAGAATTAAAAGCAAGAGCCATATGATCACCTCAATAGATACAGAAAAAGCTTAAGATAAAATCCAACATTCTTTCATGAAAAAAATCCTCAACAGATTAGGCATCAAAGGAACATACATCAAAATAATAGGAGTTATACATGCCCGACCCACAGCCAACATCATACTGAATAGGCAAAAGCTCAAGCCATTCCCCTTGAGAAGTGAAACAAGACAAGTATGTCCACTCTCACCACTCCTGTTATACATAGTGCTGGAAGTCCTAGCCAGAGCAATCAGGCAAGAGAAAGAAACAAAAGCCATCCCAATAGTAAAAGAAGTCAAACTATCTCTCTTCACTTATGGCATGACTCTGTATAGAAAATCCTAAAGACTCTGCCAGAAGGCTCCTACAACTCACAAAATAGTATAATTTCAGGTCACAGAATCAATGTATAAATCAGTAGCATTTCTATGCACCAAAAACATCCAGGCTGTGAGTGAAATCAAGAACACAAACCCACTTACAATAGCTATGAAGAAAACGAAATACCTAGGAATACTGCTAACCAAGGAAGTGAACAATCTCTACAAGAAAAACTACAAAACACTGTTGAAAGAAATCAGAGATGACACAAATAAATGGAAAAACATGCCATGCTCATAGATTGGAATAATCGATATTTTTTAAATGGCCATACTAGCCAGAGAAATTTGCATATTCAATGCTATTTCTATCAAACTACCAAAGTTATTCTTCACAGAATTAGAAAAAAAAAACTATTCTAACATCTATATGGAAGCGAAAACAAGGCTGAATAGCCAAGGCAATCCAAAACAAAAAGAACAAAGCTGGAGGCATCACACTACCCAACTTCAAATTATACTATAAAGCTACAGTAACCAAAGCAGCTTGGTTCTGGTACAAAACAGACATATAAACCAGTGCAACAGAATAGAAAATTCATAAATAAGGTCATACATGTACAACTATCTGATCTTCAACAAGGCTGATACAAACAAGCAATGGGGAAGGAACTCCTAATTCAATAAATGGTGCTGGGATAACTGGCTAGCCATATGCAGAAGACCAAAGATGGACTCCTATCTTTCACCATATAAAAAAATTAACTCAAAATTGATCAAATATTTAAATGTACCTTAAACTATAAAATCCTAGAAGAAAATCTAGGAAATACTATTGACGACATTGGCCTTTCTACTAGTCCGTTCTCACACTGCTATAGAGACATACCTGAAACTGGGTAATTTATGGAGAAAAGAGATTTAATTGACTCAGAGTTCCACAGGCTGTATGGAGGAATGGCTGGGGAAGCCTCAGGAAACTTAACAATCATGGCAGAAGGGTGAAGGGGAACCAAGCATGTCTTCACATGGCGGCAGGAGTGACAGAGTGAAGGGGAAAGTGCTACACACTTTTAAAAAACAACAAGATCTCATGAGAACTCACTCACTGTCCTGGGAACAGGAAGGGGGACACCCACTTCCATGATCCAGTCACCTCCCACCAAGCCCCTCTCCCAACACTGGAAATTACAATTCAACACGAGATTTAGATGGGGACACAGATCCAAACCATATTATTTCACTCGGGTCCTTCCCAAATATCATGTCCTTCTCACATTTCAAAATACAATCATGCCTTCCTAACAGTCCCCAAAAGTCTTAACTCATTCCAACATTAAGTCAAAAGTCCAAAGTCTCATCTGAGACAAGGCAAGTCCCTTCTGCCTATGAGCCTGTAAAATAAAAAACAAGTTAGTTACTTCCAAGATACAATGAGGGTACAGATGTTGGGTAAATGCTCCCATTCTGAAAGGGAGAAATTGGCCAAAACAAAGGGGCTACAGGCCCCATGCAAGTCTGAACACCAGCAGGGCCATCATTAAATCTTAAAGCTCCAAAATAATCTCCTTTATGTCTCACATCCAGGTCACACTGATGCAAAGGGTGGGCTCCCAAGGCCTTGGAAAGCTCCGCCCCTCTGATTCTGCTGAGTACAGTCCTCTTGGCTGCTTTCACAGGCTGTCATTGAGTGCCTGCAGTTTTTCTAGGTGCATGGTGAGGTTGTCAGTGGATCTACCATTCTGGGGTCTGGAGAACAGTAGCCCTCTTCTCACAGCTCCACTAGGCAGTGCCCCAGTGGGGACTATGTATGGGGGTTCCAAGCTCACATTTCCCCTTCGCCTTACCCTAGTAGAGGTTCTTCATGAGGGCTCTGCCCCTGCAGCAGACTTCTACCTGGACATTCAGGCATTTTCGTACATTCTTTGAAATCTAGGGAGAGGTTCTCAAACCTTAACTCTTGCCTTCTATGCACCTGCAGGTCCAAAACCACATGGAAGCTTCCAAGGCTTGGGCTTGCACCCTCTGAAGCAACAGCCTGAGCTGTAACTGAGCCCCTTTCAGGCACAGTTGGAGCTGGAGTGGCTGGGATGCAGGGCACCATGTACCAAGGCTGCACAGAGCAGTGGAGCCCTGGGCCTAGCCCAGGAAACCATTTTTCCTCTTAGTCCTCCAGGCCTGTGATGAAAGGGGCTGCTGTGAAGGTCTCTGAAATGCCTTGGAGGCATTTTCCCCATTGTCTTGGCTATTAACATTCAGCTCTTCTTTACTTATGCAAACTTCTGCAGCAGCCTCGAAAGTCCCCCCAGAAAATGGATTTTTCTTTTTTAGCACATGGTTGGGCTACAAATTTTCCAACCTTTTATGCTGTGCCTCCTTTTTAAATATAAGTTCTAGTTTCAGGTTATTTCTTTGTTTATGCAAATGAGCAAAGGCTTTAAGAAGTCGCCAATTTACTTGCTTTGCACTAGAAATTTCTTCTCCCAGATATTCTAAATCATCTCTCTTAAGTTCAAAGTTCCATAGGTTTCTACAGCAGAGGCAAAATGCCACCAGTCTCTTTGCTAAAGCATAACAAAAGTTACCTTTACTCCAATTCCCAATAAGTTCCACATCTCCATCTGAGACAACCACAGCCCGGGCTTCACTGTCTATATCACTATCCACATTTTGGTCACAACCATTCAACAAGTTTCTAGGAAGTTCCAAACTTTCCCTCATCTTCCTGCCTTCTTCTGATCCCTGCAAACTGTTCCAACCTCTGCTCATTACCCAGTTCCAATGTTGTGTCCACATTTTCAGGTATCTTTATAGCAATGCCCCACTTCTCTGGCACCAATTTTCTGTATTAGGCCATTCTCACACTGCTATAGAGACATACCTGAGACTGGGTAATTTATGGAGAAAAGAGGTTTAACTGACTTGCAATTCCACAGGCTATACAGGAAGCATGGCTTGGGAGACCTCAGATAACTTACAAACATGGTGGAAGGGCAAAGGGGAAGTAAGCAGGAGAGAGAGAGAACAAAGGAGGAAGTCCTACACACTTTCAAACAAAAAAGTGAGTAGTACTTTTTTGCTACACACTTTTAAACAAATCTGTGAGATCTCGTGAGAACTCACTCACTATCACAAGAGCAGCAAGGGGGAAATCTGCCCCCACGATTCAATCACCTCCCACCAGGTCTCTCTCCCAACACTGGGAATTACAATTCAACATGAGACTTGGGTGAGGACACAAAGCCAAACTGTAACAGCCTTGGCAAAGAATTTTTGGTTAAGTCCCCAAAAGCAATTGTAACAAAAACAAAAGTAGACAGGTGGGACCTAATTAAACTAAAAAGTTTCTGCACAGCAAAAGAAACAATCAACAGGCCTAATATCCAGAATTTAAAGGGAAGTTAAACAAATCAACAAGCAAAAAACAACTCCTTATAAAAAAATGGACAAAGGACATGAACAGACATTTCTCAGAAGAAGAGATACAAGTGGCCAACAAACATGAAAAAATGTTCAACATCACTAATCATTAGAGAAACACAAATCAAAATCACAATGAGATACCATCTCCCACCAGCCAGAATGGCCATTATTAAAAAGTCAAAAAACAGATGTTGGCAAGGTTGTGAAGAAAAGAAATGCTTATACACTTTTTTTTTTTTTTTTTTGAGACGGAGTCTCGCTCTGTTGCCCAGGCTGGAGTGCAGTAGTGCTATCTCTGCTCACTGCAAGCTCCGCCTTCCGGGTTCACGCCATTCTCCTGCCTCAGCCTCCCGAGTAGCTGAGACTACAGGTGCCCACCACCACATGCCCAGAATTTTTTTTGTATTTCTAGTAAAGATGGGGTTTCACCATGTTAGCCAGGATGCTCTCAATCTCCTGACCTCGTGATCTTCCCGCCTCAGCCTCCCAAAGTGCTGGGGTTACAGGCTTGAGCCACTGTGCCCAGCTGCTTATACACTTCTTGTGGGAATGTAAGTTAGTCACCATGGAAAGCAGTCTGCAGATTTCTCAAAGAACTTAAAATAGTGCTACCATTCAACCTAGCAATCATATTACTGGGTGTATACCCAAAGGAAAATAAATTATACTACCAAAAAGACATGTGCAAATGTATGCTCATCACTGTGCCCTTCACAGTATCAAAAATATAGAATCAACCCAGTTGTCCATCATTTGTGGACTGGAAAAAAAATGTGGTATATATACACCGTGGAATACTATGCAGCCATTAAAAAGAATGAAATCATGTCCTTTGCAGCAATGTGGATGTGGTTTGAGGCCAAAATCCTAAGTGAAGTAATGCAGGAACAGGAAAAAAAAATACCACGTGTTCTCACTTGTAAGTGGGAGCTAAACATTTAGCACATCTGGACATAAATATGGAAACAATGGACAATGTGGACTACTAGAGCATAAAGGGAAGGAGGAAGGCATGGGTTGAAAAATAACCTATCAAGTACCATGCTCACTACCTAAATGAAAAGATCTGTACCCCAAACCTCAGCATCACAATATCCTCATGCAACTTGTACATGTACCCCTGTATCTAAAATAAAAGTTGAAATTTTAAACAACAAAAAAAAAGTTCTATTAAAAAGGGAGAGAGGACTATATTTTTCAAAAATGTCGATATAAAGAAAGGCTCTAAAAATATTCTAGATTAAAGGAGGCTAAAGAGACATGACAATTGATTGTAATACCTAACTCTAGATTGAATCCTGTACTAGAAGGGGGGAAATGGTATGAAAGACATTTATTAGATCAACTGACAAAATTAGAATATGGACAGATGACTAGATAAAAGTATTTATAACTCCGATGTTGTTATGTAAGAGATATTTTTATTCTTAGGAAATACACAGTTATTATTTAGCAGTCAAAGGACCATGATATAAATAACTTAGCCTCAAAGGGTGTGTGTTCATGTGTGCATGCATATGTATATGCATACACTTATACATACATACATGCATGTATAGATATACATGTATATGCATACAGAGAGAGATGGAAGCAAATGACAAAGTAAAGGGGGTAAATTGTTAAAGACAGATGAATCTAGGTAGATGGAATAAGTGTGTGCGTGTGTGTGTATGTGTGTGTCTTTTAATATTTTTACTTTTGCAACTTTTTTTGAAGTTTGAAATTATTTCCAAGTAGAAAGTTTAAACAAAAAGTACTTGAGCAAGACCCTAATGAAAGATTCTTAATTTGACTCAAAACTACCCTATTTTTCCAACACTGCAACCTTTATACAGTATGACAAAATCCAAAATGCTGTTTCATTGGCGTGGGGGGCAAGCTTCTTTCTCTTTTCTCTGAGCGTTGTTTAATCTGAAAGTTCAGAAAGAAAATAAGCAAGGATTCATCCCACAAGTTTGCTGTTTTTATATCATTTCTGGGTCTTATTCTGCCCTAAGTATTGGCTGGGATCCACCAAAACTTCAATCAATTTTCCTTTCTTAAGGAGATAATTGGAGCCCTTTGATTTTCCCAAAACTCCAGGGCAAACTTACCCTCTCACCGTTAAACCATTTCGTATCAAAGAAAACGAAGCTGTGTTTCTCCAGACTTCACGCAAGAGACAGACTTTCATTCCTCCCTCAAACCCTTGGGCAGTGTTTTTTGTTGCTACTTTAGTAGAAACTACAGAAACAATTCACAGTTTACAGCAGTCCCTGCAGCAAGATCCCACACATGTGGCAGAACTGGGCAGACTCCTGCTCAACATTCCTACTTGGGGCTCCCCACACAGGAGCGGGGGCAGGAAGAAGGCTCAGCAATCACTTCTACATAACCTCCTCCTACAGAACTTTTACCCATCACCCCAAATTTTGGGTACACAGCTTGACCAATATTTATTTGTTCAATAAATACTATTTGAAGATACTCTCTGTCCTATCTACTGAGATGAAATTTTTCAGTTTGCTATTGTTGCTTTAATGTTTATGTCAAAATGTGCAATGTCACTCCAAGATGAGGGAATGCGGGCTGTGAACTCTGTTGGACCCAAATGTCCTCAAAGGTGGAAAGCTGCCTTCACTCCTCAACACCCCCACTGTGAGGATGAGGCCAGACACAAAGTAGTATTCAATTCAGTATCGTGTGAATGAATGACAGGAAATGGCAAATGAGTGAGTAGGAGAAAGAAAAATGCCTTGTGGAACAGAGAATTTGCTAAAGGTGGTGATTGTCACTCAAGTATGGTGAGTTGAGCTTTTCTTTTGACTCACTTCACATCACAGACTAATATATCCACTTTAAATCAATGCTCTTCTTCTATTGATTTTTATTGTGGCATGTCAGTCAGGCCAGGAGAGGTCAGGACCTAAATCTGGGCGGCTTGGCAGATGCCTTAGGCTGAATAGGCCACTGAGTCAGTTTCAAAGTTTAGCCCAGATTGGTAGAATCAGGCAGGCATCATAGGTGCAGAGGGGAAAAAAAAAAAACAGATCCAAGGAATCAGTGAAGACTCAAGTAAGCAGACACAGAACACCAGTCTAGACAGGTGAGGAAACTTAGTCTAAAACTCTTGGAGCAAGAACATACCTCAGCAGGCTAAAGAGTCATAGGAGTTTGAGACCTGAGTCAGAGGCCTCTTGTCTTCTACTTCCTCTGTGTAAATTTATCAGGCTTTAATGTTGTACATTCGGTACCAGAAGGGCAGGATGAGCCCTACAAGTGAAACTTTCTCCTGGTCAACTCAAGAGGAGAGAGTTAAGCTTAGGTGGGAAGCTTTCAGTTCTCTACTCTCTTTAAGGAGACAGTCATGTCTCTAATGGCTCATAATCTTGATTCTTCACCAGCTTTTGCTCCAGGTTGCCTAAGGTTTGGGCAAATAGACACGATTTCAAGCTTTGGTTTCAAATCCACTCGTGTCTTCTACTTTACTAAAGTTGGCTGGGCCACGAGTGAACAGAGCTTTCTTGTGCCTAATTGACTTCTTGGTGCCTTTCTTCCAGACCTAGGACTTTCACATTAGGGGTCACAAGTACCCAAGAATAAAGGCATGTGCCAGAAGGGACTCGAAGCCACAGGGCAAACATAGCACATCCAGAACATCAATTTTGTGTGAGTGTGTGCGTGTGTGTGTGTGTGTGTGTGTGTGTGTGTAACAAAATGTGAATGAATTCACAAAAACAAACTATGCAGCTTGAAAGAAATGCCAGGATCAGTGCTTGTCATGCCTGCCATACAGGGCTCTGGGGAGCGTGCATTTACTCAGCTCCATGATTAGGGCACCTCTGGTGCAAGAGTTGAGAAGCTTTGCCCTCGGGCCGCACACACATCAATCCTACCACTGTGGAGGTGATGGAGGCACTTAAGGTGACTTCCATCCAGGTCATTCATACTTCCCACTCTGAGAGCTTCATTATGTGTTTTCTGAGCCTGACTGCCTGAGCTAAGGGCATCTCATCCTGGGTGCTGAATGCGGGGAGAGGGTAGAGAAAATGTTGAGGTGTCCCCAGAGGCTAGAACGTGTTACCAGTATAAAGGTACTCCCCAAAACACAATCTCAAGCTTTTGCTGGTAGCAGCATGATTTTAGAATATTAGGTCCATATTTATATAGAAGTTCTGTTAGTCCTGACTACAGCAAATGAAGTCAAAGATTTGAGTGAGGAAAGGTAATAAAAAGGAAAGAAAGGCTTAACTGTGCAAAGATAAAAGGTATCTACAGCAGGCAGAGGGAAAAAAACAGAGTACGGTTGGAAAGACTGTGAAGTTCATGTAGTTCAATCAAGCATCAAGTGCTTCAGTTCTATCATGTTACTGTCTTATTGGTGCCAAGCTTGGCTTGGATGCTTCCAGTTATAGGAACTCACTTCCTCCTCTACTTCATTATATTGCTTAACTCTGACTTCTAGAATATTCTCCTTTATACTTGGCTGAAACAGAAAGATGTGTGGCATAAATTTTACTTTCTCTTTTACTTCTGCTACTCAAAGGAAGAGGAAGCTGTGGGTGCAGATGTTGCTAAGATAAACTACAACTTCCTCCATGATCAGTTTCTGCAGTTTAGGAAGGGCAGAGCCGAACACGTGGCTGAGTTGGGGAGTTAACTACAGACACTTAAGCAAATCAGAATCCTTTGAAACAAAATCATCAAAAGGCCAAGAAGCATTGTAAGGGCTTTTGACTACAACCTAACATTCAGAGAGAGTTGATCAGAGAGAGTTGTTGACAGACTAAAAATTCATTACTTTTATTTACATTGAAATTTATTTACTTTATTAAAAAATATTTTTGTTGGTCAAGGTTGTTTGTACAAACTTGTAATTTTAAATATTTTAAAAGTTGGAAGAGAATGATAGTATTAGGTAATGATAATATTACTAATTTTTACTCCATGGATGAGGTGGCATCATGCTATTTCTAATTGATAGTGGCAACCCAAATTGCAGAGTCATGTTGTTAAAAGAATGCGTTCCCAAGATTAGATTGGTTAAATGATAACAAATGCACAGAGGTTATTCTGTTGTGATTGAAGCTCAAGTGATTACTAATATACACATTAATACAACAATGTCTCCTAATAATAGACATAATTCTTATAATTCTAGGAACCTTGGGGTGGGGTGGTAGCCTGGAGAAAAAAAAAGGTAAGGGTGGCAGATCAACTGATTTTCCTGCTAGTTGAGATCAACTATCTCTGCCAAAATAGTCTTCCTAATTGCATAAAGTTATATGCAGCATGGATAAGAATTGTTTACTCTGCCATTCTACCTATTTTAACTTTTTTAAAAAAGAGAAATTTGTTGACATTTCAAAGCCTTCATCTCAAACATTTGAGACATAAAAATCCCCTGAGGAGAACATTTTAAAGACAGGAGGAAAAGATGCCATCCCCAGAGGATCTGATGCAGGAGGGTTGGCATTTGATCCAGAAATCTGTATATTGCATAAACTCCTAGTTGTTCCTGTTGCTGGTGATCTACAGACATTTTTAGGATAATTGACACTGACAGAACATATTATATGTGCCTGAAGTGAGCCTTGAGTACCAGCAGGTGGCTCTATAACATCTTAAATCAGGGACTTTGCAGCTAACTAGCTAACTAGCTAGAAAATAAAGGCTCTGAGGCCTTTATTTCCTCTCAATTACCTTTTCAGGGATTGGAGATGGCGTGGGAAGGAGAAATGGAAGAGGATGCTGGAATGTGGTGTGGTAGACGGAAATGAATGGATATTAAAACGAATTTTACAATCATCACTTGTTAGTAGCCCTCTCAAAAGTATTATAGTAACGACTACTGTTAAAATAAATTTTCTGAAAGCATACCAGAAAAACTTAATGTCCAATAAACTTAAAAGGCACAGAGGCTCTTAGGGTCTTCCTGAACACCGAGCTTTCAACTCTGGGTGAAACAATCTTATGGCCAGCCATTGCTGCCATTCACTCTTGTCTCATTACAGAATCCCAGTTGTGGGCCATAAATAACATGTGGGCATGAGATAATATAGACAACGCTACTTCCTGCTTAAGCTTCTGCTTCTCTTCTACCCAGTTTCTCAAGGACACACCACCTGGGTATAATCCGGGAATGGTCACAGTAAAAATGACAAAACAATGGTCTCTGGCTGTACCCCAATCAACAAAATAAGTGGATCCCAATCCTCTGTCTTCTGATGTCAGGAATGTGTAAGTTGTATCATGTGTCCACAAGTGTGTGCCTCAGTGTCTCCATTTCCTTGGAGGCTCCTGAAGATCCCCAGTTGCTGCAATGATGTCACTCTTCCTGGAGGTAATTGCTGCTGCTGTCGTCATGTCCCAGCACCACCTATGTTGGTTGCATCTCCTCATTCTCCTCTGATCCTTATCATACAGTCTTTTGGCTTGAGCTGGGTGAAGAAGGTTGGGAATGACTAGGAATAAACTCTACTGGTACGAGGCCATAAAGCAAAGCAGCTTCTACTCCATCCCATCTTTCGTTTACTTGGCTCCTCATTTCAGTCCCTTATTCCTTTTCCACCCACCCTACTACCCAGCCAGAAAAAAAAATTGTGTGTGACGCATCACTGTGGAACTCAAAGCATCATGTAACCTCACTCCCCTCTAGGCAATATCCCTCGAATAAATACATGTCTGTGTTCTGATTCTGCTTGGGATCTGTTCCTTCCCCATCTCGTACACAGCCTGGGAAGTAAGACAGTCCTGGGGCTTAGCTCTGGGGACCAGGGACAGCCCTGGTCCCAATATCATTAAATCAATATGCTTCCTCCAAGGCTTTTTGGGTGCCTTTAATCAAGTAAAATCAGGCTGGCTTATCCTGCCAACTACACATGCCTGAATGGCAAGCTGTTTTGGTGCTTTATCTGGGATCCTCACTACTCATTTATCACGTGAATCCAAACAAAACAAACCACTTGTAAAGTACAGACATTTCAAACAATAAGGGAGTCTCCAAATAGAGGGCAAAGGCTATATAGTCAGCTCTTCAGGAATCCAGCAGGGTCTTTACCATTACATGTCACCTATTATTATTGTAACCCTGGTAAAGGCTGTTTATGAACAAAGCATATTTAAAAGCTTGGAAAATTTTTTATGTTGATGAGAGGCCATTGCAGGTTTTTGAGAAGGGAAGCAAAATTATTCACATTGTATTATGGAAGATAATTATGGCAGAATGGGGAATGGTTGGGGAAATAAGAGTGTAATGGAGAAAAAATTTCCAGAAAACAAATTTGCACATGTATTTACATAAATGAGATTGGTTGTATTCAATAAAAATGGATGAACAGTTTGATGAGGTGTTCAAGTAATAAAAAATAATTTAAGAGGTAGGGAAGCTACCCACTCAGGCCTTAGAATTACAGGTCCTTGGGGTGAGAAGTGGGGTTGGGGAGCCAAGCATCAGAGTTCAGAAAGGCCATGCATTTAGTCTCTATGGGCCAGGTCTTTGCATTTTTTCTCACTTTTCATTGCTTAGATAATTGGTTTCAGTGATTTATCTGAAAGACTCTTTATTTCCCCCAAGCATTCTCCATTCTGCCATAGTACCTTCCTAAAGTACAATGTGAGTCATTTTACTCCCTTTCTCAACCTGCAATGGCCATTTTTGTCGATAGAAAAAAAAAGTGCAACTCTTTAATATGCTTTGGTCATAAACAGCCTTTACCAGGTTTACAATAACAGGTAACATGTAACGGGAAGCCCTTGACACAATGATCAAGAGACCTGGAGTCACAGCTATGCAACTCACTAGCTATGAGATCTTGGACAGCGTTATGTAGCCACTAAGCCTCAGTATCCTTTGTAAAATGGGAACAGTAATAGTATCTAATTCATTGGGCTCATGTGAAAATTAAATGAGAGTAAATGAACAATATTTCCCACTTCTCTCATATGTCACTCTAGTATATTTTCTGTTTCTCACATCTATCATTCATTGTCATAGCTTTGCCTCTGTTTTCCCAGCTACATATGCCTCTCCCATGCCAAAACCCTCTACCCATTTTCCATGAGCAAAACTTTTCTCAGAATTCAAGACCTGGTTTGAATACCACGTCCTCTAACAGTGCATCCCTTGGCTCTTCCTCCATCAAAATATATACCCCTTTATTATCCTCCACTTGTGTGTCTCTGTTATCCCTTCATTCTCCCTGATATTACAATTTGTAATTCACATATTTGACTCTCTTTTCTACTGGATTATATATTATCTAAGGATCATTTCACTTTTCTTTCACTCCTAGGACCTACCAGAATGGTTTACACACAAAGAAAGCACTCCATTTGGCTGTAATTATTCATTAAAATTTACTTACTTCAAAATTTCAGTCCTCCTGTAATTGAGTTCTCTTCTTTTGATGTCATAATATAGAATATATAAAAATATTCACTATCCAAAGTCTAAATATTAATTTTTACTTAAAAAATATTTTCCCTATACTCCTATAGCATAGTAGAAAAATCCCACTGGTAATTTGGTTTCCATGGCATAATATGATAAAAAAATTATCTTAGAGATTGTTAGCTGAGTTTTTTAAAGCAAATTTATTTTATGATTATAAAAGTTATGTAAAAACATTATAAAATCTTGGAAAAGAGAGAAAAAGCACTGCATATCCTACCTGTCAAACATGAGCCTGTTCCCTAAGGCCTTGCTACTCAAAGTGTAGTCTGGGCCAGGAGTATCTGCATCGGTTAGAAGCTTGTTGAATATTTGGACTATCAGGTCCATCTCAAATCGATTTAACCAGAATATGATTGATTTACATAGTAATATCTGAAAAGCACTGCTCTAATACACTCCTTAGAGCTCAGCAGAGCATGACATTTACCAAGAGCTTTTACCAAGCATCTCCCTCCTTCCAATAAATACTGAGCACCTGCTATACGCCAAGTACTGTACTAGACACTGTGTTTTCATTTGCTAGATTTTTCCCAAGACTGACTCAGGAATATATGGAAAAAGTGTTGCCCTCCTTTTGAATTGTTTTCTCGGGCAAATCAAGTAACTGTAAATTTAAAAGCTGCCAATTTCAGAGAGGTGCAAATCATCTCATTCTGAAGTTGTTCTACTTCCTTTCAAGTTCTCACTTAGTAATGTTGCTAAGTCTCTAAAATTTGAGGCTTTTTTGCTTTTTTTTGAGATGGAGTCTCACTCTGTCACCAAGCTGGAGTGCAGTGGTGGATCTCAGCTCACTGCAACCTCCACCCCCCCGGGTTCAAGCGATTCTCCTGCCTCAGCCTCCTGAGTAGCTGGGGCTACAGGCATGCACCACCACACCCAGCTAATTTTTGTATTTTTAGTAGTGACGGGGTTTCACCATGTTTGCCAGGATGGTCTTGATCTCTTGACCTCATGAGCCATCCTTCTCGGCCTCCCAAAGTGCTGGGATTACAGACATGAGCCACTGCGCCCGGCCAAATTTGATGCTTTCTAAATATCACTCATTCCTTTCATTAACAGCTGAAAAATAACGGGAAAAAAAGGCACTAAAATTAACATTTCACAGTAGAGACTAAAGAATACATTGTGTTTGCCTTATACCGCTTCCATAAAGTTTTATGTTTGGAAATTTTAGGCTGAAGGGAAGCCCTGAAAGCTGTCACTTCAAAAATAAATCTTAAGATATTACTTCACAGAGTGATTTTTCTAGGAGAGTGGGTGGGAGGAAAAAGCCCAAAAACATTGTTGATGCAAACAGGTAGGTGACATATTACCAATATCCTGTGGTGTACTTAAAAACAAAGAATACCACGTTTATACTGAAGTACCCTTTAAGCATTGGGAGATATATTAAAAATATTACACACTTTCTTAACATACAAGTGATAATCCTCCAGACCAGACCAAACAAACAAAACAGAAAAACTGGGACTATTATGCAGCAAAGCAGGTTTAAATAAATGTTAATAGCCTGGAAAAGGAAAGATTGATAAGATGTCAAAAGGGGCCACTATGCAGCAGGAGTTATGTGTATGGAAAGGTGGTTTGGGGCTCAGGAGATAAGGTGGGACCACTTGGTGATTAATTGTTAGCTGACCTACAGATCTGTATATGAGCCTTCAGTCTTGTCTTAGCTCAGGCAACCGCCTTCTTTTCCCATAAGGTCCTCCTGAGTTACTGAGGACCTGCCTGACCTGGAGCCCTCCAGGACCCTACCATCAAGCCCTCTGGAACCCTACCATCAAGCCCTCCGGGTCCCTACCATCAGGTCCAGGGTGCTTTTCTTGATTTGTCTGTTTGCCACGATGTCCCTGTGATTTTCATGTGCAAAGTCCTCAGATCAGCAGAGACCTCGTAGTTTTCCGTCACGGAGAAGTACCATTTGAAGGAGTAGGGAACACTGCAGAAAGCAGGAAAATGGGTTTGTATGCCTACGAGCCTCCATACCAGCGAGACTCTTTCCAAAATGGGATTTCCAATAGTGCCACCACATTCAGCTCCCTGAATGCTTCCAGACTTTCATTTCATCTTCTAAAGGGAATTATGTCAGCAACCCTCCCTGCCTGGTGGGGGTACTGTGAAGAGCAAATGGGACAAGGAATTTGAAAGAAAGTTCCAAACAACGGGACAATACAAATATGTTTCATTATTGCCTCCTCTGTAAAATGGGAATAACTGCACAGAACTGCTGCGTAGTGATGTGTAGGTGAAGCTTAATTATGTAATGCCTGAAACACAAACCATCCTAGATGTTGTCATCCAAATATGAGATACAGCACCTTTCTGGGCCTCTTACCTATCATATTTCTGCTGCTTCTGTGGTTTACGGAAATTGTAACCCTTTCCGTGTGTGTATGGGTGTGTGTGCGCGCGTGTCTGAAAGAAGGAAGGAAGGAAACATTTGCGGCCGCGGTGAACATCTGAGTGCTGACTGTGTGAGGGGCTGGAGGAAAGAGGACCTATCTGAGGACCGACTGGCCGAAGCCTGCAAGTTTCCACAAATGCAGTCGCTGCCGCGGCGTCTGTCTACACATACACACAGGAAGGCAAGAGTAACGGAGGGAGGAGACTGGGGAGCAGGGAAGGCGTGGGAGCGGGACAGAGGGGCAGCCCGGAGGGCGCTGGCCAATCGGAGCGCGCTCCGCCAGCGGCCAATCACGGGCCGCCTAGCCCGGCAAATCTGCCCGGCAGTGCGGGGAGGGGCTGCTGGGAGTCCGGGTGCCGCCGGCTGCACTTCTGTGTGTCTTTCAGGAAGCCACAGGGCAGGTGGCGTCTGTGCAGAGAAGTGGGGGAGTGAGTAGCAGGCAGGCCCAGCTTGTGTACCAGCCCAGTGACATATATAGAAACATAAATCAGGCTAGAGCCGGCGCGCCCGGGCGCGCACCTGTGTATGGACCCGCAGGCATGTCTGTACACTGGGTGGGCACCTGTCTTGTGAGTGGCTCCGGGTGTGGCTGCTCCTCGGACTTTCAGTTTATGTAAGATTTATCTCTGGGGGCCTACCTTCCCCCATCTCCAGAGGGGAACGTAAGAAGTTTAACGGAGCTGGGACTGAGCAGATTAAGGGAGTGGAGCGGAGGCTGGGCCGGAGAGAGTGGGGACTGCGAGTGCTAGTGGGTAAGGATCCATCTGTTTGCCCCGTCCCCCAGCCAGAAAGGCATTTTGGAAAGACTGGCGTGGCAAGCGTCGCCCTGAAACGTCCACAGAGCCCAAGGAGTGATGATCACTGAGTGAGTGGCACTGGGCTGAGACTGGCCAGTTTGTTAACAACAGGGATGCTAGCAGTTAGGAAGGCCAGGAGGAAACTCAGGATGGGGACCATCTGCTCCCCCAACCCCAGCGGGACAAAGACATCATCGGAGGTCTGCAATGCCGACTGGATGGCCTCGCTCCCCCCTCACCTCCACAACCTCCCCCTTTCCAATCTGGCAATCCCAGGTATTCGTCTATTCCTACTTGTTCCCACTGTGTTTAATTCTGCCATTTTAGTGTTGTTAAGGGGTTGGGTTGCTTTTCTATTGTGCTGAGAAATTAATTGTCAGTGACCCCTTTTTATTTCCAAACCAAAAACTTAACACTGAAGCAGCTGCTTTAAAGAGATTGCAGTACACTGCATCATTGGTAAAAGGACTCATGAAAACAGAAGCATCATTGTTTTTGTTTGTGGTTTTTTTTGTTTGTTTGTTTGCTTATATTTGCTAGCCCCATTCTAAGAATATTAGCCTTCTTACTGTTGTTATGTGTATGTGAGGGGTGCATTGATTTAAATCACTTGAAGGGGAAATCAAAGGCAATGAATTAAAAGTCACAAACAATTTAGATCTGGATCAAAATTAAAACTGAAAAATATTTTATTTCTCATTTATCTGACCTTGTGTATTGGAAAAACAAAAAATGGATAAGCATTAGAGAATAGGTTCAGAATCAGAACTGAGTATAAAGACACATTTTTGTTGTTAGAAAGCCAGAATAGAGAATGCAGACTCTCATCACAGGCAGTCATTAGGTGTGATGAGGTGGTGGTGTTCGAAGCTTTGTCTCTGTATGTATGTATGTATACAGGTGTCTGCCTGACTGATTTAGAACTGCAGCCTTGAAAAGCACTTCTGCTCCAGCCACTGTCTCTCTGCGGGGGGTTTTATGCCTTGACATCATTTGTTAAATGTGTCTGTCCTCTTCCTTCCACTCAGAAGGTGGTTATTGTATGGTTTCTAGGGAAGGATATTTGTACAGTGAGTTTGGCCTGGTGTGCTGAGCAAGTCCTACAAATGCCGATACTGGAAAGCACTCCTAGAAGCAGGGGATGGACTACTGCCAATCCTTTCTTTCACTCAGAGACATAACAATTGAAGTTCACCCACAGACTACCAGACAAACTCCCAAGTATTCCCTAGACCCGTCTGGGTTTTTTTTGAGGTTTGGTTGGTTTTTTTGTTTGTTTGTTTTTGGTGGCTGAAAATCTGACCTCATGCAACTCCCGATCTTTGCTTTCTGTGCATGAGGAAGAGCAGTGCTGGCTTCAAATGCAGGCTTTTCTTTACTCACCTCCTCTTTTGGGTGTCTTCCAGGTTCATTGTCCTCATAGGCCCCGGTTGCTTTTGAGCAAGGAGAGGGCTGCGAAATTTCTTTATAGTTATGATCATGTATGTTTTATCAGCCATTGACTACAGTTCCTTGGGAAATGCCAGATGGGCATGCTTCAAAACAGGTCTTTTCCATGTTTAATTGGCGCCTGTGGAGTTGTCACTGAAATGATGCACGGGCCACTTTTAACATTAGTCATTTGCCTTCAGGCCTTCTGATGGAATTATTTTGTTGAGTGATATGGCAGGTAATATGTGTTTGCAAACAGAATGGCATCTTAGGCAGGCCCTAAATGGCTGTGTCATTCAGGGCATGTCCGGGGTAGGTTGGGGCTTCCTCCTTCCTTGTACTTTGGCTCAAACCATAACTCCAGCTCTGCTAGTAGGTTGGCTGTGTACTCTGACCCCGTGACTGTAGAAAGGAGTTGGGCATTTGTTCTGTGAGCCATAGGATATCTCACAGTTACTAGAATTGCTTGGGTAGCGGGGGAGCAAATAGCTGGTGCCAGCTGCTGAAACTGGAAATTATATGATTAGCCACCATGGAGATCACGCGAATTCTTTCACCCTGCTTTGTGAAGTCCGGTCCTGCTAAGGAAAAAGAAAAAAAAAATGGCTTTGACTCCTCAAAAGATGCTGAATTCACTGCTGTGAAATGCCGTTTCCTCAGCAGTGGAAGGGACATTAAGTGTATGTATGTGTAGGCTCAAGACAGGAAAATTACATATTAAATGCTAGCCATTCATGGACTTCCCCTACTAGTTCTCTTTCCTCTACCTCGAGCTTCATACTCACCAGATAAAGGCTAGCAGTCAAGTCAAATTCTACCAATCCTTGCTGAGAAATCCTGAAATATAGTAGGCATTTGGGAACTGGGGGCCATCATCGTCCCCCTACTTCCTCTTTAACTCTTCCCTCTTATCATCATCTGCATCATAATAGCTATTATGTACTGAGCACTACCACGCAGGACCCACTGGCATACATTACCTCCAGTCCTCATAACTCCATGAAGTAGGTATTAACATCCTCACTTTAGAGTTAAGAAAATTATTGTTCAAAGAGGTTAAGTAATTTTCTCAAGATCACACAAATAGTAAGTGGTAGATGTTGTATTTAAGCCCCTGTGTAGCTGCAAAACCCAGGCACTGTCTCTGTGCCCCTGAGGGGTCCTTGGGAATGGCAGAGCAGTGGGTGTAATCCTTGACTGAAAGCCAGTTTCTTCAAACCATCCTCTGCAGTGAATGAAAGAATTTTTAAAAGCGAGTGGTATTTGTCTAAGTGATTATCACTTTGAATATATAGGTAGATACATACATATTATATGCACATACACTTGTGTACATATATACATATTATATATACATATGCCTGTTTAGAATTGAAACCCAGTAAGTTTTAAATTCAATTTTAGTGCTTCAACCTGTTGTGTGCGTGCGCACCCACATGCCCAATCTGGGGCATCTATAGGACTGGGTCAGATCTATCAGGATGGCGATGAGGCGGGGGACATGGGAAAGGGCAGGGAAAAGGCAAGCCTTCTGGCAACAATAGCAGAAATGAGATGGAGTAAACTATGCCACGTTTGAGTGCACCTGCTGCCTTTGCCTAAGTCATGATGGGAGAGAACATGTGTGAATGTGCACCTCTCAACAGAGCCTTGATGTATTATTTTACTTCCGCAACTGTTAAGAACACCTGTTAATGGCCAATACCACCAAACGTATTAAAATATCTTGGAGAAGAACCTCAAAATAATTCTCATTGCTAACTGTATAGAATCATTTGATGTCTGAAGGATAAAGGATCCAGACATCATAAAAGACAGATTTTTAAATTAAAGCTTTAAACTCTACAAACATTTTCACTGATTTTTGTAAAAGCATGATATTCTCTGTGGACAAATGGACTAATGGGAAGACATTTCTCTATAATGTATACTGCTTTTCAATGAATTTTTTCTCTGTACATTTTAATGCTATTTCATTTTTTAAAAAACACTTTCTTTCTTATTAAAGGTAAACTACTTGGTTTACATTTTGGGAAGGTTCTATTGGGAAGAGCGTTGAACTTAAGGGTTGCAAAATTTATTGTTGATTCTTGCTGTGTAATATTGAAGAAGTATCTAAATTTCTCAGGACATAGTTTCTTTATTTGTAATTAAGATATTGGGTTAAATGAAATATAGAGTCCTTTCCAGATTAAAAATTATGTGATTAATTTGAGGGTTTTTTTTTTGTTTTATTTTGTTGCCTGTTCTTTGTCCAATGTAGAAAGAGCTGGAAGGAATGATTGGGTCATTTTAGGTCTAAAGCCTATTTCTTTTATGCCTCTTCAAAACAAGAAAATGTATAAACAAGGTTTCACAATTGCCAGAATGAAGCAGGTCTATTCACTTTAGCCTCTTAAAAGGGGCTGTAGATTACTTGATGTAAATGAACTTTTACCTCACCAGACCCTAAGTGCACTTTAAGAAACCTCCATAGAGATATTTATATATATATGTATATATGTACCTTCATCGTACATAGTTTTTTAAAAAAGAACTAATTAGAATAAATTTTAAACCAGAGATATAAATACCATGTTACAGAAGCACACAGAATGGAAAGATTAATTCCACCTTCTGAGAATTAGTAACTACCTTGTTGAGAAAATAGCATTTGATCTAGAATTTGAGGAATGGTCAAGACTTCAAGGGATATGGGTTGAGGGTCAGGGTTGGGAAGGAGGCTTTCCAGGTGGAATGGGGGTATATGGGAGTAAATGGGGGTATATGAGGGAAATGGCTAGAGGACACCCTCTCTGGTCCCTCCATATCCCTGTTATAGTTTCTTTGTCATAGTACTTCTCAACACATTGTTATTTTTAAGTGTATGTTTTTCCCATGTGAACAACTTGCTGACAGAAAATATCTTATTTTCCTTTATAATCCTGAATCGCAGTAGAAGGTAGCAGTGCAGTCATTGGTGACAGTTGAGTGAATAATTGAAAGTATGGAAAGTATGGAGTAAGAATGCTAGAAACATGGTTTGCAGCCACCATCGTTTTTCATTGTGATCAGAGCTGAATAGATTGGTTAAGTTCAGCTTTCACAAATAGCCACATGAAACCATATGAAGATTTTCCAATCCATTTCTTGTTATTGCACATAATATTCCTGAAGATTAGGCTTGATAAGGCTCATCACTAAGCCCCATTAGAAATGAAAATTTTGAGGCTGAAAATGGTCACAAGAGTCAGAAGCAGAGCCCTGGTGTAACTTCTTTTCTAGGAGCGATTCTTTCACCCAACATCCCTCCTGCCTTCCTTCTTCCCTTGTCAAATTAGAGCTTTTCATCTTTGCTGCCTGGCTGCTGCCTCTCCAAGATCTCATTTCTTGTTCCCCTCTTTGCTTTCTTTCCACTGACCTGACCTGGTCCCCAGCCTTCCCTTGGCAGGGTCAACCCTTCCACAGGTGCTCCTCACTGCTCTCCGATTCCCAGACGATTCTCTGTTCTCATGTTGTTAGTGATCATTCCCTTCTTTTCTTTTCTACCTTTCTGGAATCCTATCCTTTTCCTAGCAGTTTTGCCCTTGAGTACTTAGTGATTTCTATAGGTCTTCCTCCTGTGGCCCCACACCCTCTTCCCACATGTGTGACATGGAGACAAAATCCCTTAGTGGAGCAGGATGGAGTCATTACTCAGATCTTGCTTCTGAAAGTTGAACCAGATTTGGCATATCTAAAAGAGATTTGGAGACCACCCCAAAAGAGCACAAAATAAATTGTGTAACAAGAAGTTTTGGTTGGCTCTACTTTGAGGATAGTATGAACCGTGAGTTGGCCCTAAAACAAATCCATTTTCCTACAGGATTTGAGGTTGTGGGAAACCAAGGACCAAGCTGAATCTACCAAGGCTGACTCAATCATGAAAAAAAAATCATACAAGACCAAAATTGTCTCTTAAATGAGGATCGTTTATTTTTGTTTTGTTTCACTTTTTCCCCCCTCTGGGTGGCCATGGTGAAAAATAAAAAGACGCTATGACTGTGGTGGTTCCATTAGTAGGTTTCACTCTTAAAAAGGCTCATCATTTCTCTAGCCATCTCTCCTCTTGCAAATCACAAAAGCCACAAAGAATTCCAGAATCACACATGTCTATAAAAAGAAAGATCATGGATTGGTTAAGAGTATGAATACAACAGCCAGACTATCTGGATTTAAATACTGACTCTGCCCTTTACAAGCAGTGTGACTTTGGAGAAATTACTTAACCTCTCTGTGCCTCAGTGTCCTTCTCTGTAACACAGGTAATCTATGCACCACCTCATTTTCTTAGTGTGAGAAATAAATTAATTCATATAGTATGCTTTCTATCACAAAATAAGCACTATATAATAATAACAATTGTTATTATGTATCATTTAAAAAAAATCAACCGGAACATTCATTTATTGAAAGCCTGTGCCTGGAATGGACAACAAAAAAGAGGTGTAAAATGCAGTTTATACCCTCAGGTAATTTACAATCTAGTTAAGGAGCTGACTGTCCAATTAAACTGTCTAACTCAGTGTTCTCTGTCTGATCAGATTAGGGTAACTTGAATGGTTACCCTGCAAAGGAGGCTTTAAAGTTAAGGGAAGGATACACGGAGGGTTGCCCAGGATGTGAGTGCCAAGGGTGTCTTAGATGCAATAGGGGGTGGCTGATCAAGACAGCCAGAAAACTTTCTTTAGTTATTTACTCTGTCCTGTCCCATCCCAAATTCAGCTGTCAGACTTTGTCATCCCCAGACATCCAGAGCCTTTGGGAAAAACTCAGCCCTCTGTGACAGAAACATGTTGTTAACTTTTTTCTGCTCTCCTCATTTCCTCATCACTTGCCCTCCTAATCCAGTCATTTTGTTCCTAGCTCGAGAGTGGGAATGTTACAAAATGCTTTCCTTTGAACAAATCCTTAAACATGTTTTATAATTCCTTCCCCCAGCTATTGGAATAATAGCTTCATCATCCCTCCAAACACATACATCACCCACACATGCAACACACATGCACCATCCATTACCCAACACACACACATGCACAGATACTTAGCTATGACGTTAGCCTCAGCCTCAACCTCCACTGGGCCCAAATCTCAATACCTGCTATCGTTCACCCATCATAAATGTCTTGCAAAACATGCCCACTGACACTTCAGACCCTTGGAGTGTGCTGCTTCCACCTGCAAGCTCCTCTCTCAGACATGTTTCTGAAGCTGAGGGGTTGGTTTCTAACACGTGATCTGACCTGACCTCCACTAGATTGACAGGTAGCTTCTACATCTCTCTCCTGCCTCTAGGAACTTAGGAGCACAGGCACACTAAAGGTAATGCTAGTGAAGTGCTTTAGCGTCCTGCAACTTTGCCTCTGGGAAAATCGCAAACCACTTTGCCAATGCTGACTAGCCCCAATTAGAGTTTCAAACCAGGCCTGCAGAGGAGGGATTATTTGTAGACATTGTAATAGGTGGGTGTGTTTGTGTGTGTGAAAAGAATTTGAACACGCATCAAGAACCAAATTTAGGTGGAGGAGATCTGTGACTAAATTTATTTTAGTATTTACATTTGTGGTTAAGCAGGAGTCCTTCCACCTTCTCTCTTGTGTTGTTAAACATCGATAGGAATTTGGATTATATTACTGAACACTGTGAGGATCAAAGTACATGGGAGGATTATATTAGTAGGTCTCTAGGTAACTTCAAGATAAAACAGGTTGAGCTACAGAGGTCTGCATTGCTCTAAGGGGCATGCCTAGGTTATATAATCTATGAAACACAGGCAGTCTTTTGTGGATTCATTGTCTACTAAGCAGCTAAAATTTTCTAAGAAAATAACAGGTTGGGGTTTTTTTGTTAATGTCCAATTACTCTAGCACTGTCAGCTGTAAAGTATCATTTCTTCTTAGAGAATGTTCTATCAGTATTTTTATTTCTGTTCAGACCTGACAAGATGAAAATAAGGGAAAAAATAGTACACATTTTTGTGCTATAATGCAAATGTCTTGGAGTGTGGCAGCAGTCTGCAGTAGTGGTGGAACTGAAAAATGCCTAGGCCCTGTCAGACTGAGATGAATATTTTATGAACATGTATGATTTGGAGGCTTATATATGAAAAGCATTATTTTTAAAGTGTGATTGAAACCAGATACACCCCTCCCCAAATAAATGCCAAACAGAGAAAGGTGAAAACAGCATTCTCGTCCACCCTCCCCAGGTTCGAGTTTAGGTGATCATCTTGGCAGTAGGTGTCCATATGGATCCTCACAAGAATTATATGAGTGTGTTGTGTTAATTTGGCTAAAAATATATGTCAGTGCCTGCATACTCCTTTTGCTTCTTTTGGTTCTCATTGCCTATATTTAAAAAATTGTATTCATTTAAAGGAAAATCATTAACTCAAAAGGTAGTTACTGAATGCCCTTTTGTGCCAGGTACTGTGTTAAATCGGGTGATCACACAGATTTGTAAGGTTCTTCTCCCTGCTCTTCCTGAAAATATGACCTTAGAAGAAAGCCAAAATTCAAACATGATAGAGAAAATGTATGGGGTCTGTAACACTCAGAAAACCAATACCCAATTCTGTTACTGGCAGTAGGAGGAAAGCTTGGTAGGTTGGACTTCCAAGAGCACCCTTGGGTTGAAATATAAATAGCGAGGAGTAGAAAGCCAGGTGTCCCAGTGCAGAGGGACTGAGGAGTCAGACAGCATGGTGACCTTGGGCAAAGCCAAGCAGTCTGGTGTGGTTAGAGCATGGATTTTATTTAAAGAAAGGAATAGATATGAGGCTGGGAAAGTAGGCAAGAACTAGATCCTAATGAGCCTTATATGCCCATGCCAAGATTGAATGTCATCCTGATGGCAAAAAGCAGCCATTGAAAGAGTTGGTCAGAAATGGGTGGAAAGTCCCCCCTAAAATAACTGCATAAGAGTGAAGTGAAACAAAATGACCCAGCAGTTATTAGGGATACTGTGGGTTAAGATGAGAAACTCATTGTTTCTTTCACTCTATTCAACACTTGTATAATTTTCTTCCATATACTGGGCTCTCTCCTAGGCACTGGTGATTCAGTGATGATCAATACAGACATGGTCCTTGCCTTCAAAGAGCTGACAGTATAGTTGGAAAAATGGACATTTAATCAAGCAGTTATAACACAATATGCTATATAGGATGACTGGAGAGGTATACATTACTGCTGGAAGAAGCATATAGCAAGGGCATCTTAACAAGACTAGGGAGGCCTCCTGGAGGAAGTTATGAATAAACTAAACCCTGAAAAATACACAGAAATTAGCCCTCAGGATAAGATAAACACAGTAAGGATGCTCTAGAAGGGGAAATAAAATGAGTGAGGATCTTGAAGAGAGGGAATGGCCCATTTAACAAACCAAAATAGTTTATTATGGTTGTACTGTGGGTTGCAAGGAGGAGACTGTCAGGGAGTAAAGTGGCAACATACTTAGAGGTCTTAAAAGCCATGTTAGGCCGGGCGTGGTGGCTCATGCCTGTAATCCCAGCAATTTGGGAGGCCAAGGCAGGCAGATCACAAGGTCAAGAGATCGAGACCGGCCTGGCCAACATGGTGAAACTCCATCTCTACTAAAAATACAAAAATTAGCTGGGCATGGTGGCATGCACCTGTAGTCCCAGCTACTCGGGAGGCTGAGACAGGAGAATCGCTTGAACCTGGGAGGCAGAGGTTGCAATCAGCTGAGATTGCGCCATTGCACTCCAGACTGGTGACAGAGTGAGACTCCATCTAAAAAAAAAAAAAAAAGAAAAGGCATGTTAAAGTTATCTTACTTCGGGCTGGGCACAGTGGCTCATGCCTGTAATACCAGCACTTTGGAAAGCCGAGGCTGGTGGATCACTTGAGGTCAGGAGTTTGAGACTAGCCTGGCCAACATGGTGAAACCCCATCTCTACTAAAAATACAAAAATTAGCCAGGCATGGTGGCGGGCGTCTGTAATCCCAGCTACCTGGGAGACTGAGGCAGGAGAATCACTTGAACCCAGGAGGCGGAGGTTGCAGAGAGCCAAGACCATGCCACTGCACTCCAGCCTGGGCGACGGAACAAAACTCCGTCTTAAAAAAAAAAAAAAAAAGTTAACTAACTTTACCTGAACAGGAGTGGGAAGGGTTTTAAGCATGCAAATCACAAGGTCAACTTTGTGTTTTGGAAAGATCACTCTCGCTGCAGCACAAAGTATATGGGAACTAGGAAGTACTGTAACCAAGGGGACCAATTAGGTTGCTGATGAGGTCATCCAAGTGGGAGGCGACCCTGACCTGAGGAGGAGGGTGACAGCATGGACAAAGAAAAAGAGAAAGTGTCAGCAGGACTTGGCGATTAATTGGGGGGCAAAAGAGAAGGTGCAAGGGGCTTGGGTGAGAGAGAGGAAGTTAGTGGCATTCTCAGGAATATGGATAAAGGAGAAGGAGCAGGTTTAGAGGTGGTGGAAGGAAGCAGGTGCTTAGTCTGGGGCATGCTGAATTTGAGGCACCTGTGGGACATTTCAGAATTGGGAGAAGGGCACAGGTGGGACACAGTGGAGATGGTTTCAGAGCTAAATCTTCACATTTCACAATTTGCCCAACCTTCTACCCTCACTCACAGCTACTATTATATCCAATATCAGATGGTTTGAATTTAAAGCTGATATCCTCATTTTTTAGATTATATATTTTAGATTTGAACTAAGATTGTACTTCTTTTAGAAAATTTGTTGAGTTTCTATTCCCAGAGAGGTGCCCCCTCGTGTTTGTCTAGTGTCCAGTGTTCTGCCTGTTCTGTATGAATTCTCTCTTGGCAGCTTGGGCATGAGTGTAGGAGTTAGCTTGTGTATACTATACCATAAACCAGCTGTGAAATGGAAACTTTTAGTTGCTTTACCACAATCATCAAACACAATTTATTTCATACATGGACATCTCAGGTTGCACCAATAAGCTCAAAAAAAGCAGGAGAATTTTGCAGTAGAATAGTTCATTTAATGTAACTTTTTCTCCTACCCTAAACATTTTTCTGGTTTCTCCTAAAGCTTATTATTGTTCTTTCTTTTGTGTTTACAAAAAGGTTGTTAAAGCAAATATGGTTATCTCAGAGCTGAGAAGGCTTATTGGGGAATGACCAAGTGCCCCTTGCAAGGGGTTACTTCACAAAAAGATGATGCCATCTATTTGGAGACAGAGCAGGTTGCATGGTAGCAGAATAGAAGAAGAATTTCTTGTGAATGAATTATCTACAGTATCTTATTTGGAGTAGGGATTGGGGTCTATTGGACAATTGAAGAAGAGAAAATCTTTCAAAAGAGAATAGGTACCCCTCCCCATGTAGAGGGCTTTAAAATGCTCCCCCCTGCAACATGGGATTGAAAACCCTTTGGCTCACATAAATCATAGGACGTTGGAGCTAACTTGGGGAATACCTTGGGCAATGGAATGCTCATTGTGCCTTGCAGAGCAGGGAAGGTTTAGTACCCTTTGGTGCCCCTCTGGCAATCTCAGGTTAAGGGGTGGAGACTGTTGGGGAGAAACTTCAACTAGAGAAGGTCTGGTTGCATTTGTTTCACACATAGATACTTCATTTGAAAGTATTGCAGGTCTAAAAAGTACCCTGTAAACCTCTGATTTACTTCAATTATCTCTGAGCTCATCCAGCCAGTTGCAGGGGTAGACCAAGACAGACTTTTTTAATTCCCAGGCTGTCTCTCCTCAGACAGTGAGATGCATCTTGGCTTCTCAGCACATAAAAAAGAATAAGTTGATCAACATCCTCTGCTTCCAAGTATTCTGCCTTAAACAGTTGCTTTATTGCATTGTGGATAATTATGAATTTAATAGGCGACTGATTAAAAATTAAATTGGCCACATGGCTCTCAGATTTTGCAGGCAGTTTGATGGTTATTATGAATACTCTCCCACATGCCTCATGGAAAATAAACAAGTATGATATGTTGAGAAGAAGGTTTAAAGATGTTATCTTTGGTTCAAGGGACTACTAAGTGGCCCCCCTCACTTGGAATCTTGGACTCATAATGACTAATTTTGTATACCCTAAAGATGCCTCAGCCTTTCTCTACTTGTTAATATGGAGTCAAGCTCTCTACAGATGTCGCATTTTTCTCAAGGACCTAATTCAGAAGTGTGAGATTGGTGGCTCCAAAGAGATATTATTAGAATATAATTTATGCAGGCATAAGTTGCAGGAAATCTCTCTGGTACCTTTCTTTTAAAATTGTTCAATGTAATATTTTATTATAGTTGTTCCTTTAGTCATCCTTTCTGGTTAATTTTGTCCTCTATGTTTTCTGACACATTCCTCTTCATTGACCCAGATAACTCAAGCTAGAAGGAAAAAGGGAGATAAATGGAGCTAGGAAACAGGTGCAAGGGGTGAAAAGGAGCAGAGAGTGAACCCTACCTGTTTAATGTTGGATGGACCAAATAGAAGTTTGGGAAAGGATCAGGAGAGCTAGGCCTACCAGCCTTAGGCAACTCTCTAAGCATCTGTTCATTCAAGTATCCATGCTTGTATTTATTCTGTATAGATGCATTTAGTACCTACTAAATTCCAGAAACTAATTTTGGAGATATAAGCATGAAGTTGACATGATCCTGCCCTGAAAGACTTTCACTTAGGTGGCAGAGACAGATGTGGAGATAAATAGCACTCAATGTCCTAAGTTCATCAAATATCAACTCACTGCCATGGAATCACAGAGGAAAGAACAGGTCAGTCTCCTTGGTAGAGTCAGGTGAGCTCACAGACTAATGATGGTAATTAAAATGGAAAGGCAAGGGACAATAAGATTGTCCCCAAGGACTCTAAGGGTTTTTTGTTTTCTTAGACAAGTCTTTTGCTATATTCAATGACCATAAGGCGTACTTATATGTATTAATAACTTTGTAAATTAATATATTCTTAACTCAGGCCTCAAATATTTTAACATGCACAATTATTATCTGTTCATATTAAATTTATTGTAATATTTGTATAGATTAAATACCTGAATTGGAATACAAGATGTTTTTCTATGAAAGCCACCCTAAATATCTTCAGCATTTAAGAACACATGTTCATCCCTCTGTTCTTTATGGGTTTTTTTCTTTCTTTCTTTCTTTCTTTCTTTTTTTTTTTTTTTTTTTTTTTGAGACAGGGTCTTGCTCTGTCACCCAAGCTGGAGTACAGTGACATGACCATGGCTCACTGAAGCCTCAACCTCCTGGCTCAAGCAGTTCTCCATCTCAGCCTCCTGAGTAGATGAGACTACAGGCACATGCCATCACACCTGGCTAATTTTTTTTTATTTCTAATAGAGACCAGGTCAGGCTGGTCTCAAACTCCTGAGCTCAAGCGATCCTCTCGCAATGACCTCCCAAAGTGCTGGGATTACAGGCATGAGCCACTGTGCCCAGCCTTTTCTTATATCTTTTATCCTCTCTCTCTCTTTGTTATTCACACAGGAGGCACTATGAAAAAGTAGTTCAGAGTGTAGGTTGTAGGCTCAAATCCTAGCTACTATTAATAGTTGCATGACCTTGAGTAAAAAGCTTTACCCCTCTGTCTCTTAGTTTTTTCATCTGTAAAATTGAGATAATTATAATATCCACTTCAAAAGTGCAAAGTTAGAGGAAGCACAAGCTGGAAGACCACCCTCACTCTGATACCAGTTACAGGTTTGGGAGCCTTAAGATCACCCTTGTTTGATAATTTGCTAGGAAGATTGACAGAACTCATTGAAAGTTGTTATACTCATAGTTACTGTTTATTGCTCTGAAAGGCTGCAGATCAAAATCAGCTAAAGGAAGAGGTGCATGGAGCAAAGTTCAGGAAATTTCCAAATGTGGAGCTTCCAGTTGTCCTCTTCTCATGGACAGTGTTTCTTTCCTCGTATTGATGTGTGACAGTACCACACAAAGTACTGCTAACCAGGGAAGCTCACCTGAGCTTTGGTGTCCAGAATCTTTTCTGGTCTTCCACATGGCTGACCTAAGTATCCAGCCCCTTCAGAGGTTAAGCCCATACCCATGTGACTCAAATCCTGCACCATAAATCACATCCTTAGACTTTCCCTTATGGCCCAAAGCTGTCAGGTAAATAAAGATACTTTGATCAGGCAGGACATTCCAAGGGCTTAAGCAATTGCCTCCCAAGGACTGAGGGCGAAGACCATACCTCCTTTTGGGTAAGGTTTAAATTTTTTACTACACAACAAAGTTACTTAAGAATTAAATTTCAAAAAAGAATTAAATAAGATAAATGTAAATTAACTTTAAAAAAAGAAAATAAGATATACAATGTGATTAGAATATTGCCAATTATGAAATAAATATGTTATATATATAGCTATTATTATTAAACATCCTTTTGATTACTTAATATATACCTAATATCATAATAGCTACTGTGGGACATTTTTTAAAAATGAACAAGATGTAGTTTGTAGATCTTATAAGAGATATACAAGAGTTCAAATAAAGTCAATAAAAGCAGAATGAGGTGAGTACCATGATAAAGAAACAAGCAAACTGTGCTGGGACCTGGAAAGGGAAAGGTTACTTCTAGATGGTAGGTAAGGAACTGCTTCAGGAGAAGAGCACCTGTGAGCTGGACTGTGAGAGACAGGGAGGATTTCAACATGAAGAGGGAAGGACATTCCAGAGACAGGGAAGCAAATGCCCAAAATTAGAGATGAGAAAACAAGGGCACCTTCAGGAAACAGAGAAGGGCTGCCATGGTCACCTGTAGAAGTGACAGGAGAAGGAAATGGGAAAGTTAGGGAAAGACAGACAAGCCAGTTGGAGAGAGATTTTCAGCACTGTACTAAGCACTTTATGCTTTGTGTTGTAGACCATAGGGAGCCAGTGACAATTTTGGGCTTGAAGAAAACTGTGAAAGAAAGTGTTCTATCCCTGTTATAATTCCAGTCTTTGAACACCCTCTCTTCCAATAACCCACCTTCGCTTTGCCTTGCCAATTACAGTTCAGTTCAGGTATGACCTCTGTGCACATTTCCATTATAGGACATGATATACCCCATTGGGACTGTTTCTCTCTGCTGTATACAACTGTTTTGTCATTTCCGTATACTTGCTGTCTTGTTCAGAATAAGCACCTTATGATAAAAGTGGAGGGAAAGAAGGAGGAGGGGAAAGATGGAATCTTGAAATATATCTACAAAGAATTTAAGCATAAAAAACAGATATTTAAAAATCTATATTTCTAGTTAAGGAGAAACTAGGACAGGCAGGAAGCAAGTAGTAACGCCTAAGGTAAGACAAAATCTTATAACTGCATTGCAGTCTTCTCAAGATGCCTCAAGGCTTTAAGAGTAAGAACAAGTATAATAATAATAAAAGAAGCAGAAGAAAGATAGCTTGCTCATTTAATATTTATATAGCACTTCCTAGGAGACCGATATTGCTGTTTGATTTATATAAAGCCAATTAATTATTATAATAAATTAATGATGTAGATACTCCTACTATCCCCATTTTACAGATGAAGAAATTCAGTCACAGAGAGGTTAAGCAGATGGCCCCCCAAAATCCTGATAACAATACTAGAATTGTAAAAAATTAGGTCATGCCAAATTCATTTAATTGCATTTGAATAAAAGTCATTGATAGAGTTGGAGATTGACCCAGTGTTGGGTTGTAACTTTAGTTTCTTTTGTTGGTTGTAATAAAGGGTAATTTTCTTTTCATCTGAGGCCATTTGCTCCCATGTCGGGACTCTAATGCATGAGCACCCATGAGGATGGTGATGTTTGAAGGACTACATGCTGACCTGTTCTGGCTGAACAAGTTACATTTTTTTTTTCAAGACCAGACATCTAGGAGGCTTTTTATTGACTCAGAACAAAAGCAGCCCAGTGGTTTAAGTGGTCTATGTAGTAATCACCCAGCAAGGCTCCGGCACAGAAAATCTATCTGGCCTCTATTCTGCCTCTACACAGAAAGACCAGCATGAGGCTTTAGCAGGTGTGTAAGCTCTCAGAACACTGGTCTTCAAGGGTGGGGTGTGTTTTCATTCACTTTCCCCGTTGGGTGTAATGTACAAATTCCCTTTAAGCCCACCATTTCATGTAATTTAAACTGCTACTTACTGGATTTTCTCTCCTCCCTTTTCCCTTTCCTCTGTCAGAACACCTAGCTTAGGCCTTTATTTACAGGAAAGAGAAAAAACCTCTTCTTATCCTGGAGGGGAACTAGCTAAGAAGCTTCTCTGTATCTCATTCTCCAATTTATCAAATGAATCTTAAAATAACTCTGCCCTGTGAAAAATTCCAGCCAAACTAGGTAACTATAAATATGTTTTTTCAAAGTCCCAATGATAAATTCCATTAAAATGACCCACAAAATAATGAAACACCAGCCTTTAAAGTGAAGGGCACTGTCACATAAATGCTAAACAATAAGTGAACTATTAGCCAATGCATTTAATCACTGTAGGACACACCTAAGACCCAACAGGAATATGGGTCCTAGGAATCTGTGTGAGCAGAAAGAAGGTCTCCAGCAATTTGACGAAATTCTCAGCCAAAAAGCAATAAATACCACTTTAGGCTTGGAATGATTTGCTTTTTGCAAATATGATGAGTTAAATTTACAGGCATATTTTCTGTTTAAGTATGGTAAGTGTGAAAGAAAAATGTTATTTCTTTGCAATGATGAATAGTCCTTCATAAATATGGTCACAAATGCCTTTAGTAAGCTGTTAATAAGTGGAATTATCCAATTCTTAAGATAGAAGAGACCCTAAGTCGCATTTCGCTCACTTTCCTAAGTTTGCAAATGAAGAAACAGAATTCCAAGTACAAGTTTGGAAGCCCAGGTTCACAGAAGTAATCATAGCAGAACCAGCACTGGGATTCAGGCTCAGCTGTGGAATTACAGACTGTTTCTTCAACTGAGAGAAGGTTAGAGTGCCCTCCTGTGTCCCTATGTAGAAATTCTTCAGGTCTTTACAAAATTTAAAATAGCTTTAATTTCTTCATCAATTTTTCTGCACTGGCAGGGACCAGGCATTTAGGTCCAAAGACAAACTCTGCGATCACCATGTTATTGAAAGTAAATGAACAATGCACTTGACTTGTTTAATCAATAAGGACATAGAACCAATACTATCATCCCCAGAGTATCTTTGTGTGCACTGAGGTCTGACAGACCTGGGTCTATGTCCCGGGCAGCCACATGCAATCTTTGCAACCCTGAACTAGTTGCAAAACCAGTCTGAGCCTCAGTTTCCTCATCTGTAAAATGCAGGTAATCACTGCCCTGCAGGATTGTAGCACAGGTCAAATGAGATCATGTAAGTAAAATGCCCAGCCTGGCATTAGGTACATAATAAGCACTCAATAGATTGAAGTTATTTCAGTTATTTTCAGGCAAGAGCCCCCACCAGAGTTATAAAAAAGTTAATGTTAAAAGAGCTGAGGTAAAAACACTGGGGAGATAAACTGAATGTCTTCAGGTTCCTTTTTTATTTTTTTGAGACGGAGTCTGGCTCTGTCGCCCATGCTGGAGTGCAGTGGCGCGATCTCGGCTCACTGCAAGCTCCGCCTCCCGGGTTCATGCCATTCTCCAGCTTCAGCCTCCCGAGTAGCTGGGACTACAGGCGCCCGCCACCACGCCCGGCTAATTTCTTTTTGTATTTTTGTAGAGACGGGGTTTCACCGTGTTAGCCAGGATGGTCTCGATCTCCTGACCTTGTGATCCGCCCGCCTCGGCCTCCCAAAGTGCTGGGATTACAGGCGTGAGCCACCGCCCGGCCAGGATGCTTTTAGTTATTGGGTGAAAAGGTTTCCATGAGTTCCAGGGGCAGAGGAAAGGGAGAGAGAATTTTTAAAGAGATATGTACTGAATATGTGATTCCTGAAAAATGAATTTCTTCTTCAGATGGGGAAATTTAAATGAACCTAAGCCACATGGCTTGACCACAGATAGAAGCTCTCTCTCAAAGGTAACACCTGGCACTAAGGGTCCAGCAATATTTTTTTTAAAAGCCTCTATATGAAAGAAAATATTTGAAAACCAGATTCTATTTATGTCATTGACCCAGTTTTAGAAGTCTTTATTTATTGAGAGGGTAACCAAATTAAAATAAATTAAGAACAGAGGTGAAAAACAATAGCTGGATGAATTCATCCTTTGATTTTAATTTCCTTCAACTCTTCATGAAACGAGCTATCTCAGCTAAAGTGTTCAGCAAAATTGCAGTAAATCAAGTCCTTTTGCCAGGTGAACTTTCAAAGGTTCCCTCCCCCTCTGACCTTAGGTAATTTTCAGTTATCCTTTCCCTACGTGTGGAAGGGAGATACCATTATTTATGATACAAGGAGACTTGACCTTTAAATGTCAGTGGAAGTGTAGAGTCTGGCCATTCTGTCTGTATCTTCCACCAGCTTATAGGAGAATTAAGGGAAATAGTTCAATAACGTGCAAATGGGGAAGAGGGAGGGGTAGAAGGAACACATCATCTATGCCACCATTTTTTGTTATATAACCAGGGAAAAGCAAAGGGAGAATTGGGCTGGCCTCTGTTATCTAAATACTTATTCTAGATAAGACAATCACCAGGAGGTTTATATAGATTATTGTACTGTAAAAGCTCATAAAAGGCTGCTCAGAGTTTGTGAGGCTTACCCCTGAGCCCCAGGGGCTTGCTTACCCTTTCCAGTAATCTGTTACCTTTAAATAAGGCAAATGCAGCACAAGGCTGAGGCATTTATTATTTATAGAAAGTTCCTCATCAGACTCATCTGTGGCTATGGAGGAGCAGAGTCGGAACCTCTGAGCCTCCGCAGTGACGACCTGCTGCATTCTACACTAGTGCAGTGCTATTCTGAGCAACGTGAAGCTTAAGCTAGACTCTTTGTGGTTGTACATTTTTAGTCAACTAATGAAAAGATTTCCCTGCCTCATCCTTGAAAGTCACCTATTTGTGTGGATTATCTGAACACTACATTTTCTGGCTATTGTAGTTACTTCAATAGTATCTGTGAAATGCTGTATTCCTGGTGTTCATCTCATTTTCTACTTCATGCTTTTGTGACTTTATACATCATTCTCCTTCGAATGCCCCCAGATCGATATATCTTGCTTCTCGATGCTTATGTTGCTAGCGCTTTGGGTAGGGTTTTAATTCCAGTATACCAAGAAAAACATTTGTTCATAAAGGGGTCTTTTTTAAGGTGTTCATCTCAATCAGAGAGAAAGCTTTCTCTTGTACTTTCCCACCTCCTTCACCCCTTTGTGTGGTATTACCCCACTCCCCAGCTAGGTCTACATCTGCTTGGGGCCTGTGATCCAGGCACCAGGTGAGATGAAGCCAGGAGGCAAGGTCCACAGAGCAGAGCCCCTTGAGGGATGGGGCCTCAAAATGGCTAGACTGAGACACGTGTGCTTCAGACAGCTTAATAATAGGCTACCCCTTCAAGCTGTCGCTTTAAAAATATTTACACCTCATTTGGTAAAAGTTGTAGAAGTGAAAGTATACTGCAGCTTTGAAAATTTTCTATTAGGTTTGCCTCCTTTCCTGAGTCTTTCTTCTGAGCCCTGCAGCCCCCTCTGATCCCTCTCCTTTTCCCCTTTGATTCTCAGCCTCCTCAGCCTTCGCTCCCAGCTTCTCAACCTCTCTCTGTTTCCTCAGCAGATCCACTGAGGTCTTTCCAAGAGTCTATCTCTAAATTGGCATACCCCTACCCACTGCTTAATACTGCTTCAAGTATGTCAAAAGCTATTAATGCCAGATATGAATATTGCAGTTGGTGCTCAGCAAACAGAAGATACTCCAGCTACCAGTATTCACTGTGCTTACAAGAGAGTGGTGATTAAAAATGACTTTTTCTCTTATCGCATGTTCATTTTCAAGATAAAGAGTTTACTATGTGCATTGAAGAGAGCTTTTTTTTTTTTTTAACATCTTGCCCATTTCATAAGGAGTCGCTGGTGAAAACCTGCAGCAACTGGCACCAAATTTGCAGTTTTTCCAAGCAATATCTTAACATCCTTTGTAGACTAGTCCCTTTAGTCACTGCTCTGTGGCCGTGCCCCTCAACATGGCTGTACCTGGAAGCTCATAGTCCTGGCACAGCTGGCTGCTGTTGTGAGTCAGGAAGATGTTCCACAGGGAAGTGAGCTGGTGACGGCCTCCATGGGAAGTCAGAGCTGGACCCTAAGGGATCCGGAGTCCAGCTAGGCCGGTGCTCTCTGAAGGGCCAGAGAGGTGTTCTGGCATATCCTCATCACTGTCGAAGTCTGAGAGTGGACATTCATGCTAAAGGAGGAGCAGCTCCTAAATGGCTCTTCTTCCAGAAACTTGGCCTGCTGATTTTGCCTGTATTGCCTGTATGCATATTGAGACATATGTTGTTGTCAGCCATTTGTAAAATGAAGTAGTGGTTTCTCTAAACCTCAGGAATATATTCAGAGTTTTTAATCAGGTGAACTTGAGTGGGAATGTTTTGACTGCCTTCGTTTTAGTACATTTGAAAAAAATGTTGAATTTCTTAAAAATCATAAGTCATTAAAATCCAAGCACTTTTAGTGAGATAATGTGTTTGAGGGCCTAAATCTCATTTTTTTAGCCCATTTTCTAAAAAAAAAAAAATCTTGTTGAAACATTTTTAATATAAATTCTATGAAGATAGGGTCTTCTGGCTCTCCGTAAATCAAATCATAAAATCTTCTTACAGTAGTCTCTTTTTATCTGCAAGTGGTATGTTCCAAGGCTCCCAATGGCTGCTGAAACCATGGATAGAGCCAAACCCTATACATCCTGTAATTTTTCCTGTACATACATGCCTATGATAAAGTTTAATTTATCAATTGGGCACAGTAAGAGATTAACAACAATAACTAGTAATACAATAGAACAATTATAACAATATGCCAGCATCACTGCTGTCGCACTTTGGGGTCATTCTCAAGTAGAGTTAGGGTTCCTGGAACACCAACACTGTGAAACTGCAACAGGCGTGCTTGGCCATGCTTACGTCTCTAAGAACTCATCATTAGTATTTTCAGTTTGTAGAAAACATACAGAAAAACTTCTGAAAATATTACTGGTTCTGCTGTTTACATTAGGGAAAGATTATCTGTTGATGGTTATATTGGTGTTTGAGTGTTTTAATGATAACTGAGATGGCTAAGTGACTAATGGTTGGGGAACCTCTACCAAGTAGATATGCTAGACAAAGGGATGATTCACATCCTGGGCTGGAAGGCCTGTGGGATGGCAAAACACTTCATCACGCTCCTCAGAATGGGGCACAATTTAAAACTTATGAATTGTTTATTTTTTAAATTTTCCATTTAATAGTTTTGGACCACAGTTGACTGTGGCTAACTGAAACTGTGGAAATTGAAACTGCAAATAAGAAGGGACTACTATTTTTTCTCAGAAAAATTCAACTATTTAAAATTGGTTAACAACTCATGAGGTTGACATCTCTGAAACCCTCCAAGATGGCAGTGATGAGGGAGGAGGAGCTATTGTTTAGCTGGACATCTCTGATTCAATTCCATTGGAGGGGGGCATCTGTTCTCATTTTCCTCCTTCGGAGATGGGAAAAAATTACTCTTTTTCTTGGCTTGAACACTTATATCTTCTATCTTTTTATAAGCATGATACTGCTTTCTCTTCTGCTGTTTGCACAGATTGTCTTCTGACCTAGTTGAGCCTTTACTGCTGCCCAGACACCTTCTGGTAGCTAGCATCATATGAATTACTTAGCTTTATTAAGATAAAGTGTGAGCAAAGGGTTTTTTTTTGGTCTTTTGTGTTTGGGCACCTTTAATATCTTTTTGCTGTTGCTGGGCAGGGAAGAGTCTTTGCAGCTGAGATCTTATTAATTTGCCTAGAATATTTTTTTAGTTTATATATTTTATATTAATTAGGAAAACTAAATTTGACATTCAATGCAATTTTATGCAGCATCAGCTATAGTGGGTAACTGGAAAGATAGCCGCACCTGGTTTTTTGCAAGCTGCCTGCATTACTCTGACCTCACTTGACAAAGTATAGGCTAATAGAGAAAGAATATGCAAATTACAGACATGTGACCTAAAATTCAGACTGAGATAAAATAGACAAGCTTTAATTGAACACTCTGACTATTCGTTATAGAAAATACATGCATATCCAATATATGTTTTTAGCCCAAGCTTACGATGGACCGACCAGATGATCTTAGTTTTGATAGAAATAATATGATTTAGGTTTTGATAAAAATTTGGAGCTTAGATGGCATTTAGATGACTCTCAAAAATGAGCTCAAAATAATATTTGTCTTTAAAAGAATTTTTAGAGAATAATTATTATCTATTAGAAGTTTTCTATTGATATTAGTAAACATATTTCCAAATAAATGAAAGGTGGGCTTTTTTTCCACTGAATAAGAGAATTTTCTGGATTTCATTTCAGATGGGCCAGTTTTAGTGCCAACACGTACACATAGACATGCACATAAATACTTTGGTAACCGAGAGGACCTTAGCTCCAAACACGTCTGTAGATATTCCATCCAAACTCTTGCTATCCAAACATTTGCTATAACTTATAAGATTTATGTTATCCAGAATTCACTACTTAAATTAAAAAATCCCATCATGTGAGCTAGCAAAAACATTTAACTTGCAGGTACAACTTGTCAAAAAGATGGAGAATGTGTTACATCCATAGTTCAGCTACCCTCCCAGCAGGCTCGAGCTGTGCATTAGCGCTCTCAACTTACCACATTATTGAGTGAGAATGTCTTCTAAGAAAGCAAAAAGCCTCTGAATCAAACAAGCACACTCGAGAGGCCTAAAAAGAAAAATTGGGTGATAAAGCATATTGAGAGAGATGAACTAACATAAACTTGGCCATACTTACATCTCTAAGAACTATGCATTAATATTTTTAATTTGTAGAAAAAAATACAGAAAAACTTCTGAAAATATTGCTGGTTCTGCTGTTTATATTAGGGAAAGATTATCTGTGGATGATTACATTGGTGTTTGAGTGTTTTAATGATATTTGGTATTTGAGAAAACTGATAGGGTTTTTTTGATGGGTTGGGAAGACATTACTGTTTTTTCCATTTCAAATAATGGATTATATAGGCTTCTACTCTCAAAAAATCTGTCATTCAACATCTTTTTGGCAACAGGTTGGATTTGTTTTTCCATGAAAATCACTTGATGACATCTAATTTTATGTTGTTAAAAATAAAAAGTTTAAGAACATCCTCAGAATTTTCTCTCTTATACTTGCAAATTGTGTAGTCACTGTATTTACTTATTTCCAAGTACTGACATAGGAGCAGACTAGAGATATTAATAATTTATAATTTTAGTTTTAGTGCCAATTTGAATTTCAACTGTAGAATACTATGATCCGAACTTACTCCTTTTGATGTTGATTTTGGGTGTAACCTAAAATAAATGACTTAAACTACAGACTTCATTTTTCCTAGCCCTAAATGTTAATTGCCATGACAGATCCTCAAATATAAATATTTACTGAGGTTTCATGGCTTTATTTAAAAACCAGAATTATTTGTTTCTCAGATAGTATCATCCAAATAAAAGATGACACAAATTTCTTAATAATTAATAATAATAACATGTTTGAGCTCATTCTATTAGCCAAGGACTCTTCTGGGTGTTTGCCTGAGTTAACTCATTTAGTCTTCACAACAGACCAATGAAGTTAGTACTGCTGTTGTCCACATTGTGCAGATGAGGAAACTGAGGCCCAGCATTTTATTCACATAACTAGTAGGCAGTAGAGCCAGGATTATGAACTCAGGCAGCCTGACAACAGACTCTGTGCCCCTATCCACTGCGGGGACACTCCATTTAGCTTATTCAGAGCTATGGTAATTCACTAAGTTAGGTGTTAGGACTCACCATTTGTGAAGTTCTTTCTTAACTAGTATCTTACAAAGTGCAAGTCTGAGTCCTTTGGGACTGTGTAGACAGAAAAATGATTTGTTGGTAGTCCTGGAAATTGCAAGTGAGAATACTTAAAAAGATTACTGGAAAAGAAGAAATTCAGTGGTTCCCAACCCATTAGTGTTCTAGAGACAGGGGATGGGAATAGAACCTTCCTGTACTGGGTCACCTTATGGATGGGAGGGAAACATTGCCGGAGGCATTGAGAGGCAGGCCAATTAAGGATAAAAAGAGACAGTGTCAGAGGTTCAGCCCAGACAAGCCAGGAACCTCAGTCTAGGGTGGTGGTCTGTCTCAGCCTTTTGTTCATAATCACTCCCTGAAGGAGTCTTATTAGGCATTTCTATTCCTTATTTCCCCCCCCTCCTCCCCTGTGCAATTATAACACTCAGATGTATCTGTACTTTGTACATAGAAGAATAAGATTTTTCACTCCCTAAGAACAAATTTTTGCAATGTCAGTGCCTAAAGGCACAGATACACTGAATGGTGTCAATACACATGGGGTGGGGAGAGTGGGATCAGTGAAGCACCTGCAGGAACTAATGGGCTTCAAAGTTAGAAGGACTTAGAGACAGGAGGACCTAAGGGAGGTGAAGACAGGAGGTTTTCTTAAATATGTGAAGTCAGGAGTTCTTTGACTTAGGGTCACCATCCTCACCTACCCAGATGGGGAGTATCTCTCTATCTTCTTATAAGCTTCACTTAACTCTTGTCTCAATCTTCCCTCCATGGCTACAAGTGTGGTCATCATGTAATCTGAAATGCCATTGTACTGTAATGAAATGTATCATTTCATAGTGTGTGTTTTGAATTCTTTTTGTTTTATTTAGAAACCAGGTTCCCAAGAAGCCTGCTTTAAATTCTTTTTATTTGGGCTCAGAAAATAGCAACTACTCCAATTTGCAAGAAATGGGTAATGAAAGTGCTTTAAAAACTAGAATGCACTCATTTGAGATCTCTAATCCCCAAATGGCAACCCTCAGGAAGAATCAAGCAGTAATTTGTGTTCCAGATAAAGAGCAAACTGATTGTGCCTGGTCTTCACAAGGCCAGCTAGCTCATTTTCTCATACCTTACCTCTCAAATAATCTAACACTACCTAGGAGGCAATAACTATAACACTGAGTAAAAATCTTGCTAACCTTTTCGCATTCAAATCTCTCTCTTCCCGTGTGACTTTGCTGCCACAGGGACTTGATTCTGAGCTCTGTAACCTAGCGCACATCCCAAGGATCCTAGTAAACCTTAAGTAACCTAATCTAATCACATACTAGGAGGCATGATAAGGAAACCAAGGCCTCCCAATATTTTTCTTCTTCACAAACAAGCTGTGGTTATTTAATTGGTTAAAGGGCAGGGTGTATCTTAGAACAAAAGGAGTGATGAAGAAAGCATCTACCAATACATGGGAAAGGCACTTCACCAGATTATTATTTGAAGGTTTGAAAGTACTAGAAGACCAGCCAGAGAAGACCATGCCCAGAAATCAGTGAACTTTTGGGAAACTATAATCTTACATTTGTGGCTGTAAGTATCAAGCCTGGGTATACATTAGAATCAGCAAGAAGCTTGTCAGCTTCCGTCCCAGAGAGATTTTGACTTAGAAGGTTTGGGGTGAGCTCATGGGCACTGGTGTTTTTTAAAAGCGCCCCCTGCTCTGCCACCTCCCAATGATTCTGATGTGCATCTAAGGTTGAGGATCACCGCTTTACATTATAAAGTGCTTTCACATACATGATTCAGGATTTTTATATGCACACAGAAAGGAAAAAGAAACACCGTTAATGACTGTTGACTGTAAAAGAAAATAGGAAGAAACAGGGGTAGTAATTGTGAAAATGAAAGGATTAGAGAAAAGTCAATTCTAGAAACTGGAGGAAAAAAACTTCACCTTTCTAAGGGCTAAAATTAGTCCTATGCATATAGAACATTAAGGAGGGACTTGTATGTCCATATTTACTGCTATATATGGAATAGTTTTTAGATGACCATAAAATTCTTGGCGCAGAGAAGTCTGAAAACAGTCATTTAGTATTTGATGCCAATTACTTCCTAAGATCATATTGCTTCTCCTCTATAAATGAAATATATTGGAGAAGAAGAAAAGAAAAATTTGTTGTTAGTAAAAAGGTGTGTTAGAAAATGTCATATTAATATTCGTATGTGTATTTCAGGACTGTATAGACAGACAATATACCTCAGCAGGCTCTTAACAGCTTTCAGATAGTTATAATTAATAATTCTGCAGGTGAAAACTGGCAAGTGGATGATCTTGGATATAACTGAAGGATGAAGTAAAGCCAATGCTGTGGGCTCTCAGACTGTGTAGGGTGGGGCGGGGGGTCAGGGGCAGAATATAAAAGTCAGGTTGCAGCATGGCAGAAGTAAAGAAACTTGTGATCAAAAAGTCAGAAATTAAATTTTAAGATTTTCAATGTGGGTGATGACAAACTTAGACTGTGACCAAAACAGTGGTGGTGGCTATAGTCAACAGAGTGGAGGCTAAGTTTTCATCTCCATGTCAGCTAGTAAGATAGAGAGGAACAATGAATCAGGTACAGAAAATAAAATCTTCTAGACCATCAGTATTTAAGGCAAGAAGCTTCAGTTAATCAGCCCTTCACACTCTGATTTCTGACTAATTAAAAATGGCTAATAATAGCAATAATTACAGTTCAGCACTTACTAAGTGTCAGTATTGTTCAAAGCACTTTGCTTACATTTCAATACTCACAATAATTTTGTGACAATAGGTACTATTGGCCCATTTGACAGATGAGGAAACTGAGACATGGAAAAAGCAACTTACTCAATATGGGTTACAAATGCTGGGGAGAAAATATAGACATATTTGGGGTGAGAAAATATTTTACAGAGTATCAGCAAAAGTGAACAGAGTCCAGAAAGGGGCCTGCCTATCTGTGTATGTTGCATACCAACAGTTTCCAGGCTATAAGTAGGGGCCTGGTAAGAGATGAGTCTGAAATAATGCATTGGTACCATATTGAAGACAATTCTAAACCCCCAGTGTTGAGTTTGAGCTTTATTTGGAAGGCGGGAAGTGGGAGGAATGTGTCATAATCAAAGCTGTATCTTAAGAAAACTACCTTTTAAGTATGAACAAATTAGAGTGAAAGGACCCAAATTAGGGTTTCTGTTTGTTTGGGTGGTTTTTGGTACTATTTGACAGGCAATGAGTCTATCAACGAGAACAGTGGCAGTTGAAGGTTAATGAAAGAGACAGGTTTGATATATGTTACAAAGGTCAAATGTAAAGTTTTGGTAACTGGTTAAATGAAGACGGTGAGAGAGAGGGAAGAGTTTAAATAGAATCCAAGATTTCAAGTCTGAGTGACTGGGTGACTACTGGCAGAAATTCAGGAGAGGCACTTTGTGGGGATGAGAGGGCCAGCAGGAGAAGCTAGACTTTGAAAATACGTACTTTGTTGTGTGAGCAGGCCATTGGAGGCAGGCCATAGCAGGAAGGTGGGAATGTAAGTTTGCAACTTACAAGAGTCTGGGCTAGAAAGGAAGCTTTTGGTGTCATCTGCATAATGATACTGTGGTAAACTGGGGAGTGGGACTGAAGTCTCTGAAGGTGGACAGAGGAAGTGAATACAGAACAGATCCTTGGAAAACATTTAAATTTAGGGACAATAAAGAAGAGTCAAAAAAGCAGACAGAAGGTAAAGGAAGGATGGGAACACCCAGAAATGTGCAGAAATATACACTGAGCACAAGGGAATGGAAGGTTCCACAAACAAACTGACTTGGCAAACCCACATAGAAACCAAGAAGAATATGGCCATTTGAATTAGAGTAGCAACAGAAGGAGAGAAAGTGGACTCAGATGGAAAGAAGTGAGTATGTCATAGCAGACAAAGGCAGCAGGACTGGCCTACACTTTCAAGAATTTGACAGCAAGGAGGAAAGAGAAGACAATCGTGTGTGGAGTAAGGCATGTAAGGAAAAGTGTTTTGTTTTAAGACAAAGGGGTACCACTTAAATATATTTTAGACAGAGATAAAGAAGCCATAGAGAGAGGTGAGTGAAGATGCGTAGGTAATACCAGGTAGTAGCAGCAAAGATGATTTTAGCAGCAGAAATTACAGTGGGATGAGGTCCTAAGCTGTTTGCTGACCTTATCATAAAACAAACTAGAATGCATGGAACTGCTATCCCTACCAATTCCCAAGCAGCAATTCTCTTAGAGAATAAGGCAAGGATCAGTGGTGCAGGGTATTTTCCTCCTCTTCTGAAGAAATGCTCGAATTTTATTCATACATTCCAGGACAGAAGGGAAGAATCACTGTCTTTAAAGAATAAAATAATTTCCATGAGTTGTAGGGGAGTAATAAGGGAACAAACTTTGATAGTGAATTTGAATTATGAAATATTAGGATTTTCTATTTGTAAGTACTATTTGCAGATTACATGGTTTATAAATATTGTATGTGCAGGAAAGGGGGGACATTGTTAGCCTGTTTTTCCAAAAAGAAATAATTTAATGCACTTAGGCAGTTAAATGTTATTTCACCCACTCCATATGACGCAAAAGCTTTCTGGAAAAGAAATAAGTAGAACAGGAAAAATATTGATAGTGGTTAATAAGTGAGAGTTGGCTTTGACTGCTATAGGCCTATATAGGGCAAGTGCTATAAAACATTCAGCAATCTGCTTCATTGTTCTGTCCTGTCCTGTCCTGTAAAGGGGGTTGGAGGGATGCAGGGATGGTGCTGGGCACAGGACGTCAGAAAGCCTAAGGTGGGGCTGGGGAAATGAAAAGAGAACAAAGAGGTAAAAAGAGACTCTGTTCCTAGGAAATATACACGCTCTCCCTCTTATGTGGGATGGGCTGGGTACCATGTATGTCCCTCTATATTCAAAATGATCCCTGGGGTCCCATTGCTGTCACATTTCTGCACAGTCCTCAGACACAGAGGAAAGTGTTGGAGGTTGTTAGCACATCTCCCTCTGGAGATGAAACTGGGCTCAACACCAACAAGAGAACACCAGAGGGGATTCGTCTCTCCTCCACGCTTGGATAATGGCTATTCCCTAATGCCCAGGGAAGAATTAAGTTCAGTATGTGCCTTGCACTATATTACACACTCAATCCTGAACAGCTGGGCTGTTAATGCAATTTAAAAAGAAGAGAGAACTCACTATTCACCATCTATATCTGATGTATTCATAATAAATCTCTCAATGAGGAGGTATAAAAATTTCCTGTTGCTATACAGCCAAAGGAAGCAGAGCAGTAGGCAGGTATCCAGGGAGCCTCGTTAACAGAGATAACCAATGTGGAAAATCCAGGGGGACTTGTTCCACATTTCTATTAGTAATAGCAATTTTTCTTACCTGAAATATGCTGGTAATTTTCTCACTTGCAAAATTCAATTTGCCTAAGGGTGAATAAATAGGTCTTTTCTTAATACTTACTGGATAGCCTCTATGTTCCAGATGCTACATAAAAGTAAAGCATTATTTGATGGTTTTTTTTTTCCTTTTTCACTTTATTTCTTAGGAAACAAAACACTGAGTCATCACAGAATGATTTGTTTTCAAGAAAATCGAAATAATATAAAATGGTAGTGTGGTAAAATTTTGTATTATATGTGAAATACCTACGCTAAAATTTATAAAAATGGAAAATGGATGACAGTGAACTAGTGTGAATACAGGAATTCTGATGGTAATATTGGGGGGGGGTAGTGGTTAAGAACAAGGTTAGTAGTGCCAAAGCAAAGGCATTTTCCTTCTAGATTTTACTTGCAAAGTGAAGCCACCTGTGTGGAGTCCCTCACCTCAGAGCCAGTCACAGCAGTAACCAAATTAGCTTCCGCATGAGTTAGTGGATAATAGACATAAGAATGGTTGACCCTGGATAGAACCAATAACCAAAATGAAAGATATTTGCTAAAGATGATTTTCATCTAGAAATAGCTACTATTGAAATATTTTCTCACTGTAATTAGGAATATGCCTATGGTGGTCACTCATACTTCATAAAAAGATAATCTCTGTCTAGGGGGATTCACGCTTTCTTCCTCACACCCCCTGCCCTTTTATTTTTAGTTGACAGTAATAATTGTACATATTTATGGGATACAGAGTGATATTTCAATACGTGTATACAATGTATAATGATCAAATCAGTGTAATTGGTATAACCATCACCTCAAACATTTATCATTTCCTTGTGTTGTGAATAGTCAAAATCCTCTCTTCTAGCTCTTTGAAAGTATACAATAAATTATAGTCAATCATATTCATCCTACAGTGCTGCAAAACACCAGACTTCATTCCTCCTATCTAGCATAATTTTTTGTTTTTTGAGACAGAGTCTAGCCATCACCCAGGCTGGAGTGCACTGGCACCATCTCAGCTCACTGCAACCTCTGCCTCCTGGGTTCAAGTAATGCTCACGCCTCAGCCTCCCAAGTAGCTGGGACCACAGGCATGCACCACCACACCTGGCTAATTTTTGTATTTTTTTAAGGTAGAGACAGGGTTTCATCATATTGGCCAGGCTGGTCTCGAACTCCTGACCTGAAGTGATCTGCCCGCCTCGGCCTCCCAAAGTACTGGGATTACAGGCATGAGCCACCACGCCTGGTCCTAGCATAATTTTGTATCTGCTAACCAGCCTCTCTATCCTACCTGCTCTGCCACCCTTCTAGTCTCTAATACCCACAGTTCTACTCTCTATTTCTGTGAACTCCAAAAGTTTTTTGAGTTCCCACATATGAGTGACAATATGTAATATTTATCTTTCTGTGCCTGACTTATTTTGCTGAACATAACATCCCCAGGCTTATTCATGTTGCTGTGAACGGCAGGATATCATTCTTTTTTATGGATGAATAGTATTCCAGTGTGTGTTTATACCATATTTTTTATCCATTCGTTGGTTGATGAATATTTAGGTTGATTTCATATCTTCACTATTGTGAATAGTGCTGCAGTAAACATGGGGGTGCAGGTATCCTTTTGATGTATAGATTTTCTTTCCTTTGGTTAAATACCTATTAATGGGGTTGCTGGATTGTGTAGTAGTTCTACATTTAGTTTTTTCAGCACCCCCCATACTGTCTTCTATAATGACTGTACTACTTGACATTTCCAACAACAGTTACATACATCTCCACCACTTCACCAGCATTTGTTATTTTTTGTCTTTTTTTTTTTTTTATAATTGCTGTTGTAACTGGGCAGGGATGATACCTCATTGTGGTTTTGATTTGCATTTCCTTGATGATTAGCGACATGGAGCATTGCTTCCTGTTTGTTTACTATTTATATGGTTTTGTTGTTGTTCGTTTGTTTGTTTTTTAAGACAGGGTCTTACTCTGACCCAGGCTGGAGTGCCGTGGTACGATGTTTGTCATTCACTTCAGCCTCAACCTCCTGGTCTCAAGCAATCCTCCCACCTCAGCCTCCTGAGTAGCTGGGACTGCAGGTGTGCACCACCACTCCTGGCTACTTTTTTTGTATTTTTTGTAGAGATAGGGTTTCACACATGTTGCCTAGGCTGGTCTCAAACTTCTGGACTCAAGCGATCCACCGGTCTCAGCCTCCTGAAGTATTGGGATCACACTCATGAGCTACCATGCCCATCTGTGTGTCTTCTTTTTGAGAAATGTCTATTTAATTCTTTTGTCCTCTTTTTAATTTGATTATTTAGTTTTTTTGCTGTTGAGTTGTTTGAATTCCTTGTATATTCTGGATATTAGTCCTTTGTAAGATGAATAGTTTGTAAATATTTTCTCCCATTCTACAGGTTGTCTTTTCACTCTTGATTGTTTCCTTTGCTAGGGTGGAGACTTCAGTTTAATATAGTCCCATTTGTCTATTTTTGTTTTTGTTGCCTATGTGTTTGAAGTCTTAGCTGTGAAACCTTTGCCTAGACCAATGTCTTGAAGCATTTCTTCTATGTTTGCTTATAGTAAAGTTAAACAATAAAAGAAGAAGAAAGGTACAAAGAATATACAAAGTAATTAGAAAATAATTAACAAAATGACAAGGAGTAAGTCCTCATCTATCAATAATAGCCTTAAATGTAAATGTTAAATTCCCCAATTAAAAGATATGGACTGGCTGAATGGATTTAAAAAAAAAAAAAGACACAACTATATACTGCCCACAGAAAACTCACTTCACCTGTAAAGGCACACGTAGACTGAAAGTGAGGGATGGAAAAAAATATTCCACACAAACGGAAACCAAAAGTGTGCAAATTAGCTATACTTATATCAGACAAAATAGACTTTAAGGCAAAAAAAAAAAAAACACAAAAAGAGACAAAGAAGGTCATTATATAAAGATAAAGTGATCAGTTCAGCAAGAGGATATAACAATTGTAAATATATTTATACACCTAACACCAGAGCACCTAGATTTATGAGGCAAATATTATTAGAGCTAAATAGGTAGACTCCAATAGAATAATAGTTGCAGACTTCTTCAGCATTGGACAGATGGATTATCTAGAAAGAAAATCAACAAAGAAACATCAGACTTAATCTGCACTATAGACCAAACAGGCATAACAGACATTTACAAAACATTTCATACTATCCCTTTGTTAAGACAGAGGAACAGAATGTGTGTTTGGACCATTTAATAGCAGTTTTGGCTCATTGAGGTACGAATTCAAAAAGAGGGACATATTAACTAAACTGTGTTGAGCCCATCGAAATGGTTAGCTGATCTGTCAATAAATCATTCCTACTGACTCAGACTTTTACAATAGTAAAATAATATATACAATTTTTTATGTATTTTAAAAACATAAAAAGAAAGCAAGTTCGGTTTCTTGAAATCCTGCCTTTCCTAGAATTTAAATCCCTTTCTCGGCATTGTTGAGATAGACACAGTGTTTTCATACCCTCTGTTTCAATGATGGCATGAATAAAGTGGATATACCACAACAAAGCATTCTTCTATAAGAGACACTTAAGCATTATCTCCAGTTTGTCTCTATTATGAATATTCTTTGGCAGACATCTTTGTTTTCCTGAATGTTAGAGTTTATTTCCTCAGAATAGCTTTCCTGAAATGAAATTACTGGAGCAAATTGTATGAATATTTTAAAGCCCCTATTTTCAGCATATTTCTAAATAGCTTTGCAAAAGGATATTTATTAATTTGCCTTATGCCAGCAAAATTATGAAAACTATAGTATTACCCCAGGCTTAACAAGCTGCTACATTACTCTTCTTTGTGTTTATTTTATTCCTAGCAAGCTTGGCAAATTTTGCTACTATTCATTTGCAGTTTTAGTGTGTTATTTGGTTCTTAATTTTTGTTTTGTTTTGTTTTCTCATCAATTGGCTTATTTTTCCCAGCTCCCGTCTCATCTGCTTTCCTCACCTTTATTCCTTTGTACAGGCTCACATGATTCATTCAGCTACTGGGTGGATGAAAAGTCCCCAGTGGGGCCTGACCAAACCCAAGCTATCAAACGCCTTGCCAGGATCTCCTTGGTGAAGAAGCTAATGAAGAAGTGGTCTGTGACTCAGAACCTGACATTTCGAGAACAGCTGGAAGCTGGGATCCGCTACTTTGACCTGCGTGTGTCTTCCAAACCAGGGGATGCCGACCAGGAGATCTACTTCATCCATGGGCTTTTTGGCATCAAGGTCTGGGATGGGCTGATGGAAATTGACTCGTTTCTTACACAGCACCCCCAGGAGATTATCTTCCTGGATTTCAACCACTTCTATGCCATGGATGAGACCCATCACAAATGCCTGGTTCTGCGGATCCAGGAGGCCTTTGGAAACAAGCTGTGCCCAGCCTGCAGTGTGGAAAGTTTGACGCTGCGAACTCTGTGGGAGAAGAACTGCCAGGTAGGAGGGAAGGAGAGATAAGCTTCCAAGAGCAAGAATTTAACTCTTCCTGCTTTTCCTGTATTGCCGTCTGTAAAATCACTCAATCCAGGCCTCTTAGGCTAAAGAGTGGATTGTTTGGAATATTAAACATATGCAAACTAGTTCCTGGGCTCTAGAATAGGTTCAAGGGCTAGGGCTAACACCTGCCAAATACTTAAAGCTTGTCCAGCAAACTGTTTGACATCTAATTGACTTTTAGTGGCCTGGCCAGAACCAACCAAGGCAAAGTTGTAAAATTGGGCCAGTAGGTCATTACTATTCTCTGTTTCCCGAGGTCCATTTTTACCCTTCTGTTTCCCCTCAGGGATAGTCTGTTCCATCTTGCCTTCAACTCAATGTCAGATAATCCTGGCCAAGGTATCGACTGATTAGGAAAAGTATTAGCTGACTGAAACATAGTGATTCATCTCAGGAGTGTTAATATTATAAAAGTATTTGGGTCTTAGAGGGAGAGAGAGTTAAGGAAGGAAGAGCCTGTTGAAGGGGCTGCAGCCTGGAAGAGCATTCCATAGTCTGCTTAAGTTGAGAAGAGCCTGCCAGCCTAGGACCATGAGGGACACGCTCAGGAAGAGGAATGTGGGCCTCAGATATATTCCACTCTGATCCTAAAGGATGACAGTAGGAGAAAAGAGCTTCAGGAAAGTGTTTAATTTACACTCTCTGAAAAAAAAAAAAAAGACGTACCTTTCATTCGAAGTTACTCACTTGCTCAGCAGATGCATTAACCAAAACAACTTTACGAGGCAGATATTTTTTAACTCAAGGAGGAGCTTTTGATTAAAAATAGTTTAAAGGTTATTCACTTGAAAATATTTATTAAACACCAGGTACGTGCCAAGTAACCTCTAAGGACTAGGGATAAATTAGTAAATAAAATAGACAAAGATACCTTGCCCTAATGGAGCTGTCATTCTGGTGGAGGGAGATAGATCATAGATAATAGAGATAATAAACATACATATATGTGTGTGTGTGTGTCTGTGTGTCACATATATACATATATGTATATTCTCTCTCCATATATGTGTGTGTATACACACACACACACACACATAAAGTGTTAGAAAGTGATAAGAGCTATGGAAAACGAAAAGGTCAAGCATGGTAAGAGGGAACCAGGATTCTGTGGGTTGGAGGATTGGTTGAAATGTTTAAAAGTTGATCAGGAGAGCCTTCATTGAAAAGATGACATTTGAAGGGGTTAATCACATGCTTATTTGGGGGCAGAAGAAACAGCCAGTGCAGAGACCCAAAAGCAGGAGTGTCCCTGCCATCTTTGAGGAAAAGGAGCATGCAGTATGGCTGTAGAGCAGGTGACGACAGAGTAGTGAGAGGAGGTCAGAGAGGTGACTGGTGATCATGTGAGCCTAGAAGGCCCTGTAAAGACGCTAGCCTTCACTCACTCTAAGCGAGGAGAGTTCTGGCACAGGATGTTGTGGCCTGACTTAGGTCTTAATAAGATCTCTCCGGTTGCAGTACTAGGAAGAGACCAGGGCAGGGGGATCGGGCAGAAGTAAGGAACCCAGTGAGACTGTTAGTGGCAAGTGGTCAGATTTTGCATCTGTCAGAAGGTAGAGCCGACAGGGTTTCCTAATGGATACGATTTGGGGTATGAAAGAACATGAGGATTCAAGGATGATTCCCAGGCTTGGCCTGAATAACTGGAAATACCAAGTTGTTTTTGCGCACCCTGAGAAGTTCTAAATGTCTTCGACACCACGGAGTCTTCATGAGTTAACTCTTAGTATCTGCTAAAGTCTATCTAAACAAGTTTCTTCACTAAGACTTTTGTAAGTGATATTTTGCTAAATATTTATCACACCTCTATACTGCAAAAGTAAGTTTATATCTGTTCATGTCTAACTTGGAGAGACTTTTTCCCAGTGGCATTTCTCTTTTACAATATGAGATAATAGTAACAACAACTAATGTTTATTGAACCTTTACAATGAGCTACGTACATGGATTAACTCATTTGATCCTCTCAGTGACACCATGAGATGGGTACTTTGTTATTGTCACCATCTTACAGATGAGGAAACTGAGGTATGGAGACACTAAGCAACTCACCCAAGAGAAACCTGGGCAAATTTTAAAATCCTAGTTAGTGAGAACCAGGATTCAGTCGCAGGCTTTCTGGCTTTCCAGAGTTCCTACAGCTTCTCATGCTCTCTGAGGGGTATTTAGGCACATGGGTGTTTTTCACAACTGGTGTTGTATATTAGGCTAATGAAATACTTTGCTTTTATTAATGAGCCCCTATTATCAGAAGATCTCAGAGAATTAGCAGAATGGGAGAAAGTGATGGAGAGCTTTGGAATTTGGGGATTCGGTTAAATTTGAGTACAGATATAATTTTATACACAGCCAGGATTGAGATGGGTTGACATATTGCATACTAAACTGCTTACAAATCTGCAGGAGTAAGGGGTATCTTCAGGAATAAAGAATAGTGTAGGCAGTGAATTTCTAACAGTACAGTGATGATCTATCATAGTTTTTTAAGCATGGGCTAATTTAACTGTATTATCCAACTACAAATACTTCTAAAGTTATGAAGGAAAGAGACTGTGATGATATCTCAGAAAAAGGGAGAGCATCATCAGTTTAAATCCTAAGATACCCCTGTGCTCCCTTCTTTCCCATGTTTTTCCTGCCACATTTCTTGAAAGCTAAACAGGCTGGGCGCGGTGGTTCATGCCTGTAATCCCAGCACTTTGGGAGGCCGAGGCTGATCATCTGAGATCAGGAGTTCAAAAGAAGCCTGGCCAACATGGTGAAACCCCATCTCTACTAAAAATACAAAAATTAGCTGGGCATGGTGGCACACGCCTGTAATCACAGCTACTCGGCAGGCAGAGACAAGAGAATCGCTTGAACCCAGGAGGCAGAGGTTTCAGGGAGCTGAGATCGTGCCATTGCCCTCCAGCCTGGCTAACCAGAGTGAAACTCTGTCTCAAAAAAATAAATAAATAAAATAAAATAAAGCTAAACAAAGAGATTTCAAACAGAGGCACCAGTCATCCCTGCTACTGCCAGGGCAGAGTTAAACTTTAAATATTTTTCATGTAATGAGCTGCCTCACATGTAAGCCCCTGTGTGTTTTATTACTACAATTTAGTTGAAAGAAGTATGCTACCATTCAGTCAAATTTCATTTACTTAACATGCAATTACATCATAGCCATAGGTATATATTTATTTGTACATTAGTGGCTATGGGTTTTGAGGGTACAATGAGTTAGAGATTTAATCTACATCTTGGAAGTATTTAGGATCTTAATAAAATGGTAAGAGTACATAACACTAGGGAATACGAAACAACTGATAGACAATTGCATGATAAAAGTGCCTCAAATGTTCTGTACTATATGAAGAAGGGGATTTTGTAATAAATCAGTTGAAAAGTAGAACGTAGCATTAAGTCTGTATCCCAGAGGCTCCAAGTAAAAGAATGACCAGAATAAGAGGAGGTCCATCAAGGAATCATTCTTGAAGGAAATGAGACTTTTAATCTGAGTCTCAAGAGAAAAACTGAACATGAACCACTGAGATAGAGAGGAGAGTATTTCAGAGAAAAACACAGCAGACAGAGGTGGGGGGGAGAGGGAGGCAGATGCAAAACACAGGCCCTGAGTGAGAGTTGCTGCACCTAGATCCCTGTACAGTGGGAGTTGGTTTGCAAGGCCAGCCTCCCCCTGTAAACAGAAATTCTCCCTGTAACCTTTAGGGTCAGATTGCTCAAGAAGGCTCTTGAAGAAAGGCATAAAGACCCTTTCGGATAATTTGTACTTAATGCACTTTTTCCAAGGCAGAGTAAAGAATGGCACAGTCCTCTCGTTCCCTGAAATGTGGCCCAGGGGCAGGCCCAAGATGTGTCTGGCAGGTCCTGTCACAGGGCTGCACCGCCTCCCACCTCTCCCACGGTCCACTGCACAGGACGGCTTTCCTCACAGCCCCCAGGCTTACCACCTGGCCAATTACACCTCTACAAGGAAATCCTCCCCTTCCCCCAGGCAATCTGCTTATCATGAGCCTGTGATTAACCTCATTAACACACCCGTTTACCACAGACGTCATTAGCAGTCAGTCAGACATTACTCAAAACCATTAGAAACAACAAGAACAGCCGTTACCCGGTTCAGTGCAACCAGCCTGGTGCTCCCCAGCTCTGGGCCTTGGGGAGCAGTTAGTCAGGCACCTTAGTCACGAGCTAAATGCACACCGGAAATGAGGCTGACATCCAGAGCTCTTGTTCTTGGGTGCCGGGAGGATTACCCTCTGTGGCCAACTATCCGGGGATGGCAGTCCAGGCCTCGTGAGCATGTGCAGGGCATTCCTCCAGGAAAAGATTACTAGTGCCTGGGACAGGGAAAAATATATTCCTTTAGAAACCTTCACAGCAGAGCTCTGAATTGGGACGATCAAAATAGCAGTTTCCTATCCCACAGCTGCCTCCCAGAAACTAATTAATGCTGTGGATGTAGCTTGCTAATTATTTTCAACATCACCACCATCCTGAGCGGTCCCTGTGGAGGCCAGTTGCCTCTGCAAAGTCTCCCCTGACTCAAGTGGCACACTCCCCACTCTCCTGGGAAGGGCAGTTCCAGGCAGAGCCAGCACACATGATTGAAAGTCTATTTACCCACAAATTAGTTCAGTGTTTTTATTTCAACTCCAAAAGCTGTCAGTTTTGTAATTACAGGAGACATAACTTCTAGACAGTGCTTGCTGCTCAGCCTAAGAGTTCTCAGCCTGAGGTCCAAAGCTTCCCCAGAGGGATATGAGGGTAGAATTTAAGAAGTCTTTAAATTTGGATGGGAAAAAAATTACATATTCATTTTTACTAAAATTGAACTGAAAATTAGTATACCCATAGATTATGAGGGCAGGCGGTGACCCACAACAATCTTAGCCCTGCCTGATTTTTATCTCCCTAGATGCGTCCATCTCACATTTTGGTTATCGTAGATATCTGAGATACCACTTATGCTTATCCCTAAATCACAGTTATGGGACTTATTAGACTTACAACAAAATATTTTTATTGAATGCATTTATCATGCAGCACATACATTAATTTATTACAAACTTATTTAATATATTGATTGCTATATTTCCATATCATAGATTTTCTTTGTAATCCTGTATATGGTATGCATTCATTTAACATGTAATTCTGAGAAGGGGGTCCATGATTTTAATATACTTCCAAAGGTATTTATGCCAACAAAATTAAGAATTTTTGAGTCAGACATATGGCAAGTGCTCTGTAAATCTTTGCTGATTTCCTAAAAATATATATTAATATAAACAGTTCTTGACTTTCCACATATGATTATATTTTCTTGCCTTTTTCCTAGCAGTCCGTATAAAACGAAGGAGTTAACATTCAGCATTTTTATGGATTGCTCTCCTTTTTGTGTTTTGAATATTTCAGGTTCTTATTTTCTACCACTGTCCCTTCTACAAGCAGTACCCCTTCCTGTGGCCAGGAAAGAAGATTCCAGCGCCCTGGGCAAACACCACAAGTGTGCGCAAACTAATCCTCTTCTTGGAGACCACTCTGAGTGAGCGGGCCTCACGGGGCTCCTTCCACGTCTCCCAAGCGATCCTCACCCCCAGAGTGAAGACCATTGCCCGGGGCTTGGTTGGGGGCCTCAAGAACACGCTGGTTCATAGGTAAGAATTTGCTTCCACCCCACAAGGAAAGCTTTTTAAAAAATATTTATGTTGATTCTATTCTGAGTAAATCGCAGTAAAGCCATGTAGTCTGAGGATTTAGAAAAACAACAAAACAAGCAAAAAACTTTGTATTCGAGAAAACCATGCAGTTGAGGTGGATTGTATTAACAAAGGCTCTCTAAACACTTTGTTCATAAGTACACATCATACCATAAATACTGTACTCTCTAAATTTTGCTATAAGGCAAAGCACATTGAGCCAACACCATGTCTGTTCATTCCTGGCACCTGGCCACATGGGGTCCTGCCTGTGCCTCGCAGCTGACCCAGGCACTCATTTAAGAAGCATTCAATATAGGCTGCTGTCCTAGGTGCTAAGGATTCAGAGCTGGCCCTTCAAGAATTTGTTCTCCTTTCCATGGTGACCATGAGTCACTGAAGAAGCAGCTTAGGATGCCACCCACTATGCCCATGCTGTAGCTTCAAATACTTCCTCAGGGCAGAATTGAGCCTGGCTGTACAATTAGATAGCAGAAGCTTCAGTAATTTTGTATCAGATGGTGTTCCTTATCCTGGACACCAATGAATGATAGATGTTCTCAAGAAAAAGGATGGTTTATTTGTATGCGTGTTTGTGTGTGTGCACGCACATATATGTGAGTGTGTGTATGTATGTGTCTATGTACCTGTACATGTGTATGTGTATATGTATATGTATATGTATAAAAGGAATGTTATAAATACATTTGGATAACAGGGAATCCCTTGCAATCCAAGCTAAGGAAGCTAATACATTTGGGTAGCAAAGATATTTACAAGAATCAGTTTGGTCCCTGAGTTTCAGGTTGACGAGCAGAGTTCAGATAATGAAAGATTCATCCAAAAACATGTTTCTATTTATTTGGTCCTGAGTTTAGGTAACATGAGTTCAGATAACAGGAGTTCACCTAGCAGGAGTTTAGATAGCAGGACTAGATTTTTCTTTCTTGGTGAGAGCTCCTGATTATGTCAACCATGGACAAAACCAGAAAGTCTTTTCTGTGTGGCTCTACTAAGTCTTGACTGAATTCATTATGCTGAACTTGGAAAAGTGAATTTTATAAACCAGCACTATATCTCTTTGAAAGATCCCGAATTAGAAGCTTTATTGTTTTAATAATATGTTTGTGTATCCACACTGTTTTCCTCATGCCTCTGGTATATTTGTAGATCAACATTATTTATATATTCATTCAACAAACATTGAGTACCTAGGAAGAGCTAGGTACAAAGATTCAAGGTGAATATTATACTGTCTGCTGTCAAGGAACTCACAGTCTAGCAGCAGAAACTGGCATGAAAATTTCTATAAAGCAATGTGAAATACCACTGTGAAGAAGTCTGTGCAGACAGCCATACTAATAAGGGAGAGGGAGTATTTAAAAAACTAAGGATAAGTTATATCTGTATACCATATTCTGAATATCAAATGGCTTTTTGCAGATGATTTCATTTGATTCTTAAATCAAGTCAGCCTCTAGGATGGCACATTGTCTACAGCATATTATCATCCCCTCTTTAGATGGGATTCAGGGAGCTTAAGTGACCCCAATCCATACAGCTAGTAAAAGTCAAGAATACCTCTCAGACTCTGGCCTTCTGATCGTTAGACCACTGCCCTTTTCAGCGTTGGACACTGACTTGGATACTGCATATTTTTGTGATCATTCTTTTCTGTTCCACAGGCCTGCAGTTGTCTTATTAGTACCTGAATCTGGTAATATCTCACAGGTTATAACTGGTAACCCACAATGTCACAAAGCTTTTCATATCTGTACATTCCTAAAACTTTAATCTGGCTGCAAGTGAAACATTGGCTCTTTCCTTTATGATGAGAGATAATGATGTTGGCATGCGCCCAAAGCCAAGGGATCCTACTATGCCAGAGCCCTTGCACTACTGGTAGCAGCAAGCTGATGTCCCCAAGCTTGGAAAGATACTTTCTTTGGCATCTCGCCCCCTGCCGGCCATAAGAATATTACAAGTATGCATGCATTCCTAGCCCTGCACATCAACTGAAGGAGGAAAATATAGCTCTGGTTGAGTTTGTTCCAAAAGGCCAGTGCAGAGTGTGGCTGTCATTTCCTGTGGGCTGTTGAACAAACATAGGACCTTCCCCTGTGTGCCAACACCTAGAGGGTATGTCCTAACAACCGGTCGCTGGCAGTGGTGGTCAGCTCAAACCAAGAAAAAAAAGACAGGGTATATTTTCTTACAAATGTAGAGGTGGTTTCTCAGCAGGGATTTAACCCCCTAACTCTTCGATAAACTTTGGAGCTAAGATCTTGTTCATTTTGGTTCAACACCGTAGAAGGAAGCCACAAGAAATATAGCCATTTGACTTAATTTCCATGGTGGTTTCTCCCAGACTTATAGAAACCTGAAATTCAGGTTCATGGCACTCTCATTGAAATCAAATGAAAATGCTTTGCCTAAGCTTGAGGACAGAGCATCCATGAACTCTATAAGGGAACATGGACTGAAATCAGAAGGCCTGAGAGTGCAGCCTGACATGCTCCCTGTTCCAGGGTGCATTGTGTTGTGCCCCGTCCCATCCCCGCCATCCCCAAGTTCACATATTGAAGTCCCAACTCTCAGTTACCTCAGAATGTGGGTACATTTGCAGATACGGCCTTTAAAGAGGTAATTAAGTCAAAACGAGGATATTAGGGTGGGCCCTAATCCAATCTAGCTGGTATCCTTAAAAGAAAAGGAAATTTAGACACACAGACACCACAGATATGTGTTCACAGAGGAAAGGCCATGTGAGAATGCAATAAGAAGGCGGCTGTCTGCAAGCCAAGGACAGAGGCCTCAGGAGACATGAAATCTGATGACACTTTGATCTTGGATGTCCAACTTCTAAAACAAGAGAAAATACATTTCTGTCATTTAAGCCAACCAGTATGTGGTGTTTTGCTATGGTAGCCCTAGCAAACCAATGCAGTCCCTGAGCAACAGGGTGGCCGTGGACAAGTTTTCTGAGGTCTCTGAGCTGTGGTTTTCTCACCAGTTAAACAGGATTAATAATACCTCATCAGATTGTAGCCTTAACATGAAAATGCCAGCCACAGTGGCTGGCAGAAAATAGACATGCCATCCCTATTTGTAAAGACACCCAGAAACACTATGGACCACCCTTGTTCCCAGCTGGGCCCCAAGGTCAAAGGGAAGTTTTTAACCTCCTGCTCTGCCATCCATGGGAACTGTTGCCTCATGGGCCTGTCAGCACTGTCAGGTTCAGCCTTTTGCACAGATCCCTTGTCCTGGTAAATACCAAGAGCTGAGAAAATAAAGTAGCTCCTCTTCACTGTGGGTTCTGCATTTCCCCTTCTTCGTACTTAATCCTAATTATTTGATCCTTGCCTTGGAGAAGGTTGACACATGCTACCCGAAGCTGACACAGAACTCTTTGTCACTGGAAACCACAGGTACATACCTTTCACTGCATTTCTCTGCTCAGGCTCCAGGGATCCTCCAAGGTGAGGAGGCTCTGGCGGCAGTGACTGGAGTTACAAGCCTTTAAGGCTCATTTCCCTGTAATGACCAGCAGAGGGCGCCTGCACCTCATACTTCAACACTGACTCAGGCTTTTAAAATGAAGTCTTGAATCTATCAGGTTCAGTACTACTGTGTCCTTGGTGTGGTTCCTTGTGTATCCTTGGTCTATCTTTAAGGAAGTCTGTATTTGCAGCTTCTCACTTCCAAACCACAACATGTTGTCACGTAAGCAGGAGGATGTGACCTCTTTAAGGTGTAGTTTCTTACTCCCAGCCACCAAATATTTCTACCTCATACTCTTCCAGTTATGATTCCTTACCTTTTTTTTTTTTTTTACCAGACTTACCATATCACAGAAACTCTTCTAAACACTTTACATGTATTATTTTGTTTAATTCTCCAAAAATCTGTATGAAGCATTATTATTATCACTCTTCAGGAGTCCCCGTTCAAAATGGAAGTACCCCTGGGAGGGTGATCTATTAAGTCATAATCAGCTATTAATATAAAAATATAGGCCAGGCGCAGTGGCTCACGCCTGTAATCTCAGCACTTTGGGAGGCCGAGGTGGGCGGATCACCAGGTCAGGAGATCGAGACCATCCTGGCTAACACGGTGAAACCCCGTCTCTACTGAAAATACAAAGAAATTAGCTGGGCGTGATGGCGGGCGCCTGTAGTCCCAGCTACTCGGGAGGCTGAGGCAGGAGAATGGCGTGAACCCGGGAGACGGAGCTTGCAGTGAGCCAAGATCGCGCCTCTGCACTCCAGCCTGGGGGACAGAGGAAGACTCCGTCTCAAAAAAAAATAAGATGATAGATAGATAGATAGATAGATAGATAGATAGATAGATAGATAGATGATATGTGTTTTAGCCCGTGGCTGATTGTAGAGTCCACTGAGAGAGGGAGGAGACCCAGGACTGATTATAGTTGTTATGGTAAGAGAAAAAGAAAGAGGAGAAGGACAAAATGCTACCAAGGCCTGAACGGGGTTGTCTGGAAAACTGAGAAGTCAAGATATGTGCTGAAAGAAGGGCAGGCAGCATCAAGGGAGAGTTTCTTCTGTCTTCTTTAAAGCATTCTCAGCCTACTGAGTATGTATTGAGCTGTTTTTACTATGATGTAAACTGTGAGTACACTTTATTGCTTTCTTCTCTATGCTGCCTGTGGTAGTTTACACTTACTATTAATGCAGAAATTATCACATTGAATTTTCATTATTCCTTTATGTCACTAAATAACTGGCTGTCACCTAGGAAGCCTTTGATTAATAAAATGAGACTGAAAGACTGTTAGTGAGACAACTGATTAAGTATTGGTCTATTAAGAAGCCACACTTAGTGATCGAATAACTGTATATCCATATGAAAAAAGTAAGCCTTGACCTCCTACTTTATACCATAAACAAAAATCAATTTGAGATGGTTCTTAGAGCTAAACCTAAAAGCTAAAAACCATAAAGCTTTTAGAATAAAACATAGGATATGTTTGTAAATTTGGAGTGGACTGAAGTTGTTCTTAGATCACAGAAGCCATAAAAGAAAAAAAAATGGACAAATTAGAATCCGTAAAAATTAAGGAATTCGGCTCATGAAAATGTGTCACTGAGAAAACTGACAGACAAGCTATAGGCTAGGAGAAAATATTCACAAAATATATCTGACAGAAGACCAGTATCTAGGCTATATAAATAACTTCTACAACTCAACAATTTTTTTAAAAGAAAATGAAAAAATGAGTAAAAGAATTGAACAGATAACAGTTTTACTCATAATATCCAAAAAACTGGCAATAGCCCAAGTGTCCATCCTGCCAGTGAAGGAAAATGGATAAGCAAACTGCAGTATATACATACAATGGAATTCTCTTCATTGATTTTAAAAGGCAACAAACCACTGATACATGCAGCAACGTGGATGAATTTCAGAACAATTATGCCAAGTGAAAGAAAACTCACGTGAAATAATACATTTTTCATGGCTTATATGAAGTTTTAAAACAGGCAAATCTAATCTACAGTGGAAAAAAATCAGTATAGCTATTGCCTCTGGGAGGATGGGGCAGGTGTTGATGAGGAAGGGGCTTGCAGGAACTTCCTGGAGTACCAGTTATGTTCTAGACCTTGATATGAGTTTGAATTATGTGTACGTATTTGTCAAAACTCGGCAAGTGTACCATTAAGATTTGTGAATTTTATTGAGCGTAAACTTTATGTTAAAAGAAGAACAAATTAAAAACAGATATTGAACTCCAGTTAATCATATGCGTGCTGAAGTACTTAGGGAATGTGTATAGATGCTTGCAGTTGGAATATGTCAAAAATACAAGATGGATTGATGGAAGGATAGTGACAGATTGATGGATAGATATGTGGTAAGCAAGTATAGTTAATGGTGGGATCTAGGTGGTGGATATATTTGCTGCAAAATTCTTTCAACGTTGCCATATGTTTGAATATTTTCATGATTTAAAAAAATTAAAGAACCCATTAAAGCTGAGGCTCTTGGTCTTAGTTTTTCTTTTTCTCTTTTCTTTTTTTTTAGACAGAGTCTCACTCTGTCACCCAAACTGGAGTGCAGCTCTTGGCTCACCGCAGCCTCAACCTCCCAGGCTCAGGTGATTACCCCTCCTCACAGACAGGGTTTCACCATGTTTCCCAGGCTGATCTCAAACTCCTGGATTCAAGTGATCCACCCACCTCAGCCTCCCAAAGTGCCGGGATTACAGGCGTGAGCCACCGCACTGGGCCTGATCTTAGTTTTTCAAGTTCCTGTTGACATGGTATCTCTTTGATGCTTGAAGCAAATAATCTCCTCTTCCAGCAGAGAAACCCTGGAAAGTGTAATTTTCTAATGGAATAGAGACTACTTCATCCCTGAAGGAGATATAAAGCTTAAATGGAAATACCTCTGAAAGCTTGTGCTCTTATTAACATACTTTTGTAATATTAAGGGAAATGTTTTATGTCCATGTCTGGAGAAGACCCTCTAAGCTGTACTGTATCCACTCTCTTCCTCCAACACTTTCCTCTGTATAGGAATCTTCCTGCCATCCTGGACTGGGTGAAAACTCAGAAGCCTGGAGCCATGGGTGTCAACATCATCACGTCTGACTTCGTGGACCTGGTGGACTTTGCTGCGACTGTCATCAAGTTGAATGACCTCCTACAGGAGGACACAGCTCTGGCTAAATGCTGATTTAATTTTTAATTTAACCTTAATGTTGAATTTGTTGATTCAGGGTAGAGTTCTAAAGGATGTCCTGTTAGGATGGCCCCTGGGGCAGTGATGATGAAGTAAGAGGAAGATGGCTTTTTTTTCTCCCTTCCTCACAGGGCCATTTAGATAAAATTACAGGGCTATTAATTGCATTTTTCCCAAATGAGACTTTTTTTAAAACTTAAGTCCAAGGGAAGAAAGCATGCTTCATGTGACCAAGGTCAGGACTTCCCCAGTGGCTTATGGTGGTGAATGGAATTTGGAAATAGGATCTCTAGGACCCATTGGGGTATTGAGTGTCCCCCTAATTGGCCCAGCTCCCTATTGTCGTCCGGGGTGTTGTGTTTGAGCCGGTGAGAAAGTTGAACCAGAAACACATTCCTGGTGAAAAAGACTGGCTCTTGCAGCTGTGGACCACCATCTGGGGTGGATCTAACATCAACCAGGGGCTCTGAGGGGGAAAAGAGCCAAGCACCAGGTCTCTCTAGGATTGTTGGATGTCACCACTTTTCTGAGAGAGTAGGACTCATTTATCACTAAGATGTTTCAAACACAGCTGTTCTTTCATAGCGTATACTGGTAACTGGTCACCTCATTCTTCAGATAAACAGTGCATACTACCCTTAGTATCAGAAATATGCTTCCCAGTTTTAAAACTTGGATTCCTTTCTATTTCTTTTGGCCCCTTCTTAAAAGTGAAAAGAACAATGATCTTTTTAGCGTGGGGCCCAACAAGAGATAGATATGCATGTTTGCTGCATGCCAGATATCTTTTATTTAATTCTACAGCTTTTTCCAGAATGGCTGCCAGGTAGAGCACCTGCATCATTTTGGCAAAGTCCTCTTTGGAGTGGGGTCTTCAAGCCTGATCTTGGAATTGCGTTTTATTATTGTCTGCCTAGGACTCAGGTCTGCGCTGTGGGACACAACGCTAAGTGGAAGGCCCCTTATCCATGGCACCATGGAAGCAGGCGCAGGATGCATGGGAAAGTGCAATGGCATTAAAGGAGGAAGCTCCAAGTGGATTTGGAGGCATTCTATAACTCCTTGAAAACAAGACTACCTCGGGGATATTTAGGATGACTCGTGTGTCACCAAGTGAGAAATACCTAGTGTTGGAACATTTCCAGTCCTTCTCTTGATGATTCTACTTTCTGCAGGTTGTTTTGAGCCTACCAATCACTACTGCATGAGGGCTTTGAAACTCAAGAGGGGATTTTTTTTTTATTGATAAGAGGTGCTTATCTATAAAGAGCCCTCTTGTGTTTTGATTGACTTATTTATTTATTTATTTATTTATAGATTAAATATCTGCCGTGCTTCTTACATCAAGAGCACTCACACAGGAGCTTACTGAACTTTTCTTACCCAGGATAGATGCTGCTATGGTCTTTCTCTCCTGAACAGGACCACGCATCTCAGGGCTGTGAGTGATTCCTGACTCTGCTGTTCATGTCCTGGCTCCCCCAGTCCTCCTGGGGACAGTATACATGTGTGGATGTGGTCTAGATCTGAGAAGTCACTACCAAGTCATGCCCATGAACGAAGATAAAATGGGTCGTGAAGAGCTATTAGTTCATAAGTAGACCCTCCGGAAGAGTGTTGAAAAGAAAGGCTCTAGAAAGAAAACTAGGCATGGAAATGTGTGCACTTTGTTGCTCCTCAGCACCATCTGAGAATCCCTAAGGAAGTGGCAGCTTCTGGATTCTTAAGAAGGAAATATAAACATGGAGTCCCGAATGGATGTATGCATTTATAAAGATTGTCAGACTCTTCTTCCAGCAGTTTCCTGTTTCTGTCTTTTGATGCCCATAGATGGATTTTGCATGTTGCTTGCAGAGAGGGGTGTCCTAGGTGAGGTACTAAAAGCACATGCACACCCCCAACTCTTGGTCTTCCACCCTACACGTTCTGTAAAACAATTTAAGCCCTGGCTTTTAGCTTGCACCCTTGAGGAGGTCATAATAGAAATGCCTCTGGGAAAATCTGGTTGAACTTTCCTTTTTTTGCATTTGAACCCCTCCCCAAAGGGTTTTCTGGGATAATGTTAAATTCTGTAGGGCCTTCTCTGGATAAGAGTAAGTAAGTGTGTTCTCTCGCTTTCTAAACTTTCCTTCAATTCTGATGCTAAATGCTAACGACAAGCTCTGAAATCCCTGGTCTACCCTCAGGGTTTTATTTTTGTTGTTATTTCATTTTGCTTTTGTTTTTAATTTTTGGTCAATTGCTAGGGGCTACATCATTTCCCCACTTTTTACCCTTTGTTACTTGGCAAAGAGATAAGGAGGCAAGAGGAGAATTACTGTTCTCTGTTTTATTTGAGCCTCGGCTTTGTCCAGCTGTTTGGTGCTATGAGGCCAGGTGTGTTGACAAGTATCTACACAGGATGCCAGTAACACCCAAGGGCTGCTGACTGTTCCTTGAAATGTTTACATGATTTTGTCCTTTAGTTCTTAAATATATGGTTGCACTTCACTTGGGTTGTAACATTTAAGTGCACCTCAGTGTTTGCATGATAAATGTCATCAAGCATGACACAAAAGCCCAGAAAACTGTACCAAGGTTGCATGCATGGAGTCCTGCCCTGCGTGGTGCGTGCAGGTGCTCACTCCTTCATGCTGCTTGGAGCTGCCAGCCTTGCTTGCAATTTGAAAGTCTGCACAAGAGTTCTGGGAGATAGGAGGATTATTTACAATTTTCCCTTGATAAACACCCTTGCATCAGCAGAATCTCTGCCTCAAGAAAAAGTTGCTTAACATATTGTAAAGGATGTGTGCCTTCTGCTCCTTGACCATGAGACCAGACAGGAGAACTCAGGCATGTGGGACAGAGGGAAAACAGATTTTAGGTTCATGACTCATTCTGCAACTGCCAACAATAAAATAGTGACCCAACCACATCACTTATTCTCACAAGTTCTGGAGACCTTTCAGATCAAAACAAGGCTCTCATACTTGCTCAGAACTAACTTCAAGATCAGCTAAGAAGCTACTTGATTGAGCCAAAGAGGACTTTAGTTTCACAGAATTTTAGGTCATATTTATTCTGAAATATAACTGAGCTATTCATGAGCTCCCTGGACCATTTCCCACACAGCCACATTTCCATGGCTTTGTGGCAAAGGGGACCATCAAAGGTTTTAGTTCGGTTAGAGTAGTGTTTACAGGCTTGAACTTTGAGCCTTTTAGAGATACCACCATGATTTCATGGATACAGAAGGATTGGAGAGAGAGGTCGAGATGGACTTAATGGAAGGGAATAAGTTATTGATGATTAAATTTTAAATTAGTGGCAGACCTCCAAGAGGGTCATGCCAAAAAAAGTTTTTGTGTTTGCTGTATTAAACTCAATAGTAATTACTTTTAGTCATTTTCCTTAGCACTGAATCTAAACCCTGAATTACTGAGAGCAGTTAAGCCACAGTCCCAGGATTTTATTATAAACTCAAAGAAAAGCACAAAATCTGAGCCCAGGTAATGATCCATCTTAGGAATCCTAGTTCTTTTTACATGATCTCATATTCATCCAAAAAAATTGTTTCTTCTCAATAAGACAACGTAGTAGAGTATTCTGGAATTAAGTGCAGTTTTATGGTGTGGCGGGACTTTCCATCTCTCGTTTTGAGAATCTTGCCATGAGAAAGTGCTTCCCAATGAGACATTACTACCTCCCAGCTAGGAGGCTTAGCACAATGCTAAAGGTGGAGCAACAGAAGAAATTCAGATGGAAATGAAACTACTTCTTCCTGGGAAGTGAAAGAGCTACATGAAACCAGTCCATACTGCAGATTTAGTTCATGCCACAGTTGAAGTTTGTGTGGTGTTTCTTAGTAGCTAATTTCAAATTTTTACTGTTAGATTCTAAGAAACAGAGTGGGCTAATGATTGGAGCACAGCCATGAGACTCCGCTCCGTTAGCTGAGCATGTGATCCTGTGCTAAATCTTTCTTGGTTCCTTCATCTTTGAAGATGCTGTCTGCTACTTCAGTGCTGACTGATTTGCAAATCTTGGTTGATTAGCTCCCCAAATCATAAGGTCCCTAATGATTAGATTAAATGCCTTATACTCAGGGGGTGTGCAGATATGCTATTCTTCCTTCTGTGGCTTGGGTGGAAAAGCTGCTTGGGCTTATTTCCCAACAGTGTGATGTAGGATGGCAGAACTTATCTAGGAATGGCACCTTTGATGATCCGTATAATGAAATGTGTAGAGCTCAAAGAAATCTGCCAACATGTATGTGGACTCTTGAGAGGTGGGCTTTCCCAATACATGCTAAGTAGACTTGTTATGCCAAGAGGAAGTGAATAGAAATGATAGCATCAAATATCCAAACTGACAGGAAGTTTCTTTTGCATAGCATAGAACATGGTTGTCTTCTGAGTTCCACTAATGTTCCAGGATATCTTGGCCCTCTGCCTCTGGCTGCTCCCTGGTGTTTGGCACCATAGCGTTGTCACTTACAACCATTGCCTTGGGACACACAGAGTGAACTGTTTGAGTGATAAGTAATTTAGCTAGAAACTTTACCCTTAATTTCAAATGATACCAAACAGCTCATTACTACCCCAAGGGACGCTCTCCGTAGCTTCTGGATTCCCCAGTTTCCTTCTAGAAACAAGGACTCCAATAGCACTATAACCCTAAACAGGCCCTAACCCAGAAGAATACACCACAAAATGCGATTGATTTTCTCAAAATATCACAGTCTTAGACACTATACAAATAATTCAAGAAAATTCTTTCTACCCTGCAGTGGATATAGTATTCTATTATATTCTCCAACAAAACTTTTTAGGACTTTTCAAACTCATTTCTAAGCCGAATAGTTTAGATAAATATTTACCCTTACATTTGGGGGGAATTCAGGCTCACCATTGGCCGAGGCAAGCCCATCAACAGTCTAGAGGCATATTCTGTGTCATTCCTTCCCGTCTCCTTCATAGAATACTACTTTTTCCTTTTGTCTCCTGGCCATTCTCCATCATCTGCTGATTATTGCTAACCACAGGATGCTGGCAAAGCTTACAGTGATAGGCACATGTGTTCAGTGATGTCCAATACACTCTTATCACAGTGGTTATTGCTTCTTACTCTTTTCAAATGCATTATTCTACCCCTCAACCTACATCCAATCATTAGAACTATACCTGATTGGAGCCCAGAACTTGGGACCAATACTTAATTCAAATAGCAGGGGCTTGCTCACAAACATTAAGCCCAACAAGAAGCACAGCACTTTGAAAAGTCAAATAGGCCTTTGGTAGCTCTGTACATTTGCAATTTTACATTTGTTATTAGTTTATAGCACTAATAACACTTCAGGCGTGAATCTACAGTCTCAATATAAGTCTTAGAACATGTTCTAGAAATAGTGGTACCTTGCTGCTATTATACTTAGTAACTTATACCCCAATATAATAATAAGTATTAAATACAGATTGTGTATGCATTCTTTGTGTGTATATGCCAACTGTACTACTTAACCTCACTGATGAGCAATTAGAAAAATACACAAATTGTCATAGTGAAAATAAGTCTTGGTCAATTCAGATGATACGTGAACCTGATAAATGCTCTAATAGATATGCTATTTTGTCCTGTATTGCTCGTTTTACAGTATGGTGCATGTTGTTTGCTAAGTAAAATGATAATAATAATAAAGTATACCAATTTTAAGGTTAGAATTAAAATTTTGCACATAAGCTTCTTGATATTCTGAAATGTATTCTGTGGCTTAATTATCTTATTCATACACATTTCACTTGGCTTTTTACCCCTAGGAAATAATTGTCCAAGTATATATCTCATCTTCTTTCTTGTAACTTTGATTAAACTGCTTACTTCAACTTACAACATTGTAAAGCCAGAATACCTCATTTTAACAGTGAAAAAAAAATATGATGACCTGATGTGTTCTCTTGTATTTGATTTGAACTACCTAAATAGGCTTAACCGTAGTAATAAATATACAATTTTGGCAGGCATTTTTCCTTTGTTTGGATGAACATTTTGTTATTGGTCCACTTCTAATTTTGTCTTAAAGAGTTATAAACTCAGTGTCAATAAAACATCTTGTTATATAATATTGGACAAAAACCCTCTCGAGCATGTCTGACACATATTTGGATTAAGTAAATGTGCTTGCAGTCCCCAAGATTGAACAGTGCGTGAAATGTGTACACAACCTTGACCCCATGCTTTTCCAAGCTTCATCCTTAGCGCTTCAGTTATTTCCACTAAGCTTAGAGCAGCTCTTATTGACATCCACATTCACCTGACCACCACCTCTACCCACATTAGTTTGAGTGATTGCTAAAATGCCCAGAAATAAAACAATGCAGAGATAATATATTTGTGTATACAAAGATTAAATAAGGGTGGACCTGCAGTTTCTGCTGCAATGAAGATTCCAGTATCTTCCTCATTTCTAATTATTTTTAATAGAATATCCAAGACCACTTAATTTAAGTGAATTCTGTGTTTCCCTTATCCTCTACAAAAAATAATCAGTTGAGACTTTTTTGTATGAATTTAGCAGAGATCAAATTAATTCTAAGTAACCATTAATTTCATAGAGTCAAAGGTTTAAACAGGTAATTAAGAATAATTATAAGTGTCGAAGTTACCATAGCAATTTAACAACATAGTCATATTCAGAATGTTTAACTTATATTTATAGTTGTTGTTTAGTAAATCTACCATACTGTCCTCTGGTTGGCTTTACCACTTACAGTCATTCCTGTGCAGTTTTTAATAATAAATTGCATGATGTAGATAGGGCTGGGTCCAAACATAAGCAAAGCGTGTGTAACCTGCATGGTGCAATTGCAAAGATACCACTGGCCTGCCTCAATTTCTGAACATATACTTGGGTTTAAACATTGCCTCTATAACAATGGAGCTCTCACATTATGTGTGAATTATTTTATATCTATTCACAGATTAATTTATCATATTACAACAAGGTTATGAACATTCTATTTAGCACAGAAGTTAAGTATAGGCATTTCAGAAGTGCACAGACCTGGGTTTCTATCTCAACTCCATACTCTGGCGGAGTAACCTTAGGCAAATTAACGTCTCTACCTACATAGAAGATAGGGCTAAAAATACCAACCATGAAGGGTAATTGAGAAGACAAAATAAGAAAATGCATAGGAAGCATTTTAGCACAGAGCATGGCACATAGTAAATACTCCATAGTAGCTCTTAGTCTTAGTAATAAGGGACTTTGCACCCTCCTCCTTCAAATGGCACCCAACGATCACTTCAACATGATTGCTAACCTTTGTGTTAATTGGTAGATGATTTAGCAGGAACTAATTAATGAGAGGTAAGTCAATATAAATTTGACAGTGAAAGAAAATGTGAAATCCCTTTGTGTGGCAAATTCTTGAGGCTCTGCAGTGGAAGGTCAAGGCAGCTGGATGGTGCTGAGTGATTAGACTTGGTCATTCATCTCTCTGTCTCTCTTTCTCTCTCTCTCTCTCTCTGGGTGTGTGTGTGTTTGTGTGTGTGTAGGTGAGAGGGGGATGGTTGTAAGGGGCAAAGAGTAGAACAGGGTGGGTGTGAGGAAGGCAGTAGAGACAAAGTCCTGGGCTTTGGCTATTGGTGGTTTCCACCTCTGGAAGCTTCCTAATCTGGAGGTACTCATATTAATATATATTTCTGTACCTGATCCCTGAAGATTGTGATTCTTTATATCTTAGGGCATATCTTAGGAGGAATACTTAGAAACATGTATTTTGGTGTGTAACTAGTTGGAGAGTTATTGAACCAAAAATGCATTACTCAGAGCATAGCATTTATGCCACAGGTGGTATGCAAGATGATGTGAGGTGGAAGATGGCCATATCCTTAAATAGCATTAATGTCATTAATCACTTAATCAGTTCTGATTAGTCAAGAGGGAAGTCTCAGTTTAATAATGAAACCTCTCTATCCCTTGCCTGTCAACTAAAACCAAAAAGGCAATAGTGTCTAGCTAACATTTAATCTCATTTTGTTCGTACTGTGTTTACGTTGTGGTTACCTTCTGTTTGTAGCAGGCGGTCCTAGGTTTTCAATAGTGATATAAAGTCCCCTTCAAAATAAATTTATCTAAGTTTTTTGAAGAGCCCACTATGAAAAAGCTATGAGAATGACCTAAGTTTATGATCCTTTCCAGGTTGAAAAAAAAAAATACAGTTTATTGTACCACTCATTTTTGCTTAGAACTGGGTTTGACTTTGTTCTTCCTAAACATTTCTTAGTAACTAAATACATGAAGAAACTGCTATTTGGAATAGAAAATTATCTGTTTTTTTCATAAGGGAACTTCCTTTATGTTTCCTGTGGAAGTCCATGCTCAGATAATCTATCTCCATGTTGTCCTGTAGAGCAGTTTAAACTAGGGAAAGAAAGGTCATGGAGTCACTGAGTCCCACCTATGGCTGAGCTTGACAAACAAGAAACGCAGAGTAAACTCCATTTCTTCAACTTTGAAACTAATTCCCTCTCTGTTAATCCCTGAAGTCAGGTTGCCTGAATGTCCTGGATTTTTGTTGTGTTTTTTTTCCTAAGGAATTCTTCCTGGTCAGCAAGAAGTGATCGTGTTTATCCCTCTGCAAATCTACTCGGTATGACCAAAGGAGTGTTATTATTTTTAAGACTTGAAACCTTTCATTCTCAGAGAGGGTGGGAGGTTGCAAGGGAGGGACAGTGGCCAAAGCCCATGTGCCTCAAACCTCACCCGGGATGGCCTGGACAAGTGCCAGTGAGACAAAAGCACTAGTCAGACCAGGGTGTTTTCACAGCTGGGCAGTCAGTGTTTTTGGACAGCATGGGTGGGGAGGAGGCCACAGCAGTGTCAGCCTCTGTCCAGTAGCATCATGCAATTGAGAGAAGCCTTAGGCAGGCAGATGGCTTTAATCTAAGGAGCTAAGCATCTAAAGAATAGGATTTATCCTGTAGAGAAAGGCCATAAGAAGCAATATTCTTGTAAAAGGAGGCCACTGAATGCTGTTTTTTTGTTTAACCTGAGAACTGAGCTACTTTTTAGCCTGGAGACTTTCCTACCTTGATCCTCACTGGGCATTTGCACAATACAGTTCCAGGAGGTGTTTCTAGGACCTCCATGAAGTATAAGGAGATCTGGAAGAAAATGTTAGGCTGCCTTTTGTAAAAACTTCCCCCACCAACAACTTGTGAGTGTAGAACTAACTTACCACACATCAGAGGGGTAGTGAACTACTTCAGGGGGGCTGAAGTGCCCCAAAATGACACAGACAATTTTAGATGTATGTGCACTTTTTTCTGGTAGAGGACCCATAACTTGCATCAAATTCTCAAAGAATTTATGATCTTAAAATGTGATAAACCGCCGCCTTTCAAGGGCCTATGAGAATGCATTATCATTTAAATGTTGTTAAGCAAGCAAGGCTGACTAATTTAGGCTAGCACTGGCAAGTCTTTGTCCTTCCTATAAAAAAAAATCTAAGATTCTTGTGGAATTGTTCACTATAGGTGCTCTGTTTCGAGAGGTAAGGTCAGATCAGACAACTTGAAAAGAAACAGACTAGGCCAAGTTCAAAGGATCCTAAGGAATAGTTAGATGAGATCCAGCAAGAGAGTGTGGTCAGAGGAGCCAGCAGAACCAGGCACACTAGCAGACAAGAAATGGCAGGGGCACTATGTGAAGACTTGGGCACCACATTTCAGAGGGAAATGGCTAAATTGGAGCCTTCATAGAGAAGAGCAGTTTGGAGATGGAAGGGTCCAGAAGTCATGTCACATGGAAAACTGGGGTAGTTGGAACAGGAAACATTTGGAGCAAGGTGACAGGGATATCCTCAAGTATTTTTAAATTGTTACATGACTTGAGTTTAGAATATTATGGCTTTAGATATAGAAGGGATCAAAGAACATTTGTACAAGGCATTAATGTTACAGGAGAGAAAACTGAAAGCCAGAGAGAACTGACTGGCTAAGGCAGAGGTAGGACTAGAATCCAGATTCTGATTCCCTTCCCAGTACTGTTTGCCACCATTTCCAGCTGCCTCCCGGAGTGCCTTATGTGCGGGGAAGAGCTAGGACCAATGAATGGCCATTTTAAGAAGGTCGAGCTTAGCTTGATAAAGAGTATTCCTTTATAGAATAGGAAACTAAGTGAGACAGTGACCTCACCATCATAAAGAGTATTTCTGAGGAAATGTGTATTCATTTTCTATAGTTCCTATAAAAAATTACCACAAACTTGGTAGATTACAACAGTACAAATGTATTACCTTGCAGGTCTAGAGTCAGAAGTTTAAAATGGTCAGTGGGGCCATGCTCCTTCTAGAGGCCCTAGAGTAGAATCCACTTCCTTGCCTTTTCAGCTTCTAGAAGCGGCCTGCATTCCTTGGTTTGTGGCCCCTTCCTCTACCTTCAAAGCCAGCAGCATATCAATCGCTTACCCTGCTTCTGTCATCACATCTCTTTCTCTTTTTTTTTTTTTTTTTTTTGAGACGGAGTCTCGCTCTGTTGCCCAGGCTGGAGTGCAGTGGTGCGATCTCTGCTCACTGCAAGCTCTGCCTCTTGGGTTGACGCCATTCTCCTGCCTCAGCCTCCCGAGTAGCTGGGACTATACAGGTGCCCGCCACTACGCCCAGCTAATTTTTTGTATTTTTAGTAGAGACAGGGTTTCACTGTGTTAGCCAGGATGGTCTCGATCTCCTGACCTTGTGATCTGCCCCCCTTGGCCTCCCGAAGTGCTGGGATTATAGGCCATCACATCTCTTTCTCTTATTCTGACCTTTCATAAGGACCCCTGTGATTACACTGGGCCCACCTGGATAAGCCAGGATAATCTCCCATCTGAAGATCCTTAACTTGACCACATCTGCAAAGTCCCTTTTACCATGTAAGATAACATACTCATAGGTTCTGAAGATTAGGATGTGGACATTTTTGGGGGGCTATAATTCAACCTACCACAGAACATGCGGAAAGGCTTATTGATGCTGGTGCAGGTATTAGAACAGATCTGGATTCAAATCTTGGCTTCAGTACCTACTAGTTGCATGACCATTACCCCTTTGAGCCTTTGTTCCCTTGTGCATAAAATAGAAATAAAATCTCAACATTACCATCAGGATTTGTGGTAATATTCATGAAATGCATAACATATAATACTCTCTCAATGAATGGTAGCCATATTTATTTAAAAAACTACCAGATGCTTCTCACCATACAAGAATTTAATAGAAGAAACTCCACTATTAAATAGGACATTTGATAAAGTGACTTCCAGATTTCCCTCCGAGATTGCTGAAATCTAAAGGAATAAAAATTTCGTTTCCTCTATAAACTATTCTCGGGGCCTCTTGTCCACTTCCCAGATGCAGTTACAAGGGAATCACTTTTCTGGATAGCCAATGGCTATCAGACTGTGCTTTCTGCCCCCCACAGTCCTGCCATCTGATTTTTCCATGCAGCTCTGGTTGGATTTAAGCAGGACTAGCAGTCTGTCCTGGTGTGTAATGATTGGCTAGACCAGGCGGCTGAGGCCAGGGCAGACTCCCTCCTTCACATCTGTCAATATACCTGGCTGCAAGCAAGTTGCTGCCTGTGACCACAGTCTGCAGAGGCCAGAGAGAGCAGGAAAGGAAGTGGAAAGGAACCTTACCTTCATGCTTGGGGAAAAGGAGAAACCTGTGTTAATGTGTCTTCCCAACATCCCACTCTCTTCAGCAATCACTGGAACAGCCATGGGCCATCCCTGCTGAGTCAGGAAAGAAGCTGAGGGAAGAGTCAGGATTGAAAAGCAGCAGACAAGGTAGGTGATCTCTCTGGTCACTGGCCCTTCTCTCGTAATCACAAAATGAGCACCATATACAGCCTTGTCACCAGAGTGTCTCTGAGGAGGGCCTGCTGAAGGAGATATGGTAGACCTGGGTGTGTGTCTGAATTCAGTCATTTTTCTATCAGCCTGTTCTGGAAAGCAGGCTGTATTTTCCTTCTGTCTTCTATCTCTTCTGAAAATTGTTGTTGCTCCTGTACGTATTTCAGAAACTTGAAAGGTTTTTAAAAAATTTTTCATTATAACAAATTATATGTGCGATTTATTAAAATGATTTCATTGGTGGTAACTCCACAAGCATGGTTTTGTTCCAGAATTTTCGTTGCATAATTTTTTTCAATTTTCAAGACATACCAGAGAGGACAGTGTACATATATTGTGGTATATGGTATAGAATAATACATTCTGAGAAATATACTGTCCATTCACAGGGCTGTCAACCTCATATGATAGGCTCTCCCAGGAAGTCGCGTATATTTTTCTGCTTTGGAACCTAGAGAGTTAAAAGTCCTGAAATTACTGGAGCAGAATCAAGCCTATTTACCTAAGCTTATCACATCGGCAGCCAGGTCAATCATTTACTGAGACTAGGCTGTTTCTTACCCTGAATCAGGAGGACCACCAAAGCCTTTGCTGGCCTGAGTCCCTCTGTAGCAAAGGCATGGGCAACACAGAAGAAATGCTCCTCTGAAGCTATAGTCCAGATTCTCTTCTCACCAGAAGTAAGTTTTTCTCCTTCCGAGAATAGTAAATATCCCATGACCCCCTTCCCCAGCTCAATGATAAACAAACATGAACAAAACTAATATGCAAACCTGATCCCAATGCCACTCTATATACAAAGCTTGTGGCTTTGGAGGGAGCTTCCCTCATCACTAGAGGTCTATGGGGAAGAAGGAGATGATAACTATGAAACAAGTTATTGAGTGATTCTTGAGGAAGAATAAAGTTATAAAGTAATCACCAAGGAAAACACGGAAATTTTCCCCTTCAAGTCTATACATTCTAGAAATATGTAATTTTTATCTAATATGATTCAATCTTCCTTAAGTCTGAATATAACTCCTCTAATTGCAGAAATGTTGTCATATGGTCACCACATACAACTTTCAGGCCTGTGCAGTGGTTCCTGGCTCCTATAGTCATTAGTTAGAAGCCTAGTAATGCTGAAGCCCTATTTTTCTGAACTCCCTTTAGGGAAGGAGTTGGGTCATGTAGGACAAGGTAATGTTTGACATTATTTTTGTCAATCAGTTGTGGAACTGAAGTGACTCCCCTCAGGTAAGGTTTGTGGCTGAATATTTAGTGTCTGAGGCAGTTAACTAGATGCAAGAGTGGAGGCCATTGTAGACATAAACACTTGTGTGACTTTGGGTAAGTCGGTGGCTACCTCTCAAGAATGTTGTGGAGAATTATGGAAAACTGATACGTTTCTGTGAAGATATTAAGCACTGCAAAATGTTAAGTGTGAATCTGGCTGGTATCCAGAGGATGTTCATAGATAATGCAAGTGATGGAGGTGGTTTTGACGAGGGAAAAGGATCTTGGGGTGATCAAATGCATTGGCTAGGTCAGGCATGGCAACCCATGCCTGTAATCCTAGCACTTTGGAAGGTGAGGCAGAGGATTGCTTGAAGCCAGGAGTTCAAGACCAGCCTGAGCAACAAAGTGAGCCTCTGTCTCTCCAAAAAAAATTTTTTTAAAAATTTATGCATTGGCCATATTTCCCCACATTACTGAAGGCTGCATTAGGGACAGACACACAGGTCTGACCTGTCCTTTTTTTGTAGCTTCTGGCTCAGGGCCTAAAACAAACTGGAAGCCCCTAAGGGTATATCCAGCTTTTTCTTTCCATTTCTTGAATATTGGATAGTAAGTAGAGGGAGACTATTCTTCAGATTGACTAGATTAGAATAGGCATTGTCATTGTTTTTCAACGTTAGGTAGTTAGAATATAGAAGTTAATTAATTTGCCCAAAATCATGCAATTAGTCTGAGCCAGGATTCTACTCAGTTCTGCCTTGTTCCCAACCCAGCGCATTTCCCATAAGGTCGTGGAGTTGACCATGTGGATAAGCATAAATTGGAGGGTCACTGAGGTAAGCAAGGCTGACTAATACAGTCAGAAGTTCTGAAGTTCTCCACTGGCTCTTGGATGTGCCATGCCTGAGCCGCTGTAACCAAAAGGCCAGTAGTGGACTTCCAAAAAGGATAAAACAGGCAAGAGCAAAAGCAAGTGTTTTTAGTCATGGCAGTCACTGGAGTCTTCTCTGTCCTGTATATTTTCTAAATAACCCAGCTAATCCTCAGGCTAGGTCTTTGTCCCTTTTTATACGATAGACTCAAATTCATGAGCCCCAACTAAAGTACAACATCTGAACTCTTTCCAGAGAAGAAATGACCCTATCCCAATCTTTCTCAAGGAACTCAAGAATTTACTATCTCGTCTCAGCAAATACCCACTCATTTAAATCTAAGAGACTTGGGCACAGAGAGGCTTAAAGCCCGAGAAACCATCAACAGTCCCTCCTGTCAAGGCTCTCACCATCTGCAACCCAAAGAGACCCATGTCGGCTTGGAGTCTAAATGGCTTTTTGGTGTCATTTGAGCAGTGAATGAGTAATGTACAGCAGAAGCCTTAATCCGCCCCCCACCCCTAGTTTCACTTTTGTTCAGATATGTCCTAAAGATTCCATTAGCTGTCTGTCATAAATTCCAAAGTAGCCACAATTCCTGAGCATTTACAAGATCAAGATAAAGAAATGCCATCATGAAATGAGGTCGACTAAATGTCTTTGAACAAAGGGTTTCTAGTGACTTGCCTCACATGTATCTCAAGTGTGTGATAGCAAAGGCATTACAAATAGGGATTGCATCACCATGTCTACCAGCACCCTTTACTAATCAACTGACCTTGCATGAACTATACTTACATGCCATCATTTTCATTAACCAAAACACTAGGAGAAAGAAAGTTGAAGCTAAAACACAAAGACTCATCACAACATTTCACCTGTATCAAGTACTTATTATGACCAAAACATGAACTGCTGCCTTCTTATCTACACTTTTTTTCATTTAATTTTCATAACAAACCTCTGCAACTTGCCCAAGTCACAGAACTAGTAAGATGAGGTAAAATTTGAGTTGGGATCTGACTCCAAATCCCATGTTCTTCAGCATTCTGTTCTGGGAAACATACTCACCCAACAGTGTCTACACTGTTCACGTTCTAAATGTAGAAGAGTAAAAAAAGTTCTTTCTAAATTATTTGATCAGATCCTTAGAGTATATATTTATTCCCCCTTCCCACTCACACAAGATGTTCTTGATGTTCGTGAGTGTAAGCATAAAACTCAATATGACAGTGGTTTTCCTCTCCTCTAGAAAAGGAACCACAAAACACACATGCACACATGCACACGCACAATAGCAATTGCCCAAGAGTCAGTGCTTTGATTCCTTTCTGAAGCTGAGAAAATTGTTCTTATCATCTCCTAGTTTATAAACATTGTTTTGTTTGAGTGATTGACTTTAATGTAATGTACAAGACAAATTTGTCATTTATTATACCAAGATTTTTTAAAACATTTATTTCTGCAGTGAAATTTCAGTCTTTGAAATCAGCTAAATTTTTCAAAACTGTCCAGTATGTCAATAGTTGTATTTAATCTTCACCACAGCCCTGTAAGATGAGTACTGTTTTCAGATGATATCCTTTCAGATAAGGAACCTGAGACTCAATACAGGTGAATGGCCTTCTCAGTCTCACTCAGCTAAGTCCCTTAGATCTTGGGACTCCAAATTTTTTGTTCTTTTTTAAATTAAATATTCACGCAGTTCCCTGGATTCCTAAGTCCTACAAATGGTAGGAATGGGGCCTACAAGCTTTTTATTTAAATTTTCAGAAATTAAAAATGCCAAATGACTACACAGCCTGTTCTCAGGCAGAGACCACTCAAATATTGATTGCTTTGCTTTGGGCTAGAATTCTGTCAGGTCAGTGTGGTAATGCTGTTATTCTAATTAGATTTTCACAGAGTAATGAAAATAAAGACATTAATTGTTACTTAATAAAATCTTCCTTAAAAGCAAAAACTTAATAAAATCTTCCTTAAAGGCAAAAAATCTTTCAAGCCCATGTGCCCATGAGCAAAATAAGATATCAAAGGGGTTCTTGCTAGAAGGATAAGCCACCATTGTCTTCTAATCAGTTGTGTGCCTAGAGAACGGTATACATGAGTAGGGACTAGAGACCCCACAGTGTCTTGAGATGCACAAGCCCTCTCTAACCCTGTAGTCAGATGGATGTCTCATGAGTCAAACAGTTGCCAAATGGTATGGAACCTAAGGAAGTCCTTCTACAAATTGAGAATCCATTATTGTAGTTTCAACCCTACAGAAACCAGCTAGAGTTACAGGAGGAAACCTTATGCCCTAGGAATTCCATTTAAGTCCTAAGATGTTCTGAAGGGTCCAGGAGCCCTGCATCAGCTATGCATCTGGAGGAGATCCAGTGTTTTCTTATCCCTAATGCTTCACTGGGAATTGCCCCTGGCTGGCTGCCTGAGTCTCCATCCCATGCGACAGTCATGTTGTCCACATCCTTGCTTTGGTGTTAGTGTGCATCCTCATCATACTTTTTGGTCCCCATTTCTGTGACCTCTGAGGTTCTAATGATCTTGGTGCAGGAGAACCCATAGTTTTGGGCAATGATCAAGCAGAGTGAATGAAACTTCTGCCCCTGACCCACCCAAAACTTGTTCCCCTCCTCTCTACAGTTCCAAGGTCAAGTTTCCCATGACAGCAGTAAAGGAACTGAAGGTCACAAAATGCTGGCAATTCACCATGCCTTGGAGGGGTTCCCAGAAAGTAAAATGAAAATGAGATTGTTTTCACATAAGACCTCTGTATTTGGAGGACAGGATTCAAACAGTTTGAATTTGCAATTTCACTGTGCACTGAGGTAACCCCCACAAAGTCTTTTTTTTTTTCAAAAGCCAAAATAATATCAAAAATACTTCCTGCAGAGAACTCTAACTAGGCAGAATTCTTTTTTGTCATCACTGGGTTGATGTTTTCAAGGATTCATTTCTCAAGATAAGCCTTATATAGTGCATTTGGCTGGAGCTCATGTGTACTTCTGTGGAATGATGGCTTTCGTCCATGGGGCCTACTTTGTGGTGATCTCATTAGGTTTCACAAGGTAAACAGCTGAAAACTTGTGGTTAGTATGTGAGCAGGCTTCAAGAGAAGAGAAAACCCAGGAGAGGTCGGCCAGAAGATGTTGCAGTGAATTGGCAGGTGGCAGGCTTCTCTCTGCGACCCAAGGAAAGCCAATACCCCTACGAATTCCAAGGAGATGTACTTTTAATTTCAAATACATGTATCCCACAAAATTTAGCTCTGCTTCCTAGCTAGGAATCCTAATCATAGGAAGAGCTAATGGCTAGACTTCCCAGAACGTGACTGTTCTCTACTCAAATTCATCTCATTTTGCTTTTCTTTGCAAAATGAAAATTCTCCATTTTCCATAAGAATAGTATTGTTATAGAATATAGTTGTGTTGATAAATTATAGTCCAACAAATTAAACTAAAATAGCCCAACAGAGGCATCCTAGGCCTGACATCATTGTTGTCTTTCTCTGTGGCTTTATGCCAATTTTTACACATCTTGGGGGTGGCTTAGTTTCACATCTTTACTCATCTGCATTCTAATTTTGGATAACCACAAACATTTATTGATGGGTTATCCACTCAGTTCAGCAACCATCATCTATTCTTTCCCAGAAGTGTGTTAGACACTGTCTTTGACATAGGATTAAATAATCTTACCACTTACCAGAGATGAGAAGGTTTTAAATTTATCCAGTAGGCCAAACCACAGCTTCTTTAGAGTCCTCTATATTTGTGTGTATGTTAGTGTGCATGTATGTGTGTGTCTGCCTGTGTGTATGTATCTGTGTGTGTATGTGTACTTTTAATCATTATACAGTACCAAGAAGATAATGGGTTCTCAGTAAATATTTGTTGGTGATACTAAACTAGTAATCAGCTAGGAATTTAATCAAGAAATTGATTTATAAAAAGAAAACTGGAATTGCTAGGGGAGACTAAAGAAAGAATCAGAAGTGTTAACCATTGGTGTAGAGGGAATAGGGCATCAAGGGTCTACTTGCTCTTCTGCCAACCCCCAACTGAATGGTACAGCACATAGGAGACCTCGGTTGTGTTTGATTCTGCTGCTACACACACCAACAGGGCAACTCTGGGCAAGTCACTTCAGCTTTCTTGGCCTCAATTTTCTCATTTTCGAAATGGAGGCAGGGGATTGAGAGTATAACATCTCTCATGTCTTCTCTAGTTTTGATATTCTGTGTTCTATGAAAAACTAGAAAAGTTTACTTCAGAAAGTTCTTTACGGAAAATACAGAAATAATTTTAATTTATCTAGGGAGATCATTCCTATCTCTTGGGTAAATAAGGGGAATGAAAAAGCTGCTCAAGAGATCCCAGCTATGCCACCTTGAAGATGTTATAAATTGGTGAGTCCGGGCATTGATCTTTACTAGAGAAGAAGCCCACTTGGCTGGGAGAGTACAAGAAACCACATCTGAATTCTCTTGTCCAGCACTCAGCTTTGCCATGCCTGTGTGCCACTAATGCAAGCTCCAGCAGGCAGGCAGTCATGACTATCATTCTCTCTTTATAAATAAACGGAAGCCCTTAAAGGTGACGTGACTTGCCCAAGGTTACAGAAACATGGCAGTGAGTCAGATGGAACTGTGTGTGTTTGGAGGAGGAGGAGAAGATGACATTATAAACAAAAGGCAGAGAGTGAGGGACAGATCCACACCTCTTCTGAAGTTAAAAAAAAAAAAAAAATGGTCACAGGCTACAGAAAAGCTTTGAGTCTGCTCTGGATCCTGAGATCACCCCTGTCTCCCTGCCTCTCCCTGAGCCACCCCAGGCACCCTGCCCAGGGTTACTCACCCAGGTTGTTGCTAACTGGGTGCCTGTGCTCGTGTCCCTTCTTGTAAGCTTCATAAAAGGCTATTTGTAATGAAGAGAGGGCATATCAAAGAAGGGAGACTGCATCCTCCAGGCCCCGAACCAAAAAGGCAGGTTTTTTTTTAAGAGGAAGTCTGGTTTCCCTATTAAAATCTGCAGAAATGAATGGTCCTCAAGATGACTAGCAGAATTATGACATTCTATTTCAAGCATTTAAAAAAAATTTTTTTACCTGAGGTTATTTTACTTCTCTTTGCTCTCCTTCTCCACATAAAAAGGAAAGAATAATGCTTGCTCACTATGATACTGTGTGAGAGAAGGCAGCCCGGGCAGTACAACTCAAAGGAACCTACTAATTGCACCAAACAGCAAGGCACAGCTAGACATTTCAGTAAATAAAGTGTGATATCATCATGGCTCACACGGGTTTACCTTATCACCCAGACCCATGCCTAGGGAGTGCTAAGACCCTGAAGAACCACAATCACAAGTGATGGCAAAGAACCTCTGGTCCAAGAAGAAAAACGCTGAAAGAAATTGGACATCAATGATCTTATGTCTCAGTTGCATTTAGAGTCTGCATCACTTTGCTGCCTATTATTGTCCTCATTAAATATGAGAGAGAGAGAGAGAGAATTAATTAACTATCATCACCAGGGGATATCTGGTAATTTTCGAGGTACATGAAGTGGGCAGACGATGCCATAAATTCAGTAAGAACACACTGATTTCTTGGTGGAGTCTTCAAGTGACTTTGTTTTACTCCACAAAAATCTTACTGAGTATACCCACTTCTCTGTTTCTACTCTATTCCTAATATCTAACTAAATTCTTCTTAGATAGTCTCTTGGGAAGAAGGATAGATAACACGTAACACAATATATAATGCTTAGTTGACTGTCACAACCGTATTAACTACACTCACTTTTTAGAAGCCACAAAACTAACAATCACCAAAAGTCACCCTTGGCTTGCCCCCCCAACAAATACATTCACTTAAGGTAGGCTAGGAAGAGGACAGGCTTATGATTCAACCATATAGTATCTCTTAACAAAGTCAGAGAATCAGAACAGCCCATGAGTCCAACAATGATTATCAATGTCAAACTTAACTCGAATACAGACCTCAATGCCTCATTTCATGCCCATCAAGTTAAAAAAAAAAAAAGAAACAGTGGGGAGAGGAGAGGAAGGAAAAAAGCTAAAAACAAAGAAATATGAACAATGATGACAAGGTGCTGAAACATGGAGACAATCTCACATAGTCCTAATGCTAACCACCAAGTACCAGCTGGCACCTTTACAAGTTCTCCAATCAGTGAGCACCATTGCTTCTTGAATTGAACTGAATTCCTATTATTGGACTGGATTCTCTAGCACGGCCAGCTTTCTAGCAGGAGAAAAAGAGTTTCAGAGCATGAGGTAAAATAGAACTCTGTTTTCCTACTTTCAAAAACTCATCTCATACACCTACCCACAGCCCTCACTCATTGATAGTCAAGGAAGTCAGAGTCCATGGGTCTCCCATCTGTGCCCGAGCACCTGTCTCACAGTGAAAAAGGGAAGAGGGGGCTTATCCAGTAGAGGCTTTCCAGAAGATGCAGAACTGTTTCTGATAATCCCATGCTTCACTGCCCACTAGGCCAAAAGAGAGGGAGGCAGCATTTTCAACAGAGGAGACTTTCATGCCATAAATCTTCAGGCATTTGTGGGCACCAAGTGTCTTGCTGTGACTGAGATGGAACTAAAATAATTTACAAGTTTGTGTGTGTCCGTGTGTGTGTGCGCATGTCTCTGTGTGTGTGTGTTACATGGAAAGAATTTTAATATGAGAAGGGCATTAAATCAGTTTTGCAACAAGAAAAATCCTTTGTCTGGACTATTTCTGGGTGTTGGTTACACAAAACCTAAATAGTTGTTTAATTTCTGGAATTAATTAGCAAATATCTGTTTGAAACACTAGTCTTAAAGACTTCTATTGATAGCATACTCTTTTCTCTAAAATTGCCACAACACATTTTAGTCATTTTTAGAAAAGATACACTACAAGATCCTTCAGCATGTAAAAAATTCTTTCATGATGTCTAAACGAATCTCAGGCCTGGTTAATTATACTGAACTTCAGATGTCTTCAGGTAATTCTTAGCATGCTGAATTTTATATCCCATTACCAATACATCTTATTTTAGATGGTGTTATGAGTAAGATTAACCAATAAAATTCAGGTAAACTCATCACTGGATACAGCAGCCTGCACATCATTTGGTTAGATTGTGTGCTGAGTCTACTCTCCAAATATATTTATTCTCCTATTCTGCAGACACATACTCTACACATGTCTGGTTTGGCTTAATATTTGGCTGTTCCCCTAAAGGGATTGGTTGAGGGTCACTATATTTTCTCTTTTAACCAGTATCTGATAAAACTCTAACTGGGATACTACTATTCTTCACATGCATTTATATCAAAAGCTATTTACTCCCACTTCCCCCAGGCCAAAGTCATAATAGCATGTTAGAATCAAATATTTTCCATTGTTCTTTTATATATATATATATTTTTTTTATTATACTTTAAATTCTAGGGTACATGTGCACAACGTGCAGGTTTGTTACACATGTATACATGTGCCATGTTGGTGTGCTGCACCCATTAACTCGTCATTTACATTAGGTATATCTCCTAATGCTATCTCTCCCTCCTCCCCCCACCCCACAACAGGCCCCAGTGTGTGATGTTCCCCTTCCTGTGTCCATGTGTTCTCATTGTTCAATTCCCACCTATGAGTGAGAAAATGCGGTGTTTGGTTTTTTGTCCTTGCGATAGTTTGCTGAGAATGATGGTTTCCAGCTTCATCCATGTCCCTACAAAGGACATGAACTCATCCTTTTTTATGGCTGCATAGTATTCCATGGTGTATATGTGCCACATTTTCTTAATCCAGTCTATCGTTGTTGGACATTTGGGTTGGTTCCAAGTCTTTGCTCTTGTGAGTAGTGCTGCAATAAACATACATGTGCATGTGTCTTTTTATAGCAGCATGATTTATCAAATATTTTCCATTGTTCTAACATAGATCCAATAAGAAGACATTTATAGAGTGCCTAATATGTTTGACACCTTGCTAAGGGATATAGATTCAGAGATGAGTAGTTGACAGTTCTGCCCAAAGAAAGATCAACATGATCAACATCTTATAGAGAAAATGAACCAATAAAGGAGCCAACACAGTATCATATGTAGTCATAACTGAACACAAAGCAGAAAAGTTTCAGACGGGTGCTCCCCAACTACCAAAGGAGTTGGGGTCTAAGTGGTATTTTAAAGAAAAGAAAATTTGGATTCACATTCTTCCTTTCTAAAAATCCAGGCTATGAAGAAAAAGCTACTTCCTTTTAGGAATTTATCTGAATATCCTAAGGAGGTGAAATTACAAGAGTAGAGACAGTTGTGGTAGCCATGGCTAAGGAAGTTTCGATCCCTGGAGAAAGAGGATAAGAGGAGAGTCTGGGGATATCCTTTTAACTAAAAGGTAGGAAAAAGAATTCAAACTTTGCCCTGAATCACAGTCTCTGCCTAATTCACATCGTTTGGACTGGAGACTTAATTTAGAAACATTCTGTGCAGTCCAGGGCTCGCATGCTCTCCCATACCCTAGGGACTTCTGCCTCATGGACAAGCTTGTTATAAATCTAATTTCTACTCAGTTATGAATTGAACTTCATTTTTCCTGGGAGCAACTTCAAACAGGAATAGTGAACAAAGTAAAAATCTAGAGAAGTAGCAGTGAGGTCTTCTGATGTCAGCAGCTGGCACCAGGTAGGAAGCTCAAGGTTAAAGAATAAATGTGACCAACCCAGCCCCCATCCCAATAGCCTACATTAGCATCCAAATCCAACTCTCCAATACTACACATTATAAGCAGAATATAAGTCAGAAGGGTCAGCTTAGTAGCTCTCAACCTAGCCTGGCTGGAAATCCTTCTTAAGTCGGCTTAGGTAAGCTTTTAGTGTATAAGTGAAAACTTTCATCATCTTAAACAATTTGCCTGTTTCCTGAAGTAGGGCTAACAAGATTGTTGAATTTTCTGATTCTTTTAGAAACTCAGATCATAAATCACACTCTTAATGAACAATTTTCATATTGGTTTCATTTTCATCATCCATTGGAAGAATATCTATAAAAGTTAATTAGGATAGATTTGGCTACCTAAATATTTAAAACTTATTTACAAATGCTTAAACAAAGGTAAAAATAGAAATAGTGAACTGAGAAAGTACATTTGCAACATAAAAAACAGACAAAAGTTTACTGTTCCTAAAGAGTACTTATAAATCCTTACCAGCTAGAGGCAATAGCCCAGTAAAAAGTTGGGCAGAAAATGAACTGACAACTCACAAAAGAAGAAAGACTTATGATCTATAATGATATGAAGAAATGTTCAGCCACAGTAACAATGAAATAAAGGCAAATTGAAACAGTAAGGTAGCATTTCATTTTTATGAGATTGGCAATAATTGAGTAATATTAGATGTTAATGAGCATGTGGGGAGCAGACCCTTCCACACATTGCTGCTGGTGGAAGTGTCAATTGCTACAACTTCTTTTTTAAGGACAGTTTGTCAAAACATATTTTAAAATGTTTTAACAAAGATAACTTTAGATTTATTCACTTCTAGGAATTATTTTTAGAAAACAATAATAGCTCAGTGCATAAAAAGTTTCACACAGTACTTAAATATTTATGTAAGGTTTGTTTATAACAGCAAATTTTGAAAACAAGTGTTCATCAGAGAGGGCTTAGATATAAACACAAACATACATGGATACTGTGCAGCCATTTAAAATGATGAGATCCATGTTGCAGTAGTAGCTCAGAGCTACCAGTAGTAGTTCAGTGGCCAATAGATCTGTGTTTAAATTTTAGCTCTATTCATTACTAGCTGTGTGAACTTGGGCAAGTCATTTGACCTCTGTAAGCCTCACTAATCTCATCTTAAAGAAACGAGGACAACACAACTTCCTATATCTTAACATCAAAGTGAATTACATGAAAGGATGAATGAAAAGCTCTTAGTATACCACCTGACACACAGTAAGGGCAGAATAACTGTGAACTATTGTTAGTGACAGCCTGTGGATTCAATCCTGCTATGTGAGGAAAATTAAGATGAAAATAGCACTGTCAGTTTCTGTGCAAGATGGCAAACTAGCTCCATGGCTTTTGATCCTCCCAAGACCTTATTAAAATAAATTTAAAACCAAAAGAATAAGCTCATAATAGAGAAGAAAGAAGGGGCTATCAATAAATTGCTGGAAGACAGAAAACAAATGGGACAGAGGAACAAAACACAGAGCCAAAATAGTTGCATCTGTAAAGCAATGAAGATACTATTTAAAAACCTAAATAAGAAAGTTCTTTTAGTGATTACAATTATTAGTCATAAAAATTAATAGACTGGAAAATTATGTTGAAGCTTTTTGAAATGTAGAGCAAAATGACATAGGTGGAAATGTGAAAAAACAGATATTAAATAATAACAGTTAAAATTAAGGTCACCAACATATACCAAAAGCACTAGAATATTTGCCAGGCACTGATTTATATTAATTGCATGTGTTATTTCAATCCGTCTTACCAGCAATCCTATGAGGTAGCTAATGATATTATTCTCTCCTGATAGTTGGAGAGGTTGAAGCATTAAGAAATTAAAAAGGCCAGGTGTGGTGGCTTACACCTGTAATCCCAGCACTTTGGGAGGCCAAGGTGGGAGGATTACTTGCCAGAAGTTTGAGACCAGCCTGGGAAAATGGGCAAGACACCATCTCTACAAAAATTTTTTTAAAAAATTAGCTGGGCATGGTGACACACCAGTAGTTCCAGCTACTCAGGAGGCTGAGACAGGAGAATTGCTTGAGCCCAGGAGTTTGAAGCTGCAGTGAGCTATGTTCACACCACTGCCCTCCGGCCTGGGCAACAGAGCAAGACCTTGAAAACAAAAACAAAAAAAGAAAGAAAGAAAGAAAAGAGAAAGAAAGAAGAAAGAAAAGAGAAGAGAAGAGGAAAAGAAAAGAAAATTTGCCCCAGGCCACTTGGCTAGTACTTGGGGTGTGCACACAGCCAGTGTAGCTCTGTGCTGAATTGTCTCTGTCACCTGAGTACCTCCAAACCTCTGCTGAGAGCACGAAGAAGCAGGAACAACATTTTTCAGAGTGCTTACCCCACATGGTTTCAGATTACAGCCTCAAGCCAGTGTCAGTGACTGGAAAGGTATTAAATAAGAAAAGACTATTATTCTCTAAAGGCAGTTGCAGACAGATATATGGGCAAAAGTTGGATGTGAGGTTTGAAGCAGCTTAACATTTGAGCATCTAGAATCAAGCACTTTGGAGTTGTGGACTCAGCGAGTCAGTGACAATTCAAGAAACTTTCACTCTTCCAGCCCTTCCAGTGCTTATTCCTTCTGTTGAGACACTTCCTACTGAGAGAACACAGAAAGTCTTTTATTTCCCTGACCAACTCATATAGGTTCCAAATGCTGAGACCTAATTCTGGAAGTCCAATATCTAACTGACAGGTGTTTCAGAAATAGCACAGAAAACTGAAGGGAAGAAATTATCAAAAAGTAGAACCTTAGTGCTCAAAAGATACAAATCTTATATGAATAGGGTTCATGTCCAGCACAATGAATTAAAAAGTGAAATAGGCCAGCTGGGTACAGTGGCTCACACCTGTAATCCCAGTACTTTGGGAGGCCAAGTCCAGAGGATCGCTTGAAGTCAAGGGTTTAAGACCAACCTGGGCAACATAGCAAGACCCGTCCCCTACAAAAAACTTTTAAAAATTAGCTGGGTGTGGTGGCACACATATGTAGTCCTAGCTACTTGGGAGGCTGAGGAAGGAAGATAACTTGAGTTCTTCCAGGAGTTCAAGGTTACAGTGAACTATGATCTTGCCACTACACTCCAGCCTGGGTGACAGAGTGAGATCCTGTCTCTAAAAATTTTCTTTTTAATTTGAAAAAGGAAAAACAAATATGTAGGCAACTTTTTGGTATTTTAGAATTTTGAAGACTAAAAGGACATATATTTCAGAGAGGAGAAAAAAGTAACCTACAAGAAGTGCAAATTAACTGGTTCTCACTTCTCATCACCACCATATGATGCTAGAAGATACTGGGGAAATGCCTTCAAAGTTAGGGAACGTTTCCACCTAGAATTCTATACCCAGCCAAACTATAAATCAAGACTTAGAGCAGAATATAGACCTTTTCTGGCAGTAAAGACCAAAATTTTAACTTCTGTGCAAAATATTTTAAACAAGGATGAAATTCTACTTCACTTGATAAACTTTCAGCAGAATGCAAGATGATATGTAATCATTTTAATACTATAGATTTATTCTTATGAGTATTAAAAATATGTAGCATAGCAAGCTTCCATAGCTATGTATATTATTTAGAAGAAAAGTATTACATATATTTAGGTATTAAAAATACATAATAGAATAGAGAGTAGGTGACTATGGCAAAATTGTGAAGACAGCACAAGAATGACTGAAATTTGGGAAACACCTTGCTAAAGTAAATGCCTTAAGGTATTATTTATTCCAAATGTATCTACATTGGTAAATATATTTATAAATATATTTACAAAAATATTTGTAAAAGAAGGGACTTTCATGTAAAAGAAGGGACTTTAAGGACACTGCAGAGCCAAAAGCAGAAACTCATCAACTGCAGCAATACCAGGACAGAGGGCTCAGCCCAGAGACTGTGATTTGTTGGCTCACCCATAAAGTTGGCCCAGCTTCCTTGACTTAGACTCATATTCACTGTTCTTCCCACCCCCAATCCCCAGTAGCCTCTGACTATGTTTCCCAAGAAGCCTCTCCCGCAGGGAAGGGAACATGAGGATACACTGAGCTGTGTGTTTGCCTACAAGTTCCACTTCTCATTATAAAGCAGTGTTTAGCAATCTGACTCATGCATCAATACCTTTATTTTTACTTCCTCCCATTTTCTCTCTTATTCTTTTATCCTGTTGGGTTGTGTCTTTTTGTATAACTAATCTCAAATGTTATTTGGAGTGAGAAAGAGTTTAAACAAATATCACTAATGACACTAACTTCACTTTCTTGTGAGGTGTGGCAGCCCCTGGACCCTGATTCCCTGTGGGCAACTGGATGCGCTGGAGCTTCTGGTCCTACAGAGCTGGGATTAACCCAGCTCTTTTGATATGTTGCTCAGGGTTCTTGGTTCCACAATCAGACTAACTCAAGCTGTGAGCAGAAAACAAATTTATTGAAAGGAGGTCAAATAGTTTACAAGAGAGCTAAGAATGCTGGTGAATGAGGCCTGGTGTATGGGAAAAAACACACGAAGCAAAATAGACCCAAGATGGCATGTGAAGTCTGTTTAAGAGGCTACCATTGGCATTGTCACCATGACCACTAGCTATGATTTCACCAGCCACACCTGACTCTACCCTCCATCAGAGGCACCAACCTTAATCTCTAAAGGTTCACTGGAAATTTGCATTGCTCAGTGAAGACTCAAATCCTAGCCAGATGTTCCTAGTGGCCTGAGCTTCCGGGGAAGGAAATGTCTAACCCTTTGGGCTTGGGCTTTCTTTATTGGTATTTCCTGAAATAGGAGGGCAGGGCAGGCAAAATAGTCAAAAGTCCACTTCACTTGGTGACCCTGTGAGGCTCTACCAGAGCAGCCAGCCAACTCATGTCCCTGTTTATTGTCACCTCTTTTTTCTTTTTCTTTTTTTTCTTGAGACACTTGTTGCCCAGACTGGAGTGCAGTGGCGCGATCTCGGCTCACTGCAACCTCCATCTCCTGGGTTCGAGCGATTCTCTTGCCTCAGCCTCCCAAATAGCTGGGATTACAGGCACACACCACCATACCCGGCTAATTTTTGTATTTTTAATAAAGACGGGGTTTCACCATGTTGGTCAGGTGGGTCACAAACTCCTGACCTCAGGTGATCCACCCACCTCGGCCTCCCAGAGTGCTGGGATTACAGGCGTGAGTCACTGCACCCAGCCATCACCTCTTTTTTCTTGTCAAATTTAGCAGTTTGCAAGTCGGGATACTTATGCTACATTAGTTATATTTGTATAATATATATTTTTTACTTATTTCCAAGTCATACTCTAAACATGAGTTTCTCATTTACATTTTTAGAGTCTTTTTATGTGTACTTCTGAATAAACATGCATGAGGCTGAGAAGTCTTTCCTGTTAAATTCTACTGGGACATAAGTTTCACATTACCTATGAGCCTTTTTCATTGAAAAACAAAAATCCTTCCAGAACAAGAGAAGGCTAAAAAAAAAAATAAGAAGAATAAAAATAAAAAATAAAACAGAGAACCATTTTGAGGATAAGTTCAAAGAGACTGAATGTTCCAATGTAATTAACCACCAACAATGTAAGATGCTTATTTCATGAATTCTTGAAAGAGATCTTAAACTATGATAGCACAGAAATCACTGAATTGCTTAACTCAAGAGTTAAATAGATGTCTCTGGTAAATTGGTACCAAAAAAAAAAAAATCTGTGAGGAAACAAAGACATCCATTTTAGTGGCATATGAAAGATGATGTAAGTATAAATAAAGAAATATCAACCGTTGGTTGATACTGTTTGCACTAAATTATATTCGTAAGCAAGATTTTTATGTTTTGTTGGATCTGACTTTTCACTACCCTGTTACAATAATATTTCTTCTGTTTGTTTTAGTCTCCTTTACATTTACAGTGTCCTGGAGGGTAGTGGTGTTCAATTTAATTTGTCAACCTACGTTTAATTTTACAAGAATCCAGATCAAACTGCTATATAAACAAGAATTGCCTTGCAGGAACTTCTTAGTGATTAGGCTGGAGAAGTCACAGCTGAACTAAAAAATATGCTGCCAGTAGTACTTTTTCATTTTCCCCCTTATAATTTTAATGGCCCAAATGAAAGAGCCTTTTTTCTTTAACAATAGTATCCTTGTTAAAAGTCCTTTAAAGAACTGTTCTACGACACTGAAACAGTCTAATTAAACCATTAATATAACAATGATGTCAAGAGCTGCTAAATTCAAAGAAGGCACTTCCATTTCATGGTAGATATTGAAGGTGATTTTTTTCTGGCATGTAGCATGAGTCCCAGTTTGGGAACTCTTGTCCATTACACGTTTCCTTGCAGAGAAATATCATTAATCTGTGATACTTACTACAATAGTGTATTATTTTCCTCAACAGAGGTAGTCATTGAAACTGCATATTATCAAGGCAGCTGCCCCATTAAGTTTTTACAAAGGATTAAGGGGTTATATGAGTACCCAACAGCTGCACCAGCTAAGATAAAACAAAGGTTCCCAAATCTTATGCCTATTAGTATATGGAATGAAATGATACATTCTTTATCCATGCAGTAGGATATTCATATTTAAAAAGAAAATTAAATTAGAAATAAAAGCTCATTCATTCAAATGCAAAGCATTGTGCGAACACAAATGAAGAAATGTAGAAAGAAATACAAAACATTTCCCCTTCTCTTGAGAAGCCTACCAGAGTCTCAGTAGGCATGATTTAAAAGTTCAAAACATTAAATAAAATTAAAGATTTAAATAAAAGCCTGAGTCACCAAAGAAATTCTGCAAGTTAGTTCATGAATAACTGCTGAACAATACACATGGCTGCAATGCAAGTTTCAGAAGTGAGAACATTTCAGGGCCAGAGGTTAAAGGAGAAAGTTGACGTAATCAAGACCTTAAAGATTGATCTGAAGTGTGTGTACGAAAGTTGGAAGTAATCTGAGAGATCATCTTCTACCCCAGTGTTTCCTAAACTTACCTGTTAAAAAGACTCACATATGAGAAATCTAAAAATAAAATTCCCCGGGGGCCGGATGCGATGGCTCACACCTGTAATCCCAGCCCTTTGGGAGGTCAAGGCGGGCAGATCTCTTGAGGCCAGGAGCTCAAGATCAGCCTGGGCAACATGGTGAAACCCCACCTCTACTAAAAATACAAAAATTAGCCGGGCGTGGTGGTGCATGCCTATAATCCCAGCTACTCAGGAGGCTGAGGCATGAGAATCACTTGAACCTGTGAGGTGTAGGTTGCAGTGAGCCAATATCGCACCACTGCACTCCAGCCTGGGCGACAGAGTGTGAAACTCTGTCTCAAAAAAAAAAAAAAAAATTCACCAGTTCTTGTCTCTGCCCTATTGAACCATATATGCCAGAGAAAGAGCCCCCAAACTGTGTTTTTTAAATGCTGCAGGTAATCATTTTCATCTGGAAGTTCTGGGAAAATTGTTCTAAGCCAACCTGTGATCTCAGCAAATAAAACACTAAACAAATACCAAATATAAAAAAGAAAAAAGCAGAAAGGAGACAATGAGGTGTGTGTGTGTGTGTGTGTGTGTGTGTGTGTGTGTGTGTGTGTGTGCAGACAGATAGTAACCACCAGGGAGTCCAGCAGGGAGGAAGATTTGCGCAGGAGCCAGGGCCAAAGGGCTATGGCCCAATGCCTTTCACATAATGAACACTCAAGAAATATGTTGCACTGACTCCATTAAAAATGAAGCAAAGAACAAAACGAGCTATAACTTTCAAGCATTTGATGACCTATTTATTACTTATTACCACCTAGGTTCTACTCATTTTATAAAACCTCTCCTTAGAAACACAGCCCATGAATCTTAAAGTCAATTGTGGATTGTGTAGCAAGACAGAGTCAAATCCCTCAGTGCCCAGGAAAAATTTAAATGCCAAGGAGGTAAAGAGACCTATGTTCTACTCATTTTATAAAACCTCTCCTTGGAGACACAGCCCTTGAATCTTAAAGTCAATTGTGGATTGCGTAACAAGACAGAGTCAAATCCCTCAGTGCCTAGGAAAAATTTAAATGCCAAGGAGGTAAAGAGATTTTGCTGCAGGGAGTGGGGAGGGATAGTATTAGGAGATATACCTAATGCTAAATGACGAGTTAATGGGTGCAGCACACCAACATGGCACATGTATACATATGTAACAAACCTGCACGTTGTGCACATGTACCCTAAAACTTAAAGTATAATAATAATAAAATTTTTTTTAAAAAAGAGAGATTTTGCTGCAATGAGCTAGAAAGTTGAAATTCAAGAAAAGGAGACTCTGAGCTGCATCTCAGAGAATCTATTCAGATGCTTATTAGATTGTGGTAGATTTTGCTAAGGCATGTGATAGAATGAATAGTTCACAAAATGATTTTAAACTGGCTTAGAACACCCTGAAGAAAATTGTTCAAAACTAAGTCAAGCCCTGAGGAAACCACAGAAACATAAACTACCTACCATATGGGGGATAATCTCACTGTGGCAGGGTGGAGCAAATGACTTCATGCATTTTTTCACCATCCCCCACCATCAGAGCTCTGGTTCTTAATGCTTCTCTCTGCATTTCTCTAGTCAGTGGAAGTTTCTGTGTGTGTGTGTGTGTGTGTGTATGTGTGTGTGTGTCTGTGTGTGTGTGTGCATTTTAAGACACAAATGTCTGTACTCATATCCTACTAAATTCTAAAATTCTATCATTCGCTTTTCTCATAGGCTCTCTACTTTTTTAATGGAATTTGTGAAGCCCCTTAATAACAAGTTGATTTATAAAGCTTAAATAGAAATAATGTTTTCACATTAATATTTTATTACTTGACATTTTAGTACATGTAGTTTAAATGTCAGAATCAGAGTTTACTACAAACATCAAGTTTTCATTCGCTTATTTTCTAACAAAAATATTCCAAATGCATCTATTTTGCTGTTAGTATATAAATGTCAGAATCAGAGTTTACTAGAAACATCAAGTTTTCATTCAGTTATTTTCTAACAAAAAAATTTCTTTTTTTTATTATTATTTTATTTTATTTTATTTTTATTATACTTTAAGTTTTAGGGTACATGTGCACAATGTGCAGGTTAGTTACATATGTATACATGCGCCATGCTGGTGTGCTGCACCCATTAACTCCTCATTTAGCATTAGGTATATCACCTAATGCTATCCCTCCCCACTCCCCCCACCCCACAACAGTCCCCAGAGTCTGATGTTCCCCTTCCTGTGTCCATGTGTTCTCATTGTTCAATTCCCACCTATGAGTGAGAATATGCGGTGTTTGGTTTTTTGTTCTTGTGATAGTTTACTGAGAATCATGATTTCCAATTTCATCCATGTCCCTACAAAGCACATGAACTCATCATTTTTTTTGGCTGCATAGTATTCTGTGGTGTATATGTGCCACGTTTTCTTAATCCACTCTATCATTGTTGGACATTTGGGTTGGTTCCAAGTCTTTGCTATTGTGAATAGTGCCGCAATAAACGTATGTGTGCATGTGTCTTTATAGCAGCATGATTTATAGTCCTTTGGGTATATACCCAGTAATGGGATGGCTGGGTCAAATGGTATTTCTAGTTCTAGATCCCTGAGGAATCGCCACACTGACTTCCACAATGGTTGAACTAGTTGACAGTCCCACCAAGAGTGTAAAAGTGTTCCTATTTCTCCACATCCTCTCCAGCACCTGTTGTTTCCTGACTTTTTAATGATTGCCATTCTAACTGGTGTGAGATGGTATCTCATTGTGGTTTTGATTTGCATGTCTCTGATGGCCAGTGATGGTGAGCATTTTTTCATGTGTTTTTTGGCTGCATAAATGTCTTCTTTTGAGAAGTGTCTGTTCATGTCCTTCGCCCACTTTTTGATGGGGTTGTTTGTTTTTTTCTTGTAAATTTGTTTGAGTTCATTGTAGATTCTGGATATTAGCCCTTTGTCAGATGAGTAGGTTGCAAAAATTTTCTCCCATTTTGTAGGTTGCCTGTTCACTCTGATGGTAGTTTCTTTTGCTGTGCAGAAGCTCTTTAGTTTAATTAGATCCCATTTGTCAATTGTGGCTTTTGTTGCCATTGCTTTTTGGTGTTTTAGATATGAAGTCCTTGCCCATGCCTATGTCCTGAATGGTAATGCTTAGGTTTTCTTCTAGGGTTTTTATGGTTTTAGGTCTAACGTTTAAGTCTTTAATCCATCTTGAATTAATTTTTGTATATGGTGTAAGGAAGGGATCCAGTTTCAGCTTTCTACATAGGGCTAGCCAGTTTTCCCAGCACCATTTATTAAATAGGGAATCCTTTCCCCATTGCTTGTTTTTCTCAGGTTTGTCAAAGATCAGATAGTTATAGATATGCAGTGTTATTTCTGAGGGCTCTGTTTTGTGCCATTGATCTATATCTCTGTTTTGGTACCAGTACCATGCTGTTTTGGTTACCGTAGCCTTGTAGTATAGTTTGAAGTCAGGTAGCGTGATGCCTCCAGCTTTGTTCTTTTGGCTTAGGATTGACTTGGCGATGTGGGCTCTTTTTTGGTTCCATATGAGATTTAAAGTAGTTTTTTCCAATTCTGTGAAGAAAGTCATTGGTAGCTTGATGGGGATGGCATTGAATCTATAAATTACCTTGGGCAGTATGGCCATTTTCACGATATTGATTCTTCCTACCCATGAGCATGGAATGTTCTTCCATTTGTTTGTATCCTCTTTTATTTCATTGAGCAGTGGTTTGTAGCTCTCCTTGAAGAGGTCCTTCACATCCCTTGTAAGTTGGATTCCTAGGTATTTTATTCTCTTTGAAGCAATTGTGAATGGGAGTTCACTCATGATTTGGCTCTCTGTTTGTCTGTTATTGGTGTATAAGAATGCTTGTGATTTTTGTACATTGATTTTGTATCCTGAGACTTTGCTGAAGTTGCTTATGAGCTTAAGGAGATTTTGGGCTGAGACAATGGGGTTTCCTAGATATACAATCATGTCATCTGCAAACAGGGAAAATTTGACTTCCTCTTTTCCTAATTGAATACCCTTTATTTCCTTCTCCTGCCTAATTGCCCTGGCCAGAACTTCTAACGCTATGTTGAATAGGAGTGGTGAGAGAGGGCATCCCTGTCTTGTGCCAGTTTTCAAAGGGAATGCTTCCAGTTTTTGCCCATTCAGTATGATATTGGCTGTGGGTTTGTCATAGATAGCTCTTATTATTTTGAGATACGTCCCATCAATACCTAATTTATTGAGAGTTTTTAGCATGAAGGGTTGTTGAATTTTGTCAAAGGCCTTTTCTGCATCTATTGAGATAATCATGTGGTTTTTGTCTTTGGTTCTGTTTATATGCTGGATTACATTTATTGATTTGCATATATTGAACCAGACTTGCATCCCAGGGATGAAGCCCACTTGATCATGGTGGATAAGCTTTTTGATGTGCTGCTGGATTCGGTTTGCCAGTATTTTATTGAGGATTTTCGCATCAATGTTCATCAAGGATATTGGTCTAAAATTCTCTTTTTTGCTTGTGTCTCTGCCCGGCTTTGGTATCAGGATGATGCTGGCCTCATAAAATGAGTTAGGGAGGATTCCCTCTTTTTCTATTGATTGGAATAGTTTCAGAAGGAATGGTACCAGTTCCTCCTTGTACCTCTGGTAGAATTCGGCTGTGAATCCATCTGGTCCTGGACTCTTTTTGGTTGGTAAGCTATTGATTAGTGCCACAATTTCAGAGCCTGTTATTGGTCTATTCAGAGATTCAACTTCTTCCTGGTTTAGTCTTGGGAGGGTGTATGTGTCGAGGAATTTATCCATTTCTTCTAGATTTTCTAGTTTATTTGCGTAGAGGTGTTTGTAGTATTCTCTGATGGTAGTTTGTATTTCTGTGGGATCGGTGGTGATATCCCCTTTATCATTTTTTATTGCGTCTATTTGATTCTTCTCTCTTTTCTTCTTTATTAGTCTTGCTAGCAGTCTATCAATTTTGTTGATCCTTTCAAAAAACCAGCTCCTGGATTCATTAATTTTTTGAAGGGTTTTTTGTGTCTCTATTTCCTTCAGTTCTGCTCTGATTTTAGTTATTTCTTGCCTTCTGCTAGCTATTGAATGTGTTTGCTCTTGCTTTTCTAGTTCTTTTAATTGTGATGTTAGGGTGTCAATTTTGGATCTTTCCTGCTTTCTCTTGTGGGCATTTAGTGCTATAAGTTTCCCTCTACACACTGCTTTGAATGTGTCCCAGAGATTCTGGTATGTTGTGTCTTTGTTCTCGTTGGTTTCAAAGAACATTTTTATTTCTGCCTTCATTTCATTATGTACTCAGTAGTCATTCAGGAGCAGGTTGTTCAGTTTCCATGTAGTTGAGTGGTTTTGAGTGAGTTTCTTAATCCTGAGTTCTAGTTTGATTGCGCTGTGGTCTGAGAGACAGTTTGTTATAATTTCTGTTCTTTTACATTTGCTGAGGAGAGCTTTTTACTTCCAACTATATGGTCAATTTTGGAATAGGTGTGGTGTGGTGCTGAAAAAAATGTATATTCTGTTGATTTGGGGTGGAGAGTTCTTTAGATGTCTATTAGGTCCGCTTGGTGCAGACCTGAGTTCAATTCCTGGGTATCCTTGTTGAGTTTCTGTCTCGTTGATCTGTCTAATGTTGACAGTGGGGTGTTAAAGTCTCCCATTATTATTGTGTGGGAGTCTAAGTCTCTTTGTAGGTCACTCAGGACTTGCTTTATGAATCTGGGTGCTCCTGTATTGGGTGCATATATATTTAGGATAGTTAGCTCTTCTCGTTGAATTGATCCCTTTACCATTATGTAATGGCCTTCTTTGTCTCTTTTGATCTTTGTTGGTTTAAAGTCTGTTTTTATCAGAGACTAGGATTGCAACCCCTGCCTTTTTTTGTTTTCCATTTGCTTGGTAGATCTTCCTCCATCCTTTTATTTTGAGCCTATGTGTGTCTCTGCACATGAGATGGATTTCCTGCATACAGCACACTGATGGGTCTTGACTCTTTATCCAATTTGCCAGTCTATGTCTTTTAATTGGAGCATTTAGTCCATTTACATTTAAAGTTAATATTGTTATGTGTGAATTTGATCCTGTCATTATGATGTTAGCTGGTTATTTTGCTCGTTAGTGGATGCAGTTTCTTCCTAGCCTCGATGGTCTTTACAATTTGGCATGATTTTGCAGTGGCTGGTACCTGTTGTTCCTTTCCATGTTTAGTGCTTCCTTCAGGAGCTCTTTTAGGGCAGGCCTGGTGGTGACAAAATCTCTCAGCATTTGCTTGTCTGTAAAGTATTTTATTTCTCCTTCACTTATGAAGCTTAGTTTGGCTGGATATGAAATTCTGGGTTGAAAATTCTTTTCTTTAAGAATGTTGAATATTGGCCCCCACTCTCTTCTGGCTTGTAGAGTTTCTGCCGAGAGATCCGCTGTTAGTCTGATGGGCTTCCCTTTGTAGGTAACCTGACCTTTCTCTCTGGCTGCCCTTAACATTTTTTCCTTCATTTCAACTTTGGTGAATCTGACAATTAAGTGTCTTGGAGTTGCTCTTCTCGAGGAGTATCTTTGTGGAGTTCTCTGTATTTCCTGAATCTGAATGTTGGCCTGCCTTGCTAGATTGGGGAAGTTCTCCTGGATAATATCCTGCAGAGTGTTTTCCAACTTGGTTCCATTCTCCCTGTCACTTTCAGGTACACCAATCAGATGTAGATTTGGTCTTTTCACATAGTCTCATATTTCTGGGAGGCTTTGTTCGTTTCTTTTTATTCTTTTTTCTCTAAACTTCCCTTCTCGCTTCATTTCATTCATTTCATGAATGGAGCTTTCAGCTCCATCAGCTCCTTTAAGCACTTCTCTGTATTGGTTATTCTAGTTACACATTTGTCTAAATTTTTTTCAACGTTTTCAACTTCTTCGCCTTTGGTTTGAATTTCCTCCTGTAGCTCGGAGTAGTTTGATCGTCTGAAGTCTTCTTCTCTCAACTGGTCAAAGTCATTCTCCATCCAGCTTTGTTCCGTTGCTGGTGAGGAGCTGCGTTCCTCTGGAGGAGGAGAGGCACTCTGCTTTTTAGAGTTTCCAGTTTTTCTGCTCTGTTTTTTCCCCATCTTTGTGGTTTTATCTACTTTTTGTCTTTGATGTTGGTGATGTACAGATGGGTTTTTGGTGTGGATGTCCTTTCTGTTTGTTAGTTTTCCTTCTAACAGACAGGACCCTCAGCTGCAGGTCTGTTGGAGTTTGCTAGAAGTCCACTCCAGACCCTGTTTGCCTCGGTATCCACAGCGGTGGCTGCAGAAGAGCGAATTTTCGTGAACTGTGAATGCCGCTGTCTGATTGTTCCTCTGGAAGTTTTGTCTCAGAGGAGTACCCGGCCGTGTGAGGTGTCAGTCTGCCCCTACTGGGGGGTGCCTCCCAGTTAGGCTGCTCAGGGGTCAGGGGTCAGGGACCCACTTTAGGAGGCAGTCTGCCCGTTCTCAGATCTCCAGCTGCGTGCTGGGAGAACCACTGCTCTCTTCAAAGCTGTCAGACAGGGACATTTAAGTCTGCAGAGGTTACTGCTGTCTTTTTGTTTGTCTGTGCCCTGCCCCCAGAGGTGGAGCCTACAGAGGCAGGCAGGCCTCCTTGAGCTGTGGTGGGCTCCACCCAGTTCGAGCTTCCCACCTGCTTTGTTTACCTAAGCAAGCCTGGGCAATGGTGGGCGCCCCTCCCCCAGCCTCGCTGCCGCCTTGCAGTTTGATCTCAGACTGCTGTACTAGCAATCAGCAAGACTCTGTGGGCGTAGGACCCTCCGAGCCATGTGCGGGATATAATCTCCTGGTGCGCTGTTTTTTAAGCTCGTCGGAAAAGCGCAGTATTAGGGTGGGAGTGACCCGATTTTCCAGGTGCCATCTGTCACCCCTTTCTTTGACTAGGAAAGGGAACTGCCTGGTCCCTTGCACTTCCCGAGTGAGGCAATGCCTCGCCCTGCTTCAGCTGGTGCAGTGTGCGCGCACCCACTGACCTGCGCCCACTGTCTGGCACTCCCTAGTGAGATGAACCCGGTACCTCAGATGGAAATGCAGAAATCACCCATCTTCTGTGTGGCTCACGCTGGGAGCTGCAGACTGGAGCTGTTCCTATTCAGCCATCTTGGCTCGACCACAAAAAAATTTCAAGTGCATCTATTTTGCTGTTAGTATAGCTTGAAGAACCCATGGCTTGACATGTTTCACAGGATTGCAGCCATGGGAGGGGTGAGTCAACAACCACGATAAACTCATGAAGATAGTTTTATAATCTACTAGATGCGGCACAGACAGAGACAACAAGCTATATTTTGCTAATGGGTCCTATCAATATGGGGCCCAGGCCATCTTTAGCCTATAAGCTTCATCCCAGAAACTAGGAGTCAGTCAGTAGAGTTTACTGTGATATTTTAAGGAAGAAAGGAGAAAAAAGACTGCTCTTCAGAGCTGATTAGAGTAAAAATGTAATTATATATGTGCATAAATATCCTAGTGATATATCTTTTTTTTTTCAATGATTGTCTTAGTCCACTCAGGCTGTTGTAACAAAATACCATAAACTAGGTAGCTTATGAACAACAGAAACTTATTTCTCACCATTCTGGAGGCTGGAAAGGCCACAATTAAGACACCAGCAGATTTGGTATCAAGTGGGGATCCACTTTCTGGTTTGTAGATGGTGCCTTCTCACTGTGTCCTCACATGGTGGAAGGACAAACTAGCTCTCTGGGGTTTCTTTTGTAAGGGTACCAGTCCTATTCATGAGAGTTTCAGCCTTACCCAAAGGCTCCTGCTCCTAATGCTGTCACATTGGTGATTAGGTTTCAATTTATGAATTTTGAGGAGACACCAACATTTAGACCACAACATTGAGATTTTATATATATTTACATGTATATATACACACACACATATGTATGTATGTATATCCCGTGTGTGTGTATGCATGCACAGTGAGGAATATATGTTTAGCATGTAAAGTTACTCTTTGCACCAAATGGTTTCAAGACAGCAAAATAATATAACACCTACTAAAGGCCAGGTAATTGGACATTAGCCAAATCAGTCATCATGCAACCCTATAAGGTGGAAATTTTTATCCCCAATTTATAAGTGAGCAAACGAATCTCAGATTAAGTAATTTGTCTAAGGGCACACAGCTTATAAGAGATGAAGTCAGATTTTGGATTTGAGTTTCTCTCTTTCCAAATTTTTTATTCTTAATCAATAGACTATAATTGGGTGACAATCAAGAGTTCATGGGGAATATTGTTGGTTCATAATAGCAACAATATGCAGTTTGTAGGACAAGAGGCTTTAAGGGCAGAGATCTAAATGTATCTGTCAAACAGAGAAAGCCATGTGAAGTTTCTGTGTCTTCATGCTTCTGTATTGGATTCAGGCTGTAGCCACAATACTTATGCAAAAGCATTTCAGGGGAGACATTGCTAGGCAATCTTCACTTCCACTAGGTCAGAGTTTAATGCACATAATACTTCTTGCCTTCACGTGCATGTTGCTAACCCATATTCCTGACTGATATTCTTTCAGTATGTCCGCAATGAATTAAAGTTAAGACCAGAGAGCAATATAAAGTGCTGAGCAAAACTCTTTTGAAATTCACAAACATTGTCCATCAGCAGAAACCATGTTTACATTTTTAAAATTCCTATTTTACCTTACGTGGACTGTAAGATGGAATCCAAAGATCCCTCAAACCAAAACTTAATTTCAATGCATCTTTGTCGAGATAAAAGAAATTGTCCTACTCCAAAGATACTAAATACAGGTCTCATCAATAACCATAGCTTCCATTTTCTGTCAAAGTCAAATAAAATTTTCTACTATTTTTCAATTAGGAAAAGCAGCATTTCAGATAAAAAACTAGGCTTTTGTAACAAACTAGCAAAGTTGGAGTGCTTTTTATTGAAATTTATGTTTACATGGTTATTAAAAGATTTGTGTTGGACTGCGGGACTCATCTTACTCTGGCCTCTGGGGAGTGAACTAGAAGGCAGAAAACGTGTTCTGTTTTCTTGCTTCTGCGATGTGTATACAGTTTTTTGTTTGTTTTTTTTTTCCCGAGAGCCACGTGGGACTGGTGAGGCTGAGAAGCAAAATTTGAATCAGAGCTTAGATTAAAAAACTGAAGCAATAATTTTCTCCATTTTCAGTTTTAGTTGTTTTATCTTTTGTGATAAATTGTAGGTGAGAAGTTTGGGAGAGGGGCCAGGATGCTACTTGGTTCATTCATAGCACTGCTTGGAACCTTTAGAACTAAGTCGGCCAGGTGTGGTGGCTCACGCCTGTAATCCCAGCACTATGGGAGGCCGAGGCGGGTGGATCACGAGGTCAGGTGATTGAGACCATCCTGGCCAACATGGTGAAACCCCGTCTCTACTAAAAATACAAAAATTATCTGGGCGTGGTGGTGCGTGCTTGTAGTCCCAGCTACTAGGGAGGCTGAGGAAGGAGAATCACCTGAACCCCAGAGGTGGAGGTTGCAGTGAGCTAAGGTGGCACCACTGCACCCCAGCCTAGCGACAGAGTGAGACTCCGTCTCAAAAAGAAAAAAAGAAAAAAAAACTAAACACATTTGAATACTAATCCCAGCTTTGTGATTCTCCTTATTCCACCTAGAACTACAGTGTTATTCAATTTTTTTGCTTCTGACATGAAGATAATTTGAAGCTAATCATCCACAATGGGAAATGAGCAAGTGGTTCCAAAAGCAGAAGTGGGTATGGGTACACATGGGAGTGTATAAAGCTCAAAGTCTCCTTATACACGGCATTGATTCAGAAAGGAACTGACACTGTTGATGAAATTTATCACACAAGATGGGACGCGAACAAATCCTTCATCCTAAAAAGGACAGAAACTCAGAAGAGAATGACTAGGGAGAATGAGTCACTAGCAGCTGTTAAGAATCATAGTTAGACCTCTATTCCTGATTTAACTCTCTCCTTTATCTACCCCAGAGGCCAGTCGTTCTCAAACTTTAGCTGCATTCAGATCACTTCAAGGGCTTGTTAAAACAGGATTGCTGATCTACACACCCAGAATTTCTGATTCAGTACATGTGGGTGGGGCAAGAGAATTTTTAGCTCTAACAAGTTCCCAGGTGATGCTGGTCAGGGATACCACACCATAAGACCCACTGCTTTAGGCAATACCGGTTTCAGAATTGAGCCACAGAGGCCATGACCGGTTTATTTACCTGGAAAACCAGCCCAACATTTTTTTTTAATAGGAGAAAAAGCATACAAATTTATTTAATGTGTATACATAAGAAGAATTACAGAGTAATTACCCCCAGCCTGACGTTTCCTTAAAATACGTGCTTCTATGTTAACCTAAAAGGGGCACTGCTAAAAGAGAGGATGAGGGGTCAGAGGAACACATTTTATCCAAAAAGGGATGCCCCCCCAATCCCATCCGCCACATTCAGCTGAGAACCAGACCAGTGTCTTAGCTATTAGTTCATTGCATGGGTTTTGGTGCCAGACTAGACTTAGATTTGAGATCCAAGTCTACTACCTAAGATGATAAGCTTAAGTCAGTCACTTAACTTTTCTAAACTGCAGTATTGGAAGAATAACACAATTGATCTCAGAGGACTGTTGTGAAGTTTAAAGAAGATAATGTTTAGGAAGCTTTAACACAATAGCTCATGTATAGTAAGGCCTCAATAAATGCTAACTATATGTATTATTTAATTATATAACTAGCATTACCATATTATTATTATATAGCCAATATGTGTAATGTTTTGACACTGTCAATAAATTTTGAGGTGTTTATCCCATTTTCAGATATTGGAAACTAAGGCACAGAAGGGTTAAGTACCTTGCCCAAGGGCATCCTAGGGAGCGCTCTGAAGTTATGCTTTGTGATGCCACAATTACCATCATTCTAATCACAGGCCTCTAAGTGTGATCTGATCCAGACCTTCCACCCAGCCCTCCCAAGAACCTGGCCACACTCGTCAGGATTAAAGGAGGAGGTATTATTTCTTCAAGCCCTCCTGGAGTCTCTCTTGGCCTTTTTTGGCTCACATACTGCTGTACGTAGTTTGTGTCTGAAATGGAAAATTTCTGTAACACAATACCCAGCTCTGATCCCCACAGACTCTCAAATAATCTTTCTCTTTTTTTTCTTTTGGTTTGGGTTAAAATATGACTTCATGTGCAAAAAAGAAGCCTCATTTCCCAGCACTCTCAGCAGATTCATAAACATTGCAGACTCAAAGCCCTCTGGTTCCTAAGAATTCCAAAGAATTAATTCTCCTTTTTTGAAAAAGGAGAGCAATGACTAAGAAGTGAGAAGAGAAATGGAAAGATTAAAACTAGCTGCCTGTTTGGTGCAGGGTATATAGCTCTGAGAGCCCACCCTCTTCTGCACCTGCAAGAATCCTTGCATGCCTCCCAGCACTTCCACAGGCAGCCCCAAGGAAAGGCAGGGAGCCATAGCTGCACTGAGCTTTATGATCCTGCCTGAACATGAGTATGTTAGGAAACTGGACAATGCAAATCAAGGATTTTAGGTATTTGATTCATTGACTCCCTAACATTCTTCTTTCCTGGAGAGTCAACTCTTCACACACTGTTTATGCTGTGTGAACAATACAGTGAGTTTCCCTTGAGTGAGTTATTTCTATGACAAGTTACTCTAACATAATAGTGAACTGCAAACTGCACAGGGCTTTGGAGCCCAACTGTTTGACTTTGATTTCCACCTCTACCACTTTCTAGTTGGGTGACCTAGGGCAAGTTACTCACACTCTTCATGTTTTAGTTCACTCATCTGTAAGTGAGACTTGTCATCAACCGTACATTGTGAGATTTTCCTAGGAATAAATTACTTAATAAATTATCAAGTGCTTAGGGCAGTTCCTGATACATAGTAAGCCCCATATGTCTTGCTATTACTATTTATTTTTATTATTATTATTACTAGAACTACTACTCTACTGCAAGGAAAAGAGCAGTGCTATAATCTGAATGTTTGTATCCCCAGAAATTCATGTTTTGAGATCCTAGGTGATGGTATTAGGTTGTAGTATTAGGAGGTGATTCGATCACGAGGACAAAGCCCTTGTGATTAGGATTAGTGCCCTCATAAAAGAGACCCCAGAGCAGGCCAGCCCCTTCTACCACATGATGACACAGTGAGAAGGCACCATTCGTGAACCAGGAAACAGTCCCTCACCAGACACTGCATCTGTTGGTGCCTTGATCTTAGACTTCCCAGTTCCTAGAACTGTGAGAAATGAATTCTGTTGTTTCTAAGCTACCCAGTCTATGATAAATTGTTAAAGCAGCCCGAACAGACGAAGACAAGCAGTTATGGCTATGTTTGCTCAAGAAAATATAATGCCAAAATAGAAAGGAAGCAGTTTGGCCTTCTGGTAATGGCATAACTCTGGATTCAGACAGACCTGCACATGACCTTTGACACCGCTACTCAAGTTGTGTGACCTTTGACAAGCTATGGAACCTCTTTAAATCCACTTTCCCGTTTATAAAATGGAGATAATAACATTTACCTCATAGGGCTACAGGGAAGATCTGTTGAAGTAATGTTTGGGAGGTTCTCAACTGTTGGTCAGCAGCCCAGGAATGGTAGTTATTTTGTGGCAAACTGGTCACATGAACAAAGAAATCCATTAAGTAAGTTTCTCCTAAAAGCACTTACAACCACCCTACTTGATACAACTGACTAAAACAATCCCAACATCTGAGATTCTTACCAAATATACGCAGACAGAGTACATGGTAAACTAGCATGGTCCTTTGTATATTTTTCTGTCTCCTGTGTTAAACATGGATTGTTGTTAGATTGATAAATTGCCTATCACCCCTATTCCCAACCTCCCCTTCTTTATCAGTCACACTTTTGTCCCAGCATATACATGTTGATGTGGTGAGGTTTTGCCAGATTTCATAAAGGGAACTATGATAAAAAAAAAATACCCCACTGATCTTCAAGTTTCAATTTTCAGATTATATGAAATTTGTGTGATGAAATAAAGGTTCTTGAGGAATCACAGGTAGGGCACCAGCATCATTCAATTCCAGGGGGCACTGTTTCCATCATACTGTATTAAAGCTAGGCTCCAAGGGGGCCTTTAATGGAGAACACAATAGGATGGTTGCCTCCTGGAGTTGTGCAACAGAATAGCTCTGATCTCAAAGTGCAGGAAACAAGGTCCACTGACACAGACTTGGACTCTAACCTCTCTTCTTTTTGATGAGTCAGACTCTCTCTTCCAAAAGTTAATTTATACTTGCTGAGTGAGAACTTGCTAATACCCAAGCGACATCACCATGAAGAGGAATTGTAGAATCACAGATCTGAGAGTTGAAAGACCAGCACTGGTCATCGGGCCCACCCTCTCCAGTGCCCTGGGGGAACATGCCAGTGCAGTTCCAGTTTGCCTTTGTTAATAGGGACAAAAAAAAGTCTGAGGCTTGGCTTCCAAGGAGTATTAGAGTTCAACAAATTCTCATTCTCAATAGGCAGGCGTGAAACACTCTTAACCCTTGGCTCACTCCACCAGCACATGTGTTTGAAGCCCCTTAGTCTTCACTAACGCACTTTCTAAAGAAGTAGAAGGAAGTAGTGATATCAGCACTGAAGGGTGGTGAGAAAAAAATGGATGGACCCAAACACCAATGGAAGAAGACCATGGAAAGTATTGACTCCAGAACACTAACAAGTGACTGTGCTTTTTCCTTTTATACTTTCCCCTTCTGCCACCCCCACAGGCTTCTTACACAATGTATCATACAGCACTTTAAAGCTGAAAGCCATCCACAAAATTATCTTGTCCTAAGGCACCCAGTTTTCAGATGAGAAAATGAGTCTCAGATGTCAGGCAGTGCAAAGCATCCAGGAAAGATAATGGATCCAAAAATCACTTACATTTTTAGCTGCCTTAAAACGGAGAGAGAAATGTATTCAGGTCAGAGCAAGTGGCATTTTTAACTCCATTACATAAATATAGAAGCTAATGCTCAAAATAAAATGGTGTTGTAAACTTGGTTCATAAACTTCTCTGCTGGGTTCGACAGTCTATGGTGACATCAGGGCTTAAAGTGAAGATTGGAACTAGATTATATCCAGAAGTTCCCTGAGAAGGGAGGCTGAGAGGTGAGTGAAAAAATATGTTCCCATTATTTGAAACTTAAGGTGGAAAAGAAGCCAACCTCTAATCAATAATGTAGATTTACTTTAACATTTCATTGTTGCCATTTCTTCTTTTATATGCACACACACACACATACACACATACTGCAAATCAGAAGAATAGAAATCTGAAGTCAAAACACCAGGATTTTTAATTTACTACCTGTGTCATCTTTCTCAGTTTCACATTGTCTTTTCCATAAATTAAAAATTATTATAGTGTCTTTCTTACAGCTTTGTTGTATAGATCAAATAAGATAATGAAGTGTACCTGCTTTGTAAATCATGAAGCAGTAATTTTTAAATACCTTTTTTCAAGAACCTTCTTAAGAATCTGATGAAAGGCCAGGCATGATGGCTTATGCCTGTGATCCCAGCACTTTGGGAGGCCAAGGCAGGTGGATCACTTGAGGCCAGGAGTTCAAGACTAGCCTGGGCAACATGGTAAAACTCCGTCTCTACAACAACAACAAAAAAATTAGCCGGGCATGGTGGTATGCACCTGTAATCCCAGCTACTCAGGAGGCTGAGGCAGAAAAATCATTTGAACCCAGAAGGCAGAGGTTGCAGTGGAACCCAGGTTATGCCACTGCACTCCATCGTGGGCGACAGAGTGAGACTCTGTCTCAAAAAAAAAAAAAAAGAATCTGATGAAATCTAAGAAACCTTACCAAAATTTTTACACGTGCATAAAAAGAGTTTTGCATGTAATTTCATAGGGTTTTCAGACATTCTGAAGACACCAATTTAACACCTGCTTGGATAGTGCTTACCAAATGTAGAATATTCCAGCCTGGACAACACAGTATTTTTACAACATGGGATAAATTAAGATGAGTCATTTATTTATTTGATAAACGTATACTGGACCCTTACTAGGTAGTGCGGGCTGCAGAGGCACTGATATCCTTGTCTTTCAAGAGTTAGCAATCCAGGTTGGGCGCAGTGGCTCATGCCTGTAATCCCAACACTCTGGGAGGCCAAGGCAGGTGAAACACCTGAGATCAGGAGTTTAAGACCAGCCTGGCCAACATAGTGAAACCCCATCTTTACTAAAAATACAAAATTACCAGTTGTGGTGGCACGTGCCTGTAATCCCAGCTACTTGGGAGGCTGAGGCAGGAGAATCGCTGGAACCTGAGACGCAGAGGTTGCAGTGAGCCGAGATTGTGCCATTGCATTCCAGCCTGGGCAACACAGCCTGACTTCATCTCAAAAAAAAAAAAAAAAAAAAAAAAAGCAGTCCAAAAACAGTATTAAAGCAAAGGAGTCTCTTTACATGCATTATATCAACTGAGAAAGTCACCTTGCTATGGCATCTGTCCCCAGAGCTCCAGTGTCTGGTTACTCTGTTCAGATGGAGGGTAGTCTGGGTGTCTCTCATTTGAGACAGAGAACCTGCATACAGAAAAGTCAAGGGACTTTTCCAGTGGACTTGGTACACAGAAGGATTTGGGTACAGATGAGCAGAGAGAAGCTGTATTCAACTTTGGCTCCTCATAATCTCCTGTCTTGAACCCTTCATGTCAGTGAAAAGACATCTGTAAACATCTGTCGTTCTTCCACATTTCATTAAGTATGCTTCTTGTAGATTGTTGACACCAAACTAGTGAATCAAATATCTGATGACATAACTTAGAATTGGAAACAGGCATTTTCACTATAAGCAGAAGTTTCTAAAAAATTCCTGCCACGTAGGGTTCAAATCATTTCACCACTTTCTAGCTTTGGGAAGCACACACAAAAAATGTATTTTTATTATCTGAAAATCAGGATGATAATCATGACTTCCACATTTAGCTATGAAATTAAATAATTCCTCTGAAGTACTTAAAACTGTACCTGGCATATAGTGAAAGCTCAATAAATGATGATTATTATAACTGTCATTGTTCTCATTCTCAACAGCTATCTGTTACCCTTGTAGGTATTCTTACCCTTGTAGGAAGCCCATTGGTTTTACTGGCAATGGAAAATATGTTTTGTTGTAGATGCTATTTCCTAAAATATTATGATTTTTTAAATGTGGCTACTAAATTTGTCTATAGAGATGTTGATTTTTGTCTTGACTTAGGTTTGATTTTCCAAGTTCCTGCTTGGGTTGTATATGAATAGGGTTATCTAGAGGAAGCAGGTAGAAATTGTTAAGAGCTGGTAGGATGTGATAAAGGTTGAGATTTGGAAGTTAAATTTGAAAAAACAGAATCAGAGAGAGGGATGATTGATCCTGATTAGGATTGTCTAGAAGAAAATGAAGAAAAGGTGAGAGTTGATAGCCACAAATAGGGGAGTTTCCCCTATTAGAAAGTACCCAGGAAAGCTATTTTTTGCCCTGGCCATTGATATTCAGGCAAACTACCCAATTTCGTTTTAGGTGACTTTGATAGAAACTGGATTGCAGGAAGAAGATAAAATTTCTTCATGAACCAGAATGAGGAAGTGGTGGTATACTCAGAAGAGAACTAAGGGATTCAAACAAAAAAATCCTGTTGAGTCCACCTGGATTTGATGGTGGGGTTGCCTACCTATAGTTTGTAACAAATGTTTTTCACGTTTAAGTGAGAATATTATTCTCTGTAAACAGCAGACTACTATTATGATGGGCGTGTAGAGGAGAAAAATGTAAGAGGACAACTGGTGAGAGGTGTAGTGCTAAAACTATGGCCTGCAGAGGACCTCTTTTCTATTTGCAGACCTAGCTCCAACCCATGAATGAAAACAATAGAAATGATCTGCTATAAGATTTCAGGGAGTTTAGGGGAGCTCCGGAGAGCTGTATGTCCACACATCAGCCAGCCAGTCAGTCCCTCACCCACACCCTCGGATCCTGCCACAAATATTTGAATCACTGCCATAGCAATGTTAATGGACCCATGCCAAACAAAGGTCCATACGACTGCCTGGGATTTAAATGTCTTCCTGTGTAATCTCATCACCCAAGTCCACCCACGTACTTGGAGTTTGCTCTGCCCTGCCAGCTTCTTTTGCATTGTCTAGCTGGACCTACGTTCAGAGGTCCTCGGAGACAATGCTTGGATTCATGTCTGGAATGCTTCAGCATACCATTGAACCCACTCCCACTTCATCGTTGCCTGGGGAAGAGATTCACAAGTGCCCAAGGAGCCCACTGGTTGCCAATGAGCAATTTCTCGAGCCTTTAATTATGGGCCAATGAAAACAATGCCTTTAGTGAACTGCTGCCTCCCTTTCACCTCTGACCCATGGTCAGACACGTGACTGTGAGTGTTGCCAGATGGAAATTGTTAGTGAAGAACCACATTTAACAGAACTTTTATTTATCAACTGAGAGCAGCACTCATCAGTTATCCTGTGGGCTTGAGCTGTGTTTAATATATAAGTAACCTCAATATTGTATGTGAAACACTATGGGTTTGGATGAGGATTGGCCTATGAAAGAAGAATTTGTCCCCTCCAAGTTCCCTTATCAAGCACTAGGAGCATGAAGAGTGTGGAAAAACCAGTCCAAATTATTAGGTAATAATGTTCTGGGAGGCAGCCCAAAGCCCAAATAAATATTCTCACTTGTGTCCAAACCCTTGCTTGGCAGCTCTGTCAGACACTGTCTTTTCCCCATATTCTACCATCCTAGAGAGTAAAAGACAAACTCTTACCTCAAAAACCCCTGCCAACCAAGTATTCATTATCTGTCTTTCCCTCATCTGAACATTTTGTAGCTCAGATCAGGTGTTTGTTGGAGTCTGATTACTCTATTTTCAAATAATACAGCATACAACTACAGTGCTGACAGCAAGTTTAAGAAGGTTCAACCTAAGGGAAGAGTGATGTTAGGGAATTGGAGTTCCTCATTTCCAACATTTTCCAGGTCTAAAAGTGCACTTTGTAGAAAAAAAAAGTGCTTACATTCTTAGCTGTCTGGATGTGCAATATTATCTACAACCTACAGCCTTAGAAACTTTTCCTTTGAACTCGTGTTTCGTTCCATCTCTAAACTGTATGATCTTTAGCTGCTCTATTCAGTAAGTATTTGGGCAGATGGATGCAAATTGATGAAACACATATGGTTAAGACAGAGATTAAGAACCCTGCTGGGTTAAATATATCTGTGTAGTGATTTCCGTAAGTATCTTAGCTGTTCAGACAACATAGATAAATTAACCCATAGAATCCATTGTTGAATTTTAGTTACTTTACTTTTTAGCGTCTCAGATAATTTTACAAAATTTATGTCACTTTCCAGTATTTCTGTAAAATATTTTAGAGAAAAAGCGGGATCTTCAATTCATTAATGGAAAACTGATGTAATGAGAAAAACAGGCCAGAGCCACACAGCTGAGAGTCATTGGTTGCACCTAGAAGCCCATGTTTCCCTTGTAGAAGGTGCTTCCTCTGGGAAGGGTGCTTATTACGTCATCAATGTATTTTTTTCCAGATACCAGGCTCTTTTTTGGGATATGGGAACTCAGCCTGGGGAAACATTTACTATCCCTAAGCAAGTACTTAGATCTTTGTAAGAAAGCTCATTATTTTTTTTCTCCTACTTTTCTGATGTGTGTATTTCCCTTTCCTTAGAGACTACCAATTAGTAAGATTGCAAATTTAGTTTGGCATCTAATTTATTTGTTACTATTTTTAATGCAAATGTTAAGTGGGCTAGCCTCTGAGAATCTGTGATTTTTATGCTGTTGTTCCCCAGACACAACAATTCTCTTGTCTAAGTTAGTGCAACACCTACACAAACACAAAATATGCCAGGTTATAAGACTATAGACACGCACTTGGGAAAATGCTGTGTAGTGTATAAATTACCATAACTTGTGTTATTATAGGAATCTGTGAGAGAATTCATATCACTTTACCCATTTCATAAATGGAAAAACTTACTCAGAGATATGAAATGACTTCTCCAATATTACACGGTTCCCACCTCACAGAGGTAGAACTGGTCACCAAAAGTAAAAATCTTACTTCTCAATCCAAGATTTTGCCAGGATATGCCGTAAGACTCTTCTTGGAAGATGAGCAAAGGGAGACAAGAATAAAAATCCTAGTCCCAGAGGGCTGGTCAAGGATCTGACCACCTGCAGAGAAGAATGACCCCAGAACTAAACAGTGATTGGTACGAAGCCAGTCAGCTGTAGCAAAGCAGCCAGGATGAGGCAGCTTGAGTAGGGTGAGGAGAGATGTGGAGCCCAGCAGCCTCATGGCATGCAGGGGTTTCTCCCAAGGCTCTGCACACACCATCGTGCAGCTGCCCCTTTCTTTAATGTTAGTTCTCATGAAAGTTCCAGGGCAGATGAAACTGTCAGCATCTCAGCAATCATGGGTTTTGAGAAAGAAGAAGCGGTGCCTAGCTAAATGTATTTGTTTTCTAGGGCTGCCATTACAAAGTACCACAAATGGATGGCTTACACAACATAATTTCGATTTCAAAATGTCAGCAGCGTTGGCTCCTTCTGAGGGCTGTTTGGGAGAATCTCTTCTATGCCTGTCTTAGCTTCTGGTGGTTTGCTGTTACACTTTGGCTTTCCTTGTCTTGTAAATGCATCACCCCATCACTGCCTTCATCTTTTTTTTTTTTTTCTTTGAGACAGAGTCTTGCTCACTTGCCCAGGCTGGAGTGCAGTGGTGCCATCTCGGTTCACTGCAACCTCCCCTTCCTGGGTTCAAGTGATTCTCGTGCCTCAGCCTCCTGACTACAGGTGTGTGCCACCACGCCCAGCTAATTTTTTGTATTTTTAGTAGAGATGGGGTTTCACCACGTGGGCCAGACTGGTCTCGAACTCCTGGCCTCAAGTAGTCCGCCTGCCTCAGCCTCCCAAAGTTCTGGGATTACAGGCATGAGCCACTGCACCCGGCCACTGCCTTCATCTTTATATGGCATTCTTCTGACATACACATATGTGCCTGTGTCCAAATTTCTCCTTTGTGTAAGGATGCCAGTTATACTGGATTAGAGTCTACCCTCATGACTTTAACTTGATCACCTGCAAAGACCCTGTTCCCAAAAAAGATCACATTGACAGGTACTGGAGGTTAGGACTTCAACATCTTTTGGGGGGACACAATTCACCCAACACAAAAGAGTAAATGTTTCTTCTTAAATGGAATCTCCTAATTCAAAAATAGTCATTCTTCACATGCTTATTTTAGTGTTACTTACCTCAAAACATAAGGATTAACTGTCTTTTTTATAAAGTTCAATTTTTTCTTGTTAGGTTTTTTAATTTTTTTATATTTTGACAAATAACCCTTTGAATTTGGTATAAAATACCTTCTGCTCCTCAAAAAAAAGACAAATGCTGCATTGAAATGGAAGGTTGCAATCATTATGAGAATTTATTACTCCTTCTTACTTGAACTGTGAACTTTCATTCACATCACTGAGAACAAATTATATGCTTAAAATGGCTCAAAACCTATTGTCTTTTTCTTACTGTTACTGTTTTTCCAGAGGAGACCCTGTTCAGAGGAAGTTATTTTCCAATGTGCCCTTGGAAAAGTTCTACAAGTAGTATTTTCAAAAGGACTTAATTTAATAATTCTATTTTTTAAATAAATTATATTTAGACTTTTTATATTAACAGAAAGATTTTTAAAGTGGGGTTGGGGAGAAGGGAAGGAGTAAAAAGAAGGAAAACAAGAGGAAGAAGGCTAAACCTATGAAGGGGAGTAACCATATAAATGACTAAGGCTACAGGTTTTTGTTTGGTTTAACCCCAAAGCTGGAGGGCTTTTTAAAGCTCTCTCCACTCTCTGGTCCCTGAACTCAGAAATGCCTAGATCAGCCCTGCCTGGCTAGATTCTGGGAATAACATTTTTCTTGTAGAGGAAATTGTACCAGGGACCTAGCCAAGTCTAAATTATGTTTTTGGGTTTGCATTGGCATTTTTCTTGGTTCAAATTCACAAGTAAACGTTGCCGCAAGAGAATATCCAGGGTCGTTTTCTTTACCAAAGGGCTTAGCTTTACCTATAGAGCTTATCTGTTTGCCTTGACTGTCCATGGACCTCAGGGAAAGACATGATTTCATAAACACCTCATAGAGCCCATCCCTGCACACTTTTTTTAACAGGCCCCACAGGCCTGCACCCCTGAAGGAGGGTTGGCGTGTATGAGGAATGCAATTTGGATTTTCTTCACAGAGACATGAGAATTCCTAAGTTGAGGCCAACAACTCCTCACCTATCCATTTCCACTCATGTGCAAATCATATATTTCTGATTCTCAGCACTCCTTTCTTGAGTTTAAGTATAGAAGCAAACAACTTCAGTAAACAGATAGGTAAGAAGTTTTATGCTCTAAGGATTGAAATTATAAAGGTCTAAGAACCAGTCCTTATTGAAACAGACAAACAGGAATTTCAGTGCTCTGATAGCATCACTCGAAGTGCAGTCTGAGAACCACTTTTAGCAGAATTATCGAAAAGCTTATTCATTAAAGTTAACAAGGTTTCCCAGGCTCTGCTCCAAACCTGGAGCAGAAGTTCTTGGAGTGAGAACTCATGAATCTCATTTTTAACCATTTCCCAGGTGCCTTCAATTCACATTAAAGTATGAGAGCTATTGCATGACCCAAATGTATGAGAAGACAGCCAAGGGTTGTGAATATGGATCCCAACATAGGCTTGAGGGGGTCCCTTAAAGACTAATAAAATCGGTGATTTGTCACACAAGCTTTAGAGAAAGGTGAATTTTAGATAGGGTTTTTCCTGACTTCTGATAGCTGTAGCAAAATATGTTTCCACGATCTTATGCTCTCTCAAGCACTTCGCATTCATCCTTGACTTTGAGTTACCCAGATCTATTTACCTGAATTTCTCCTGAGACAGAGACAACGACTTCGTATCTTTCTGCCTTGATATATCCCTTGACTGGCAGAGTGCCTGTATGAGTAGGCACTTAATAAACTTTTGTTGATTAAATAAATAAACATAGCTGCTTTACTCATCAGGAACTTAGCAAGAAAAGAGTTTATGCTTATTCTCAGTAAACTATTATGATGTACTATAACATAGGTTTAATATGAGGCCAGGTCTTGTTGGATCTTTATTTCTAATATCTCAAAACATTAGTTTCTTCTCAAATACTACCACGTCACTTCTTGTGTTGAAAACTTATTTATGCACTCTCTTCCCACCACTTACTGGGAAAGCTGCAGTAACAGCAGGTACCAGGAAAAAGCCAAACTGGCCTAAATAAAGAGAAATTTTCAAATGACATTTAGTTCATCTGTATTCAGTATTAAGGTTTCTTCTTCACTTAGCTGAGCTCTATAAACACCTGTCAGTGGCACTATGAGATACAGCCTTTAGAATATTGCTGCTTCATTCACACAGTGGACTGTAGGGAGGAGAAAGCCAGTGCCAGGGAGGGCTCCTTAGTTATCGAGACCTCACCTTCCCACCTCTGTTGTGTGCTCTTGGGAGCTCTAGGTAGGGGTCTCACTCAAGTAAGGCTGTAAGAGGTATCTGGGTGATGGATGTGCTTCAGGAATGCATTTCACAGCAGATGTTTTTCCAGACTTGCCGTTAGGGTGCAGTTTCCTCCTTCAGGGAGGGTTTAGTGGCTCAGGAAATTAATAAAGTCAGACAGAAAAAAAATTGATCAAAGTCCTGGTGCTAATGTATGCTCTATCTCCTGGAAGTTAATGGAGATCAGACAGCAAAATGCTAGGGATGCGAGCCCCGAGTGGCTTGGCGCATCTGCATTTAGAAGCACTGGCTGAAGAAGCATCACTGCTAGAAATGTAAGACATGCAGAGTCCTGGGAAAGGGCACCACTGGGGCTTGGAGTGGTTTTCATGGTTTTTTTCTGTTTTCATCTTTCAAAGGGAAAAATTGCTGAAATAAAGCTGACTTGAAATCATTTCAGGCATGTGTGTATCCTGACTGGCACATTCTTTGTCATGTTAACTTCTTTTGATTTCAAAGAACACTGTCAATTTACTAGGCCCCAAATTCGTGGTGTTTTTAATTTAAACAGAGGGTTGCCAAACCTATCCCTAAGAGAAATATTTTCATGATCCAGCTCTTTTGTCAACTCCACAGCTCGGGTGTGGTTTCATTCCCCAGTTCAGCATCCCTCTGTGCTGTTGAGAAACCCAAGACAATGTCCGGGAAACATGAAAATACTCTCCATGGATTGGATTCTGCCTATCTCATCAGAAGGATGTGCCATAAGGAGTGAGTTGGAGAAACAAGGGAACCGAATTAAGATTTATATTTAATAGCACAATGTGTGATATAAAGAAAATATGAGAGTCTTATAAGAATTCCTAATAATGAGATAATAATCATAGCTATCAATCAGTGAACAGGGGAGTCAATTGCAGAGCACTTCTCTTGTGGCTCTACAGATATCTCATGTCATCCTCCAAACAACCTTATGAGTAGATACTATCATCATCACCATCATTTATACATGGAACCAAAGAGCAGAGAGATCAAAAAGAGATGACTTGGTCTATCATTTTGCTAGATGCAGGGTTGGTCCACACCCTTAGAAAACAAACCTCGAGAACCCAGGTCTAATCTATTCAGTTGAGATTACTTCCCCCACCGATTAAACAGATGAGTAGTCATGGAAGAAAATCACATAGAAGAGCATGTAGATGATACTTTAGAAAAACTGGTTAGTGAAGAAGTAAGAGTGGGAGGATGCAGAGCATGTATGCTGCAGGTGTGATGCTAAATTTGATATAGCCCAAAGCATTCTTCTAGCAGAAAGGGTGTTCAGAAAGGGGTTTGGAAGTAATTAGATAATAATTAATTCAAATTTTTGGTCATCTTTCCTAGACCTTTTCCTAATTGTTCCATTTTGTAATGTCATTCAAGTCATGTGCATAGAATCTGGTTTGTTCTGAAGGTTAAATATAAAAGAAACTAGAATACTTAGGAAATGTAATTATAAAACTAGAGATAAAATTTTGGCTTGAAGTTTGACCCAGAGAATAATTATTTTAGATATGCATTCCCCTAGTAAATAAAGTAGGAGAATGTTTACATTTTTCTACAATTGAACACCTGGGAACCCATTTATAACTTACTGCTAAATTAGTGAGAGCTCAGAATTTGCACTGAGTTTATGGAAATGGGCATTTCTTTCTAAAATAAATTTTAAAAGTATGCTTCGTTGCTTTGCTATAAAACTGGCCCTGAAGTATTCTGACAGCTGCTGGTGAAAGCTTTGGAACATATTTAGCTCTTTTTCAGAGATATTGACCTCCTCACAGCAATTCCAAAGGCAAGAGATTCTTAAGCATAGTGGGACAATACAGAGCAAGCTTCTGGGCTGATGCTTATGAATAACTAGACTGAGAGCCCCTCATAACTGCTATTTAGGAAGGCAGTCATGTAAGAATCAGTCTTATTCAAATGTGGACCTTTAGAGGAATTACCTATAGGATTAGAGTATAAGTGGATCTGGGAAATAATCCCCTTTATCATATAAACTCTCCTTGAGTCCCATTCCACATTTTTTGTCAATCAAGTGGCACTAGGGGAAGGAAAGGGGATAGAAAGAGAAGATACAAAAGCAAAATCTCTTTCTTTAGGACTGTGTATAGGGTGACATTTTAATATAAGAAATTCCCTTTCTATTAATGTAACCTATTTTCAAAGTATTTATAATTTATGGGGTTTGATATCTATTTTAAATCAAATATTAATTTACTAACTGAGTGCACGTTCCTACATTGCACCTCTCACTCCAGACTGATACAGTTGGAATCTCCCTGCAGCATCCTGGAAAGTTTACGTTCCTAAGGGCAAATCTTTTCCTGCCTAGATACTGAATCAACTACATCATATTCTAGAAAACTGGAAAATGTGAAGGAAGGGATTTGTAATAACTCATACACCTAGATGTAGAACTCCAAGAATCTAGGCCTGCATAAGAGTGTCAAGGAGTTACAGTTCCCCCTTGATGTTTCATATAAACTTCACCTTCCCTTAGTCATCAGGTAATTCAATAACGTGTACTTCCTTTAGATTTGGCAATCAGTCCTAAAACCAGTGGTATTTATTATGCTTTCTCCCTTCCAATCTTTCTCAGGTAGAGAAGATAGAAATACATTCTGTCCAAAGATGCTTAAGCTGAAAACACTTAAGTATATTTCCAAGGAAATAGAAGATAGATTCTTATCTCTAAGGAGCTTACAGTCAAGCCAAGAAAATTTGGAAAGTGTGTACGGTTAAGGGGCCAAAGAAATAAAGGCCACCAATCAGCATAAAAAAGAGAAGCCAGAAAGCTGAGAGCCAGTTACAGGCAATGACACAGGAGGCCCAGACAGAAGGGCTTTGATGAGGAGGCAGCATCATTTGCTGCAGGAAGTTCTAAGAAAATGAGTCTTCTACAAAGAAAGTGATTCTTACTAGAAAAAAAAACTAACTAGGAATCAAGGCATCTTCTCAAGGACCAAGCAAAATATATTTTTTTCTCTCAAAATGTCAAAACAGATTACTAGTTTTTACTAATGAAACAGGTATCTATCTCCATTACACAACAGTAATAGGAGTTAATTATTAACATTGAACCAGTATGATTTTCTAAATAAGGATTATGCTTCTTTCTCTTATTTTCTTTCTTTTTTTTTCATAAGATAATCCAAAATACCACATAATATAATTTGAAGTTAATATTCAGCTCTAAAATTTAGGCTCAAAATTTATGGTATTTCTTTTTATCTTATTTTCTAACAAAGGGATATTTAGTACAGCATCTTAAATCAGACCAGTCCACTCTCAAATGTGAATATTTTTAGAAGAGCAAAAAGACTCAAGGCACTTTGGTTCCACATAACAAAACAGCTCTTTCATTCTGTGTTCATCTTTATGTGATTTCTTTCTGTTATGTGCCACATTTTTTTTCTTCCAAAAGATACTCACTTATGGTAACCCCATATGCATCATATTTGCAACTTGTTGTTTGATGCCATCTGTTTAATACAATAAAAAAGAATTAGCAGTCCTATCACATGAGCTGAATTTCATCTGATTCCTCTTCAAAGAAATAGGAGGCACTATTCTAATGGGCAAAAATAATGGGTGCTAAATCCTTCAACTAGTTTTAGATGTAAAACACGTGTTTTACCCCAGTATAGATGTTACATATTCTTCTACATCATTACCCTCCCTTTTTTTTAAGCTAAATGGACTGGCTTCTGGCAAATCCAGACCATTTAACAAACTCCAGCAGATATGTTTTATAAGCGTAGGAGCTGACTATATTGTGGAGAGCTCCAGATTTACATTTCATCGCACAATCAACCTACTGCCCCTTGGGCACTCATACAACCTCTCTGTAGGTCTTCATTTTGAAAATAGGGATATTGTTATGGGTTATGTTTCCCCAAATTCATGTGTAGAGTCATAACCACCAAGACGTCAGAATGTGACCTTATTTGGAGGTAGGTCTTTACAAAGGTAATGAAGTTAACATGAGGTCATTGGGTAGGTCTCCTCTACTATGATTTATGTCCTTATCATAGGGAAATGTGGACACAAGCACATGAAGAGAACACCATGTGAACATAAAGATGGCCATCTATGAGCCAAGGAGAGAAGCATGGAATGGATGCTTCCCTCATAGCCTTCAGAAGAAACCAACTTTGCCAACACCTTGATTTCAGACTTCTAGCCTCCAAAACTGTGAGACAATAAATTTCTGTTGTTTAAGCCACCCAATGTGTAGTATTTTGTTATGGGAGCCCTAGCAAACTAACAAGATGCATTATGAATCCCCCGCATTAGGCTGCATTAAGGATTGCAAAAATATGTAAAATGTTCAACCCACCCTCAGAGCCGTAACTGCCCTTTCTAGAAAAATGTACTTGACCATAGTTTTAGTGAACTTGGAAGGCAACTCGTGCTCTCATGTAAAATGCGCTTCAACTCTCATTACAGAGTCCATAGCCTTAGAGTATCTTGCTCAGAACATCTCTACTTTCTACCCAGGGCTCAAGTCAGGACAATTTGGTCCCAAGAAACCACAGTGAAATGTGAATCCCTAAAAAAAACATGGCAAGTGTTGTGTGGATATACATCAACAGAAACTGAAACTGAGGGATCACACTTTCTCCCCAGTTCTCTTCTGTCATCTAATCCACTCTCTTCCACCTAAAATTTTCCTTTGCTCACACAGAGTTCCTTACTGACTCCCTTTAGCATCTATGTGGTTCATTAGGCCACTCAGGCAGCCTTTCTTTGGCTGCTTTCTCAATAGTGGCTCTCAAAATTTTAGCAGCATCAGAATCACCTGGAGGGTATGTAAAACTCAGGTTTCTGGGCCCTACCTTCGGAGTTTCTGACTCGGTAGGTCTGGGGAAAAAACTAACAAGTTCCCATGTGATGTTGATGCTGCTGGTCCAGGGACCACCTTTAAGAAGCACTGTTCTATAGTATGACATTTCTGCTTCAGTTTTCATGGATTACTTATTATAACCTTTCAGGTTCCCAAAATCTATATATATATTTTTTCAACTTTTATTATAGAATCAGGGGGTACATGTGCAGGTTTGTTGCAAGGATATATTGTGTGATACTGAGATTTGGGGTATGATTGAACCTGTCACCCAGGTACTAAGCGTAGTACCCAATAGGTAGTTTTTCAGCCCTTGCCCCCCTCCTCCCTCTAGTAGTCCCCAGTATCTATTGCTCCCATCTTTATGTCCATGTGTACCCAATGTTGAGCTCTCACTTGTGGGAACATAACTGCATTTAGTTTTCTGTTTCTGCATTCTGTTTCTCCTGTTCTCTTAGGATAATGGCCTCCAGCTGTATCCATGTTGCTGCAAAAGGCATAATTTCATTCTTTTTTATGGCTGCATAGTATATTCCATGGTGTATATGTACTACATTTTCTTTTTAGCCTGGGCACCCACAGTGGATTGGGCACTGGGCCCTTGATGGGCACCTGGGTTCATTCCACATTTTTGCTCTTGTGAATGGCGTTAAGATGAACATACAGATGCATATGTTCTTTTGGCAGAATGCAAAAATCTATACTCTTAAGAGGACTCTGACCTCCATCCTCTTTTTGCCTTTGCTACACAGGTCTCTGGCCATCCTCTATATGGAAATA